>NC_058521.1:40876356-41501356 GCF_904849725.1 Hordeum vulgare subsp. vulgare | reverse complement strand
GAGACTGGTTTCATCGCTACGAGTAACTCCTTTGCTCAAAGATGACTGGCGGGTGTCAGTTTCTCCAACTTTAGTTGAATCGGATTTGACCAAGGAGGTCCTTGGATGAGGTTAAATAGCAACTCATATATCTCCGTTGTGGTGTTTACGTAAGTAAGATGCGATCCTACTAGATACCCATGGTCACCACGTAAAACATGCAACAACAAAATTAGAGGACGTCTAACTTGTTTTTGCAGGGTATGCTTGTGATGTGATATGGCCAACGATGTGATGTGATATATTGGATGTATGAGATGATCATGTTGTAATAGTTAATATTGACTTGCACGTCGATGGTACGGCAACCGGCAGGAGCCATAGGGTTGTCTTTAAACTAACGTTTGTGCTTGCAGATGCGTTTACTATATTGCTAGGACGTAGCTTTAGTAGTAATAGCATGAGTAGCACGACAACCCCGATGGCGACACGTTCATGGAGATCATGATGATGGAGATCATGGTGTGACGCCGGTGACAAGAAGATCATGCCGGTGCTTTGGTGATGGAGATCAAGGAGCACGTGATGATGGCCATATCATTTCACTTATGAATTGCATGTGATGTTAATCCTTTTATGCACCTTATTTTGCTTAGAACGACGGTAGCATTATGATGTGATCTCTCACTAAAATTTCAAGAAGAAATTGTGTTCTCCCCGACTGTGCACCGTTGCTACAGTTCGTCGTTTCGAGACACCACGTGATGATCGGGTGTGATAGACTCAACGTTCACATACAACGGGGGCAAAACAGTTGCACACGCAGAACACTCGGGTTAAGCTTGACGAGCCTAGCATGTGCAGACATGGCCTCGGAACACATGAGACCGAAAGGTCGAGCATGAATCATATAGCTGATATGATTAGCATAGAGATGCTTACCACTAAAATTATTCTCGACTCACGTGATGATCGGACTTGATATAGTGGATTTGGATCATGTACCACTCAAATGACTAGAGAGATGTACTTTTTGAGTGGGAGTTCTTAAGTAATATGATTAATTGAACTAAATTTTCATGAACATAGTCTAATGGTCTTTGTGAATTATGATGTAGCTTGCGCTATAGCTCTACTGTTTTTATATGTTCCTAGAGAAAATTTAGTTGAAAGTTGATAGTAGCAAACTTTGCAGACTAAGTCTGTAAAACCGAGGATTGTCCTTGTTGCTGCGCAGAAGGCTTATGTCCTTAATGCACCACTCGGTGTGCTGCACCTCGAGCGTCGTCTGTGGATGCTGTGAACATCCGACATACATGTTTCTGATGACTACACAATAGTTCAGTGCAAAGTACTTAATGGCTTAGAAGAAAGGCACCGAAAACGTTTTAAAACGTCGCGGAACATAAGTGATGTTCTAAAAGAGATGAAATTGTGATTTCATGCTTGTGCCCTTGTGAAGAGGTACGAGACCTCCAACAAGATTCTTTGTCCACAAAGTAAAGGAGAAAAGCTCAATCGTTGAGCGTGTGCTCAGATTGTCTGAGTACGACAATCACTTGAATCAAGTGGGAGTTAATCTTCCAGATGAGATAGTGATGGTTCTCCAAAGTCACTGCCACCAAGCTGTGAGAGCTTCGTGATGAACTATAACATATCAAGGATAGATACAATGATCCTTGAACGATTCGCGATGTTTGACACTGCGAATGTAGAAATCAAGAAGGAGAATCAATAGTTGATGGTTTGTAAAACCACTAAGTTTCAAGAAAGGCAAGGGCTAGAAGGGATACTTCATGAAACGGAAAAACAGTTGCTGCACTAATGAAGAGACCCAAGATTAAACCCAAACCCGAGACTAAGTGCTTCTGTAGTGAGGGGAACAGTCACTGAGGCGGAGCAACCCTAGATACTTGGTAGATAAGAAGGCTGGCAAAAGTCAAAAGAAGTATATTTGATATACATGATGTTGATGTGTACTTTACTAGTACTCCTAGTAGCATGAGGGTATTGGATACCGGTTCGGTTGCTGAGTGATTAGTAACACGAAATGAAAGCTACGATATAAGCGGAGACTAGCTAAAGGCAAGGTGACGATACGTGTTGGAAGTATTTCCAAGGTTGATATGATCAAACGTCGCACGCTCCCTCTACCATCGGGATTGGTGTTAAACCTAAATAATTGTTATTTGGTGCTTGCGTTAAGCATGAACATGATTGGATCGTGTTTATTGCAATACGATTATTCATTTAAAGAGAATAATGGTTACTCTGTTTGCTTGAATAATCACCTTCAATGGTTTATTGAATCTCGATCGTACTGTTACACATGTTCATGATATTGGTGCCAAAAGATACGAGGTAATGATGATAGTACCACTTACTTGTGGCACTGCCGCTTGAGTCATGTCCTAGCGCAGCATTACCGACGATAGAATCTCGGGCAAGTAACATACCGAAGGACAAAGGGAATGACATACGGGATTATATGAATCCTTGGCACTGAGGTTCAAACGATAAGATCTTCGTAGAATATGTAGGATCCAATATGGGCATCCATGTCCCACTATTGGATATTAACCGAGGAGTCTCTCGGGTCATGTCTACATAGTTCTCGAACCCGCAGGGTCTGCACACTTAAGGTTCGACGATGTTTTATGCGTATTTGAGTTATATGGTTGGTTACCGAATGTTGTTCGGAGTCCCAGACGAGATCACGGACGTTGCGAGGGTTTCCGGAATGGTTCGGAGATGAAGATTTATATATAGGATGACCTCATTTGATTACCAAATTTTTTTTCCGCATTACCGGGAATGTACCTGGAGTGACGAATGGGTTCCAGATGTTCACCGGGGGGGCAGCCCACACGGGGGAAGCCCATAGGCCTTAGGGGTGCCGCACCATCCCTTAGTGGGCTGGTGGGCAAGCCCAAGAGGCCCCTTGTGCAGGAGAGAAGAAAAATCAAAGAGAAAAGGAAAAAAAGGGAAGTGGGAAAATAGAGAAGGACTCCACCTTCCAATCCTAGTTGGACTAGGATTGGAGAAGGAATCCTCCTCCCCCCACTTTGGCCGACCCCTTGGGGATCCTTGAGCCTCAAGGCAAGGTCCCTCCCCTCCCTCCTATATATATTGAGGTATTAGGGCTGATTTGAGACAACTTTTGCCACGGCAGCCCGACCACATACCTCCACGGTTTTTCCTCTAGATCGTTTTTCTGCGGAGCTCGGGCGGAGCCCTGCTAAGATAGATCATCACCAACCTCTGGAGCGCCGTCACGCTGCCGGAGAACTTATCTACCTCTCTGTCTTTCTTGCTGGATCAAGAAGGTCGAGATCATCGTCGAGCTGTACGTGTGATGAACGCGGAGGTGTCGTCTGTTCGGCACTAGATCGGAACGGGTCGTGAGATGGATCGCAAGACGATTCGTGCAACGGATCGCAAGATGGTTCATGCGACGGATCGTGGGATGGATCATGGGACGGATCGCGGGACGGTTCATGGGACGGTTCGCGGGGCGGATCGAGGGACGTGAGGAAGTTCCACTACATCAACCGCGTTTCTTAAACGCTTCTGCTGTGCGATCTACAAGGGTACGTAGATCGGAAATCTCCTCTCGTAGATGAACATCACCATGATAGGTATTGCGTGTGGGTAGGAAAATTTTGTTTCCCATGCGACGTTCCCCAACAAATACATGAGCGTGAGCCATGGATATAGCACTATAGGTGGAATAGAGTGTGGTGGTGGTTGTGAGACAAAAAGGAGGAGATGGTCACATTGACTCGGCGTATTAAAGGGCTATGGAGATGCCCATTAATAGATATCAATGTGAATGAGTAGGGATTGCCATACAAAGGATGCACTAGAGCTATAAGTATGTGAAAGATCAAAAGGAGAACAAGTGGGTGTGCATCCAACTTGCTTGCTCGCGAAGACCTAGGGCAATTTGAGGAAGCCTGTCATTGGAATATACAAGCCGAGTTACATAATAAAGATTCCCACTAGTATATGGTGGTGACAAAACGAGAGGCTCTCAATCATGAAGAAAATGGTGCTATTATGAATCATAAGTGTGGAAAAAGATAGTAGCATTGTCCCTTCTTTTTTTTTTTATTTGGGCTCTTTGGCCTCTTTTTTTCTCTTCTCCTTTTTTTTATTTGGGCTCTTTGGCCTTTTTTTATTTCCTCACATGGGACATGATACTTCCATTTTGCATCATGCTTTCATGTTGATATTTATCGCTTTTTGGGTTGTTATTACACTTCACGGTACAATACTTATGCCTTTTCTCTCTTATTTTGCAAGGTTTACATGAAGAGGGAGAATGCCAGCAGCTGGAATTCTGGCCTGAAAAAGGAGCAAGTTGGAGATACCTACTCTGCGCAACTCCAAAAGCCGTGAAAATCAACGTGGATTTTTTTGGGATTTATAAAAAAATACTGGGCCGAAGAAGTGCCAGAGGGGCGACAGCAGGAGGCCACAAACCTGCTAGCCCCCCCTCCCCCCCGACCGCGCCTAGGGGGCTTGCGGGATCCCACTAGGCCCTCTGGCTCCCCCCTTTTGCTACAAGAAGGGTTTCGGTGTGGAAAAAATCAAGAGGAGTCTTTTCGGAGGATTCATCGCCGCCACGAGGCGGAACTTGAGCAGAACCAATCTAGAGCTCCGGCAGGACGATCCTGCCGGGGAAACTTCCCTCCGGGGGGGAATCGTCTCCATCGTCATCACCAGCACTCCTCTCATCAAAGGGGACTCATCACCATCAACATCTTCATCAGCACCATCTCATCTCCAAACCCTAGTTCATCTCTTCTAACCAATCTCCGTTTCGCGACTCCGATTGGTACTTGTAAGGTTGCTAGTAGTGTTAATTACTCTTTGTAGTTGATACTAGTTGTATTACTTGGCGGAAGATTATATGTTCTGATCCTTGATGCTACTCATTACCTCTGTGGTCATCAATATTATTATGCTTTGTGAGTAGTTACTTTTGTTCCTGAGGACATGGGATAAGTCATTCTATAAGTAGTCATGTGAATTTGGTATTCGTTTGATATTTTGATGTGTTGTATGTTGTTTTTCCTCTAGTGGTGTTATGTGAACGTCGACTACATAACACTTCACAATTATTTGGGCCTAGAGAAAGGCATTGGGAAGTAGTAAGTAGATGATGCGTTGCTAGAGTGACAGAAGCTTAAACCCTAGTTTATGTGTTGCTTCGTAAGGGTTGATTTGGATCCACTAGTTTAATGCTATGGTTAGACTTTGTCTTAATTCTTCTTTCGTAGTTGCGGATGCTTGAGAGAGGGGTTAATCATAAGTGGGATGCTTGTCCAAGTAAGGGCAGTACCCAAGCGTCAGTCCACCCACATATCAAACTATCAAAGTAACGAACGTGAATCATATGAACATGATGAAAACTAGCTTGACAGAATTTCCCATGTGTCCTCGGGAGCGCTTTACCTCCTATAAGACTTTGTCCAGGCTTTTCCCTTGCTACAAAAGGGATTGGGCCACTTTTCAGCACCGTTGTTACTTTTGTCACTTGCTACTTGCTACGAATCATCTTACCACACAACCACTTGTTACCGATAATTTTAGTGCTTGCAGATATTACCTTGTTGAAAACCACTTGTCAGATCCGTCTGCTCCTTGTTGGGTTCGACACTCTTACTTATTGAAAGGACTACGATAGATCCCCTATACTTGTGGGTCATCAAGACTCTTTTCTGGCGCCGTTGCCGGGGAGTGAAGCGCCTTTGGTAAGTGGAATTTGGTAAGGAAACATTTATATAGTGTGCTGAAATTTATTGTCACTTGTCACTATGGAAACTAATCCTTTGAGGGGATTGTTCGGGGTATCTTCACCTTGAACGGAAGCACAAAGAGTTGCTCCTCAACCTGCTGCACCTACTGAAAATATTTGCTATGAATTTCCTTCGGGTATGCTTGAGAAACTGCTGGCTAATCCTTTTACAGGAGATGGAACATCACATCCAGACTTGCATCTAATCTATGTAGATGAAGCTTGTGGTTTATTTAAGCTTGCAGGTTTGCCCGAGGATGAGGTCAAGAAGAAGGTCTTTCCCTTATCTTTCAGGGATAAGGCGTTGACATGGTATAGGCTATGTGATGATACTGGATCATGGAACTACAATCGGTTGAAATTGGAATTTCATCAAAAGTTTTATCCTATGCATTTAGTACATCGTAATCGGAATTATATTTATAATTTTTGGCCTCGTGACAGAGAAATCATAGCTCAAGCTTGGGGGAGGCTTAAATCAATGTTATATTCATGCCCCAACCATGAGCTCTCGAGAGAAATTATCATTCAGAACTTCTATGCGCGTCTTTCTCATGATGATCGCACCATGCTTGACACTTCTTGTACCGATTCTTTTATGAAGAGAGATATTGACTTCAGATGGAATTTATTGGAAATAATTAAACACAACTCTGAAAATTGGGAGCTTGATGAAGGTAAGGAGTCAGGTATGAGTTTCAAGTTTGATTGCGTTAAATCCTTTGTTGAAAAAAATACCTTTTGTGACTTTAGCTCTAAGTATGGACTTGACTCTGAGATAGTAGCTTCATTGTGTGAATCTTTTGTTGCTCATATTGATCTCCCCAAACAGAAGTGGTTTAAATATCATCCTCCCTCCGAAGTCAATGAAGTTAAACCCAATCCAGTTGAAGAGAAAGTCATTGCCTATAAAGATCCTATTGTTCCCAGTGCTTACATTGAGAAACCACCTTTCCCTTTTAGGATAAAGGACCATTCTAAAGCTTCAACTGTGATACGTAGGGTCTACATTAGAACACCAACACCCCGTGAGCAAATTAGAGTTGAACCTAGCATTGCTATTATCAAAGATCTCCTGTCCGACAATGTTGATGGCCATGATATTCACTTCTGTGAAGATGCTGCCAGAATTGCTAAACCACACGCTAGAGACAAACATAGGCCTATTGTTGGCACGCCTGTTGTTTCTGTTAAGATAGGACATCATTGTTATCATGGTTTATGTGACGTGGGTGCTAGTGTTAGTGCAATACCTCAATCCTTATATGATGAAATCAAAGACGAGATTGCACCTGTTGAGATAGAGCATGTTGATGTCGCTATTTAGCTTGCCAATAGAGATATTGTCTGCCCTGTGGGAATTGTTAGGGATGTTGAAGTCTTGTGTGATAAAACGAAGTATCCTGCTGTTTTCCTTGTTCTTGCTACCACACAAGATAGCTTTTGTCCCATCATATTTGGTAGACCTTTTCTCAATACTCTCAATGCTCATATTGACTGTGAGAAGCGAACTGTCACTGTTGGCTTTGAAGGTGTGTCACACGAGTTCAATTTCTCCAAGTTTGGTAGACAACCTCATGAAAAAGAGTTGCCTAGTAAGGATGAAACTATTGCCTTAGCTTCTATTGCCGTGCCTCCTACTGATCCCTTAGAGCAATACTTGCTTGAGCATGAAAATGATATGCATACGGATGAGAGAGATGAGATAGATAGAGTTGCCTTAGAACAATATCCTATCCTTAAGAATAATTTGCCTGTTGAACTGCTTGGGGATCCACCCCCACCAAAGGGTGATCCTGTGTTCGAGCTTAAACAGTTTCCAGATACTCTTAAGTATGCTTATCTTGATGAAAAAGAGATATATCCTGTTATAATTAGTGATAGCCTCTCAGAACATGAAGAAAAGAAGTTACTAAAAACTCTGAGAAAGCACCGTGCTGCTATTGGATATACTCTTGATGATTTTAAGGGCATTAGTCCCACTCTATGCCAGCACAAGATTAAAAATGATCCTGATTCCAAGCCAGTTGCTGATCATCAACGGAGATTAAATCCTAAGATGAAAGAGGTAGTAAGAAAAGAAATACTAAAGCTACTGAAAGCAGGTATTATCTATCCTGTTGCTCATAGTGATTGGGTGAGTCCGGTGCATTACGTCCCTAAGAAGGGAGGCATTACCGTTGTCCCTAATGATAAGGATGAATTGATCCCACAGAGGATTATTACTGGCTATAGGATGGTGATCGATTTTAGGAAATTGAATAAAGCCACTAGGAAAGATCATTACCCTTTGCCTTTTATCGACCAAATGCTAGAAAGACTGTCTAAACACACACACTTCTGCTTCCTAGATGGTTATTCTGGTTTCTCCCAAATACCTGTTGCACAATCTGATCAGGAGAAAACCACTTTCACCTGCCCTTTCGGTACCTTTGCTTATAAACGTATGCCTTTTGGCTTATGTAATGCACCTGCCACCTTTTAAAGATGTATGATGGCTATATTCTCTGACTTTTGTGAAAAGATTGTTGAGGTTTTCATGGATGACTTCTCCGTTTACGGGTCTTCTTTTGATGATTGCCTCAGCAACCTTGATCGAGTCTTGTAGAGATGTAAAGATACCAACCTTGTCTTGAATTGGGAGAAGTGCCACTTTATGGTTAATGAAGGCATCGTCTTAGGACATAAAATTTCTGAAAGAGGTATTGAAGTCGATAAGGCTAAGGTTGATGCAATCGAGAAAATGCCATACCCCACAAATATCAAAGGTATAAGAAGTTTCCTTGGTCATGCTGGTTTCTATAGGAGGTTCATTAAAGACTTCTCTAAGATTTCTAGGCCTCTTACCAACCTCTTGCAAAAGGATATTCCTTTTGTTTTTGACGATGATTGTGAGGAAGCCTTCGAAATACTTAAGAAGGCTTTGATAACTGCGCCTATTGTTCAACCACTTGATTGGAACTTACCTTTTGAAATCATGTGTGATGCTAGTGATTATGCTGTTGGTGTTGTCCTAGGGCAAAGAGTTGATAAGAAGTTGAATGTTATTCACTATGCTAGTAAAACTCTAGACAGTGCCCAAAGAAACTATGCTACTACGGAGAAGGAACTTTTAGCAGTCGTGTTTGCATGTGAAAAGTTCAGGTCTTACATAGTTGATTCCAAAGTCACTATTCACATTGATCACACTGCTATTAAGTACCTCATGGAGAAGAAAGACGCTAAACCTAGACTTATCAGATGGGTTCTCTTGCTACAAGAGTTTGATTTGCACGTTGTCGACAGGAAGGGTGCTGATAACCCCGTAGCAGATAACTTGTCTAGGTTGGAGAACGTTCTTGATGACCCACAACCTATTAATGATAGCTTTCCCGATAAGCAATTGAATGTCATCAATACTTCACATAGTGCACCGTGGTATGCTGATTATGCAAATTATATTGTTGCCAAATATATACCACCTAGTTTCACATACTAGCAAAAGAAGAAATTCTTCTTTGACTCGAGACATAACTTTTGGGATGATCCTCACCTTTATAAGGAAGGAGTAGATGGTGTTATTAGACGTTGTGTACCTGAACATGAACATGGACAGATCCTACAGAAGTGTCACTCTGAGGCCTACAGAGGACACCATGCGGGAGATAGAACTGCACACAAGGTATTGCAATGAGGTTTCTATTGGCCCACTCTCTTCAAGGATGCCCGTAAGTTTGTCTTGTCTTGTGACGAATGTCAAAGAATAGGTAATATCGGTAAACGTCAGGAAATGCCTATGAACTATTCACTTGTCATTGAACCATTTGATGTCTGGGGCTTTGATTATATGGGACCTTTTCCAAAATCCAACGGGTATACTCATATCCTAGTTGTTGTTGATTACGTCACTAAGTGGGTAGAACCTATCCCCACTAGTAGTGCTGATCACAACACCTCTATCAGGATGCTTAAAGAAGTTATTTTCCCTAGATTTGGAGTCCCTAGACATCTAATGACTGACGGTGGTTCACATTTCATTCATGGTGCTTTTCGTAAAATGCTTGCTAAGTATGATATCAACCATAGAATTGCGTCTCCCTATCACCCTCAGTCCAGTGGTCAAATAGAGCTAAGTAATAGAGAGATTAAACTGATTCTGCAAAAGACTGTCAACAGGTCTAGAAAGAATTTGTCTAAGAAGCTCGATGATGCACTGTGGGCTTATAGAATTGCCTATAAGAATCCCATGGGCATGTCCCCGTACAAAATGGTGTACGGTAAAGCATGTCATTTACCTCTTGAGCTAGAGCATAAAGCTTATTGGGCAATCAAAGAGCTCAACTTTGATTTCAAACTTGCTGGTGAGAAGAGGTTATTTGATATTAGCTCGCTTGATGAGTGGAGAACTCAGGCATATGAGAATGCCAGGTTGTTCAAAGAAAAGGTTAAGAGGTGGCATGATAAAAGGATACAAAAGCGTGAGTTCAATGTAGGTGATTATGTCTTGCTATATAATTCTCGTTTAAGATTTTTTGCAGGCAAGCTTCTCTCTAAATGGGAAGGTCCTTACATTGTTGAGGAAGTATATCGTTCCGGTGCTATCAAGATCAACAACACGAAAGGTAATTGTCCGAGAGTGGTAAATGGGCACAGAATCAAGCATTATATCTCAGGTACTCCCATAAATGTTGAAAGCAATATTGTCAATACCATAACTCTGGAGGAATACCTAAGGGATATTTATCAGCCTGTTTCAGACTCCGAAAATGAAGAGGTATGTGTTTCGGTAAGTAAACAGACTCCAAAACTTTTCCAGTAGGAATTTTTCTCTGTTTTGGAATATTTAGAAAAATAGAAAATTTTGAAGTAGTCCGGAAAGCGCACGAGGAGGCGACAAGCCTGCCAGGCGCGGGCCACCCCCCGGCCGCGCCTGGGGGGCTTGTGGCCACCTCGTGTGCCTCCCGGACTCCGTTTTCTTGCAGAGTACTCCTTCTGGTCAGAAAAAAATCATTATATATTCTCCCGAAAGGTCTGACCCTCGTATCACGCAGATTTCCTCTGTTTTCGTTTCAAGTCTGTTTTCTGCAGCAGATTTAGAGCAAGATGTCGTCTCAGGAATCTGTGGGGGAGAACAATCTCCCTCAAGTCTATGGAGAAGTAAATGTTGATCTTAAAAGAATGGAGGTCATGGAGGCCAAGGAAAGAATACCTACAGAAACCAAGGGCAAAACTAAGGAGAAGAATCAGACGTGGGACGAAGCACAATATGTGTTCAACAAGGAACAAGTTGAAGAAGTGGATTTCCTCCAACCCTACCTCCACCTATTTTCTCCATCCTTGATTGAACTCTTGAGGTTTTGTGAAACAACTCGTGCTCACAGTACTTATCTCACTTGCGAAGTTGTTTTGCTGGAGAAACATACCACAGATCTCCAAGGTATGAATCAAAGATTGATGGCCGTCTTGGAATCAAAGGGCAAAACAACTCCACCACCATCACCGCCAAAGGAAGACAACTAAGCATGGGTATGTGCAATCCCCTTGGCTTGTGCCAAGCTTGGGGGAGTTGCCCCGGTATCGTATCACCATCACATCTTTTGCCTTTACCTTTGTTTTAGTTTGTTCCTTTTCAGTTTTCTCTTTCTCTAGTAGAATAAAGGTCTTAGTGTTTTAGGCTTGAGTTTTGCTTTGTGTCACCCCCGATGTATTCGAGCTCGTGAGCCATATAATAAAGAGTGTCTTAGTTAAGGGCCTTGCCTCATGCCATGATCCAAAGGATGAGAAAAGAACAAAAGCATGAAAGATCATGTAATGATCTTATGGGAACTGATGGATTCACATATAAAAACAATGTTGATTGAAACTTGTTGAGGGTAGACAAACGTAGACCTTGGTCATTGTTGCAATTGATAGGAAGTGGTAAAGAAGGAGAGGTTCACATATAAATAGATCATCTTTAACACCATCTATGATTGTGAACACTCACTAAACTATTACATGTTTAGAAGTAAATGTTGGACAAGGAAGACAACATAATGAATTGTGTTTGCTTGGTTTTGAACAATGTTATATGATTAGAGATCCCTTAGCATGTGACGATTGCTTCCACCTCATATTAGCCAAAACTCCCGCACCAAGTAGAGATACTACTTCTGCATCCATAAACCTTCAACCCAGTTTTGCTATGAGAGTCCACCATACCTACCTATGGATTGAATAAGATCCCTCAAGTAAGTTGTCATCGGTGCAGGCAATAAAAATTGCTCCCTAATATGTATGATCTATTAGTGTGTGGAAAATAAGCTTTGTACGAACCTGTGATGAGGAAGACATAAAAGCGACAGACTACATAATGAAGTTCTTTATCACACGAGGCAATATAAAGTGACGTTCGTCCACACTAATAGGACACACATCCAAACCTCAAAAGCGCATGACAACCTCTGCTTCCCTGTGCGAAGGTCCTATCTTGTACCTTTACTTTTTGCCCTTGAAAGAGTCATGCTGATCTTCACCAATTCCTTATTTCGCCTTTATCTTGGCTAACGTCATATGCTTGGGAAAGGTCTATATTCATATGTCAACTTGGAAGTAAGTATTCATGAATTATTATTGTTGACATTACCCTTGAGGTAAATGGTTGGGAGGCGAAACTATAAGCCCCTATCTTTCTCTGTGTCCAGCTGAAACTTTGATCTCATGAGTACCACGTGAGTTGTAGCAATTGTAGAGAACGAAAGGATGATTGAGTATGTGGATTTTCTTTACAAGCTCTTATTTGACTCTTTCCAATGTTGTGATAAATTGCAATTGCTTCAATGACTAAAGGCTATCGGTTGTTAATTCTCGGTAAGGTTCTTGATCCATGCTTTACTTTGTGAAGGAATTGTCACTTTAGCATAAGAGATGATATGATGATATTGTTGTTCTGACAATGATCATGATGCCTGCATGTTCGTATCTTGTTTTGTCGACACCTCTCTCTCTAAACATGTGTGCATATTTATTGATCTCGGCTTTCGCTTGAGGACAAACGAGGTCTAAGCTTCGGGGAGTCGATACGTCCATTTTGCATCATGCTTTCATGTTGATATTTATCGCTTTTTGGGCTGTTATTATACTTCATGGTACAATACTTATGCCTTTTTCTCTTATTGTGCAAGGTTTAGATGAAGAGGGAGAATGCCGGCAGCTGGAATTCTGGCCTGAAAAAGGAGCAAGTTTGAGATACCTATTCTGCGCAACTCCAAAAGCCGTGAAAATCAACGTGGATTTTTTTTGGGATTTATAAAACATACTGGGCCGAAGAAGTGCCTGAGGGGCGCCAGCAGGAGGCCACAAGCCTGCTAGGCACGGCCCCCCTGGCCGCGCCTAGGGGGCTTGTGGGCTCCCACTTGGCCCTCTGGCTCCCCCCTTTTTCTACAAGAAGGGTTTCGGTCTGGAAAAAATCAAGAGGAGGCTTTTCGGAGGATTCGCCGCCGCCACGAGGCGAAACTTGAGCAGAACCAATCTAGAGCTCTGGCAGGACGATCCTGCCGAGGAAACTTCCCTCGCAGAGGGGGAAATCGTCGCCATCGTCATCACTAACACTCCTCTCATCGGAGGGGACTCAGCACCATCAACATCTTCATCAGCACCATCTCATCTCCAAACCCTAGTTCATCTCTTCTAACCAATCTCCATCTCGCGACTCCGATTGGTACTTGTAAGGTTGCTAGTAGTGTTAATTACTCTTTGTAGTTGATGCTAGTTGGATTACTTGGTGGAAGATTATATGTTCAGATCCTTGATGCTACTCATTACCTCTCTGGTCATGAATATGATTATGCTTTGTGAGTAGTTACTTTTGTTCCTGACGACATGGGATAAGTCATGCTATAAGTAGTCATGTGAATTTGGTATTCGTTCGATATTTTGATGCGTTGTATGTTGTTTTTCCTCTAGTGGTGTTATGTGAACGTCGACTACATAACACTTCACCATTATTTGGGCCTAGAGGAAGGCATTGGGAAGTAGTAAGTAGATGATGGGTTGCTAGAGTGACAGAAGCTTAAACCCTAGTTTATGTGTTGCTTCGTAAGGGGCTGATTTGGATCCACCAGTTTAATGCTATGGTTAGACTTTGTCTTAATTCTTCTTTCGTAGTTGCGGATGCTTGCGAGAGGGGTTAATCATAAGTGGGATGCTTGTCCAAGTAAGGGCAGTACCCAAGCGCCGATCCACCCACATATCAAACTATCAAAGTAACGAACGCGAATCATATGAACATGATGAAAACTAGCTTGACAGAATTTCCCATGTGTCCTCGGGAGCGCTTTACCTCCTATAAGACTTTGTCCAGGCTTGTCCCTTGCTACAAAAGGGATAGGGCCACTTTGCTGCACCGTTGTTACTTTTGTCACTTGCTACTTGCTATGAATCATCTTACCACACAACCACTTGTTACCGATAATTTCAGTGCTTGCAGATATTACCTTGCTGAAAACCACTTGTCAGATCCTTTTGCTCCTCGTTGGATTCGACACTCTTAATTATCGAAAGGACTATGATAGATACCCTATACTTGTGGGTCATCAGGACAATGCTCTAATAATGACGATCATCACACTTTTATTTACTCACAGCTCAAAGCTTAGAACGATGATGACTCTATAGGAAATGCCCCCGACAGTGTACCGGGATGTGCAACGATCTAGCTTGGCGTATGACGTTGAAACATCTCGCTAGCTATCTTACGATCATGCAATGACAACATGATAGTGACGGCACAAGTCATGAGACGGAACGGTGGGAGTTACATGGCAATATATCTCGGAATGGCTATGAAAATGCCATAGTAGGTAGGTATGGTGGCTGTTTTGAGGAAGGCATATGGTGGGTTTGTGTACCGGCGAAAATTGCGCGGCACTAGAGTGCCTAGCAATGGTGGAAGGTGAAAGTGCATCTATACCATGGACTCACATTAGTCATGAAGAACTCACATACTTGTTGCGAAAGTTTTTATTAGTAATCGAAACAAAGTGCTAAACGCATACTCCTAGGGGAAGGGTTGGTAGGTGTTAACCATCGCGCGATCCCGACCGCAACACAAAGGATGACAATCAATAGATCAATTATGCTCCGACTTCCTGACATAGCGGTTCACCATACGTGCATGTTACGGGAATCACTAACTTAAACACAAGTATTTCTAGATTCACAACACCCTACTAACATAACTCTTAATATTACCAAATCCATGTCTCAAAAGTAATTGAGAGGAATTAAACTTTTTTTTCTACTCAATGCACATGAAGATGGAGGTTTTTCTATCCTCTTTGGGAACCTATCACCTTTGGGACTACTTTCGTAGCACAAACCAACTACCAAGTCACGCACCGCCGTGCTCTAAAAGATCTAAGTGAAGCACATAGAGCAAAATTATCTAGCTCAAAAGATATAAGTGAAGCACGATGAGCATTCTAGCAAATCCATGATGAGTGCATGTCTCTCTCAAAAGGTGTGCAGCAAGGGTGATTGTGACACAACAAAAAGAAAAGACTCCTACGATACAAGACGCTCCAAGCAAAACACATATCATGTGGTGAATAAAAATATAGTTCCAAGTAATGTTACCGATGGATTGAAGACGAAAGAGGGGATGCCTTCCCGGGGCATCCCCAAGCTTAGGCTTTTTGGTGTCCTTGAATTTGGCTTGGTATGCCTTGGGCATCCCGAAGCTTGAGCTCTTTCCACTCTTTATCCCTTTGTCCATGAGAACATCACCCAAAATTTGAAAACTTCACAACACAAAACTTAAATAGAAACTCGTGATATCATTAGCACAAGAAAACAAACTACCACCTCTTTAGGTACTGTAGCAAACTTTAATTCTATTCATATTGGTGTTATATTACTATATTCTCACTTTTACATGGCTAGTACCCCCGATACTATCCATAGTTTCATCAAAACAAGCAACCAACTCAATAAGAACATAATCTGTCAAAAACAAACCAGTCTGTAGCAATCTGTATACTTCACATACTTCTGGTACCTCAAAAATTCTGAACAATTATGACTGCCTGGGCAAAAGGCATATCAACCAGCAGCAAAAAGAATCAACTCAAAATCTCTTTCTGCATAAAAATGAAAAATAATCTCGTGAGCGAAAAGTTTCTGTCTTTTTCCAGCAGGATTAAACAACCATCACCAAGACTAGTCATAAAGGTTTTGCTTGGCTCAAACACAAAAAGAAACACAAAAGACACAATCATAACAGAATTATGATGGTTTGGATGCAACAAAACAGAAAGAAAAAGATAAATTCATTGGTTGCCTCCCAACAAGCGCTATTGTTTAACGCCCTTAGCTAGGCATAAGGCGACAGAATCACGTATCGTCGTCTTTGGTGCTCAAACCATAAGTAGCCCTCATCATGGATTCATAAGGCAATATTATTTTCTTTCTAGGAAAATTCTCCATGCCCTTCTTTAAAGGAAATTGAAATCTAATATTCCCTTCCTTCATATCGATGATAGCACCGATAGTCCTTAGGAAAGGTCTACCAAGAATGATAGGGCATGTAGGATTGCAATCAATGTCAAGCACAATGAAATCCACGGGTACATAGTTCCTATTTGCAATAATAAGAACATCATTTATCCTTCCCATGGGTTTCTTGACAGCAGAATCCGCAAGAGGCAAATTAAGAGAACACTCCTCAATCTCATTAAAACCCAGAACATCACATAAAGACTTTGGAAGCACGGAAACACTAGCACCCAAATCACACAAAGCATTGCATTCATAGTTTTTTATTTTGATTTTGATAGTAGGTTCCCACTCATCATGAAGATTTCTAGTGATAGAGACTTCCAATTCAAGTTTCTCTTCAAGAGATTTTATCATAGCATCGACGATATGAACGGTAAAGGCCTTGTTTTGGCTATAAGTGTGTGGAGAGTTTAGCATGGATTGCATCAAGGAAATGCATTCAATCAAGGAGCAACTATCATAATTGAATTCCTTAAAATCCAAAGTAGTAGTTTCATTACTACTCAAGGTTTTAATATCTCCTACTCCACTTTCAATGCTTTTATCATCAAGATGGATGGACTCCGAATCATTGGGGCGTTTTTCAACCAAAGTGGATTCATATCCAGCCCCATCATCATTAGGTTTGACACAATAAAACAAAGATTCAATGGGAGTCACACCAAGCACTTTAAGATCTTCATGATTCTTATCACGAGAACACGCCTTTTTAAGCCATTCATGTCTAGCACGAATTTGGGCGGTTCTTTCTTTGCTCTCACTCATGTAAACACGCATAGCTTTCAAAGTTTCATCCATATTGATCTTGGGAGGAGCACATCTAACTTTCAAAGCATCGATATCACTACACATTCTATGAACGCTCCTAGCCAAATCGTCAATTTTGAGTAGTTTTTCCTCTATGGACGCATTGAAAATCTTTTGCGAGTTGATAAACTCTTTGATATTACTCTCTAGATCAGATGGTAATCTATTGTAATTTCCATGAGTATTGTTGTAGGAGTTGCCAAAGTTATTAGAGGGGTTACTAGGAAAAGGCCTAGGAACATAGTTTCCTCTAAAAGCATTGTTGTTGCCAAAATTATTCCTACCAACAAAATTAACGTCCAAGCTAGCGTTGCTACTCTCAATCAAAGAAGACAAGGGCATATCATTAGGATCTAAAGGAGCACTTCTACTAGCAACCAAATTCATTAACTCATCCATCTTAGCACTCAACGAGTTAATTTCTTCTATAGCGTGTACCTTCTTACTAGCAGGTGACCTTTCAGTGTGCCAGTGAGAGTAGTTCATCATGATATTGTCTAGGAGTTTTGTGGCTTCTCCTAACGTAATTTCCATGAACGTTCCACCTGAGGCGGAGTCCAAGATATTTCTAGAAGCGAAATTCAAGCCAGCGTAAAAGATTTGTATAATCATCCACATACTCAAGCCATGAGCGGGACAATTTCTAATCATCAATTTCATTCTCTCCCAAGATTGTGCAACATGTTCATGATCAAGTTGCTTAAAATTCGTGATATCATTACGGAGAGAGATAATCTTAGCCGGCGGAAAATACTTGGATATATAAGCATCTTTGCACTTGTTCCAAGAATCAATACTATTTTTGGGCAAAGACAAAAACCAAGTTCTTGCTCGATCTCGCAACGAGAAAGGAAAAAAGCTTAAATTTAATCACATCATTATCCACATCTTTCTTCTTTTTCATATCGCAAAGCTCAATGAAGGTATTAAGATGGGATGCAGCATCTTCACTAGGAAGGCCGGAGAATTGCTCTTTCATAACAAGATTCACCAAAGCAGCATTGATTGCGTATGACTCCGCACTAGTGGCGGGAGCAATCAGAGTACTAATAAAATCATTATTATTAGTATTCGAGAAGTCACAAAGTTTGGTGTTTTCAGTCATGGTGACTTCAGCAAGCAAGCAAGCACACAAGTGAACAGAAAGCAAGCGAGAGAAAAGGGAAAACGAAGAAAAGGGCAAATATTTTTGTAAATTTTTGTTTTTCAGAAGTGGGGGAGAGGAAAACGAGAGGCAAAAAAGTAAATGCAAGAGATGAGTTTGAGACACTTACTTGGATGAGTTCTTGACTTGACCCTCCCCAGCAACGGCGCCAGAAATTCTTCTGCTACGGCGACAGAAATCCTTCTGTCGTCTCTTGAGCTTGCGTTGGTTTTTCCCTTGAAGAGGAAAGGGCAATGCAGCACAGGAGCAGTAAGTATTTCCCTCAGTTTGAGAACCAAGGTATCAATCCAGTAGGAGAATCGCGCCAAGTCCAGAGTACCTGCACAAACACAAAAGAGCTTGCACCCAACGCTATAAAGGGGTTGTCAATCCCTTCAAGATTGATTGCAAAGTGAGATCTGAAGGCGGAAAGTGCAACGAAGTAAAATTGTAAGACTGAAAATATGGTGTGAAGTAGACCCGGGGGGCATAGTGTTCACTAGAGGCTTCTCTCAAAGTAGCAAATAATACGGTGGGTGAACAAATTAGTGTCGAGCAATTGATAGAACCGCGCAAAGTCATGACGATATCTAAGGCAATTATCATACATATAGGCATCATGTCCGAGACAAGTAGACCAATACTTTCTGCATCTACTAGTATTACTCCACACATCTACCGCTATCCAGCATGCATCTAGTGTATTGAGTTCATGACGAACAGAGTAACGCTTTAAGCAAGATGACATGATGTAGAGGGATAAACTCAAACCAATGATGAAAACCTCATCTTTTTACCCTTGATGGCAACAACATGATGCGTGCCTCGCTACCCCTTCTGTCACTGGGTGAGGTCACCGCACGGTATGAACCCAAAACCAAGCACTTCTCCCATTGCAAGAATCATAGATCAAGTTGGCCAAACAAAACCCACAACTCGAAGAGAATTACAAGGATATGAAATCATGCATAAGAGAGATGAGAAGAAACTCAAATAAGATTCATAGATAATCTGATCATAAATCCACAATTCATCGGATCTCGACAAACACACCGCAAAAGAAGATTACATCGGATAGATCTCCATGAAGATCATGGAGAACTTTGTATTGAAGATCCAAGAGAGAGAAGAAGCCATATAGCTACTAGCTATGGACCCGAAGGTCTATGGTGAACTACTCACGCATCATCGGAGAGGTCATGGTGTTGATGAAGAAGCCCTCCGTATCCGAATCCTCCATCCGGCAGGGCACCAGAACGTGCCCCAGATGGGATCTTGCGGAGACAGAAGCTTGCGGCGGCGAAAAAGTATTTTCGTTGATCTCTCTCGTAGTTCTGGATTTTTTCTGGATTTATAGGCGGAAGAGGTAGGGCAGACGTGCCACAGGGGGCCCACAAGCCTGCTAGGCGCGGGCCCCCCTGGTCGTGCCTAGGGGCTTGTGGGGTCCCCTGCTGGCCCCTGCCTTGGTTCTCAAGTCTGACGCGTATCTTCTGTTCTAGAAAAAATCTTTTCAGAAGTTTTATTCTGTTTGGACACCGTTTAAAATCCTCCTCTGAAAAGGATAAAAAACATGGAAAGCAGGAACTGACACTTGGCACTGAGTTAATAAGTTCGTCCCAAAAAAGATAAAAAAAGGCATACAAAACATCCAAAGTTTGACAAGATAATAGCATGGAACCATCAAAAATTATAGATACGTTGGAGACGTATCACCTATTATCGCATTTCCATAGCCATTCCGAGATATTTTGCCATGCAAATTCCATCATCACTTCACATGACTAGTTCGTTCATCATCATATTGCTTTGCATGATCATACAGAGCTGACATAGTATTTGTGGCAAAGCAACCATTCATCATAGCATTTGTGGCAAAGCCATCAAATTCTATATGATGAATACATGTCATGCTAGATCATTGCACATCCTGGTACACTGTGAGAGGCATTCATATTGGAGTCATGTTGCTTCATCATATCGAGTTATCCATGAGTTGTAAGTTAATGGAAGTGTGATGATCATCATTATTAGAGTATTGTCCCAGTGAGGAAATAAGGATGGGGAGGCCAAATGAGCCCACCATAATAAAAATGAGAGAAAAGAGAGAGAAGGGACTTTGCTACTATCCGTTACAACACGTGTGCCTCAAAGTGGCACCATGTTCAGCATGTAGAGAGTCTCATCTTATATAATTCATATGCTAGTGGGAATCAAACAAATTATAAACTTGACTTGTTTATTCCAATGACGGGCTTCCTCAAAGGCCCAAGGTCTTCATGAGCAAGGAAGTTGGATGCACGCCTCACTTAGCTTCAGTGGATCTTTCATACACTTATAGCTCTAGTGCATCATTTGCATGGCAATCCCTACTCCATGTACCAATATCTACCAATGGGTATCTCCATAACTTGTTGGTACGCCTAGGTTAAACTATCTTCTCCACTTTTCAACCCCTTTGAAACCTACCACCTTACTCTATTCCACTTATATGCTATGTCTAATGGTTCACGCTCATGTACTGCGTGAAGAATAAAAAATTGATGCATATTGAAAAAGTACGGTCCAATTTCCTGACTTGGGCACCGTGGTGCTTGACATTTGTAGTTATGTGGTGAAGATGGAGCCATGCCTTGCTAATATAATAAAGATGGAAAGAGTTGAAACAATCTTTGAGGATCGTACACTTTGAAAAATTAATCATTTTGTTGCTTATACTTATAAATGTTGTTGTGTTAATATTTGTTAATTCATCGTTTCTCAATGAGCATACATGCATAAGAATACATCATGGATAGGATGTCACATCAAAAATTCTGTTTTTATCATTTACCTACTTGAGGACGAGCAGGAATTAAGCTTGGGGATGCTTGATACGTCTCCAACGTATCTATAATTTTTGGTTGTTCCATGCTATTATGTTATCATTTTTGAACACTTTTTAGGCACTTATCTACCAATTTCTATTATTTTTGAGCACTAACCTATTGACCCAGTGCCTAGTGCGAGTTGCTGTTTTCTGCATGTTTTCAACTTTTCAGGTTCCAGTACCAAATGAAGCCCAATTGACCTGAAACTTTTTGTGAATTTTTTCTGGACCAAAACAAGACCGTGGAGCATCGGAAGAAGGCCGGCACGCACACAAGGCCCCCAGAAGCCATCAGGGTGGGCATCATGGCTTGTGGCTGCCTCGTGGCTCTCTCGACCCCGTTATCTGGCTTATAAATTCCTATTTACCCAAAAACCTTCAAAGGAGATCCCGAAACACTTTTTACATCGCGCAAGTCTCCGTTTCAATGGGAGGCCATCTAGAGCTCCATTCTAGCACTTTGTCGTCGGGGGGATCGATCATGGGGGGCTTCTTTGTCAACCTTGTTACCCTCATGATGATGTGTGAGTAGTTTACCATAGACCTACGAGTCCATAGCAGTACCTAGATGGCATCATCTCTCTCTTTGATCTTCAATACAATGATCATCGCATCTTCGCTTTGATCCATATGATGTAAC
This sequence comes from Hordeum vulgare subsp. vulgare, assembly GCF_904849725.1. Classification (NCBI taxonomy): domain Eukaryota; kingdom Viridiplantae; phylum Streptophyta; class Magnoliopsida; order Poales; family Poaceae; genus Hordeum; species Hordeum vulgare. Next base: position 41,479,602 of record NC_058521.1, on the reverse strand, counting down.
TCTTTTGTCTTAGAACATCTGCAATCGTATGCCCCATATCTTCCACAAACGCCCAGACGGCCCGCTCGGTCACTACCGAGATAGAATTTTCCCACCAAAACTGACCTGGCAAACGCTTTCCAAACACCCAATATGATCCTCATCCCCATACCCAACCCATATATGGGACAGATATGGGGACACTCGGACGCGTTCGGCATGTCGGATTCGACCCACTATGGACCACCCTGACTCCACATGTATTTGTCCCTAACCACATCCTAGACCAAACCCCAGTCACTCTACTTCGCCCCAAGCTCATGTCCGATGATCTTTGGCCTTCTCTGGCATGGTGGGCAATGGATCTAACTCTGAGATTTGCCGATCTGTGAACCTATACCTTGGCCCATGCAGGGACGAGTAGGAGTTGGTCATCCAGCTTGCACTTCGCTGGTCTTAGGAGGAAATCCCAGCTCCACATTTGTTGTCGCTCCGCCATGAATCCATTCCATCTGTGCAAATGGCGTTTGGATCTAGCGGTGCCGGTGACTCTTGGCGCATGATCATGACCTTATTGGACGCATGACCATTTGTCGGCGCCGCAACCTTTGCGGGGTGCCTCATCCTCGCTGCTTCGGGCACTGAGTCGCAGGTCAATGTTGAAAATCATCACAACCCGACCACTACGGAGGATCATCGTGCCCGTCGTATGAGTAAAAAGGCGCAACAACACGCGTCATCCCTCGAGACCGAGGCCGCGAAGGCAGAGTCACATACTACCTTGGACAGGAATGAGGAATTCCTCAGTGCACGTATCCTCGTGAAGCGGCAAAGGAGGGCGGTGCACATCCTCGCAATGAAGTATATATGAGTGATCGGTGCCATGGTGGGAATGCCCCTTCCCCAAGAGGACAAGGAGGAGGGATGTGAAGGATCTGACAACTCTGGTAATGTGCAGATCCGCCTCAATCCATTGTGCGCCTTCGATCGCTACTTCTACAACGAAGACGACAGGGGCAAGGGTGGCCATGAATGAACTTCCTCCATTTTTGTATCATTTGTAGTTAGTAGATGATGGCATGAAAGACACACATGGTAATGTATCACCTTCGTGTAAGTATCCCAATAGTAATTGTCCCAACAAAGAGTGGAGGATAGTATTTATGAGTAACGTTGATGTCACGCACAAGTTGTCATAGCTCTTATATGAAGTAACTGTTTGTGATTCCGTAGAAGTTGTTAGGGTTCCAAGAGTCAAACCAGAATAACCAATGAATCTTACCACTCACCTGCATCTCCCATGCCTAGGGAAAATTACTCACAAATCGAGAGAGAATAACCAATCATCCTAGAGAATAAACTCATGAAAAGCGCATCGATAATACCATGGAGATCCAAAATAAGATGAATCGTTAAACAAGTCTAAGTCTCCAGATCAGTATGAAAAGAGTTTACACTTCGATCTTACAACTTGAAATTCCTCTTAGAATAATGAAGGTGAAATGAATATGGAGATGGAAGAACAAAACTAGAAGGATCCCTGATGGTTCTTCTTCTCCGGATCTCTTCTCTCTCTATTCTCGATGATGTGGCGACGGCTAGGTTTCCTTTCATATGTGCTTTTTACTATAAAATAATGAAAAGACAGGGTTTCTTCTCTCTCGAAGGATCAATGTTCGAAATAACCGAGAAATAACGAAAACCCGATGAAAACCAAATGAAAATTGCTTGTAAATAATCATTATTTCTTGAACCATTAGAAGAACATGTCAATTTTTGGCAGTTGTGTACTACTACGTGTGTAGGTTTAATGTTGTATGACAAAAGTGAGTTTAAGTATTTGGTTTGAGAGACATGTATGTGGACGCGGACTTCTATAGCGTGACCGAGTACCGATTCCCAGACTTATAGAGACCTGGATTTGCCCAGTCTAGTTGGAGACAGTCTTACTCCCTTGAAATGAGCAACACTCCCCCAGCACACAAAATAAGGCTACATAAAAAGTCATCAAAACAAAAAGGACAAGGAGAAAAAACAGGAATATAAACACAGGGGCCAGCAAGTACTAGGGGGAGAAAGGGAGGGGCCGGCAAGGGAACATCTAGAGGGGCAGAACAGTCCATCCGCACAGCCCATGAACTAGGCTTTGCCACCCCACCCCGGCACCCCCACCAGTGTTTCCCAAGATAAAAAACCAAATCCATTAGAGCAGCAACATCAGAAGCAGAGCAGCAAGCTCGGAGGCCTCCCAAGCTCTCAGCTCGCTCCGCAAGAAAAGACACTACCACCAGCGGCGGCAGATCGGCGCCAAGAAACATAAGCCTTGCGGTTGATCGCAACCGCCCACCTCACAACTTCTGTAAGGTAATTACAAGCCCCTACCAGTTCTTCTTTCCCCCCTTCCAACAAGGTTTGGATTTTCTTTTCCTCTCCCTATCGTGAGTTGAGCAAGCTCGACGACGCTGCGCCATTTTCCCGTCCAATAGTAAGATGAGATGGTGTATTATTGGAGCGCTTATTTCTCCGTTACTCCGATAGGTTGGAGGAGTGTATCTAGTAGTGGTGGTGGTGGTTCGGTAGGAATGTTTCTTGGTGTTGGTTTGGTCGTTTCCCCTGTCCTAAAAAGCTGCCTTTTCTTCTGCGCTTTTCTGTTGGTTTCTGCCAACCAAGGCCGTTTCTTTCCATCCCCTCCCCTCCCCTCCCCTTCCCTCTGATGAGAAGAACAAGAAGAGGCTGCGTATATCCTCCTCTCTGGGTTCACTGTCTAGGGCCTTCAAGATCGGACGGAGCCACATCCTCTTCCCCTCTCCGCCGCCAGGCGTCTCCGCCCAACAAAGATCTTCGTCGCCCTTCGCCGACTGATTTCTTTTGCGGGTGACGGATCCCTAACTCGTTTGGGTTGATTTATTTGATGCCAGCGATCTAATCCATGCGTTTAGTCTCTCCAATCCGCCCATTATGTCTGTCGCGGATTTATTTGCAGACTGTTTTCTAAAAGGTTTTTCTAAGGGTTCTGTTGATCATCATTTCCCTTTGTTAGGCACCACTGAACTGAACTTCGTTCCTTGTTAACTGAAAGTAAATCATAAATTTCTTCCTTTTTCTCTTCCTTTTCTGTAGCACGAGATAGAGTGCACTTTTTGTTGAGATATGTGCCATTTATTTGTAAATCCCGGTATTACAGTTTTTGTGGTCAGAGTTTATAATCCCATGTCCCATTTTTATATATTTTGGATTTATTGTAAGGTCTTTCCTCCTTGTGCTAAAATTACCTAGAAAAAATTGACCATGTCAACTTCTTTATGCGCATTTCGATCTTGTTGCCAACCAAGAGGAGAAGAAACCCCCTCCAAACCAGTGGTCTACGGATTGCAATTCAATAATCACTGTTTGACTGCCTACATGTGCCACACCCTTAAATTATTCTCATCTTGCAACCTGTCTGTGCCATCCATGTTGCTTGCTTGTGATTTTAACCAAGATAAGATTCCTCCCATCACTGGTGCTTGTTCCCATGGTCTCCCAACATTGCATCACCGATTATTCCCGCTGTCCCCTCACCCCAAGATGCTGCCCTTGTGCTCTGCAGGCGCTGCCGCTCCCTCTCCGTGTGCGATCCAGCTTGGACGAGGAGGAGTCCTTGTTGCCGTTGTGCTCTCTTGGACCCAGATCTTGATGCAACTGCCGGCTAGTTTACTGATCTAGAGGGAGCTCTGCTTGGGCTCTTGACCTGATTTGATTTGGTGGGGGCTCTGCCGCGGTTCAAAGGGGGACAGTTGGGCGTGGATCTTTATCACCAGTTGTTAGGCTTGTCCTTTCACATGGCAGTGGCCACCGGTTTGGTGCTTTGTTGATGGGTTAAGTGTTGCGGGTTTGTTGAGGCGTTTCTTCTTGGCTCCCATTCGGTGGTGACTGGTGAGGTGAGGTGGAGGACCAAGGGAAAGGAGAAGAGCCAGAGAGGACGAAAAACGGGGACGAGATTTGCAGGTTGTTTTTCGGCGTCGCACAATGAAGCATATGAAGCTTGGGTCGAAGCCGGATGTCTTCCAGACAGAAGGCAGCAATATCAGGTTAGTTAATTCGTCTCTGTTCTTGGTCAGAGTTTCTTCGCATCCTGTTAACATTTTTACTTTATCTTGTGCTTGGTCTGTATATCGTTGTTCTTCTTCTACTCCAGTTTAGTAGTGCCAGTCCTGTCTGACGACGGCAAGTAATTTTGTGGTTTAAATTGTGAGATCTGTTCAATTAAGAGAGATTTGGCCTTTGTATGCATCTTCGTTCTGCATTTTGCCAGAATCGAGGGGATCTTCTTTTGATTGTTTCTTGAAATGAATTCCAAATAAATGAAGTCGCTAAAGGGGGCCAATCATACTGGTTACTGGTCATATGCGATCAGCAATTAATTAGCTCTGTGGTGAGGAATACTGCCCTTGATCTGTACTCTCCTGGGCTCCATTTCTTAGACAGGAAGTGGTGACATTTCTTTGATTTCAGTTACTAGTATGAGTTTGGGAATCTGCACAAAACGTCCAATCATTCTGAAGTATTGACATTACTGCTATAAATTTACATTATGAAACATTTTATATTTGAATAAAACCAGTGGCGAATCTTGGAAGAAAATGAGGGGGGGGGGGCTCAAAGTTAATTGTGTGTATAAAAAGTCAAAAACTCTCATTTTTTGGGTCCAAATAAGGTGAAAAAATATATATAATAATAGTAAATTTTCTTTTCCGATTTTAGAGGCGCCCCCCCCCCCCCTGCTAGATTCGCCACTGAATAAAACTACATAAGTACATATCTATATAATATGTACAACTATTATATTTGTTTCATGTTTAGCAACTAAATTTTAAAAGATACACCATACGGATTGGATTGCTTTCTCATTGCACAAAATTGGTTGCCTAGCATGCCTCCTAACTGATGCATCGTATCTTGACATTCAGATGGCTAACTATCCAACTGCTGTTCTTTATAGGTTAATTTTTCCTTGATTCCTGCTAGTGGCATATGTTCTTAAGCTCCTCTGTACTTTGAGGGCATGTGCAGATTTAATGATTGCAATGCTTTTCTTAGTTTGTTTAGTGTTCATTCTTTATAAGTGAGCTAGTTATTGACCTTGTGGTCCATCGTGTAGATTGAATTCTTGGAGCTCAATTAAGTTTTCTTTGCCTTGCTATGTCCAATTTATTTAATCATTGGTCCTGCGCCAGTTCAGTTAGTTATATTACTTGTCATACACAATGCTACTAGATGTGAAGTTGCTTTCCACACCTTTCTCCAGTGTTGCCTGTTGTACTTTGCTTAGGTAAATGGTCTATCACTCGCTGTCTTACTTTTAGCTGATTCAGTGGGTTGGGATTTTGATTCATTTTTCATTTGAGTTTACTTTGCCATCTTTGTGATCTGTAACCAATTGTTTGTGTGCAACATATGTGATGATCTTTAAAAACTTATTGTGGGCCCACTTTTATGAACTGTGCCATTTCCACAGTGTGTGATCTGGTAATCTGCCAATATCCTCACAATTGTCACCTTTGTCATTCTCTTGTAAATTGTAATGACGTGAGTGTTCGTGTCCTGACTTTATATACTGTTCACTGAATAATGACTTGTCATCACTACCATCTGCCCCTTGTATTATTCATGCCTAGGTAATAGGCTAGTTGCGTAGTACAGCTATGACATGTGTACATACACATAAAAACACGGGAGCAGGAAGGTACTGGGAAAATGTAAAAACAGGCATATATCGATATATGCGGCCTGGAATACTTTCATTACCACTTTTAGATCTGTTGTGGTTATGCAAAGACCGTCAATAACAATGTTGCACCTGTTTTATTTGAAAATTGACCTGTATTTTTTTTGGCATCTCATCTGTTTATATACTATGCTTTGCCTCTATTTATACTAAATAGCTTTGATGCTAATGTTGTGTTAACATGCTTTTCAGGTTTGTTGCAACAGAGCTGGCAACAGACATCGTTATCTCCATAGGAGATGTCAAGTTTTATCTTCACAAGGTATCAACTTCTTATCTGTATAAACTGTTGCTCTCATGCTGTGACATTGCAGTGACATTTTGAGAAGAATTCATAATACTAATATTGGCTATTAAGCATGAACTAATTGCTAAGGCTCTTTATGAGAGCTGTTAAAGAATTATTTTACCAGAATTGCTACAGATTTATATGACTAGCCTTTGGTGTAGAACACCTAATTATAAGGTACACAAAGGTTGATAAGATGACCCCTTTTTGTTCATTATGCTTTATCGATTGGAGCATTACATCCTTTGTTATTCGTGAGTGCACATACACTCCTTCATTAAGCACATTCCAGAATTTGGTGGGTCTTCTACAGTGCACAGTTCTATCATTTACGAATGATTGCTTCAACCTTGAAATTGCCTAATGGCAAAAGAGAAAAAAGGAAACATGGAAGTGCTTTCAAGCTTTGGAAGTGTTAGCTGTCTATGTTTAGCAATTACTCCTACCATATACTTTTGTATTGTAAATTTGCAACTGAAGGAACTGTTTATACATGTCCTTTATGCAGTATAATAGACTAGAGCTTAATAAGTTAGCATCTGTTTTTTTCCTAGTGCAGCTTTACTTTATTATATCTAAAATATTTGAGCTGTGCACATTATTTGTAGTTCCCTCTTTTGTCAAAGAGTTCACGATTGCAAAGATTGGTAGCTTCAAGTAACGAGGAAAGCAATGATGAAGTGAATATATCTGACATTCCTGGTGGTGCTTCTGCATTTGAAATTTGTGCCAAGTTTTGCTACGGCATGATTGTAACACTCAATGCATACAATGTTCTTGCTGCTCGTTGCGCAGCTGAGTACCTAGAAATGTTTGAGACCATTGACAAAGGAAATCTTATCTACAAAATTGACGTGTTCTTGACATCGAGCATTTTTCGCACCTGGAAAGACTCGATCATAGTTCTGCAAAGTACAAAGTCGTTGCTGCCATGGTCTGAGAATTTGAAGGTAATCAACCACTGCATTGATTCTATTGCATCGAAGGCGTCAATTGATCCGTCAGAGGTTGAGTGGTCATACACCTACAACAGAAAAAAGCTCCAATCTGAGAATGGTGTTGATTCTCACTGGAATGGAGTCAGGATGCAACAGATGGTCCCTAAGGACTGGTGGGTTGAGGACCTTTCTGAACTTGAAATGGATTTGTACAAGCGTGTGCTCCTAACAATCAAGGCAAAGGGAAGAACACCTGCTGTAGTTATTGGAGAAGCACTAAGAGCCTATGCATTCCGACGATTGTTTGGTTCCCTTGAAGATGCTGTGAGCAATGGAATTGATTGCACAAAACGTCGTGCAGTTCTCGAAAGCATTGTATTTCTGCTGCCCACTGAAAAAGGTTCAGTGTCATGTGGTTTTCTTCTCAAGTTACTAAATGCTGCATGCTTGCTGGAATCTGGAGAGTCTTATCGTAATAACTTGGTAAAGAGAATAGGCACCCAGCTGGATGGTGCTTCAGTTACGGACCTTCTTATACCAGCAACCAGTGCCGAAACCGGTGTGTATAATGTCGACCTGATCATAGCAATAGTAGAGCAGTTCATGTCACATCACAGTGATAATGGTAAAATGACTTTTCAAGATGATGATGAAATTGTGGAAGTCGAGAAGTTTGCTTCTGTTTCCAGCACGTCAAAGCTGACGGTTGCAAAGCTGATCGATGAATATCTTGGCGAGATCGCTAAAGACCCTAACCTGCCTGTTCTGAAGTTCATTGCACTTGCTGAAATGGTGTCTGCATTGTCCCGACAAATGCATGACGGACTATACCATGCCATCGACATGTATCTAAAGGTAATAATTTTCACATACATCTTCTGTTTCCAGTTAGTATATCTGCTGTTGGGAGTTTGGAACTTACACTCAATTCCATGCTTGCAGGAACACCCCAGCCTATCAAAGAGCGAAAAGAAGAGATTATGTGGATTGATGGACTGCAAGAAGCTGTCACAGGAGGCCTGCATGCACGCGGTGCAGAATGAACGGCTTCCTCTGCGTGTGGTTGTGCAAGTTCTCTTCTTTGAGCAAGTCCGGGCATCAGCCGCTTCTACCAGGAGTGACTCTGGAGCCGACCTTTCATCCGCTGCTCACTCGCTTCTTCCCAGAGAGAATGGCAACTCTTATGGCAGCTCCAGGTCAGCCGCCACAACAACCACGGAAGAGGAAGGTAGTGGAGTCCCTACATCCAGCGACATCAACTCTTTCAGGTCGATGAGGCTCGCCAACAACTGCGGTGGTAGCGAGAGGAGCAGTGCCAGCAGCGACATCAACAAGAATGGCGAAGAGAAAAGCACCACCGGCAAGGCGAAAGTGATGCTGATGCCGAAGATACTAAGCAAGCTCTGGTCTGGGAAAACGAACATCGGCGAGAACAGCAGCTCGGACACGTCGGAGAGCCCCGGGTCCGCCAACCCGGAGGAGGTGAAGTCTACACCGTCACGGAACACGAGGCATTCGACGTCCTAGTGACTGGTGCTAACAGTATCACAGCACACCTAGTTTTTCGCTATCCTTGCTTTGATTTTTTTTTTCATTTTTTGCTTTACACGAGAGTAGCAATCTTAAATTGTGGAATACTACTGACTGCCCTGTCGCCGATGATGTTTTTGTAGCATTTCATGCTAGTAACTGGTGTAGCCCGTAGAGGTCTGGTCATTGGTGTTCAGGAACACATTTCAAGAGATAAAAACTGTAATTGTTTTTTGTTTTCCGTGGCAATATAAAGGAAGCTTATTTTGGAGGAGGCAGAGTGGCAGAGTAGAATCCTCTTGACAAAGATTCAGTTCGTACATACTGGCTGGCAACTGTGAATTATCTGTTGATGAAGCCATCGGAATTTAGGCGGAACATTGGTTACCTCTGTTTTTCTGAAGGTGCAAATCTAGCCATACACATCGCTTTGGATTGTTGGCTCGTCCTATCAGCTCTGAGTAGTGCACGATGAAGAAAAGTTGCACTCTTATCCGCCGCGAAAACTGCTCCAGACTGTATCACACTACAAATCTATACCTTCATGAAATAGTAAGAGGTGAGTACGAAAATGTCAGGAAGCTGAGAATTAACAATACTGCAGAATATGATCCACTATTTTTTTATGCCTGCCATTGGATTAGATTGGTCATTTTAACACAAACGGTAGGAGAGAATGCAAAAAAAGCAAGTGTAAGAACATCTACAACCAAACCCTAAACATCCGGGCGGACAGCCCGTCCTGACTGAAAAACGCCGCCCAACAAGCACAAATATTATGTGTCACTCGTTGTGAGCATTAAGTCTGCGATCACTCACTAGCGTAAGAGACGGGCCGGCTCATTAGTGAGCGAGCCTTTACCACGGTTTTGAGAAAACCTTGTAGAAGGTTTCTGATTTTTCTTTTCTTTTGTTGTTCTATCTGTTTTTCGTTTATCTTTTTTTGTGTTTTCTCTTTTTGTTTATTTTTCTAACATGATTCAAAAGTTTAAAAATTGTTCACATTTTTTAAAAAATTCTATAAATTTCAAAATTGTTCATAATTTCAAATCTTTTTAAAAAAGTATTCACAATTTCTAGAAATGTTCATAAATTTTAAAAATTGTTCGAGAACATGTTACGAATTCATAAACATTTTTCAAAGTTGCGAATATTTTTAAACAATTTTTTCTTGTATTCATGAACAAAAAATCACAAAACATTTTAAAAACTTGAGGAATTCTTTCAAATTCATAATTTTTATTAATTCAAAATGAAAGACTCAAAAAAAGTTGCCTGCCCTCACTCTCACCCGCTGGAGGATACACACGTGCACGACCAAGGCCCACGTAGCAGGTGTCGGCCCGAGCAACGTGAAGCTTTTCTTCAACAAGCTTTTCTCGCTCAACCGGATCGCCCCCCTCCCCGCACCCAAAAGATAGTCTATACGTTCGGGCTGTCTGACACACCTCAAACCATATGTGGAGCGGATTAGGGACAGCCGTGTTCGCCACATTGGACAGACGTGCGAGACTCACAAGAAAATCCATTGGTCTCTCAAGGATATCACAGGTTTGGTGAGACGAGATTCATGCCTTCGCTCCTAGCGAGCCATTGTAGGGGCCATATCCGACAATTTTAACCCGAACGACGAGGGTAAACCATAGCCACATCCATTTCCCTCTGATCGGCGTCACCACCACATCCCCTTTCCGCTTCGCCTTTTGCTCCGATCTTGTTGTTCGGCATGATCTGGCAAAAGATCACCTATTACAAAAGGCTCACGCCCAAGCGTCGGGCGGAGATCTCATGGGAGAAGCGCGACATTGTGGAATGGCACACCGCAAGCCTTGCGGAGGAGAAGGGTGGGGCAAAGGAGGATGCGAGGAAGGAGGCGTCAAGCATGAATGTTGAGCACTTGGACCCGACGAATTTGACATGGAGGAGGTGGATGTAGAGTTCCACCTTGTCCAAGTCGGCGATATGGAGGCGAAGCACGTCACGACGGAGGAGTTGTTATAGCGGGAGCACCTCATGATGAAGGAGTTGTTGGAGGCGGACCAAGCGGGCTATCCTAGCCTCACGACTCAAAAACCAAGCCAACCATGACTGCACTAGTCCGCAGCAGGAGGTGGCGTTGAACAGTCACCTTATCCACCTTCGCGGAGTGAGGTGGGAGTAGATCTTCGCGAATGAGGACGAGGAAGAGGAGGCATCGTACACTCGCATTGCCTCCAATGATCACGAGACCGACGACTCTGGCAAGGGGATCATCGACATCTCCTCATATGAGTAGGAAGTGTAGTTTTCGTTTAATCTTTGTATGAAGTACTTATGCTATAATCTACATAGGCAGTTGAATGAAATTGAGGGTTCCAAAAATGAAGTCGCGGTTGCGGACATGACAAATGAGGGGGCGGACTGCTTTTGTCCTCGTCCGCAGAGATGGGGTCAGATTTATACATTGTGTCGCAGATGTTCAAAAGCATCTATAATTGGATTGGGATAATTTGATCCCTTATATATGTACGGACGTTGTGAGGCATGTTTGCTTCAAACTCTCATTTGTCTGTGCATGCAGACATGTCCATCATCTGTTTTTCTATGTTCAGACACATGCATATGATTGGTTGGGATAAAGAAAAAATAAAAGGAAAAGAAAGTGGTCTAGGGTGGGTCAAATCATGGATGACTACTGTCTGAATGCCCTTATATCCTTCTCAGATATAATGGCTCCCAAACAGACCGGCTATATAAGAAAAAATTAAGAGGTTTGGATGAATGGCTTTTCTCCCTCTTACCTGAACAGTAATTGGACCGTCTTCGCTTGACGTGGATTTAAGAAGTTCGATTGTAAATGCTTTAAGACGACCACCTTTTGTTCTTCTTTCTCTTTCATTGTCATTTTAGTCGTGTCACACTACGACTGCGCGACCGTGCGGTGAGGCAGCGAACAACATCCTATGCTGAAGCCGCGTGCGTGCATCTTGTTTACTTTGTGGTGCTAAAGCTCTGTCGGCGGCGTATCGCAATTCATGCTGGCCCATTACTGTATAACTCAGCAGCGTCGAGAGGCGGTCGAGGGTCAGGCCGCCCCTCTCCTTGTATAAGCGCGGGCCGACCTGGCTCGTCGGTGTGACCCCGGAAACCAAAGCTGCCAACTCACAGACACTGGAGTCAACGAGAGGGAATCCAGTTCCTTTGATATAGTTTAGCCCGATGCGAGTCTTTTGTGATTTTTTTCGGATCTGATTTTTTTCTACCGTCATCTGTTGTGACGGTAGGCATCAACGCAAGACCCCGTTGACCCGATCCTTATCGTCACAGAGGATGACGGTAGAGTACAGATGCCTACCGTCACAACAGATAATGTTAGAAAAAAAATCAGATCCAGTTTTTTTTTTTTCCGTAAACGGTGTTAGATGGGCTAAAGTTAGAAAAGAAATAAAACCGTGAATTTGGCCTATGATTCAGCAGCGTCATCTTCGAGAGGCGATCGAGGGCCAGGCCGCCCAGCACCCTGCGGCCCGGCCTGGCCCGCCGCTGTGACCCCGGAAACCAAAGCTACACTGGAGTCAACGAGCGGGAATCCAGTTCCTTTGCGGCTCGCTCGCTCGCGCGGTCCATTTGCCACGCTCCCTCCCCTTGTAGCGAGCGCCCCACGTCCACATATAGCAAAAAACCGTGTGCCCACTCGCTCGCACAGTCACACGAGACGTGACCGATCATGCATGCAGCTGCTGACCCGACCCGACCCGATCGAGCTGGCCCTCCCACCCCATTTCCATCGCCCGACGGCGCACGTCACGCCGCACCCGGTCGACCAGCAACAGGAACACACACACACACACACTTTCCAAGCTAAAGGCATCGGAGCGAATTAACAAAGGGCGGGCCCGCCACCCGCCCCCACCGCAGAGGAAAATGGACAGCCGAAAGGAAAAGCCCGTGCATATAAAAAAAAAACCAGCCAGTTGCGGCTCGATCGGCCAGATACGCGGGAGCGTGAGAGGGAGGGAGGAGCCACGATCCCGGAGGGAATGGGAATGTACGGGTGGGTGAATGAATGAAGCCGGGTTCGAAGGGCCGGGCTTCGATGGGTGGATGGAGCCGGGGTTGGTTTTGCCGGGGATGTTGGAGGAGCAAGAGGCGGTCGTGGAGCGGCGGCCTCGGCCCTTGGCGCCACCCAAAGGGCAGGGGCCCCAGGGGACGTAGCTTTCGTCGCTGCAGACTCTCTTTTCTGCTTTGCCCTCCCGTAGCCGAGCTTTGTTCCTATCCACAGCCCCCTCTCCTCCCTTGGCTTAAATTAATCAGACGTCCGACTTGAACTCCACTGCTGCCTGGATCCTCTGCCTCCTCCCCCACCCAGCGAGCCGTGCGATGCATGCGTGTTTCGGTTAGGACGAAGCGTGCAATGCCACCTGGATGAAATGATACCGTATCGTAACTCAGCGTTAATTGCCCAAACCGATTTTGGGAGGTAGCAGCAGCATACGGCACGCGTACATTGGTGTCGATAGGAGAACGGTGAAATGATACACCTTGATGTGGTTTCTTTCATGTTTGACACATCAAATTAATTTTGTTCCTCGTATGACACTTTCATCCATTTTAGGCACTGACGGAGTTAAGCATGAGGTGAAAAGACCATTTTGACCCCCAATGCATTGTGTAACTATCTTGGATGTACTAAAAATGCAATTAGTTCACTCATGTTTTAAGGATTCTCAACAAATGCTACGGATGTATATGTATGCTTCAATATTTTGTTCCTTAGGTAAATTGTTTTGTGCGTGTAAAAGACGTACAAAACATTCGTAGAACTTGTATAGTTATACTTATACGATCAATATAATACTTTTTTTTCGAATAAGTACAATAACATATACTTTTCGACGTCATGCAGATATTTTTCAATGCAACATAGCTCGCATGACCGAGTATTTTCCGACAAGATGCATCGTACGAGCTACTCGCGAGTGATTACTTTCCGGCCGCCGGACTCACAACCTTTCCCGATTGGCCGGCTGCCCGTGAAACACGTAGGCGACTCCCCATAATAGATTAGATCGTGTCAATATCAATTCTTTTTATTCCAAGACGAAGATTGAATCACTTAGCCAACATCAAGGAGCTATTGACACTTCGTTCAATACCCCGCACCTCCATCCTCCCATCTTTCTTTGCATTTGTTTTCTCTCCTGCCTCCGTCGCCACCCCACCATCCCGGCAACACCGGCTATACCCTTGCAGGAACTCAACGACATCGTTTCCTCCAACCCTACACCCTGCTCCATGCCGCTTCTCCACCCCCACCATTTCATGCCTCTGCTCCATCCGTCGCACATGTATCATCAACGCCTATGATACTCACCATGCCCGGCTGAGAAGACCTCGATGACGCCTAGAGGGGGGGGGGTAATAGGCTATTTAAAAACTTCTTCGGATTTGGCTTGAACCTAATGCGGAAATAAACTAAGAGGGTACTTGTCAAGCACAAATCCTAAATGCACTAGGCACTACAACATGTATCAACAACACGATCTACCAAGATGGACACAATACAGTTACTGACAAGCACAAGTAAGTTACACAAACTTACTTGAGCTATATCACACGACAAGTAGGTGAACAACACAAGATACTAGATCACACTATATCAACACAATATATCAAGGGCTGCAAGTATGAACGTGTGAATATAGAGGGGTATGCTTGAATGATTAATCTTGTACAAGAAATAGCCAACACAATATAATGAGCACAACCAATATGCAATGTATGTATGCTCAAATAACACAAGTAAACCACAAGTGAGGAGTTAGGGTTAAGGATAACCAAGGTCACTGAGACGAAGATGTATCCCGATGTTCACTTCCTTGGAGGGAAGCTAGTCACCGTTAGAGAGGTGGATGTTACCACGAAGGCACACCAACGCCACGAAGGCTCACCCTATTCTCCTTTTGAGATAACAACAAAACAGTGGAGATGTGGTCTGAGCAGAAAGTGATGATGTAGTTTGAGCAAGTTCATCACAAAACCTGTGATCCCCTCTTAATAGTGTGGGATCCCTAAGGACTCAAGAATCATAAAAGAGTACTGATGATCCATACTTGAGTGTATACTTTTATTCGCTGATCATCACTCTGCACAACTAACGTCAAAGGAACTGATACCTTTGAGTTAGCCCTTTCACCTGAGCTTGATGTTGTTGTTCCTTCTTGGCTCAAGTTGAAAGCAAGACATGATGAAGTCTTCAAGTAGCTTTCCCATTGAAAGTGCGTTATATCGACTAGAGGGGGGGTGAATAGGAGATTTTTAGAATTTCATCACTGAGGAAATTCCTTTTGAGGAAATTCCTCACTGATGACTAACTTACAGCGGAAACAGTTAAGGATCAGTCGTGCAATCGTTCACAACAGCAGTATTACAGAGTGAAGATTATGAAAACAGATTGCACAGTAAGCAGGCACGCAGAATACAGATGATGATTAACTCAAGTGAAGAATTTGGGGTTGAGGAAATTCAGAGAAAGTATTTAGCAAATTCTTCAAACAGTCACAGTGAATGTCATCAACACATAATACAGAGAATGTAAAGAATTGAGGAATTAGAACCCGATTCTTGGTGAAGACTGTTGTTGATGACCCAGTTCCAACTGCTGTGACAGTTGTACATCTGGTTTGGAGCGGCTTGGTATTGAAACCAAAGGACACCCAGTCCCGGGACACACAGTCCCTACCGTATTCTCCTTGAGCTAAGGACACACAGTCATCGCCCAACACTCGTGGTAAGTCTTCAGGGCAGACTTCCAAACCCTCACAAACTCGGTCACCCGGCTATCCACAATTGACTGCTGGATTGCTCTAGACCATGACGCCTAACCGTCTGGAGGATGCACAGTCCTCAAAGGTAAAAGGCTTCAGTCCCACACAGGAACAACTTCTTCAGTGATGCTCAATCACTAGGTTTGGTTTGTGGTTTCGGTGGGTGGTGTATTTCCTCACTGATGATTTACTCTCGAAAGCTCTGAGGAATTTGGGTTGCTCTTATGACAAGTGTCGGTTTCTAACAGAGCAGCCAACCGGCTAGTGGTTGTGGGGGCGGCTATTTATAGACTGGGAGCATCCCGACATGATTTGACATTAATGCCCTTAAATAATATGACCGTTGGAGTGGATAAGATCAGTGACTTGGCGTGGCTTATCGAAACGGTCGGGACTCTCAACTGTGAGAGTCCTCATGTCACTCATATTCCTCACTTGAGGCTTTTGGTAGGATTTGGCTTGGGTTGAGCATCATGAGGAAATTCATTCCATAGCGTTACTTTGACCCCCTTTAACAGTACGGTGTTCCTATTCATCAAATGCGAAGAAAGTAAAACAGAAAACGTAAATCTTCACGCTTCAATTTCTTCAGAACGATTTTCTTCAGGAACCACCGATCTTCTCAATATCAATATCTTCATGAGGAATATCAGTTTCATCGCAAATTCTTCGCGATTCATTTCTTCAGCTTCAGACCAATTTCTTCAACTAAAGACATATATTTTTAGGGGTCGATATTCTTCAAATATCTCAAACTCCTCAATGACTTATAGATCCTGTGTACACTTAAAAACACATTAGATACTTAACCTATAAGTCTTCAAACCACCAAAATCACTAAGGGGCACTAGATGCACTTACAATCTCCCCCTTTTTGGTGGTTGATGACAATTAGGTTAAGTCTTCAACAGGGATAAAAAATATGAAGTGTAAATACTCATTTGAGGAATTTGAAAACAAGATTCACAGAGACTCCCCCTGAAGATGTGCATACCTTGAGGATTTTGCTTTTATAGCATATGCACATTGATGATTTATATCATGGAGATCTCCCCCTGAATCTTGTAAATCATGCATACATATAACATATCATATGAAGAAAATGAAGATGCATGATGGCAAATGGTATCTGACGAATTCCAGCATGCGTGCATTAAAACTTGAGGAATAAGCATGCGAAGAAAAACGTTCAAAAAGCGTCAGAGTACCATCGGGCTTAAGTTACAACTCATTATATAAAAACTTCAGAAGAGCCAAGAGTTTGTAACTTAAATATAGTTCATAAGCCCCACAAATAAATCCCGTTTGAAGACTAACTCTCAAGTTTCTCCCCCTTTGTCATGAAGTGACAAAAAGGGACAAACTGAGGACTAACGCCCGTGAAGACTTCATTTCTTGGCGGTTGATGAAGATCCTTGGCGCTTCTTGGGTGTAGTCTTCTTCCTTGGGCCTGTTGCGGTGTCGAGTTGTTCCTCATCAGATTCGGCGGTGCGGAAGGACGAGAAGGAGCTGTCTTCAAGATCTGGCACAGGAATGGGCCTGAACTTCTTCTTGGGAGGCCACGACCAGTCAAAGTCTTGCTCAAAGTTCAATTCTTCAAGCTCAGTCTGGGTCTTCAGATGTGCAAGGGTAGCCCAGGTGCGATCAAAAACCGCATGCAGATAGTGATGATTAAGCTTCACACTGTTCTGTGTCTCAGTGAGGGTTTTCACAATGGCACCAAACTGGCGTTTGACCCATTTGTGGTTGTGATCGACCTTCTGATGAAGACTGAGAAGAAGCTCTCTGGTGTTTAGCACGCGAGGAAGAACAGGGCTTGGTGGACGAGTCTCAGTATCGTCCCATGAGGAATATGCATCTGGCTCTTTAAATTGACCATCAAGAGGCCTGCTTCCTTCATCAATTACAGACTTTCCTTTTCCCTCAATGGGCTCGAAAGTCTTCTTGTTGACTCGGATAGGAGGCATATAACCAACATGGTTCTGGAAATCTGCGTGGAAGTTGATGCCTGTCCTTGTCCTGAGGAATCTCATGATCCATGGTGCATAGATTTTGTGATCATAGGGGCACATTGCATTGTCAGCCAAAGTCCTCAAGAAGAAATCATGGATATTCATGGGAATACCGTGAATGATGTTGAAGAGGATATTCTTCATGAGGCCGACAACATCTTCGTCATCGTCATGACCTTTGATTGGCGCGAGCACACTGCAGAGAATGCGATAGACGGACCGGGGTGTGTACTTGAGCTCATGGACGAGGAATGTGGTTCTTGAGGGTTTTCCAGCAGCCAAAGGCTTCATGAGGACTTCCATCATTCCATTTGGCAGCTCTCGCTCACCATAAAGCTTCACTGCCCCTTCTGAAGGAATTGGTACGGGCAGTTCTCTGAGGAGTTCAGACGCTGGAGCCTTGTAGTGAGTATTTTGGGTCAT
This sequence comes from Hordeum vulgare subsp. vulgare, assembly GCF_904849725.1. Classification (NCBI taxonomy): domain Eukaryota; kingdom Viridiplantae; phylum Streptophyta; class Magnoliopsida; order Poales; family Poaceae; genus Hordeum; species Hordeum vulgare. The sequence goes on along the minus strand of NC_058521.1, from coordinate 41,461,858 downwards.
CCAGTCGAACACCCAAGTGTTGATGTCATCAGCATTGCCCAAGATGTGCAGAGTTGAATAGAACTGAAGAATTAGCTCACTATTCCAATCTGATATGTCGGAGCACATAGGGAGCAAACCTGCATCATGTAGTACACTGAGGACTGGTTCCATGCAGGGAATCTCTTCAAGTTCATCATGAGGAATGTGCCTGTGCTGGAATATCTTGTTGCGGCCACAGAGCACAGAAGCATAGTAGTTCATCTGAGTCCTTGTCCAAAACTTCAGATGCCTCATTTGAGGCTTGTCATAAGGATTCTCTCCGATGAAATACATGCGTTCCTCAAAGAAATTCTCTTTCTGAAACTTTGGCCGTTTTGAGAATGGCAGACGCTGAACTGGATTGAGAATGTGCTGAGGAATGGGAGGGGAAACAACCATGGCAGTTTCTGGGCTGAGCACAATGAATTCATTGTCAAGGGCGGGAACATTTTCTTTAGCAGTTTCCTCAGGATGAGGAATTTCTTGTTCTGGCTGAGCATCAGGCTGAGGAATTTCTTCATCCTTCTCAGCTTGAGAGTTTGGTCAACCCGTTCAGTGGGAGGAGCCTGCTCAGACTGGACATTTTCTTCAGCTTGATTTTCATCAGCTGACTTTGTGGCAGAAGCAGATTCATCAGCTGCTGTAGCTGAAGCTTGAGTAGTCTCTTTCTGAGGAATATGAGGTTGAGGATTGTCATCAATTTGTATTTCCTCATCAGTATGCTCCTCAGAGGCAGCATCCTTGATTTCCTCATCTGCCCTTGTAGTGTGGTCACCAATGACGACCATTTCATATGAGGGTGCAACATTAAGAGGCACCGGGTCCAGAGGGGCAGATTCTTCAGTTTCCTTGAGGCGTTTTGCCTCAATCTTTTCTTCTGCTGAGGAAGCTTTTCTCTTCTTTGCTTCCTTCTCAGCAGCTCTTGTCTTTTTCGCGTCTGATGCAGACGGGATCAATTTCTTCACCTTTGAAGCTTTTGGTGAAGGTGTTTTCTCAACAGATTCTTCAGCTGGCTGTGAGGAACCAGCTGGAACAGAGTCATCAGCCTGCTTTGATGAAGCAGCTGGATCAAGAGCAGTTTCATCAGGGGTTGCAGTGTCATCAGGAGCGGTCTCGGTGATGATTTCTTCAATAGCGGGCTCATCAGCACGGCGCTCTTGGTGTTGTTCCTCAGCTTGAGGAATTTCCTCCTCATCAGGAGATGCATCTTCTGGCTGTTCAACCAGGGGCTGAGGAGTTGGTGCTGGTGGGGGGTGACGTCTGTTGTAGTCATCAACAGCACTAGTGGCTAGCTTGATGAAATTGCGTTTGATGCTTGTGCGGTCTGACAGTTTCTCGCACTTGTCAGTCAAGACTTGCAGCTCTGCCTGGGTGGACACCAATGCTTCAGGCGTCAGCTTGAGAACATTTTGCCTGAGGAATTTCTCCTTTCTGGCCTTTGCAATCTTTGCCTGCTTGGCCTTCTGTTCCTTCCACTTGGCTTCGTTTATGAAGGTAGCCACCATGTGGCTGACACCAGGAGGAAGTTTCAAATCATCAATGGGTGTGTTTGGGTCTTCATACCACACATTGATGAAGTCGAGGAGGACCTTGGGGTCCATCGCCAGAGGAATAGCACTGCCTGATGCTTGTGCTACCCTTTCTTGCTTGTTCCTGATGATGGCTTCCAGAGTTTCATCATCATATTCTTCACTTCCCTCTGATGCAGACGGGACTGTGATGATTTTGCTGGGGCTGGGCAGAGGTGCAGGTTCAGTTGTTGTCAAAGTCTTCAAAAGAGGTGTTGAAGACTTTGTCTCCGAGCTAGTTGCAGCTGGGAGTGAGGAGCTGGAGCTGGCAGTCGTAGTCTTCACGACTTTCTTCTGTATTGGCTTTGGAGGTGGAGCTGAGGACTTTGGTGTAGATGCGATTGGTGCTAAGGGTTTTGGCGCTGATGGTTTTGGTACCGAGGGTTTTGGAGCTGAGGGCTTGGTGACAGAAGTCTGTGCAAACTTCTCTTGAGGTTTTGAAGCTTTTGGCTTTGTTGGCACAAACTTTGGTTGAGGAATCTCGGAGCCTGAGGTTTCTGCTGCTGAGGAATGAGCAGCACCGGAGGCAGCAGCTGAGGATTCATGAAATTTCTTCACTGTTGTTTCTGCTTGCTTCTTGAGCTTGGCCAGATGCCTTTCTTTTTCATCTCGGTAGTCATCAAGTGTCATAAGACTTGAGGGATGAGCTACTTGATGATCCTCAAGTGGGGCCCTTCTGCCAGGAGGCTTCAAGGCGAATTTCTTCGCATATTTTGGAGTCACAAACCTGTACTCCTTCCACTCCTTTGCCCATCTGCGTTCAATTTTCTGCAGCCTAATCTTTCTTTTAGGCATAGTTTCAGGTTCATCATCAGGCGTGCAATAGTCCAGGTATATGTCATCAGGAATATCAACAGTTGTGTTCTGCTCCAGTTTCTTTCCTCCCTTCTGTTTCCTTTCTTCCTCCATTTTCTTCAGACGAGGAACTTTCTGAGGATTTTGAACTCTTGAGGATTCTGATGAGCCTTGAAGAGTTTCTTCCAGAAACGCTGCAAATGAGTTAATGTGATGAGAACCGAGAGATTCATCAGCTGACATGTGTGTACCTGTGAACAGAGTATAGTTGCGAGGAATTTGGAGAGGTCATATGCGTTCTCAGATTTGAAGAAAATGGAAAAGTTTGACAGTTTGAGGAATATAACCAGTGGTTGAGGAATTTGCTTGAGCATTCTGTTCTTGGGTTCCAGAGTTGTACAGATCCGAAAATTCGCACAATTGAGGAATCTCGTGAAAATCTTAGATGCTAAGCTAGTTCATCAATGATTGTGGTGATGAATAGTGTTTGAGGAATCATGTGCGCATCGTATCTTGAGGAAAAACAGATTTCACATGGGAGAGGTAAAATTTTAGATCTAATCTGTTGTAAAAATGGGATATAATTACCCTGGAAGGTGCGAACGAAAAACACAAAAAGGTGGTGTTGGAGAGGCTCTTCGGTCAAGTGTCCAATGCACCCTAACTTGGTAGCAGAGGACGTCTACGGCGGCGGCGGACGTAGATGTTCCGACTCCGGCGTGATCCTGGCGGCGAGAAGGTTGAGGCAGTGAAGCTCTTCCTTGCCGACGACAAGACTATTAGCGGTGGCGCTAGGGTTCGGTGTGCTGTGGCAGGAGAGCGATGAGGCGAAGAAGATGATACCGAGGGGGATAAGGACATATTTATAGCCTGAAAGTTACTGTTTGGCGCGAAAGTTTCGGACCGAATAGCCCTTGCCTCTACGTCTCCGCAGGACACGTGTAGCTCCCGTACGATGTGGTGGAGATAGTGGAGATCGTGGTTATCCGATCGTGGGAAGTGGGGGTTCAGTTACTGTTCCTTTGAAGAAAACAATTTTTGAGGATTGAGGATTTTTTGTTACAAAATCATCAGCTGACAAGGATGCAGTGAGGATTTTGAACAAAGTTTCAAGTAGAACGCATATGAAGAATTGAATAGACTGGGTAAGTGTAGCATAGAGAGAAAGTGGGGTCCGGTCACATTCACTTAGCAGAAACATCAATCTTGAAGAATTAGCAATAAGTGAATGCTGTTGAGGACTAGAAATCACAATCTACCTAGGCAAATGAAAGTCATCAAGTATTTTTGAAGATTTTGTAATAGATCCTCACAATGAAGAACAGTTGTTTTGAAGAAAAATGCATTGTGAGGAAATTGATCATTTGAAGAAAATCAACTTGAGGAATTTCACATTGGGCGGTGGCGTTGCCCACCATATAAGAATGTTGATTACAGACGCCGCGTACAATTGTCGTAGGGCCCTGAGAATCAATTTCTTCGTTAATTTCTTCACATTCAGAGTGTCTTTCTTCATCGGTTGAATAAAATCGTTTCATCATGTGTTGCACATCTAAGTCATCAACTTTGCATAAGTGTGAGGATGTGTGCATGTTTTTACAAAACATTTGAAGATTCTAAGATATTTAGCTCACACCGCAACTTGCAAAACCTTTTCTCATCCAAGGGCTTAGTGAAGATATCAGCCAGTTGATCATCAGTTTTCACATGGTCGATGAGGATATTGCCCTTGAGGACATGGTCCCGAAGAAAATGATGACGTATCTGGATGTGCTTGGTCTTCGAGTGCTGTACTGGGTTATAGGCAATCTTGATAGCACTCTCATTGTCACAGTAGAGAGGCACATTCTTCATGTTGATGCCGTAGTCCTTGAGGGTTTGCTTCATCCATAGTAATTGAGCACAGCAAGAACCAGCAGCAATGTACTCAGCTTCGGCAGTGGAGAGTGATACGCAGTTCTGCTTCTTTGAGGACCAGCAAACCAGTGATCTTTCGAGGAAATGGCATGTGCCACACGTTGACTTGCGATCCACACGGTCACCAGCATAGTCTGAATCAGAATACCCTACCAGATGAAGATTTGAGCCCTTGGGATACCATAATCCTAGTGTTGGTGTGTGAGCTAGGTATCGAAGAATATGTTTCACAGCCTTATGGTGTGATTCCTTCGGTTTTGCTTGAAAACGTGCACACATGCAAACACTAAGCATTATGTCTGGCCTAGATGCACATAGATACAATAAAGAGCCAATCATAGAATGGTATACCTGCTGATCGAAATCTTTACATTTTCATCAGTGCTGAGGTGACCGTTGGTAGGCATTGGAGTCTTGGCACCTTTGCATTCATGCATGTCGAATTTCCTCAGAACATCCTTGAGGTATTTCTCCTGTGATATGAAGATTCCATTGCTTTGTTGACGAATTTGAAGACCTAAGAAGAATTTCAGCTCCCCCATCATAGACATCTGATATTCTTCACTCATCATATGGGCAAATTCATCACTGTATCTTTTGTCAGTACACCCAAATATGATATCATCAACATATATTTGACATACAAACAGTTCATTATCATAAGATTTTGTGAAAAGAGTTGGATCGAGTGAACCAGGTTTGAAGCCTTTCTTCATGAGGAATTCCTTCAATGTATCATACCATGCCCGAGGGGCTTGCTTGAGGCCATACAGAGCCTTTTTGAGTCTGAAGACTTTGTCTGGATTCTTTGGATCCTCAAAACCTCGGGGCTGAGCAACATATACTTCTTCCTCAAGCTTACCATTGAGGAATGCACTTTTCACATCCATTTGATATAAGATGATGTTATGATGATTAGCATAAGCAAGTAGGATTCGAATAGCTTCAAGTCTAGCAACAGGTGCAAAAGTTTCATCGAAATCTATTCCTTCAACCTGGGTGTAGCCTTGGGCTACAAGTCGTGCCTTGTTCCTCACCACTTGACCGTCCTCATCTTGCTTGTTTCGGAAAATCCACTTGGTGCCGATTATGTTATGCTTGCGAGGATCTGGTCGTTTGACGAGCTCCCATACGTCATTCAGCTTGAATTGAAGAAGTTCGTCTTGCATGGCTTGGATCCACTCCGGTTCCAGAAAAGCCTCAGCTACTTTTGAGGGTTCTGTGATAGATACAAAAGAAAAATGCCCACAAAAGTTAACTAAGTGTGAAGCTTTTGAGCGAGTGAGAGGACCTGGCGCGTTGATGTCGTTGAGGATTTTGTCAAGTTCAACTTCATTTGCAATCCTCGGATGAGTTGGTTGAGGATTTTGTCTGGGCTGAGGAAGTGGTGCTGTTGCAATTTCCTCAGGAGCATCTTCTTGACTTTCATCAGCGATGGGGATTGTTTCTTCACCAATTTCCTCAGTGGGGACAATGTCTTCAGTAGGCTTAAGCTTTATTGCTTCCTCACGAGACATCTTATCTGGATCAGAAGGCAATTGCTCTCTTTGCGAGCCATTAGTTTCATCGAACCGCACATCTACAGTCTCAACAACTTTGTTGTGATAGTTGTTGAAGACTCTGTAGGTGTGCGAGTCCTTTCCATAACCGAGCATAAAACCTTCATGTGCCTTAGGTGCAAATTTTGAGCTATGATGAGGATCTCTAATCCAGCATTTTGCACCGAAGACTTTGAAATAACTTACATTGGGTTTCTTGTCAGTGAGGAGTTCATATGAGGTTTTCTTGAGGAATTTGTGAAGATATACCCTGTTGATGATATGACATGCAGTGTTGATTGCTTCAGGCCAGAAGCGACGAGGAGTCTGATATTCTTCAAGCATAGTTCTTGCCATTTCAACGAGAGTCCTGTTCTTTCTTTCGACGACACCATTCTGGTGAGGAGTATAAGGAGCAGACAATTCGTGAGTAATACCAAGTTCATCAAGATAATCATCAAGACCAGTGTTTTTGAACTCGGTTCCATTATCACTCCTAATATGTTTGATTTTGATGCCGAAGTTTGTCGAGGCCCTTGAAGAAAATCGTTTGAAGATTTCCTGCACTTCAGTTTTATACACTATGATATGCACCCAAGTGTATCTGGAATAATCATCAACTATGACAAAGCCATATAGAGATGCTGCATTGGTTAGTGTTGCATAGTGTGTAGGTCCAAATAAATCCATATGAAGCAATTCAAATGGACGTGTAGTGGTCATGATGGTTTTGGAGGGATGCTTGGATCTGGTCATTTTCCCAGATTCACAAGCACCGCAGAGATGATCCTTGAGGAATTTGACTGATTCGATGCCAATGACATGCTTCTTCTTTGCAAGTGTGTGCAAATTCCTCATGCCTGCATGACCTAGTCTTCTGTGCCACAGCCATCCTTCTGAGGTTTTTGCTAGTAAGCAAGTGGGTGGTTGAGGACCTGTAGAGAAGTCAACAATGTACAAATCCCCTCTTCTTACACCTTCGAAGACTTTGGATCTGTCAGATTCCATGATGACTACACATCTATATCTACCAAAGATAACAATCATATCAAGATCACAAAGCATCGAGACTGACATGAGGTTAAAACCAAGGGATTCAACAAGCATCACTTTGTCCATATGCCTATCCTTGGAAATAGCTACTTTGCCAAGTCCCAATACCTTGCTTTTACCTTTATCAGCATATGTGATTTGCTTCAGAGGTGATGGACTTAGTGGCATATTCATCAGTAGTCTTTTATCACCAGTCATGTGATGTGTGCAGCCACTATCGAGAACCCACTCAGTATTTTTGGGTTTGTCATCCTGCAGATGAATTAGTACAGCTTACCATCTCATATGCTTCAAGTTTGAAGAATATGATACTAATTTCATCATATCAGAAATGTAAGAACGTGTGAAATATTTCTATTTCATCAGTCATTAGCTTGCGTCCTATCAAGCATTTCCTCACGTCTCCAGCAAATTCTTCAGATGATGATTTTCATCTGGAGACCTGACCTGCAGAAGTGATTAGTTTGATTTCTTCACCACCCACATTTGAAGGGGTGGCAAAGCGTTCATCATCCTGCGAGCACCATATGAAAAAGGTGGCATTGACGCTAATGCACTTTTCTTAACAGTAGGGGGGTTAAAGTACTCATATGAGTAGGCAGAGAACTGGTTTGAGGATTTATGAACATAATGATTTGAAGAATAGCGCTCATAATCATATTCCATGTAGTTTCCCTGCATGTTAGACGCATAAGCACGGGTATGAGCATGGTTTTGACCAGTTGAGGATTTTGATCCTCTTGAAGACTTTAGTCCTCCTGAGGAATTTGATCTGGGGTTCAGATTCTTCAGAGGTGATGTCATGAGGACATTTACTTGAAGATTTTCAAGACAACTTTTGGGAACCCAGATTTTCCTCAGAGGAGGGCCATTCCTGCAGTTAGTTCCAACATATCGAGCAAATACTTCACCAGATTGATTTTTGAACAGTTTATAGTTGGAATCAAATGACTCATCCGAGGAATAGGATAATTCACATGAGAAGCCAGTTAGATTAGATGGATCAAAAGGAGGCCCAGTAGCAGCAAACCATGAGGTTTTGGGATACTGCTCAGGTTTCCAATAAGATCCATCAGCATTCAATTTCCTCTCAAAGGCAATTCCTTCTTTCCTCGGGTCCCTGTTCAAGATCTGCTTTTTGAGCACATCACAAAGGATTTGATGTCCTTTGAGGCTTTTGTACATGCCTGTCACGTACAATTCCTTCAACCCTGCATTTTCATCAGTGACATTTGTGTTTTCCTCAAGTGAGGAAATAGACACAACAGGTGCAGTTTAAGAATTTGTAGCAGTGGTAGCATTTGAAGATTCTGGTGAAGAATTAGCAGTTTCTCGATCAATGCATTTAAGACATGGAGGAATAAATTCAACTTGACTAGCGCTGATCTGTTGAGCTAGTAATGAATCATTTTCCATACGAAGATCATCATAAGACATCCTCAGCTTCTCAAGATCAAGCTTCCTTTGAAGAAATTCGTAGGAAAGCTTCTCATGATCAGTGAGGAGTGTATCATAACGATCCTGAAGAATATCAAATCTAGACTGAAGATTTTTCATGTCATCAGCGAGGATTTGATTAAGATTCATTTCATCATTCAACAGATCATCACTTTTGTCTAGCAGTTTTTAAAGTTTTTCCAGAGCAGTTTGTTGTTTAGTGGCAATGATGGCAAGTTTACTGTAACTGGGTTTTTTGTAATCATCATGTTCACAGTCACTTGAATCAGAGGAGGAGGCATTATGTGATACCTTTGAACCTTTTGCCATGAAGCAATATGTTGGCGCGAAGTCATCAGCATAGTAATCAGTAAGGATGGTGCACTCATTTTCTTCAAGATTGAAGATTGACTTGCTCACGAAATTGGTTGCTAGTGCAAGACTAGCCTGTCCGGATTCTGAATCTTCTCCAGAGCCTTCTTCATCATCACATTCTTCTGATTCTGCCTCGGAATCCATTTCCTTGCCAATATGTGCCCGAGCCTTTCTGAAGCTAGTCTTCTTGTGTGAGGAGGACTTTGAAGATGAGGATTTTGAAGATTTCTTCTTCTTCTTTGAGTCATCAGAACTGTCATCCTTGTATTTCTTCTTCTTTGATTCCTTTCCCCAGCGAGGACAATCAGCAATGTAATGACCTGATTTCTTGCACTTGTGACAGGTCCGTTTCTTGTAGTCCTCAGATGCAGATTCTTATTTCCTCATGTCTCTTCTTGATGATTTACCGAACTGGCCTCATCGTGTAAATCTCTGGAATTTCCTCACAAGCATTGCAAGTTCCTGACCGAATTCTTCAGGGTCACAACTGCTGTCATATGTGTCTTCTTCTTCAGATGAGGAAATTGCTCTTGCCTTCAGTGCACGTGGTCTGGAATAGCTTTGTCCATATAGATCTCTCTTTTCTTCTAGTTGGAATTCATGAGTATTTAGCCTTTCGAGGATATCAGCAGGATCTAGCATCTTGTAGTCTGGTCTTTCTTGAATCATCAGAACTAAAGTGTCAAATGAAGAATCCAAAGATCTGAGCAGTTTCTTCACAACTTCGTGATCAGTGATGTCTCGAGCTCCCAGTGCTTGTAGTTCATTTGATATGTCAGTGAGGCGATCAAAGGTGTCTTGGCAGCTTTCATTGTCATGTCTCTTGAAGAGATTGAAGAGATTGCGAAGAATATCAACACGAGAGTCGCGTTGGGTTGATACTCCTTCATTTACCTTGCACAGTCTCTCCCAGATCAGTGTTGCAGAGCCTAAGGCACTTACTCTTCCAAACTGGCCAGGGCTCAGATGACCACAGATGATGTTCTTCGCTTGAGAATCGAGTTGCTTGAATTACTTCACATCAGCTGCAGTGACACTAGAAGAAATGATGGGGACACCATTTTCCACAATATACGAGAGATCATTGTCTATAGCTTGTAGATGCATTTGCATTTTGTTCTTCCAGAAGGGAAAATTCTTTCCCTCGTAGGTAGGACATGTTGCAGTCACCTTAAACATGCCTGCAGTCGACATAACTAAAACTCCAGGTGGTTAAACCAAAATCACACAGAACAAGGGAGTACCTTGCTCTGATACCAATTGAAAGTGCGTTATATCGACTAGAGGGGGGGGGGTGAATAGGAGATTTTTAGAATTTCATCACTGAGGAAATTCCTTTTGAGGAAATTCCTCACTGATGACTAACTTACAGCGGAAACAGTTAAGGATCAGTCGTGCAATCGTTCACAACAGCAGTATTACAGAGTGAAGATTATGAAAACAGATTGCACAGTAAGCAGGCACGCAGAATACAGATGATGATTAACTCAAGTGAAGAATTTGGGGTTGAGGAAATTCAGAGAAAGTATTTAGCAAATTCTTCAAACAGTCACAGTGAATGTCATCAACACATAATACAGAGAATGTAAAGAGTTGAGGAATTAGAACCCGATTCTTGGTGAAGACTGTTGTTGATGACCCAGTTCCAACTGCTGTGACAGTTGTACATCTGGTTTGGAGCGGCTTGGTATTGAAACCAAAGGACACCCAGTCCCGGGACACACAGTCCCTACCGTATTCTCCTTGAGCTAAGGACACACAGTCATCGCCCAACACTCGTGGTAAGTCTTCAGGGCAGACTTCCAAACCCTCACAAACTCGGTCACCCGGCTATCCACAATTGACTGCTGGATTGCTCTAGACCATGACGCCTAACCATCTGGAGGATGCACAGTCCTCAAAGGTAAAAGGCTTCAGTCCCACACAGGAACAACTTCTTCAGTGATGCTCAATCACTAGGTTTGGTTTGTGGTTTCGGTGGGTGGTGTATTTCCTCACTGATGATTTACTCTCGAAAGCTCTGAGGAATTTGGGTTGCTCTTATGACAAGTGTCGGTTTCTAACAGAGCAGCCAACCGGCTAGTGGTTGTGGGGGCGGCTATTTATAGACTGGGAGCATCCCGACATGATTTGACATTAATGCCCTTAAATAATATGACCGTTGGAGTGGATAAGATCAGTGACTTGGCGTGGCTTATCGAAACGGTCGGGACTCTCAACTGTGAGAGTCCTCATGTCACTCATATTCCTCACTTGAGGCTTTTGGTAGGATTTGGCTTGGGTTGAGCATCATGAGGAAATTCATTCCATAGCGTTACTTTGACCCCCTTTAACAGTACGGTGTTCCTATTCATCAAATGCGAAGAAAGTAAAACAGAAAACGTAAATCTTCACGCTTCAATTTCTTCAGAACGATTTTCTTCAGGAACCACCGATCTTCTCAATATCAATATCTTCATGAGGAATATCAGTTTCATCGCAAATTCTTCGCGATTCATTTCTTCAGCTTCAGACCAATTTCTTCAACTAAAGACATATATTTTTAGGGGTCGATATTCTTCAAATATCTCAAACTCCTCAATGACTTATAGATCCTGTGTACACTTAAAAACACATTAGATACTTAACCTATAAGTCTTCAAACCACCAAAATCACTAAGGGGCACTAGATGCACTTACACCCATACACAATACGGAAAGCCTAGCTTATGTATTCATCTTCATTTGTCCACCATGTGAACATCCACAAGAATCAAGCGTGTAGTGCTCAGGAATGCTTATCTTGATTTTGTCCTTGTTAGCACATGAGGTTATCCTTATCAACACATGATCATTGACAATAGTTTCAATGATATATTCGTGCTGATCCACTTGAACTTGCACACCACAATCTTGATGACGATCACCACTTGACGTCATCCTTCATGGGTTGTATGAGATCTTCCTTTTGACGCAAGCCCAATGGAAGCACACCTAACCCCCACATAGGAGTCTCACAAAGACCATGGGTTAGTACACAAACACGTAATGGACAATGCTTACCATACCATGGGATCACTTGATCCCTCTCGGTACATCTTATACGCTTTGTGTGTTGATCATCTTGATTTACTCTTTGTCTGAGATCTTGATCGACCTAGTGTTTCTATGACCATTCTTTGGATAATACCTTGAATAACATCTTGGTCATCATATAAACTCCTTGAACCCAACAGATGGACTTTAAGAAGTGCCTATGGACAAATCCTATAAATATAACTCAAGGCAACCATTAGTCCATAGGAATTGTCATCAATTACCAAAACCACATATGGAGATATATGCTCTAACACCGGCAACTGTTCAGTGAAATGCACGTGCTAATTTTTATTGTCCCCCTGCTTCTTTGAAGAAATGGATTCAAATGCGGATTACATATATGAGCAGTTTGTTGAGTCGTTCGGTGAGAAGGACTACACGAATGAGACATTGATGATGTGAGCGGTCCTTGCACACGTGGAGTGTGCAGATGAGCATTTCAAGGGATCGGTTAAGGGCCATCCAGTGCTCAATCGCAACATGGCACATGACCATTTTGGCTACTTTGCCCGTATGCCCTATTCAGCGACAACTTTTGTCGCTGCTTTTCGATGCAAAAAATGTATTTGATTTTTTCTACCATGGCATCCATTCTTTGATGACTACTTCATCTTGAAGAAGGATGATGTGGGACAAATCATGTTCTCTAGTTACCTGAAGTGCACAGGACGCACTACAAATATTTGCATATGGCACGAGCGTTGATTCGTGGGACGAATACCTACAGATGCCCGAAAGCACATGTCGAGATGTCATGGTAAAATTTGTTACCGTTGTGGTCTCGGTATTTGGACCCAATACCTCAAAGAATCAAATGTGACACACACCAAGAGGATCTAGGTAAGCAAGAAGGTGGCGAGGATTATTCGGATCTCTTGACTGCATGCATTGGAGAGATTGAAGAACTGCCCAAAATCTCTATAAGGGCAATATCAGGGTCATGTTAAGAAGCCCACCATCATCTTCTTTGATATTTCCGGGCCTCACAATGACATCAATATGATGTAGCAATAGGTTGATTGAAGGAAAAAGTCCTCATTGCCAATATACTATTAGTGGACATGAATATAATATGGGCTACTATATAGTTGACGGTATCTAACCTGAGTGGGCTACCTTTTTCAAGATCATCTCTCAACCATTTGTCCTGAAAAAGTCTCACTTTGCCCCAAAACAAGAATCGGCTAGAAAGAAAGTTGAGAGGGCATTTAGAGTTATGCAGTCTTCGTGGACCTGCTAAACAATGGGATCTGAAGGACTTGTGGAAGGTGATGACATGTTATGTGATCATGAACAATATGGCCGTCGAGGATAAGGGTGAAGAGTTCCCATATGTGTTGAATTTGAGAACGTGGGTGATCCTATCAAACTTCTTAACCAGAATCCGGCCACATTTGATGAGCTTCTTCAAATACATCAATAAATTCCACATCAAACAACTCATGATCAATTGAAACAAGAATTGATTTAATATTTGTGGGGGGTTAAAAAGGACAACATTATTGGATTGTACTACCTCCGTCCCAAAATAAATGACTCAACTTTGTATTAAAGTTAATATAAAGTTAAGTTATTTTTAAGTCACTTATTTTAAGACGGAAGGAGTAATAACTAAGTTAGAATTACTACTGCATTTGAATATTTTTTAGATAAGCTGAAACTAGATATGCGACTATTTAAGCTTGCAGATATACGCGGGTTTTAAAAATAATTTGAAATGGATGTATGCGGTCAGTTTTGGATGACCGACCGTATCTATGAAATTGAAACTTTCCTTCTACCCACGTGCAAATATGATGCACGGTTTGTGGGTAAGAGCAAGTACAATAGTATAGCCAACTGTTGGCTATAAGCCATTGTCATGTCATCTATAGCCCACCTTATAGCCAACATGTACAATAGTTCATTGCAAAAGTGTACTATTTTTATTATATAGCCCACCTTTCATACTCACAAAAGGCCTAGGAGCACGTGCTAGAGCTGTCTCTTAGCTAACAGCCCGCTTACCTTCTCTCTCCTCTTCTCTTTCCTATAACTAAACAAAAACATACTCCCTCCGTCCTGAAATAACTGTCTCAACTTTACACTAGGTCTAATACAAAGTTGTACTAAACTTAAGACACTTATTTTGAAACGGAGGGAGTATTAGTTTATTTCTTATAGTCAGCTGACTCATGTCTATTGTACTTGATCTAATCGTCGGAGATGGCACTCGGCGGGAGGTGCACAGACACACACACGTTTGGAAATATGCCCTAGAGGCAATAATAAAATGGTTATTATCATATTTCCTTGTTCATGATAATCGTCTATTGTTCATGCTATAATTGTATTAAAAGGAAACAGTAATACATGTATGAATAAATAGATCACAATGTTTCCCTAGCAAGCCTCTAGTTGGCTAGCTCGTTAGTCAATAGATGATCATGGTTTCCTGATCATGGGCATTAGATGTCATTGATAACGGGATCACATCATTGGGAGAATGATGTGATGGACAAGACCCAATCCTAAGCCTAGCACTAGATCGTATTGTTCGTATGCTAATGCTTTTCTAATGTCAAGTATCTTTTCCTTCGACCGTGAGATTGTGCAACTCCCGGATACCGTAGGAGTGCTTTGGGTGTATCAAACGTCACAACTTAACTGGGTGACTATAAAGGTGCACTACTCGTACCTCCAAAAGTGTCTGTTGGGTTGGTACGAATCGAGATCGGGATTTGTCACTCCGTGTGACGGAGAGGTATCTCTGGACCCACTCGGTAGAACATCATCATGAGCTCAATGTGACTAAGGAGTTAGTCACACGATGACGTGCTACGGAACGAGTAAATAGACTTACCGGTAATGAGATTGAACAAGGTATAGGTATACCGACGATCGAATCTCGGGCAAGTTCTATACCGACAGACAAAGGGAATCGTATACGGGATTGATTGAATCCTTGACATCGTGGTTCATCCGATGAGATCATCGTGGAGCAAGTGGGAGTCACCATGGGTATCCACACCCCGCTGATGGTTATTGGCCAGAGAGGTGTCTCGGTCATGTCTGCCTGTCTCCCGAACCCGTAGGGTCTACACACTTAAGGTTCGATGACGCTAGGGTTATAGGGAATTATTATACGAGGTTAGCGAAAGTTGTTCGGAGTCCCAGATGAGATCCCGGACGTCATGAGGAGCTCCGGAATGGTCCGGAGATAAAGATTGATATATAGGACGGATGGTTTCGGATACCGGAAGTGTTTCGGGCATCACCGGTAACGTACCGGGACCACCGGGACCACCGGAGGTGGCCCCGGGGGACCACCGAAGGGGGGCAACGACCCCGGGAGGTAAGGTGGGCCAAGTGGGGTGGGAACCAGCCCCTAGGTGGGCTGGTGCGCCTCCCCACTCAGCCCATTGCGCAAGGGAGAGAAAAGGGGGGCAAACCCTAAGCCAGGTGGGCCTAAGGCCCACCAGTTGGTGCGCCACCCCCTCCTCCCCCTTCTGGCCGCCGCACCTCCCATTTGGGGGGGCTGCCGCACCCCCTAGGGTGGGAACCCTAGGGGTGGCAACCCCTCTCCCCTCCCCCTATATATAGTGGGCACTTTTGGCCATTGGGGACCAGACTTTTCCCTCTCCCTCGGCGCAGCCCTGCTCTTCTTTCTCCTCCTCTCTGCCGGTGCTTGGCGAAGCCCTGCCGGGAGACCTCGTCTCTCCATCGACACCACGCCGTCGTGCTGCTGGAGTTCTTCCCCAACCTCTCCCTCCTCCTTGCTGGATCAAGGTGCGGGAGACGTCACTGGGCTGCACGTGTGTTGAACGCGGAGGTGCCGTAGTTCGGCACTAGATCGGAATCGCTGCGAGTACGACTCCATCAACCGCGTTCTAGCAACGCTTCCGCTTAGCGATCTTCAAAGGTATGAAGATGCTCTTACCCCTCTCTCGTTGCTGGTCTCTCCATAGGAAGATCTGAATATGCGTAGAATTTTTTTGAATTTATGCTACGTTACCCAACAGTGGCATCCGAGCCAGGTTTTCTATGCGTAGATTCTATGCACGAGTAGAACACAAAAGTTGTGGGCGATGATTTGTCAATTTGCTTGCCGCTACTAGTCTTATTCTTTTCCGGCGGTGTTGTGGGATGAAGCGGCCCGGACCGACTTTACACGTACGCTTACGTGAGACTGGTTCCACCGACAGACATGCACACCATGCATAAAGGTGGCTAGCGGGTGTCTGTCTCTCCTACTCTAGTCGGATTGGATTTGATGAAAAGGGTCCTTATGAAGGGTAAATAGCTTTGGCATATCATCGTTGTGGCTGTCACATAGGTAAGAAGGCGTTCTTGCTAGAAACCCAAATCAGCCACGTAAAACTTGCAACAACAATTAGAGGACGTCTAACTTGTTTTTGCAGGGTTTGACATGTGATGTGATATGGCCAAAGTTGTGATGTTGCATGTATGATGTATAAGATGATCATGTTATTGTAATAGGTTTCACGACTTGCATGTCGATGAGTATGACAACCGGCAGGAGCCATATGAGTTGTCTTAATTTATTGTATGAGATGCAACGCCATGTGCTTACTACTTTTACTACATTGCTAACGGTTAGCTATAGTAGTAGTGATAGTAGTAGTTGGCGTGACGACTTCACGGAGACACGATGATGGAGATCATGGTGTCATGCCGTGACGATGATGATCATGCGATGCCTGAAGATGGAGATCGAAAGAGCAAAGATGATAATGGCCATATCAGGTCACTATATGATTGCATTGTGATGTTTATCATGTTTTACATCTTATTGCTTAGAACGACGGTAGCATAATAAGATGATCCCTCTTAAAATTTCGAGAACGTATTCCCCTAAGTGTGCACCGTTGCGAAGGTTCGTTGTCTCGAAGCACCACGTGATGATCGGGTGTGATAGATTCTAACGTTCGCATACAACGGGTGTAAGCCAGATTTACACACGCGAAACACCTAGGTTGACTCGACGAGCTTAGCATGTACAGACATGACCTCGAATACAAGAGACCGAAATGTCGAACATGAGTCGTATGGTTGAATACGATCAGCATGCAGTTGCTCACCATGGTGACTAGTCCGTCTCACGTGATGATCGGACACGGGTTAGTCAACATGGATCATGTATCACTTAGATGACTAGAGGGATGTCGATTTAAGTGGGAGTTCATACTTAATTTGATTAAATGAACTTAATTGTCATGAACTTAGTCTAAAAGTTTTCTTTATAAATTTTGTAGATGTCCAACGTCAACCTCAATTTCAACGCATTCCTAGAGAAAAACAAGCTGAAAGATGATGGTAGCAACTATGCGGACTGGGTTCGCAATTTGAAGCTCATCCTTGAAGCAGCTAAAAAGGATTATGTCCTTGATGCGCCGCTAGGTGACCCTCCCGCTCCCGCAGCAGCCCAGGAGATTCTGAACGTCTGGCAAACGCGAAGTGATGACTACTCTCTAGTTAGGTGTGGCATGTTATACAGTTTAGAAACGGGGCTCCAAAGGCGTTTTGAGCAACACGGGGCATATGAGATGTTCCAGGAGCTGAAGCTAGTTTTTCAAGCTCATGCCCGTGTCGAGAGATATGAAGTCTCCGACAAGTTCTTTAGCTGTAAGATGGAGGAGAACAGTTCTGTCAGTGAGCACATACTCAAAATGTCTGGGTTACACGGTCGTCTGACTTCACTTGGAGTCGAACTTCCGGATGATGCTATAATTGACAGAATCCTCCAGTCTCTCCCACCAAGCTACAAAGGCTTTGTGCTTAACTATAACATGCAAGGGATGGAGAAGACCATTCCCGAGATGTACTCGATGCTCAAGTCTGCAGAAGTAGAAATCAAGAAAGAGCATCAAGTGTTGATGGTCAACAAGACCACTAGTTTCAAGAAAGGCAAGGGTAAGAAGAACTTCAAGAAAGACCGCAAAGTTGCTGCCGCGCCCGGTAAGCCAGATGCTGGGAAGAAGAAAAAGAATGGACCCAAGCCTGAGACTGAGTGCTTCTATTGCAAGGGAAAAGGTCACTGGAAGCGGAACTGCCCCAAATACTTAGCGGACAAGAAGGCCGGCAACGTTAAAGGTATATGTGATATACATGTTATTGATGTGTACCTTACCAGCGCTCGTAGTAGCTCCTGGGTATTTGATACCGGTGTTGTTGCTCACATTTGCAACTCAAAGCAGGAACTGCGGAATAAGCGGAGACTGGCCAAGGACGAGGTGACAATGCGCGTCGGGAATGGTTCAAAGGTCGATGTGATCGCCGTCGGCACGCTACCTCTACGTCTACCATCGGGATTAGTTTTAAACCTTAATAATTGTTATTTAGTACCAGCTTTAAGCATGAACATTGTATCAGGGTCTTGCTTAATGCGAGACGACTACTCATTTAAGTCAGAGAATAATGGTTGTTCTATTTATATGAGTGATATGTTTTATGGTCATGCTCCGCTGGTGAATGGTTTATTCTTGATGAATCTCGATCATGATGTTACACATATTCATAGTGTGAGTACCAAAAGATGTAAAGTTGATAATGACAGTCCCGCATACTTGTGGCACTGCCGCCTTGGTCATATCGGCGTTAAGCGCATGAAGAAGCTCCATATTGATGGACTATTAGAGTCTCTTGACTTTGAATCATTTGACACATGCGAACCGTGCCTCATGGGCAAGATGACTAAGACTCCATTCTCAGGAATAATGGAGAGAGCAACCGACTTATTGGAAATAATACATACTGATGTGTGTGGTCCAATGAACGTTGAAGCTCGCGGTGGTTATCGTTATGTTCTCACTCTCACCGATGATTTGAGTAGGTATGGGTATATCTACTTGATGAAGCACAAATCTGAGACGTTTGAAAAGTTCAAAGAATTTCAGAGTGAGGTTGAGAATCAACGTGACAGAAAAATTAAATGTCTACGATCTGATCGTGGAGGAGAACATTTGAGTCACGAGTTTGGCACACACCTAAGGAAGTGTGGAATCGTTTCACAACTGACGCCGCCTGGCACACCGCAACGCAACGGAGTGTCTGAACGTCGTAATCGCACTTTATTGGATATGGTACGATCTATGATGTCTCTTACCGACTTACCGCTATCATTTTGGGGATACGCATTAGAAACTGCAGCATTCACTTTAAATAGGGCACCGTCTAAATCCGTTGAGACGACACCGTATGAACTATGGTTTGGCAAGAAACCTAAGTTGTCGTTTCTTAAAGTTTGGGGCTGCGATGCTTATGTGAAGAAACTTCAACCAGAAAAGCTCGAACCCAAAGCGGAGAAATGTGTATTCATAGGATACCCTAAGGAAACTATTGGGTATACCTTCTATCTTAGATCCGAAGGTAAAACCTTTGTTGCCAAGAACGGATCCTTTCTAGAGAAAGAGTTTCTCTTGAAAGAAGTAAGTGGGAGGAAGGTAGAACTTTATGAGGTAATTACACCCCCTCTCGAACAGGATAGTAGCGCAGCGCGGGAAGTTGTTCCCGTGACGCCTACACCGACTGAAGAGGAAGTTAATGATGATGATCATGAAGCTTCGGATCAAGTTACTACTGAACCGCGAAGGTCCACAAGGGCACGCTCCGCACCAGAGTGGTACGACAACCCTGTGATGGAAATCATGTTGTTAGACAACGGTGAACCTTCGAACTATGAAGAAGCGATGGCGGGCCCGGATTCCAACAAATGGCTTGAGGCTATGAAATCCGAGATAGGATCCATGTATGAGAACAAAGTATGGACTTTGGTGGACTTGCCCGATGACCGGCGAGCCATAGAAAATAAATGGATCTTCAAGAAGAAGACTGATGCAAACGGTAATGTAACCGTTTACAAAGCTCGACTTGTCGCAAAGGGTTTTCGACAAATTCAAGGAGTTGACTACGAAGAGACTTTCTCTCCCGTAGCGAAGCTGAAATCAGTCCGAATCATGTTAGCAATTGCTGCCTTTTATGATTATGAAATTTGGCAAATGGACGTCAAAACAGCATTCCTTAACGGGAACCTTAAGGAAGAGTTGTATATGATGCAACCAGAAGGTTTTGTCGACCCTAAGGGTGCTAACAAAGTGTGCAAGCTCCAGCGCTCCATCTATGGGCTGGTGCAAGCATCTCGGAGTTGGAACATTCGCTTTAATGAGGTGATTAAAGCGTTTGGGTTCATACAGGTTTACGGAGAAGCCTCTCTGTACAAGAAAGTGAGTGGGAGCTCTGTAGCTTTCCTCATACTGTATGTGGATGACATATTATTGATGGGGAATAATATAGAGATGTTGGAGAGCATAAAGGCCTATTTGAACAAGAGTTTTTCAATGAATGACCTTGGAGAAGCTGCATACATATTAGGCATCAAGATCTATAGAGATAGATCGAGACGCCTCATAGGTCTTTCGCGAAGTACATACCTTGACAAGATATTGAAGAAGTTCAATATGGAAAACTCAAAGAAAGGGTTCTTGCCAGTTTTGCAAGGTATGAGATTGAGTAAGACTCAGTCGCCGACCACGGCAGCAGATAGAGAGAAGATGAGTTATGTCCCCTACGCTTCAGCCGTGGGCTCTCTAATGTATGCCATGCTGTGTACCTGACCTGATATAAACCTTGCCATAAGTTTGGTAGGGAGGTACCAAAGTGATCCCGGTATGGAACACTGGACATCGGTCAAGAATATCCTTAAGTACCTGAAAAGGACTAAGGAAATGTTTCTGGTTTATGGAGGTGACGAAGAGCTCGTCGTAAAGGGTTACATCGACGCTAGCTTCGACACAGATCCGGATGACTCTAAGTCACAGACCGGATACGTATATGTGTTGAATGGTGGGGCAGTGAGCTGGTGGAGCAGCAAGCAAGAAGTCGTGGCAGCTTCTACATGTGAAGCGGAGTACATAGCTGCTTCAGAAGCAGCTCATGAAGGAATTTGGATGAAGGAGCTCCTCACCGACCTTGGAGTGGTTCCAAGCGCGTCGGGTCCAATGACACTCTTCTGTGATAACACTGGGGCCATTGCCATAGCCAAGGAGCCCAGGTTTCACCGGAAGACGAAGCACATCAAACGCCGCTACAACTCCATCCAAGACCATGTCCAGAGTGGAGTGATAGATATTTGTAAAGTACACACGGATCTGAATATTGCAAACCCGTTGACTAAACCTCTTCCACGAGCTAAACATGATCAACACCATAATGCTATGGGTGTTCGATACATCACAATGTAACTAGATTATTGACTCTAGTGCAAGTGGGAGACTGTTGGAAATATGCCCTAGAGGCAATAATAAAATGGTTATTATCATATTTCCTTGTTCATGATAATCGTCTATTGTTCATGCTATAATTGTATTAACAGGAAACAGTAATACATGTGTGAATAAATAGATCACAATGTGTCCCTAGCAAGCCTCTAGTTGGCTAGCTCGTTAGTCAATAGATGATCATGGTTTCCTGATCATGGGCATTAGATGTCATTGATAACGGGATCACATCATTGGGAGAATGATGTGATGGACAAGACCCAATCCTAAGCCTAGCACTAGATCGTATTGTTCGTATGCTAATGCTTTTCTAATGTCAAGTATCTTTTCCTTCGACCGTGATATTGTGCAAATCCCGGATACCGTAGGAGTGCTTTGGGTGTATCAAACGTCACAACGTAACTGGGTGACTATAAAGGTGCACTACGGGTACCTCCGAAAGTGTCTGTTGGGTTGGTACGAATCGAGATCGGGATTTGTCACTCCGTGTGACGGAGAGGTATCTCTGGGCCCACTCGGTAGAACATCATCATGAGCTCAATGTGACTAAGGAGTTAGTCACACGATGACGTGCTACGGAACGAGTAAGGAGACTTACCGATAACGAGATTGAACAAGGTATAGGTATACCGACGATCGAATCTCGGGCAAGTTCTATACCGACAGACAAAGGGAATCGTATACGGGATTGATTGAATCCTTGACATCGTGGTTCATCCGATGAGATCATCGTGGAGCAAGTGGGAGCCACCATGGGTATCCAGACCCCGCTGATGGTTATTGGCGAGAGAGGTGCCTCGGTCATGTGTGCCTGTCTCCCGAACCCGTAGGGTCTACACACTTAAGGTTCGATGACGCTAGGGTTATAGGGAATTATTATACGAGGTTACCGAAAGTTGTTCGGAGTCCTGGATGAGATCCCGGACGTCACGAGGAGCTCCGAAATGGTTCGGGGATAAAGATTGATATATAGGACGGTTGGTTTCGGATACCGGAAGTGTTTCGGGCATCACCGGTAACGTACCGGGACCACCGGGACCACCGGAGGTGGCCCCGGGGGACCACCGAAGGGGGCAACGACCCCGGGAGGTAAGGTGGGCCAAGTGGGGGTGGGAACCAGCCCCTAGGTGGGCTGGTGCGCCCCCCACTCGGCCCATTGCGCAAGGGAGAGAAAGGGGGGGGCAAACCCTAAGCCAGGTGGGCATAAGGCCCACTAGTTGGTGCGCCACCCCCTCCTCCCCCTTCTGGCCGCCGCACCTCCCATCTGGGGGGGCTGCCGCACCCCGTAGGGTGGGAACCCTAGGGGTGGCAACCCCTCTCCCCTCCCCCTATATATAGTGGGCACTTTTGGCCATTGGGGACCAAACTTTTCCCTCTCCCTCGGCGCAGCCCTGCTCTTCTTTCTCCTCCTCTCTGCCGGTGCTTGGCGAAGCCCTGTCGGGAGACCTCGTCTCTCCATCGACACCACGCCGTCGTGCTGCTGGAGTTCTTCCCCAACCTCTCCCTCCTCCTTGCTGGATCAAGGTGCGGGAGACGTCGCCGGGCTGCACGTGTGCTGAACGCGGAGGTTTCGTAGTTTGGCACTAGATCGGAATCGCTGCGAGTACGACTCCATCAACCGCGTTCTAGCAACGCTTCCGCTTAGCGATCTTCAAAGGTATGAAGATGCTCTTACCCCTCTCTTGTTGCTGGTCTCTCCATACGAAGATCTGAATATGCGTAGGAAAATTTTGAATTTATGCTACGTTACCCAACAGGTTCGTTGGTAAGAGCAAGTACAATAGTATAGCCAGCTGTTGGCTATAAGCCATTGTCATGTCATCTATAGCCCATCTTATAGCCGCACGTGCTAGAGCTGTCTCTTAGCTAACAGCCCGCTTACCTTCTCTCTCCTCTTCTCTTTCCTCTAACTAAACAAAAACATACTCCCTCCGTCCTAAAATAACTGTCTCAACTTTACACTAGGTCTAATACAAAGTTATACTAAACTTAAGACACTTATTTTAGAACGGAGGGAGTATTAGTTTATTTCTTATAGTCAGGTCTATTGTACTTGATCTAATCGTCGGAGATGGCACTCGGCGGGAGGTGCACACACACACACACGTTTGGTGCAGCGAAGTAGTACTACAGTGGGTCATCGTCCGCAGTTCGAGCATGTGGGCACATGGCTAGCAAAGCGGTCGGCATGCGTAGAAGATCCCGTGGAAGCGAAAGACTGTTGCGGACCGAGGCCATCGCGGCAACACGAGGGCGCCAACCGCCCAATGTCATTGGAACCCCGCAGCACCAACCAAATATTTCTCCTCCTCGAGCCCGCGGCCCCCATTTTTGCATTTGCACAGGACGGCAAAGGAAGCATCGCCGTACCCCGTCTCCTCTATATAAGCCCCCCGCCAGTCTCCGCTCTCCTCTGCTACTACTCCCTACCACTCCCCCTCTCCGCCGCATACCGATACCGACCGACGTCCAGTCCAGTCCAGCCCAGCGAGATCCACACCGCGGACTCCGCCAGCGCCCAACCACCACCGCGCAACTCCGACGTACGGCGGCGGATTCAGCGATCAGCGAGTGCCGTTGGTCGATCCGTCGGGCGGGGTTGAGGTGAGGCGAGGCGAGGCGAGCTGAGATGAGCTGCAACGGGTGCCGGGTGCTGCGCAAGGGGTGCAGCGACGCCTGCGTGCTGCGGCCCAGCATCGAGTGGATCGACGGCGCCCAGCCGCAGGCCAACGCCACCGTCTTCGTCGCCAAGTTCTTCGGCCGCGCCGGCCTCGTCGCCTCCCTCGCCGCCGTCCCGCTCCACCACCGCCCAGGTACTTGCCATCTGCTACCTTAGTTTTAACTTGAAAAGGCATGCAATTGTTCATCATCTAGGAGTAGTGGTAGATATTTGGAAGGGCAGATGGGGCTGTCAAAGAACGCGGAAAACACAAAACAGCTCTTCAAGCTACGCGAGGGCCGGCCGGCGTTGTTGATCGCATTAGCAGTGATTAGTTTAGTGTAACCTAATCTAATCTTATCTTACCTTACCTCTGCTAGCTATACCTTTTACCTCGGTGATCAGTACAACCTAGCCAGCCAGCCACCTGTACGAAAAGTTAAAAGCCCATCGCCTTGGTTTCGTCTCGATGAACAATGTTAGTATGTTACTACGTACCCTGCCAGGCAGGGTGATTTATGATTATTTTATGCGTTCTTTTGGACGGTACGCGGCCTTCCGACGCGCCCATGGGTCAGACTAGCTCGCTCCCTCCCTCGCTAAAGGAGAGAATCTTTTTAGCCACGCCCCCCAATTGCACTTTGCCAAACACAAATCCTTAGTTAAAGAGTACTGAGAGATATGCTAATTAATCATGACGATTGCCTTCCGACCTCTGTCGAGAGGTCAATTCATATCTTTTGCCCCTTCGGCGCTGAACCATCCACCCATGCCACACTCGTAGTATAATTCTTGAATTTCTAGAAACTTCTGTTCATAAATAACCCTAGTACTCATACACTCGTATAACACTTCGTAGCTTTTTCTAATCCATTCACATGCTAATTAAGACTGAGTGACGATTAACGTTGCGTGTTATTGGTGCAGCTTTGTTCCGGTCGCTGCTGTACGAGGCGTGCGGACGGACGATCAACCCGGTGAGCGGCGCCATCGGGCTCATGTGGACCAGCAACTGGGACCTCTGCCAGGCCGCGGCCGACGCCGTGCTGCGCGGCGACTCCCTGCGCTCGCTCTCCGCCGTGCCGGCCGCCTTCACGGACCGCGACATGGCCGGGCTCTACGGCAGCGTCGGCACCAACACCGGCAGCTCCTCCTCCCTCCACTCCTCGCCGGAGAACTCCACCTCCGCGCCCGCCGGGAAGCGGAGCAAGAACTACTGCGGCGCCGCAGCGGGGCAGCAGGTGAAGCTGCCGGGGCCGGTGCTGCCGTCGTGCGAGCTGGACCTCTGCCTGACGCCCTTGTCGTCGCCGCTGGCCGGCGGGAGGCGAGGCGGCGCGTCGGACGAGTACTCCACCACCACGTGCTGCGAGGAAGCCAGCGGCGACGCGGCTGAGGCCGGGGCGCCCGCGCTGCTCAACCTCTTCAACTGAGAGGCTCGTTGTAAAACTGTAATTTGTGCAGTTCGTGTGGGTGGGTGGGTGGTGGTGGTTAATTAGTTGCATCTGTGTTAGTCAATGAAGCTTTTTGGGACGTGCAACTTGGTTTACAAATGTTCTAGCGCTGTTATTTTTTTTGCATGAGTCGGCTAACAAGTCGTTTCCCTATAGTTCTAAAACAAAGATGGAGTGATCGGTGGTGAGACATGCACGTATCATGTTGTGCTTGCTTAGTTGCAGATACTTGCCGTGAAGTGCAGGCATGGCCGAACACGTAACGCGTCGCGACAGAGGGTCTTCGCAGGGCGATTGAAAATGTTAACCCCATGCCAAATATTGGATAGTGTAATTTGGTTAAAGAAATGACAGTATTAACAAAAATCAGGACATTAGGAAATGTTTATGCATTCCAGAAATATATGTGTAAAATTTTAAATATATATATTGTACAATGTAAAAACACTTGTGAATTAAAAAAATGTTTCATACCATCCAAAAATCCGTTTGTGACATTTTTCTAAAATGTTTATACAATGTAAAGAATGTTGGCATAGTTTTGAGAAAATGATTTGTATCATTCGGAAAAATGTATTCAACATGTAATTCGATTTTTAAACACGTATTCAAATAATTGTTCAAAAACATTTATTAAAAGATATTCATGTATTTTAATGGTATGAAATGTGTATAAAAAATCACAATACATACGAGAAAATGGACATCAGCAAAAAGTATATTTGAATAAATGTTAATAATTTATTTGAAAAAGTTAAATTTTATATCTAAAATGTTTTCGGAAATTACGTTTGGTGGTCGAGCTCCATGAAGGCCTTTAAATTTGAAATTCAAATTTCATAAAAAATCATATTTTTATATTTCAAAAAATTCTGAAAACAAATGTAGGGATAAGTGAAGGCGTAACACACATGTGTGTAAATTTCTAGAAAAAAATACATTGAAATGAGGGCTGTGCAAAAAAGACAAATCTAAGGCTTTTTTTACACATGACATTATTCATCGTTTGAGGTCATGAATTTGTTTTTTTTGTGCAGATCGTATTTCAAGGTATTTCATCCTATTGTTTTACACACATATACATAACATCCTTCTTTACTTGCATATTATTTTCAGATTTTTTTGAAATCAAAAAGTTTAAGTTTTGAATTATTCAAAAATTTCGGCCTTCATGAAGGCCGAGCTCCAAACGTCCGCACTTAAATGTTTTTAGATATATACATAAATGTACAGTGTGTACGAATTATGCAGAAATGTGTTTAAAAAATGTAAAACGAAAAAAGAGAGAGAAACAAACCGCCGACCGTCGTCCAACCCTCGCGTCGCCCGCCCCGGGCGACTCGGGGGGGGGGGGGGGGGGGGGGGGACCCAGCCGTCACCGGCCAGCCACCCCTCCTTTGGCATACCCCCACGTTGTCGTCGTTGGAGGTCCGGCCGGCAAGGCCGCACGAGGCCCTCGGATGGTGGCGCCGGGGCAGTTCGCCCCTCTCTCCCATGCCAACCTACCCTTTTGACTCACCCCGCCCCCGGATCTGCTCCTGGCAACGTCGGTGGCCCCCACCGGCGGTGGAGGCATCCTGCCCCGGCGGCTCCCCGGTGGCGTCTTCCTCAGCCTGCTGCTGTCGTGGGTGGCCTCTCGCCAGCTCCTCGCGCGTCGTCCTCGTCCGCCCCGACTGGATCTAGGGCCTTCCCCACCCGGTTGTGGTGCTCCCCGTCCAGCCCGTCGTGGTGGCCAAGCGCCCCCTTCTCGCTGCGCCCCACCCCGCCCACACCCCCTCCCTCCTCTCTGGTCGGCTTCGTGTCAGCCCTTCTTCGAAGGTGGCCTGGAGGTACCTGGTTGTGCCTGACGGTCGTTATTTCCTGTAGCGTGTTGGCCGAGAGTTTGGCTGCGTGCGAGCCTTCTTCACCATCCAACCCCCGCAAGGGCGACTTTAACCCGACGACCATTAGACCTGCGTCACCTTCCAGCGCCTATGGTCGATTGGCGTGGCTTCGGATCCGGCACACCCGGGAGCTGCACTATTTCCGGCTCCTATGGCTCGCTCGCTCCTTGGCATCTCTGCCCCTAACACCCTGCGGGTGATCTTGCTGGCCGTCCATCCCGGTGCATCTTTCAGTCCGACACTCCCTAGGAGCCGCGTCCCCTTCCAGCTCCTTTGGTGCTTCAGTGCCCCTGTTGCTCCGGTCCGAATGGCCAGGATCAGCCCTCCCATTCAAATCCTGGTTTGTCTGGGGCTCCGACCGCCGTCGCATCCGCGTTGGCACCCATTCCGCGTAGTCACGCAACCTTGCCCTCCTCCAAAGCTCGCCTGTACGGCAATGACCGGTCCCTCCTTTGACATCGGGCGTGACTCCTCTTCCCGTAGTCGTAGTTTCGGCCTATGCCCGACTTCTTCTCTAACTTGTGCTCCGACGGCTTGGGATTACTCGAAATTTGATCAGGGCAAAATCCCTGCATTTCATGCTAGGAGTGGCGACACCTGCGGGTGTTGTCCCCTTCTTGGAGGCGCTGTCATGGCTATTATCTGTGCTCCTCTTCGAACATTAGGGGAATCCCTAGGTTCGGTTTTCCGAATCGGACAATGATGATGTCTTGGTGTCATTCTCTTTCGTGAATGCGTTGTCTTGTTTGCTCGCGATGTCCTCGGTGTTGTCTTTGGAGATGTTAGTCATCTAGCTGTTGATCGGATTGTTTCTTTGCTCGAAGAGTTTAGTTGTGTTTTCTATGCTTGGACCGAGTTTCTCGTGTCTCTCTGTTTCGTGCACCATGTTCACGCCTCTTGCATCCGTGTCATGTGTTGTATTATTTATTGTACTCTTTCTATCGTCTACTATCAATGAAATGATACGCAAGCTTTGCGTATTCGTGAAAAAAACCCCAAAAAGAAAACCTAAGAAAAAAAGGTGAACACCGAGAAAGAAACCAAGAAACCGAACGAAAAGAAAAAAAGGAAAAATAAAGAGCAGTAGAAAATCGTTGTAAAGTGTATAGAGTGAAAAAATTAATATAGAAACCACAAAAGAATAATTCGCGTCGTTGCTATGTAATGGGCCGGCGCTGTAGTGTTCTCGCCAGATGCGAGCCGGAGCTGGAGGTAAGTCTCGCTACGGGCGAGACATAGTTCTTGCATCTTGGGATTTTCAGTAGCTGGCGACATTTAATAATGGCACCAATTTGATCTCTTTTAGAAAAGACACGAAATAACACCTTAAAACTGAATATTATGAATAAAAATAGTACACAGTCAATCTGAACACCCAGTTCGATCTGGTGGGTTCAGGATCAAACGGCCAACACTTCTTCGATCCTTCTCCTTTTGAGCTTCTTAGTTTCTACTTCCTTCATTTCATAATATAATGCACGCGTTTGTTGAAATTTAAATTTAATCATTAATAATCAACATAAACTACTGTGATGGGAGAAAAAAATATACCATTAAAATCTTCTTACAAATACAAGTTCAATGGTATAATTTTACCTCCGCTGCAGTTGACTACATTGGTTAAATTTATATTGAATTTAAATCTTAAAAAAGTGAACACATTATATTATGAAATGAAGGAAGTATGTTTTTATCTATTTTTGTATTTTGGCCAGTGGATGGCTTCAATACCTAGTTATTTATTCTTTCTGTTTCAAAATAAGTGTCTCAAGTTAAATACAACTTTATACTAGAGTTAATATAAAGTTGTGACACTTATTTTAAAATGAAGAGATAATTTATTTACCTTAGATAATAGACTTTGGTGAGGACGGTGGTTTTTTGCTTGTAGCATCGTTATGGTTTATTTGTTTATCTTCCGTTTCCCTTATTTATTATTTTATTAGTTTATTTATTTTGTAGCTCCGTCCATTGCATATTTGCATGTTAGGTAGTTTTTTCTTCAGCAAGCATGGTAGTAATTTTTACATATTGGAAGTTTTTTCGTAAAAAAAGCAGAGTTTAATTGTTTTACATGTGCCCCCGCAAAAATATATATTTTACATGTATTCCCCTTAGCAAAAACATGTAATTTTGGTGCTCAACTGCTCATATCGTGTAACGTTTAATAATATGAAAAATATAAACTCATTTGTTCACACACTTGACATAGTTTATGTGAATATTTATAATCAAGTTTGTTTCATGGTGAAACAAGGTAATATGTTTTAACAAGCTCTGAAACATGTAAACTGTAACAAGCACGACTGTAATTAAGGTTTTGGAATCACATAAAATAAGTAAATTTAAATTGTGCTAAATGCCGGAGTTTGCATGGTGCAAAAAAATTTTGATACTAAAATGGAAATCGGAAGTGTCTTTTGTGTCGCTCTCTACATGATGCAAAAATCCACTACCTCCACTCTACGATATTTGAAGTTCAGGATTTGTCCTAAGTTTGACTTCTTGTTTTGACCATGTATACATAGAAAAACATATTAAGAAGTCAAACGACCCCATCTAATGGAGAGCTCTCTAATGAAGAGCTTGTGGCTCGAGGTACACGAGGTATCGGGTAGAATGGTTCGATCCCCTTACATGGAAGCGGTCCCGCTCCTTTGCAGTGCCTTGGTCCTCTTCCGCAAAAATATGAGCCGGGAAGGGTGGTCACATGACGACAATTCAAAGGTAGATCTGTGTCCAAGCTTATCCTGACTAAAGGTGATCTCCATCTGATAAAGTAGTCATCCTGACGTGTTGGTGGGCTCGGCGATGACCTCGGTCCTTGCGCGTCGATCTGTCTTGATCTCCTTGCATTAAAGGAGAAATGCTTTGGGACTTGCTTTTGGAAAAAGCACACACCGTTACTTCCTTATCACCAGAATGGAAACTGGTCTTGGTCATGCCCCGTTGTTCTTATCGTGACAACGGAACATCATCCACGTGATGGTCGCGAAGCCCGTGGCTGGCGTTGTACGACCTGCTTCGTGAGGCGGCCTCGCGAGACGATCTGGTGCTTGGCGGCCTTGGCATGGCTTGATTCGAGGGCGAGGGGCCTCGCGAGGCGGCTCCCTCCGAATCGGCCGAGGCAGGGCCATCTTTCATGGACCTGTCCAAGTGTGGTCCTCAGGGCCAACGGCAGACGGGCCGTGGTACCCCAGTTCTTATTGGGCTGACAAAACATATATAATATATAAATGTATTTTATATACAACTAGGAAAAGGGGCCGTGCGTTGCAACGGAAAAAAAAACACCATACACTCTTAATTTATAAAAGAATGGTATATAATCTGAGAATTTGTAGTTACGGCACAAACAAAGATGATTTTATCCTACAAAAGTGCAGTTCAAGATTCCACAGATCTTCTATTTTAACATGGCTTGCATGTAGATTTAGTACCTACAAAGAAACGGGCAAATGACCTTTAATTTCATCTTCAATCCTAATTTTGTTGACGTGTTCATCCCCAATACGGATCAGTATCGGCATGAAAGAAAGACAAATCATGAATTATTTATTAAGATTGCACCCTAGATAATATTTTTATTAAATGTTTAATAGATAAAATAACATCATATTCAAATTGTACATATTTTTCTAATCAAATTTCATATATAATATGTTAAATTTAGAGTTACGATTTAGAAGATATGAATATTTTAAAAAACATTTAATATATACTGCGGGTTTAATGTCAGAAACATCAGGGGTTTACTATAAACTATCATGACGGACTAAGAATATCTATTTCCTTTATTAGTAGGTAAAAGCTAACGAACATTGAAGTTTTAGATGCTGGTGTAATTTTCAGTAGACTTTATTAAATTTAAAGATATTTGACTTAGGACAAACGTATGCCTTAAAAAATGAAAGTGTGGGGGGTTGTTAATTAACACCGAACTGGGAACCAATCGACTGTCAAATTGACAGCCCTTTCTCATTTCAGAAGTGACAGTTTTCCAGTTTGGCTTTCACAAGATTTTAGGGCTCGGGCAGCAAATGCTAAACTGTTCAGTCACGTGGAAAAAATATTAAGAAATACCATTCGTAGTGATTTTAAATCATCACGGAGTGCAACGCTTAAAAACACATGGGAAATTTTCAGGAATTAATTTGTGGGGAAGAAATCATGACATGAAGCAGATGGGAGCCAGATGAAGGGAGCTCCACATCACCACGTCGCTGTCGACGTCATCGGCGCTCGGCGACGAGATCGTCCCCGCCTCCGGCGGACAGCTCGCTACGTCGGACGACGAGCTGCTGTTGCTGCTTGAGCTTTCCTCGTGGCCCCGGCCCTCAACGCGATCTACCACTGCTTCTTGATTTTGTTCCTGCCGCTTCTTCATGCACGCATCCCTCAGACCGGAGAGCGCCAGCTCGTGACCGCCGGCGCCGGAGTTGCCTAGGCGCAGGCGAAGGCACTCGGACACGCCGCTGAGCGCGTAGAGCGAGGCAGAGATCTTCCGTTCGTACTTCATTCTCTTCGTCACCTCGTGGATTGCCGCCGAGTTCTCGCCGCCGCCGCCGCCGTACTCCGTCGTCTCTGTCTCCCCCTCCACCGCCGCCATCATCTCGAACGGTGAGAAAAGCCCCGCGTCGCCGACGTGCCCGGGTGGAGGCGGATGCGCGTCCATGAACCCAAAGTCCAAAGGCGCTTCCTCCTCCTCGGACACATCGTCTTCTTCATCCTCCGCGTGTCGAGAGCAGTGGGGGGAGTCCTCCTCGTATTTCACGACGCCATGCTCGTCGACGTTGGAGTCGTAGCTGAAGAAGTCGTCGACTTGGAAGCTGCTGGCACCGTACTCCTCTTGTTCTTGCTCTTGCCGCTGCTGCTGCTGCCCAAGTGCTTCTTGTGCAGTGGCACTTGCACTGATGTGGTGTTCGTCGCTGATGCTGCGCGCTCTCTTGAGGCGGCGGCGGAGGAGGTTGGTGACCTTGGAGGGGAGAGCCGATGGCGGCGGCGTGTGGTGGTGGAGGTGGCCATGGTTCTCCGTCAACCCTGCCCCGCCGTCCGAGGTGGCTGTGCTGGGCCAGAAGTTGGTGCGGGTGTTGGCGCCGCGGAGGAGGCACGCGGCCTCGTCGTAGGCGCGGGCCGCCTCCTCAGCGGTGTCGAAGGTGCCGAGCCACACCCGGATCTTCTGGATGGTGTCCTTGATCTCGGCCACCCACCGCCCGGACGGCCGCTGCCGCACGCCCACGAAGCGCTTCCGAGCCCGCTGTGCAGCCGCCACGGCGCCGACCGTCGCCGCCCATGGTTCGGACCCTGTCGCCATTGTGACGCTGGCGGTGTCGGGCTGGTGGTGGTCGTCCGAGGCGAGGTCAGCCTCTGTGGGTGGGGGACAACCTGCGCTTCATCGCCATGTAGGAAAAATTAAGGTTTGCTGGCTCCTGTTTCCTGGTTCCTGGTTGTCGATCTGCTGATGTGGTTCGCTAGTATAGGTGCGAGGCTGCTACATTTGAGGATTCGCCGTGTTGGGGTATTTATAAGCTGGAGTCTGTCAAGGAGTGTTAGCTATACTGAAGAAGGGAGGGCAGGAGAAATGGCTTCACGATAATTTGGATTGTTTGGGAGCTGTACAAATGGAAGCCAGTTGAGGACCTTTTTGGCTTGACCAAGTTTTCAGTATCTGGCAGGCCCGGTAGGACTGAACGAGTAAACTATATATATATATATATATAGAAAATACATCCTACCATCCAGGGGTAGTTATCCCACATGTTCAATATACTACCATGCGGGAGTATATATACTAATTTATCATTTTAATTATGTTCATATACTATATATAAGATTTTTTTAAGTGAGTTACATGAAAAAATTACAAATTGACCCATAGTTTTTATTATATTTATGAAATACATATATATTTGTATGTAAAAAAGAGCATACACAAAATATGATACATACTATAAAAAAACAGTATATATACTACCTAAACATGATTATATACTACATACTACACATATATACTCTCCAATTTAATACATACTTCATACAACATACAAAACGCGTGATGGTATATATATATGTAGGTCTTTAAAAAAATTTCAGACTGTATATAAATGTATATAGACATATTTTATAATATAAATTCATTTAATTTAATATCCTGCTTTTCTGTGTGTTAGCCTATATA
Source organism: Hordeum vulgare subsp. vulgare (assembly GCF_904849725.1). Taxonomy (NCBI): domain Eukaryota; kingdom Viridiplantae; phylum Streptophyta; class Magnoliopsida; order Poales; family Poaceae; genus Hordeum; species Hordeum vulgare. The sequence goes on along the minus strand of NC_058521.1, from coordinate 41,428,630 downwards.
TCGTGAGCCATTTTTTGAGGACTCGGCTTATATTTCTATAAGCCTAGTGCGGACGTAATAACACTCCGCAAAGAAAATGCTCTCGGCTTGTAGCATTATGTAAGCCGAATGGTCCTAAAATGCCCTCGGCTTATATGAGGTACACGGCTTTTACACAAAAAAGCTCTCGGCTTATAGCGCATACTCTTCAAAGATATTTGCCACGTATCTACAACGGAGGTAGTTGACGGCGCCGTCATGGAGTAGCCTATAAGTCTTGTCCACTGCAAGAGCACTAAGCTTACATGGAATGTAAATCGTGTGCCCTTTGAGAGCACCCGGCTAACATTTTCACAGATTTTTTGCAAGCCTATTTTTAATGCAAACAAGTTTTAAAATGATTTCCCTTCTTTCTCACACATTTTCTCCCGACTAGTTTTCATGGGTCTTATTTTTTATGCCCTTAATTTCCCAATCTCTCTTTATTTATCATTAATTTAATATTTTGATGGCCTAGTACTCTTCCAAACCCCGAGTGTACCCATATTAGGATCACATGTAAAAGGACAAGTTGTTGCCACCCTTATTCATGCTACTATATGAATGCCTTTGTTGGTGGTGATACGTCTTCAACGTATCTATAATTTTTGATGATTCTTTGTATGCCTTTTATATTTTTTTGGGACTAACTTATTAACTCAGTGCCAAGTGCCAGTTCCTATTTTTTCCGTGTTTTTGACCCTTTTCAGATGAGGATTTTAAATGGTGTTCAAACGGAATAAAACTTTCGATTTTTTTTTTCGGAACAGAAGATACGCACGGGACGTTAGAACCAAGGCAGAAGCCACCAGGGGACGCCACAAGCCCCCTAGGCGCGGCCAGGGGGGCCCCGCGCCTAGCAGGCTTGTGCCCCCCATTGGCTCGTCTGCCCTACCTCTTCCGCCTATAAATTCCTGAAAAATCCAAAACTGCACGAGAGATCCACGAAAATACTTTTCCGCCGCCGCAAGCTTCTGTCTCCGCAAGATCGCATCTGGGGCATGTTCTGGTGCTCCGTCGGAGGGGGGATTCGGATACAGAGGGCTTCTTCATCAACACCACGACCTCTCCGATGATGCGTGAGTAGTTCACCATAGACCTTCGGGTCCATAGCTAGTAGCTAGATAGCTTCTTCTCTCTCTTCGATCTTCAATACAAAGTTCTCCATGATCTTCATGGAGATCTATCCGATGTAATCTTCTTTTGCGGTGTGTTTGTCGAGATCCGATGAATTGTGGATTTATGATCAGAGTATCTATGAATCTTATTTGAGTTTCTTCTGATCTCTTATATGCATGATTTCATATCCTTGTAATTCTCTTCGAGTTGTGGGTTTTGTTTGGCCAACTTGATCTATGATTCTTGCAATGGGAGAAGTGCTTGGTTTTGGGTTCATACCGTGCGGTGACCTCACCCAGTGACAGGGTAGCGAGGCACGCATCGTGTTGTTTCCATCAAGTGTAAAAAGATGGGATTTTCATCATTGATTTGAGTTTATCCCTCTACATCATGTCATCTTGCTTAAGGCGTTACTCTGTTCGTCATGAACTCAATACACTAGATGCATGCTGGATAGCGGTCGATGTGTGGAGTAATAGTAGTAGATGCAGACAGTAGCGGTCTACTTGTCTCGGACGTGATGCCTATATGTATGATCATTGCCTTGATATTGTCATGACTTTGCGCGGTTCTATCAATTGCTCGACAGTGAACACTATGGCCCCGGGTCTACTTCACACCATATTTTCAGCCTTTCACTTTTACTTCGTTGCACTTTCCGCCTTCAGATCTCACTTTGCAATCAATCTTGAACGGATTGACAACCCCTTTATAGCGTTGGGTGCAAGCTCGTTTGTGTTGGCGCAGGTACTCTAGACACTTGGCTTGATTCTCCTACTGGATTGATACCTTGGTTCTCAAACTGAGGGGAATACTTACTGCTCCTGTGCTGCATCACCCTTTCCTCTTCAAGGGAAAAACCAACGCAAGCTCAAGAGCCAGCAGTGGGTAAGTCTAAGAATATGTATCCCTGGTTTTTTGGCCAAAAACAAAACTTGCATCACAAACACGAGAGTTCCATTGATAGGTCTAGGGTTTAGGGCTTGGCATGTCGAGAAAGTCGAGAGAGGTTTAGTGGCTGAAAATGCACTTGTCTCACAAACGCGACAATCCCGCGGGAAGGTTATGCATCTATAGTGCCGGTGTCGCACTTAGTGCCGCCAAAAAGGAATATTGTGAAGGCATGTGCTCAAACAAGACCTCACATGTCTCCATGACCTACCTTAAGACAAACAAAGAGAAATTCACCCCGCTAGAACCCCTTTCGAGTCAGGTCAAAGACGTAGATCGTGGAGGGCTATGGATCGGGAATCTTCAAAAACCACACGAGAGAGTGTAGGAAAAGCACACCCACGTGCATGCCCCAAATATATGCATGACATGGGGGTTCGATGGTTAAATACCCAATGCACAACTTCTATGAGGCAGTTGCTTCACGAACGCGACAATCCCGCAGGAAGGTCTGCACCTACAGTGTTAGTGCCAAATTTAGCGGCGCTGGGAGGAAATCTTGTGAAGTCATGTGCTCAAACAAGGTGCTGCATGTCACCATGGTCTGCCTTAAGACAAACCAGAGGAATTCATCCCCTGTCAAAACCCTCTCAAGTCCGGTTAAAGACGTAGATTGTGAGGGCCTCGCAGACCGGTTAATCTCCGAAGACCGTGCGCGGGAGGGTAGGTAGAGCAACCCTCCTGCATATGACCCATATATATGTATTAGAGGGTGGTTCCATAGTTAAATATCCAACGTATAACTTCTATGCGACACTTGCCACGACAGCCCTGCATGAAGTTTACACCTACAGTGCTCGTGCCACACTTAGCGCCGTCTGGAGGGTATCTTGTGAAGGCATATTCTCAAACAAGGTTCGACGTGTCACCATGGCCTACCTTAACACAAACCAAGAGAAATTCATCTCGGTCAAACCCCTCTCAAGTCTAGTCAAAGACGTAGACCGCGAGGGCCCTACAAATCGGGGAAACTTCGAAGACCGCGTGAGGGAGGGTATGAAGAGAACACCCACATGCATATGGCCTGGATATATGTATGGAAGGGTGGTGCAATGGCTAAATATGCAATGCACAACTTTGGCGAGGCACTTGCCTCACAAATGCGACAATCCCGCACGAAGGTTCTGCACTTATAGTGTTGGTGTTGCACTTAGCTCTGCTCAGAGTGAATTTTGTGAAAATACATGTGCTCAAACATGGTATGACATGTCACCATGACCTTACTTAAAACAAACCAAGAGGATCTCACCCCGAACAAACCCCTTGATGTCCCACAAGCGTATGGGATCGCATGAGTTTTTGAGGGTAGAGTATTCAACCCAAATTTATTGATTCGACTCAAGGGGAAGCGAAAGAATATTCTCAAGTATTAGCATTTGAGTTGTCAATTCAACCACACCTGAAAGATTAGTGTCTGCAAGGAAAGTACCAGTAGCAAGGTAGTATCATAGCAACGTTGCTAGGAAAAGCCTTGCTGACAGGATGTAAGTGCCGCTTACCTAGACCCGCAACGGCGCCAACAAAGTCTTGCAACAAGTAACAATGGAGTAGTAAGGAACAGTAGCAGCAGCAGCAGCAAAGTAACAAGTAACAGCAATAGTGACAGCAGCAGCAAAGTGACAACAGTAGCAACAGAGTGGCCCAATCCCTTTGGTAGCAAGGGACAAGCGTGGACAAAGTAACGTAGCGAGAACCAGTAGTAAAAGACTCGTAGGCAGTGGATTGGTGATGGATGAGTATGACGGATGTGATTCATCATGTAACAGCTATAACACGGAGAGATATGTAACTAGCTCCCATTCATCAATCTAATGTAGGCATGTATTCCGTATGTAGTCATACATGCCTAGGGAAAAGAACTTGCATGACATCTATTATCCATCCCTCCCGTGGCAGCGGGGACCTAATGGAAACTACGGGATATTAAGGTTCTCCTTTTAATAAAGAACCGGACCAACGCATTAACATGCGGTGAATACATGAACTCCTCATACTATGGTCTTCTCCGGGAGTGGTTCCGGCTATTGTCACTCAGGGGTTGCCGGGTCATAACACATAGTAGGTGACTACAACTTGCACGATAGGATCTAAAACACACATATATTGGCGACAACATAATAGGTTCAGATCTGAAATCATGGCACTCGGGCCCTAGTGACAAGCATTAAGCATAGCCAAGTAGTAGCAACATCAATCTAGAACATAGTGGATACTAGGGATCAATCCCCGTCAAAAACTAACTCGATTACATGATAGATCTCATCCAACTCATCACCGTCCAGCAAGCCTACGATGAGATTACTCATGAACGATGAAGAGCATCATGGAATTGTCAATGGAGAAAGGTTGATGATGACGATGGCGATGATTTCCCCTCTCAGGAGCCCGAAACGGACTCCAGATCTGGCCTCCAGATGAAGAACAGGATGTGGCGGCGCCTCCGTATCGCAAAACGCGATGAAACCTTCTCTCTGATTTTTTTCCAGGAGAAACGGAAGATATACAGCTGAGATTGGGGGCGGTGGTGCCACGTGGGCCCCACAAGCCTGCACGGCGCGGCCATAGGGGGTGGCCGCGGCCTGTGGGCTTGTGGCCCACTAGCACGCCCCCTCTGGTGGATCTTTGCGCAGGTATTTTTCTTCTATTCCAGAAAAAATTTCCGTAAATTTTCAGGACGTTCCGAGAACTTTTATTTCTGCACAAAAACAACACCATGGCAATTCTGCTGAAAACAGCGTCAGTCCGGGTTAGTTGCATTCAAATCATGCAAATTAGAGTCCAAAACAAGGGCAAAAGAGTTCGGAAAAGTAGATACGACGGAGACATATCAACTCCCCCAAGCTTAAAGCCTTGCTTGTCCTCAAGCAACTCAGTTGACAAACTGAGAGAGACAAAAGAAAAAACTTTGACGAACTCTATTTGATCTTGTTGTTGCAACCATGTCTAACTCATAACCAGAATTTCAGCAACATCACAAGCAAACCACATAAGCAAATGACATCGAGATCTCACGGTACACTCATATCAATGGCATAATCAACTAGCGAGCAAATAATAATAAGCCTCAAATGTCAACACTTCAATCAAAACAACATGAAGCAGTACGAATAGATGGTATCTCGCTAGCTCTTTCTGAGACCGCAAAACATAAATGCAGAGCACCTTCAAAGACCAAGGGCTGACTAAACATTGTAATTCATGGCAATGAAGATCCAGTCATAGTCATACTCAACACAGTTAAAAGCAAAGCATAAAAATGACAGAGGTGCTCTCTAATTGGTGCTTTTGTAAGAGGATGATGAGTCAACAGGAACATAAATAGACAGGCCCTTCGCAGAGGGAAGCATTGATTTGCAGGGGTGCCAGAGTTCAAGCTTTGAAAACAGAGATAATAATTTTGGGTGGCATGCTTTCATTGTCAACGCAATGACTAAGAGTTCTCAATATCTTCCACGCTACACATGCTATAGGCGGTTCCCAAACAGAAAATTAAAGTTTTTACTCCCCCACCACCAATCAATCACACTCCACGGCTAGCCGAATCTTCGGGTACCGTCCATACCAACAACAATCCTGGGGGAGTTTTGTTTGCAATTATCTTTTCGATTTGAGCATGGATCTGGGAATTCCAATTACCGCCCCTTTCTCGTGAATGATAGTGAATAAACACATATCGAGGATAACACGCCTAACATGGAAGATACCAATAGCCCCCTATCACCACATGAGCGGTTCGGGCATGCAGAACAAATTATTTCTTGAAGATTTAGAGAGTGGCACATGCAAATTTACTTGGAACAACAGGTAGATACCGCACATAGGTAGGTATGGTGGACTCATATGGCACAACTTTGGGTTTATGGAAGTGGATGCACAAACAGTATTCCCGCTTAGTACAAGTGAAGGCTAGCAAAAGACTAGGAAGCGACCAACTAGAGAGCGACAACGGTCATCAAAATGCATTGAGAGTAACTAACATTGAGTGCAATCATGAGTAGGACATAAATCACCATGAATATGAACATCATAGAGGCTATGTTGATTTTGTTTCAACTACATGCGTGAACATGCGCCAAGTCAAGCCACTTGAAACATTCAAAGGAGGATACCATCCTATCACACTACATCATAGTCATCTCAACATTCATGTTGGCAACCAAGACAAACCATTATAAGCTCCTAGCTAAGTAAGCATGGCCTAAGCAACTATGATCTCTAAGTTGTCATTGGAAACATGTTTCTCTCACAACAAAGCTGAACTAGGAACAGTGAGCTAGTCATATTTACAAAAACAAAATAGATCGATTTCATACCAGCTTTTCCAGGCTCAGTCACTTCATCATATATCGTCATTATTGCCTTTCACTTGCACGACCGAATGATATGAACAATAATAAGCGTGCTCGTGCATTGGACTAAAGCTGGAATCTGCAGGAAAACACAAAGGAGAAGACAAAGTAATATGGCTCTTTGAAAGCTAAACATGTATGCATGCAAGAGCCACTAAACATTGTAACCATGGTCTTCTACTTTGACCCAAAGAAAAAGAAAACTATTTACACGGGAAAGCTCCCAACAAGCAAAAGAAGAAAAAGAAAATATTTTTGGTTTTTCTCAAACTAGACAGACACACGAAAAGAAAACGAGAAAAAGAAAATAAACTAACATGGATGATACAGTGGCAAAGTGTGAACACCGGCGAACAAAGTGAAAGCATAAGCAAGAATCTAAAGTCGGTGAGAAACACGTACTCTCCCAAGCTTAGGCTTTTGGCCTAAGTTGGTCTACTCCCATGGATGGTCCTGGCGAAACCCAAAATCATAATGAGGGTTATACGGGAGCACTGCAGCCACTGCCTGAATAGCTGCCTCACGGAGACGAGCAGCCTTTGACTCCCTCTCATACTCCTCTGCCTCTCCTCTGGTTATGTAATATCTCCGTTTTACCTGAAAGTCAGAGAAGGCAGGAGCAGGAAGGGTAATAAGGAAAACATGCTGCCGGTTAAATAAACAGTATAGGAGGGATTCGTCATCCCTCTCAAGGAACTGGTAGCGTATCAAAGCGACGCAGTCAAGGAAAGCTGTATGGAGCGGGGGATCTCCTTCGCGGATGGGTACTCCAAGAAAATTTGCTATGCGAGTAGCATAGATGCCACCAAAGAAATCCCATTCATTAGCATTCTTATTCAGCCTCCTTGCTATAATAACTCCCATGTTGAAGCTTTTGTCACCCGTCACTACGCTCTTAAGGATACTAAGGTCGGGTGCGCAGAGGTGACAATGCTCAATCTTGCCATTAATGCATCTGCCTATGAAGAGGGCAAAGTAATGCAAGGCAGGAAAATGAATATTCCCCATGGTAGCTTGCGTAATGTCTCTAGTTTCTCCAACTGTAATACTAGAGCAAAAATCTCTAACCGAAGATTTAGGAGGATCATTGAGGCTACCCCAAATAGGTATTTTGCAAATTCTATTGAAATCCTCTAAATCCATGGTATAAGATTTATCATAGAGATCAAACAGTACCGATGTTGCACGGCCAGCTGAAAATTTGAACCTATGAACAAAAGAGGCAGTGAGAGCAACATACTGTTCACATTTATCGGAGATGAATTCTTCGAGTCCGACGTTGTGAACAAGTGCATCAAACTCATCTTTGAAACCTGCCTCAATCATAAATTCATCAGAAGGCCATTCACATGGTTGTACCTGCGCGTCCCTTGGTTGGTAAGGATCACGCTCCCGAATCACAAGACGGGGACCTCTCTTTCTTGAGGAACCACCATGAAAGCTTCTCTTGAACATCTTCCTTTTTTCTGAAATTTTCAGTGAACCAAAGGAAAAATGAACAAGGCTCAACTAAACTTGTGGCAACTACTCCCACAAGTGCCTAGAGGCTATATTACGCATCAAAACTACTTGGGACCAACTAGAATCAGCATGCAAAGCTCAAGAACATGGTCACCAAGGCAGCAAAAATACGCGGAGTATAAGGCACTAGAGCTAAAACTAATTGGACCAATGGAGGAGTCACTTACCAAGGAGTAATTTCCCCAAAACAGTTTGGAGAACGGTGATTTGAGCAAAGAGATCGAAAATCCCAGCAAGAGGAGCAAGAACACGGGTTTGAGCTGAGAAACGATTTTTTCTGAAGGTAGGAGAACCAGATGAGAGCAAGAATGAGTGGAGGGGGTGCCTGTGGGCCCCACAAGCCTGGGTGGCACGGCCAGGGGGGTGCCCGTGCCCCTAGGGCTTGTGGCCCACTTGTGTGGCCCCCAGACAAACTCTTTGTCTCAGAATTTTTCAAAAATTCCAGAAAAAATCATACTTGATTTTCACGGCGTTCGGAGAACTTTTATTTTTAGGGTACGTTTATACCGGACGCGAAAACAGAAAACAGGGAAAACTAAGCTAAATCTATCATTTTTCTTCTAAGCAACCTAAAGTGAAAGCATGGAAGAGAGGTTTGTGACTCCTCGATTCATCCATCTCATGGTCACTGAAAGAAAATCCGCCAATGAGGTTGATCAAGTCTCCTCGACAAACCTTTTCAAATCGCAAAAGAGAATGGAGAATTTTCGAATAGTCACTAGGTCACCTCAATGGGGATGTGTATCTCCCCAACAAGCAAATCATACTTCATCTTGACACGAGGAATAGGGCATTCAAAGCTCCTAATAAGAATCGACGAAGTTTTTTCGATGGCATTGATGCAATGTACTCGATATTGTTTCTTCGGAAAGTGCACCGTATGCTCATTACCGTTGACATGGAAAGTGACATTGCCTTTGTTGCAATCTATAACAGCCCCTACGGTGTTTAAAAAGGGGCTTCCGAGGATGACAACCATGGCATCGTCCTCGGGAATATCCAAGATAACAAAGTCTGTTAAGATATTGACATTAGCAACCACAATAGGCACATCCTTGCAAATGCCGATAGGGAAAGCAGTTGATTTGTCGGCCATTTGCAGAGAGATTTCAGTGGGTATCAACTTATCCAGTTCAAGTCTACGATAAAGAGAGAGAGGCATAACACTAACACCGGCTCCAAGGTCGCATAACGCAGTTCTAACGTAGTTGCCTTTAATGGAGCAAGGTATAGTGGGCACACCGGGATCACCTAGTTTCTTAGGAGTTCCACCCTTGAAGGTATAATTAGCGAGCATGGTGGAAATCTCAACCTCAGGTATCCTCCTCTTATTAGTCACAATATCTTTCATGTACTTAGCATACGGAGACATCTTGAGCATATGCCTCAAACGCATTTGCAGAAAGACAGGTCTGATCATCTCAACGAATCACTCAAAATCTTCATCATCCTTTTTCTTGGATGGTTTGGGAGGAAAGGGCATAGGTTTCTGAACCCATGGTTCCCTTTCTTTACCATGCTTCCTAGCAGCAAAGTCATTCTTATCGTATCTCTTAGTCTTAGGCTGTGGGTTATCAAGATCAGGTTCAATCTCCACATCCTTATCGTTGCTAGGTTGAGCATCTTCATGAACATCACTATTGATATTATCATTAGGCTCATGTTCATCACCAGATTGTGTTTCAACATCAGAGACAGAGGCATCGTTTGGACTCTCAGGTGTAGCAGCAACAGGGTTGCTAGCGTGCAGGTTCCTATCATCTTTCTTCTTCTTTCTAGGATGACTAGGTGCATCAATGCCAACTCCTTGAGAATCTTGTTCAATTCTCTTCGGATGACCCTCAGGATACAGAGGTTCCTGAGTCATTCTACCGCCTCTAGTGACGACTCTGACAAAATTGTCATTCAACTCATTGAGCAAGTCATTTTGAGCTTTAAGTACTTGTTCTACCTGAGTAGTAACCATATAGGCATGTTTACTCAGAAGTTTAAGATCATTGACGTTTCTGTCCACACAAGCACTTAAATGACTAAGCATACGAGCATTCTTTTCCAATTGTCTGCTAACATAATCATTGAAACTCTGTTGTTAGGCAAGAAGTTATCAAATTCATCCATGCATAAGCTAGCAGGTTTATCAAAAGGAATATCACTCTCATCAAACCTACGTAGAGAATTTACTTCTACTACCTGTATCAGATTATTGAGACCATGGATCTCTCCAATAGGTGGTAGATTTTTGACATCTTTAGATTTAATGCCTTTCTCTCGCATAGATTTCTTGGCTTCTTGCATATCTTCGGGACTGAGGAATAGAATACCTCTTTTCTTCGGAGTTGGCTTAGGAGGTGGTTCGGGAATAGTCCAAGCATTCTCATTGCACAAGATATTATTCAATAGAACCTCAGCTTGTTCTACAGTTCGTTCCCTAAAAACACTACCGGCACAACTATCTTGGTGGTCTTTAGAAGCATCGGTAAGTCCATTATAGAAGATATCAAGTATTTCATTCTTCTCAAGAGGGTGATCAGGCAAAGCATTCAGTAGCTGGCTGAGCCTCTCCCAAGCTTGTGGGAGACTCTCTTCTTCAGCTTGAGCAAAGTTGTATATTTCCTGGAAGGCAACTTGCTTCTTATGGGCAGGGAAATATTTTTCAGAGTAGTAGACCATATCCTGGGGGCTACGCACACAACCAGGAGCAAGAGAAGTGAACCAGGTCTTAGCATCATCCTTTAATGAAAAAGGAAACAGCTTGAGGATATAGTAGTGGCGGATCTTTTCCTCAGTAGTGAATAGGGTGGCTATATTGTGCAGTTTGGTAAGATGGGATACAACCGTTTCAGACTCATAACCGGGAAAAGGATCATATTCGACTAGAGTGATTAACTCAGGGTCGACAGAGAATTCATAATCCTTATCGGTCACAAAGATAGGCAAAGTGGCAAACTTCGGTTCGTATTTCATCCTAGCATTCAGAGATTTTTCTTTCCACTTGCGCAGTAAATTCTCAACATCATAGCTATCCTTACACGGAAGAAAATCCTCAGCTATCTCTCCCTCCATAACATAGTGCGTATCAGACATAACAAGATATTCAGGCATAGTAGCAGGTTCTACTTTAATAGTATCAACAGTTTCAGAAGTATCATCACATCTAGCAACAACTCTAGCAATTTGTGCATCAAGGAATGCACCTAGTGGCAAAGCAGTATCAGGCATAGCATCATCAGGCATAGTATCAAGCATAGCATCATCAGGCGTAGTATCAAGCATAGCATCATCATAAGCATCATGGGCAGCAGAAGTAACATCATCAAGTACAGGCGACATATCAAGATTTCTAGCAGGAGGCGAAGTCGCAAACTTACTCAAAACTGAAGGTGAATCAAGTGCAGAGCTAGATGGCAGTTCCTTACCTCTCCTCATAGTGGAAGGCAGGATTTTAGTTCCTGGATCTTTCGGATTCCTCATAGTGATCAGCAGACGTCAATTCCAAGTGACTCGGAGAATATAGTTGTACTTCCCCGGCAACGGCGCCAGAAAAAGGTCTTGATAACCCACAAGTATAGGGGATCGCAACAGTTTTCGAGGGTAGAGTATTCAACCCAAATTTGTTGGTTCACCAAAGGGGAAGCGAAAGAATATTCTCAAGTATTAGCAACTGAGTTTGTCAGATTCAACCACACCTGAAAGATTAGTGTCTGCAAGCAAAGTATCAGTAGCAAAGTAGTATGATAGCAACGGTGCTAGAAACGATCTGTTGACAGCAGACTATTCCTAACTGTTGTATCAATGGCGCCAGTAGGTTGCACGTGAGCGGGTAACTATTCTTCCCCGACAATAGTGTCGGAAAAGATCTTGCAACAAGTAACAGCGAAGTAGCAAGGAACAGCAGTAGCAACAGCAACAAAGTAACAGAAGTAGCAACAGTAGTAGCAAAGTGGCCCAATCCCTTTTGTAGCAAGGGACAAGCCTAGACAAAGCAACGTAGCAAGGACCAGTAGTAAAAGACTCGTAGGTAGTGGATCGGTGAGGGATGAGTACGACGGATGTGATTCATCATGTAAAAGCTATAACACGCAGAGATAAGTAACTAGCTCCCGTTCGTCAATCTAATGTAGGCATGTATTCCGTATGTAGTCATACGTGCTTAGGGAAAAGAACTTGCATGACATCTATTGTCCATCCCTCCCGTGGCAGCGGGGTCCTAATGGAAACTACGGGATATTAAGGTTCTCCTTTTAATAAAGAACCGGACCAACGCATTAACACGCGGTGAATACATGAACTCCTCATACTATGGTCATCTCCGGGAGTGGTTCCGGCTATTGTCACTCCGGGGTTGCCGGGTCATAACACATAGTAGGTGACTACAACTTGCAAGATAGGATCTAAAACACACATATATTGGCGACAACATAATAGGTTCAGATCTGAAATCATGGCACTCGGGCCCTAGTGACAAGCATTAAGCATAGCCAAGTAGTAGCAACATCAATCTAGAACATAGTGGATACTAGGGATCAATCCCCGTCAAAAACTAACTCGATTAAATGACATATCTCATCCAACTCATCACCGTCCAGCAAGCCTACGATGAGATTACTCACGAACGATGAAGAGCATCATGGAATTGGCGATGGAGGAAGGTTGATGATGACGATGGCGACGATTTCCCCTCTCCGGAGCCCGAAACAGACTCCAGATCGGCCCTCGAGATGAAGAACAGGAGGTGGCGGCGCCTCCGTTTCGTAAAACGCGATGTAACCTTCTCCCTGATTTTTTTCCAGGCGAGACGGAAGATATAGAGCTGAGTTTGGGGGCGGTGGTACCATGTGGGCCCCATAATCCCTCACGGCGCGGCCTAGGGGGCTGGCCGCGGCCTGTGGGCTTGTGGCCCACTAGCACGCCCCCTCCGGTGTATCTTTGCGCATGTATTTTTATTTTATGCGAGAAAAATTCTCCGTAAATTTTCAGGAGATTCCGAGAACTTTTATTTCTGCACAAAAACAACACCATGGCAATTCTGCTGAAAACAACGTCAGTCCAGGTTAGTGCCATTCAAATCATGCAAATTAGTGTCCAAAACAAGGGCAAAAGAGTTCGGAAAAGTAGATACGACGGAGCGTATTAGGGGTGAATAGGCGATTTTTACAATTTCATCACTGAGGAAATTCCTAGTGAGGAAAGTCCTCAGTCATGAACTAAGTGCATCGGAAGTAGAACCAAATCAGGGGCGCAAAAAGTCTACAACAAAGTACTCAGCGAGATTTCAGATATTCGGTTTTGTACATGTCACAAGTACACGATAAGTAGGTGAAGATTAACTCAGGTGAAGAATTTGAGGTTGAGGAAATTCAGAGAAAGTCTTCAGACAAATTCTTCAAACAGTTCAGATGAGAGTCTTTAGCATATATTTGAGGAAATGAGAGAGTTGAAGAAATAGAACCCCTAGCTTGATGAAGACACTTGTTGATGACCCAGTTCCAACTGTTGTGACGATTGTACGTCTAGTTCGGAGCGGCTTGGTATTGAAACCAAAGGACACACAGTCCCGAGACACACAGTCCCTACCGTAATCTCCTTGAGCTAAGGACACATAGTCCTCGCCCAACACTCGTGGTAAGTCTTCAGGGCAGACTTCCAAACCCTCACAAACTTGGTCACCCCGCGATCCACAATTGACTACTGGATGCTCTAGACCATGATGCCTAGCCGTCTCGAGGATGCACAGTCCTCAAAGGTAACAAGCATCGGTTCCACACAGGAACAACTTCTTCAATGATGCTTAATCACTTGGGTTTTTGGTTTGGGTTTGGTGTTTGGGGTATTTCCTCACTTGATGATTTTCTTTTGAAGACTCTGAGGAATTAGGGTTGCTCTAAATGACTAGTGTCAGTTTCTCTCAGAGCAGCCAACCAACTAGTGGTTGTGGGGGTGGCTTTTTATAGCCTGGGAGCATCCCGACATGGTTTTACATAAATGCCCTTTAATAATATGACCGTTGGGTGGATAAGATCTGTGGAAGGTGGCGCGTGGCACGGCAACGGTCGGAATTTTCAGCTATGAAAGTCCTCATGTCTCTCACATTCCTCACTTTGAGGCTTTGGTAGATTTAGGCTTGGGTTGAGCATCATGAGGAAATTCGTTCCGTAGTTTTACCTCGACCCCTTTTACGAGTACGATGTTCCTATGACTCAAGAGTAAAGAGAATGAAACAGAAAGAGTAAATATTCATGCTTCAAAGTCTTGAGAGTGTTTTCTTCAAGGCACACCGAAGTCCTCATCTTCAATATCTTCATGAGGAATATCAATATCTTCGCAATTTCTTCGCGATCAAAGTCAAAGTCTTCACCCGAGAACATTCATTTTTAGGGGTCGATAATCATCGAATAACTCAAACTCCTCAGCAACTTATAGAGTGTGTGTACACTTACAAACATATCACTCTCTTAACCTATAAGTCTTCAAACAACCAAAATCACTAAGGGGCACTAGATGCACTTACACCTCGTAATAATATTGGAACATGGGATAAATGTAAAGATGCTTTTATTACCAAGTATTTTGCTCCTACTAAGATCATCTCCCTTAGAAATCTAATTATGAATCTTAAGAAACATGATCAAGAAGATGTTTCACAAGCTTGGGACAGGATGAAATTGATGAGTAAAAATTGCCCTACTCATGGTTTGAACTTAGGATGATTATACCAAATTTCTATGCTGCACTAAACTTTGTATCTAGAAATCTTCTAGATTCTGCCGTAGGTGGTACCTTCATGGAGGTAACATTCGGAGAGGCCACAAACTTTTGTACAACATCATAACAAACTATTCTCAATGGCATACCGAAAGAGCTCCAACTGGTAAGAAGGTAAATTTTGTCGGGAAAATTGCTAATTTGAGTGAAAAAGTGGATGCTCTTATAAATATGGTTCCTAGTAAAAATGCACTAAACTTTGAGCAAAATGATGATTCTCTTGATGTGTACTTTATCTCATGAAACAATTTCAACACCAATGCTTATAGAAGAAATTTTAATACTAGACAATACCCTCGTAATTCCTGTAATAATTATGGGAAGTATTATGGGAATTCTTCTACAAATAATAATAGGTTATCCTCTGATCTCGGAAACACCATTAAAGAATTTATTAGTTCTCAGGATTTTTAATAGTATGGTAGAAGAAAAGTTGCATAGAGTTCATGATTTGTCTAGGAGCATGGATAGAATTGCTATTGATGTGGAAACTGTTAAGAATAAAATTTTTCCACCAAACCATCATATGAATAATTACATTAAATCAATACAAATATTTATTAATGAAAGTAAGTAAGGAGAGCAATGCAAGGTTGAGAGCCAAACGGGAATTCTTAGAAAAGGCTCTTCCACCCAGTTTTTACCGTAATCATGACGAAAATGATTGACACTTCTCCCATTGAATCTTTATTTACTATTATGAATATATATGATAAATGGACTGTAGGTGAGTTAACTTTAGCTAGAAGGCGTCCCATTTGTTCGGAAAGTGATGATTGTAATGATAAAAATGAAATTTTTGAGATTGGAGAGGTCAAAACTTTAGATAGTGATGTGCCCACTATCTTTAATTATAAGGACTTTAATTATGAAAGTTTATCTTTAGTATAATGTATTTCCTTGGTGCAATCCATTATTATGTCACCCAACAGCTTATGAACAAAATAAAGCTTTCACTAAACATATAGCAGAAGCAATGATAAAAGCGTATGATGAGGAACTTGAGCTAGAAGTTTCTATACCTATAAAGTTGCATGATGAATGTGAACCTACTATTAAAATTAATCTCAAAGATTATGAATGCAATGCTTTGTGTGAACTTGGTGCTAGTGTTTCAACTATACCTAAATCTCTAGTGTTGTGCTTGGTCTCACCAATATACATGGGTGTTACCTTAACTTGCATCTTGTGGATTCTACCAACAATAAACCTTTTGGTAGAATAAATGATGTGCTTATCCTTGCTAATAGAAATTATGTGCCTGTAGATTTCATTGTTCTTTATATTGTTTGCAATCTGTCTTGTCCAATAATACTTGGAAGACCTTTTCTATGAACTATAGTTGCAATAATTGATATGGAAGAGGGAAACATAAGGTTCGAACTCCCATTAAAGAAAGGGATGGGATACTTCCCTAGGAAGAGAATTAAACCACCTTATGAATCTATCATGAGGGCTACTTATGGGTGGAGCATCTTATATAAAAATACTTGAAACTATGCATTATGCCTAGCTAGGGGCCTAAAATTATAACACTTCTTGGGAGGCAACCCAATAGTTATCTTGTTTTTCTTGTTCTACTTTATGTTAGTGTGATATAACATGATTATATATACTTTAATTACTGTGTGTTTTTTGTTTAAATTAGTGTTTGTTCCAAGTAAAGCCTTTGGGATGATTTGAATGGTAAGTAGAATTGATACGGTGTGAAAATACAAATTCTCCATCCAGTGCAGAATTTCTCTGATTTTAATAGAAAGTATTTTTGAGTTGAATTTTTTGCAAAGTGTTTCTATACAAATTCCTCAGTTTTTCCTATTTTGTTTAGAGTTTTCGGAGTTACAGAGGTAGGTTGTCTTCGCTGATCACTACAGACTGTTCTTTTTAGACAAATTCAATTTGGCTTGCATAGTTTGCTTGTTTCAATGATGCTATGTATTTTATCAGGGGGTATAAGTCATGGAGATGTTATAATACAGTACCTTATGAATTTAAAATATATGAATTACGTTATAATAGTACCTAATTTTTATGGTCGCCTACCCTACTAACGGATCTCATGAATTTTCCGTTGAGTTTTATGTGGTGAAGTTTTCAGGTTTTGGGTTTTATCACGATGGATGAAGGAATAGGAGTCACCAAGAGCCTAATTTTGGAGATTCCCAAGGCACCCCAAGTAAAACTCTAGGAAGACTCAAGCGTCTAAGCTTGGGGATGCCCTCGAAGGTATCCCCTCTTTGGTCTCAATCCATCGGTATGTTGCTTGGAGCTGTACTTTTATTCATCACCTCATATGAGTTTTGCTTGGAGCGTTGATGCTCCCACAATCATTGTTTGCTGGATGCTCCCACATGAGAGGGACACATTTTCACCATTTTATTAGAATACTCTATGTGATTCACCTATATCTATTGAGCTAAGCAGCTGCTCTAGTACTTCACTTATATCTTTTAGAGCACAGTGGCGTATATATTTTATAGAAATAATTGCACTATCGTTCCTCACTTAAATTTGTCAGAGAGTTAATAAATAGTGACGATATTTTTCATGTGTTCTAAGACTAGTCCAAAAATAATAGGTATTCAAGGAGTGCATAATCAAAACCTTCATGTAGCACATAAAAGAGAAATTGTGATTTAACGATATTGATATGGTAGTATGAAAGGGTGTGAGTGCATGGTTGTTGGTTAGTAAAAATATAGATACTTAAAGGTAGTTTATTTGAATTTCATCTAAATATTGGTCATGGTATGGTGATAATGTGTGACCATTCATATTCCTCGTTGAAATTCTAGTGTTGTTTAGGTCGGGGGCGCGCGATGGATAACTCCTACCAACCTCCTCCTTAGGGGCATGCGAGTATTACTTTGCTTAAAGAGAGATAATAAAATCTTGCAATGATTATGTGAGTTCTTTATGACTAATGTGAATCCATGGACGTACACACTCTAACCACCTCATATTTTCTAGCCTCTTCGGTATCGTCATTTCCCATTCTCACAACGAGGATCTCTGC
Organism: Hordeum vulgare subsp. vulgare; assembly: GCF_904849725.1. Classification (NCBI taxonomy): domain Eukaryota; kingdom Viridiplantae; phylum Streptophyta; class Magnoliopsida; order Poales; family Poaceae; genus Hordeum; species Hordeum vulgare. The sequence goes on along the minus strand of NC_058521.1, from coordinate 41,410,894 downwards.
AAAGTTCGCTGGTGCATCCAAAGTCTGCGACATGATAAGCTCTATTGCACATAGGCACCTTATATATTCCTCAAAACATCCACCATACCTACCTATTATGGCATTTTCATAGCCATTTCATATATTGCCATGCAACTTGCAATGTTACATCATATGACTAGTACAATCATTGCCATATTGCTTTGCATGATCATGTAGCTGACATAGTATTTGTGGCAAAGCCACCGTTCATCATTGTTTACATGTTATGCTAGATAATTATACATCTTGATACACTTTCACAAGCGTTCATATAGAATCATATTGTTTAATAGTTTTTCATATCGAGTTGGAAGTAAATAGAAGTGTGATGCTTTTCATTATTAGGGCACTCTCTCAGTGAGGAAAGGATGACCGAGACAATGATTCCCCCACAAGTTAGGATGAGTCTCCGGACGAAAAAAGAAAGAAAAGAAAGAAAAAAAGAAAAAGAGAAGAAAAAACCAGTGAGAGAAAAGAGAGAAGGGATAGTGACGCTACCTCTTTTTCCACACTTGTGCTTCAAACCAGCACCATGTTTTTCATATAGAGTCTCATGTTTTGTCACTTTCATATGCTATTGGGGTTTTTTCATTATAGTACTTGCCTTATATATTCCAATGATGGGCTTCCTCAAAAGGCCGAGGTCTTCATGAGCAAGAAAGTTGGATGCACACCCACTTAGCTTCACTTGAGCTTTCAAACACTTATATCTTTATTGCATCTGTTGCATGACAATCCCTACTCCTCACATTGCTATCAATTGATGGACATCTCCATAACCCGTTGATCCGCCTAGTTGATGCAAGACTTTCTTCTCCACTTCTACCCCTTTGAAACCTACCAACATATTCCATTCCACCTATATGCTATGTCCATAGTTCACGCTCATGTATTGAGTGAGTAATAAAAATATGAAGCGCATTAAGAAGTACGGTCCAATTGCATGGCTTAACACCGTGGTGCTTGACATTTGTATTTATGTGGTGAACACAGAGCCATGCCATGCTAATATGATAAAATGAATGGGTGGTAAACATTCTTTAAGGATTGTATATTTTGAAAATTGATGATTATATTACCTATATTTATGGATATTACTATGTTGATGTTTGTTAATTCATCATCTTTCAATGATCATACCCACAAGAGATTACATGTTGGGTAGCATGTCACATCGAAAAATTCTGTTTTTATCATTTACCTACTCGAGGACGAGAAGGAATTAAGCTTGGGGATGCTGATATGTCTCCAACATATCTATAATGTTTTATTGTTCCATGCTATTATATTATCATTCTAGGATGCTTTTTAGGCGTTTACTTGTTGATTTGTATTATTTTTGAGCACTAACCTATTAACCGAGTGCCAAGTGCCAACTGCTATTTTCTGCATGTTTTGGATTTTCACGAGTACTATACCAAACGAAATCCAAATACTCCAAAACTTTTTGACAATTTTTTCTGGACAAAATAAGGACCTACAAGCTTCAGAATCAGAGCGGAGGCCCCACGCGGTGGCGCCAAGCCAACAGGGCGCGCCTAGAGGAGTGGTCGTGCCCTAAAGGCTTGGGGCCACCTTACTTGGCCTCTAGCTCTCCTCTTTGTTCTATAAATTCAAATATTCTCCAAAAACCCTAGGAGCCTTCTGAAACACTTTTTCCACCACCCCGAGTCTCTGTTCCATCGTGTGCCCATATGGTGCCCTGTTTTGTCGTCGTGTCAGAGGGGGTGATCACAGAGGGCCTCTACATCAACCCTGCTTAATAGCTTCCTTAGGAGTCAATTTATCTGGCATAGGAGGTAGTTGCTCTCTTTGCGAGCCATTAGTTTCATCGAACCGCGCATATACAGTTTCATCAACCTTGTTGTGATAGGTGTTGAAGACTCTGTAGATGTGCGAGTCTTTTCTGTAACCAAGCATAAAACCCTCATGTGCTTTAGGTGCAAACTTTGAGCTATAGTGAGGATCTCTAATCCAGCATCTTGCACCGAAGACTTTGAAATAACTTACATTGGGTTTCTTGTTAGTGAGTAGTTCATATGAGGTTTTCTTGAGGAATTTGTGAAGATATACCCTGTTGATGATGTGGCAAGCAGTGTTGATTGCTTCAGGCCAAAAGCGACGAGGAGTCTGATATTCTTCAACCATAGTCTGAGACATTTCAACCAGAGTCCTGTTCTTGCGTTCAACGACGCCATTCTGTTGATGAGTATAAGGAGCAGACAATTCGTGAGTAATACCAAGTTCATCAAGATAATCATCAAGACCATTATTTTTGAATTCTGTCCCATTATCACTCCTGATGTGTTTGATCTTGACGTCGAAGTTTGTTGAGGCTCTTGAGGAAAATCATTTGAAGACTTCATGCACTTCATTTTTGTAAGCAATGATGTGTACCCAAGTATAACGAGAATAGTCATCAACGATGACAAAGCCATATAAAGATGTGACATTGGTTAGAGTAGCATAATGAGTTGGTCCAAACAGATCCATGTGAAGCAATTCAAACGGACGAGTAGTAGTCATGATAGTCTTTGAGGGCTGTTTGGATCTGGTCATTTTTCCAGACTCACAAGCACTTCAGAGATGGTCCTTGAGGAATTTGACAGATTCGATGCCAATGACATGCTTCTTCTTCGCCAGTGTGTGCAAATTCCCCATGCTTGCATGAACAAGTCATCGATGCCATAGCCAACCTTCTGAGTTTTTTGCTAGTAAACATGTGGCTGGTTGAGGAACTGTGGAAAAATCAACAATGTACAAGTCTCCTCTCCTAAAGCCTTCGAAGACTTTGGATTTGTCAGATTCCATGATGACTACACATCTATATTTTCCAAAGATGACAATCATATCAAGACCACAAAGCATTGAGACTAACATGAGGTTAAACCCATGGGATCGCATGACCTTGTCCATGTGCCGATCCTTAGAGATGGCCACTTTACCAAGTCCAAATACCTTGCTTTTACCTTTATCAACATAAGTGATTTGCTTCAGTGGTGATGGAGTCAGTGGTATATTCATCAATAAGATTTTATCACCAGTCATGTGATTTGTGCAACCACTGTCAAGAACTCAGTATGTATTATTGGGTTTGTCATCCTTTGAACCTTTTTCCATGAAGCAATAGGTTGGAGCGAAGTCATCGGCATATCCATCACTTTAGTTGGCGTTGTCATTTTCTTCAAGATTGAAGATTGACTTGCTGAGAATGTGGTAGCAAGTGCAAAACTCACCACACCAGACTCTGACTCCACTTCATAACCATCCTCTTCATCACATTCCTCAGATTCTTCTTCATAATCCATTTCCTTGTTGAAATGATCGATATGGTTGACCAGAGGGGGTGGGGTGAATAGGCAATTACCAATTTTTAGCTTTTCTTAACAAGTTAAGGTTAGCAATATAAAGGTTCTCTAAAATAATAACTAGGCGAGAAACCTATAAGATGCTACCTACTATGACCACTAAGGCAAGTAAGAAATACCCTACAACAATAGCAAACACAATGTAATGGTAAGAGATAACCGCAAGTGGAACCGATCAAGACGAGGATGCATTACCGAAGTTCCTTCCCTTTGACAGGAAGTACGTCTCCGTTGGAGCGGTGTGGAGGCACAATGCTCCCCAATAAGCCACTAGGGCCACCATATTCTCCTCACGCCCTCACACAATGCAAGGTGCCGTGATTACACTATAGGTGCCCTTGAAGGCAGCGACCGAACCTGTACAAACAAGGTTGGGGCTATGTCCACACAAAGCTTGGAGGCTCCCAACAAGGCCACGGAGCTTCACCATAATGGAATGTGGCTCCGAGGTGACCTCAACCGTCTAGGGTGCTCAAACACCCAAGAGTAACAAGATCCGCAAGGGATTAGTGGGGGAATCAATTTTCTCTTGGTGGAAGTGTAGATCTTGGCTTTTTGAACCAATCCCTAGGAAATCAATAAGTTTGATTGGTTAGGGAGAGAGATCGGGCACATATGAGCTTAGGGAGCAACAATGGAGGCTTAGAGGGTCAAAGGTAGGGTTCTTGAGGTAGGAGAATCCTTTATATAGTGGGGGAACAAGTCCAACCGTTACCCCCACTAACAACACGCTCAGCATGGTACTACCACTTCGGGGAAGCGGTACTACCACAAGCCCCAACGGTACTACCGCGTGGTGGGAGTGGTACTACCGCAAGCCCTAGCGGTACTACCGCAAGACCTGGGCGGAACTACCGCTTGGTAGACTCAAAGCCACGGTAGTAGAAATACCACTACCGAGCCTTCCACCGCTGGAAAAGTATTCACAAAAAGTCCGACGAAGTACAACCGCTCAGAGAGGGAGGTACTACCGTCCCTAAGCGGTACTACCGCTCGACTGGAGCGGTACTGCCGCTCAGCTAGCGGTACTACCGCTCACCTAGAGCGGTACTACCGCTAGCGAGCGGTACTACCGCTAGCGAGCGGTACTACTGCTGGACCCTTTGAAAATGCAAGGATTGAACAAGCGGGTGCTCCATTTCCGCAAAGTGAACGTGGTGGAAAGAAAATGTGCGCGTGTGTGAGTTTATTCCACCCAAGCCTTTCCGACGCGGACCCCCTCTTAATAGTACGGCTTTCCTATGACTCAAAACCACCAAAGAGAACCGTAGGAAACACCATGCTTCAAAACACCCGAGGGGCGACGAATCATCTTGTGCCATGCGATGTATTATCTGAAATGCTCAATGCACACGATTAGTACGCAGAGGTGTTGTCATCAATCACCAAAACTACTTAAAACAAAATATGCCCTAACACTTGTCAATGAGTACGCGAGCCTTTCTCAAACTGGTTTTCTTGCGTGCTGAGGACTTTGAGGATGAGGACTTTGAAGATTTCTTATTTTTCTTCGAGTCATCAGAAATTTCATCCTTGTATGTCTTCTTTCTTGATTCTTTCACCCACCGAGGACAATCAACAATGCAGTGACCATATTTCTTGCATTTGTGGCGGGTTCTTTTCTTGTAGTCCTCAGATGAAGATTCTGATTTCCTCATATGTTTTCTTGAAGATTTTTCAAACTGGCCATGCTTTGTGAACTTCTGGAATTTCCTCACGAGCATAGCAAGTTCCTGTCCAAGTTCTTCAGGGTCACCAAGACTGCAATCAGATTCTTCATCTTCAGATGAGGAAACAGCCTTAGCCTTTAGCGCACGAGGTCTCGAATAGCTTGGTCCATACATATATGTCTTCTCTTCTTGTTGGAGCGTGTGTGAGTTGATTCCACCCAAACCTTTCCGACGCGGACCCCCTCTTAATAGTACGACTTTCCTACGACTCAAAACTACCAAAGAGAACCATAGGAAACACCATGCTTCAAAACACCGAGGGGCGATGAATCATCTTGTGCCATGCGATGTATTATTTGAAATGTTCAATGCACATGATTAGTCCGCAGAGGTGTTGTCATCAATCACCAAAACTACTTAAAGCAAAATATGCTCTAACAATCTCTCTCATTTTGGTGGATTGATGACAACACCGGATTTGCACAAAAACATATTAATGAAAACATAGGCAAACCCAGAGCCTATGAGTTAAGAGACTGGCTCCCTCTGGATGTGTGCATGTTTAAAATGGTGCTATGAACAGCACAACACACAATCTAGAGGAGGGTACTCCCTAAGAGTCATAGACGGATACTCCTTGCAATAAAAATCTATAACACTGATTAAGCAAGCAAGGTATAGACATGTGAGCATAAAGATAGAGGCACAACATAAATGATCTCAGAGGCAAAGCATATAGAGAGACTATAGATAGAAAATAAGGATAGCATATGTCTCACACCATATGACGAAGAGTCTTCACACACATAATAAAATATCCAACACAGTTAAACCAACCAAGTTCAGTAAAGAAAGACTCAAACACGAACGAAAAACCCAAAGGCAAATCTCTAACACTCTCTCCCCCTTTGGCATCAGGACACCAAAAAGGCAGAGAGGACGCGAACACAGGTGGTGGCTCAGTTATCAGACACACCCTTAGCGTCCTCATCATCCTCGGGCTGCTCCTCATGATCAGACCCTGCTCCATCTTCTTCTTCAGACACCTCCTGATCAGTCCCATCCCACTGGTAGTCTCTAGCCTGCATCCAAGCAGCCTTTGGAGTGATGACATCCTCAGAACCACTAGAGACGTGCACATCAAGCGTCATTATGAGGCGCTTATCCCATTGACGGCTCTCCTTCTGGGCCACATGAGTTAGATACTGTCCTTTTGCCTGCATGCAAAACAAGGTCCTCATCTGTTCCTTCAGGGACCCCATCTGTTCCTTCAGCTTCTTGGCCCAAGATGGCTTAGCAGAAGAACGGGTCTGGGAAGCAGGGCCGCCCTCAGCCCTAGCAGCAGCAGTCTCCTCCCCAGTCTCCATGTGATCGTGAAGTGGAGGTGTTGGCCCACTTCTCTTTCTGGCGCAGTTTGATGGGATCATGGATGAAGAACTCTATGGGTGCAGGAAAGGCTATGCCAGGAAAGGCCTCAGCCTATTTAGTCTTGATGTAGTAGAACAAGTAAGGCCCATAGATGGGAACCATGCGGTTGAATATGGCCATCTAAAACTCCCAAAACATCACATTTGAGACATCGAGTGGCCCATTGGGTTGTGTCCATCCTTCCTGACACATCAGGAGCATGTCCACCAGATAGGAATGAACTTCGTCTTTGTTGCCAACCCGAGGGAACATAGTGTTGCGGAAGACCCGATGCATGATATCCAAGAAGGGAATGAGCACACCCTTCCTGACATAGAAAGGCAACAACTGCTCCTTGGGGGTGGTACTAGTGAGTTGATGAGGGCGCCGACCAACAAGGTTATGCAACCCAACGTTATTGATCTTCAAAAGCTTCATGAACTCAACCCAAGAGCCAGTCATCTTCTCGCCATGAGTCATTGATGACAACTGTTCTTCCCCTTTGCAACAGCACTAGAAGAATGCTGTTAGCACTCTCCGGCAATCGAAACTAGAAGAATGTTGTTGACGGCCCACAAGCGCATGGGATCGTAGCAGTTTTCGAGGGTAGAGTATTCGACCCAAATTTGTTGATTCGCACGACGAGAGGTGAGAGAATACTCTCAAGTATTCGTAGTTGAATTGTCAGATTCAACCACACCCGAAAGATTAGTATCTGCAAGCAAAGTAGTAACAGCAAAGTAGCGAGTAACGGCAGTGGCAAGGAACAGCGGTAGTGACAGCAGTAGCAAGTAGCAACAGTAGCAAGCGACAGTAGTAGCAACAGTAGCAGCAGAGCAAGACAAGTAACAGCAGTAGCAACAGTAGTAGCAGAAGCAGAGCAAGACAAGTAACAACAGTAGCAACAGTAGTAGCAGCAGTAGAGCAAGACAAGTAACAGCAGTAGCAACAGTAGTAGCAGCAGCAGAGCAAGACAAGTAACAGCAGTAGTAGGACAAACTCGTAGGCAATGGGTCGGTGATTTGTTTGGATGATATTCATCATGCAACAGCTATAACACGGAGAGATATTTGGCTAGCTCCCGTTCGTCAATGTGATGTAGGCATGCATTCCGTGTGTCGTCATACGTGCTTAGGGAAAAGAACTTGCATGACATCTATTGTCCATCCCTCCCGTGGCAGCGGGGTCCAAAAGGAAACTACGGGATATTAAGGTTCTCCTTTTAATAAAGAACCGGACCAACGCATTAGCACTTGGTGAACACATGAACTCCTCAAACTATGGTCATCACCGGGAGTGGTTCCGGTTATTGTCACTCCGGGGTTGCCGGATCATAACACATATTAGGTAACTACAACTTGCAAGATCGGATCTAAAACACACATATATTGGTGACAACATAATAATTTCAGATCTGAAATCATGGCACTCGGGCCCTAGTGAAAGCATTAAGCATGGCAAAGTAGTAGCAACATCAATCTCAGAACATAGTGGATACTAGGGATCAATCCCCATCAAAACTAACTCGATTACATGATAGATCTCATCCTACTCATCACTGCCCAGCGAGCCTACGAATAGATTACTCACGAACGATGAAGAGCTTCATGGAATTGGAGAGGGAAGAAGGTTGATGATGACGATGGCGACGATTTCCCCTCTCCGGAGCCCAAGACGGACTCCAGATCTGCCCTCCAGATGAAGAACAGGTGGTGGCGGCGCCTCCGTATCGCAAACGCGACGAAAACTTCTCTTTTTTATTTTTTCTGGGATGAAAGGGAACTTATAGACCTAAGGTTGGGGGCGGCAGAGCTGTGTGGGCCCCACAAGCCTGCCCACCGCCACCAGGGGGGTGGTGGCGGAGCCAGGGCTTGTGGCCCACTGGCCCACCCCCTGAGGTGGAACTTGGCGCAGATATTTTTTATATTTTCCAAAACTGCTCCCCGTAAATTTTCAGGACGTTTGGAGAACTTTGATTTCTGCACAAAAATAACACCAAGGCAATTCTGCTGAAAACAGCGTCAGTTCAGGTTAGTTCCATTCAAATCATGCAAATTAGAGTCCAAAACAAGGGCAAAAGAGTTTGGAAAAGTAGATACGATGGAGATGTATCAGTCATCCAAGTCAAAGAGCGATTCTCATCATTATGGAAGTGGACGGAGACATAGAATTGAGGCACTACCTCTGGATCGAAGTCACAGTGAAAAGTGATGATGTCCTCAATACCCAGCTGCTCAATCATACTCAGGGCCTCTCCAAAATATGCAGTATCTTTCCAGAGATGATTGAGCTCAATTCACTGCACTAGAACATATTTCTTCTTCTTAGTCAGGACGACATCTTGATAGATCATGTGCTGCTGCTTGGAACAGAACATCTCACCGCCCCTGAACTAAGCCCTCTCAGTGACATAAGGATTTTGATTTCGGTGCCGCACATACTGCTTGAAAGGCATAGTGTCATAGTCAAAGTTGGTCTCCTTGTCCTTCGAGGTAGTCTTCTTGATATTGCACTTCGGAGGATTGGAACCTTCTAGTTCTTCAGTGTTGCGGTACCTCTTGGACTTAGTGTTGCGAACCGGGTTGGAACGATGAGAGCCACCACCTAAGACACACAACACAAACACGCGAAAACGACAAAAAAGAAGTCATGGTAACATCGAGAACACAGGAGAAAACACAAATGGAACCAAGTAGGAGCATGCGTAAACAACAATTTGTGCACGAGCAGTAGTATCGCTCGGGCAGGTCGGTAGTCCGCTCCACAAGCGGTAGTACCACTCGGTCAGGGCGGTAGTACCGCTCGGGCAGGGCGGTAGTACCGCTCGGGCAGGGTGGTAGTACAACGTGGTTATAGATCTGGAAGAACACAATATGGATCTAACCACTATGCTGGAGATTTAAGATCATAAGGGACCAAAACTATGCAGATCCTATGCAACAAAGCATATTGAGGCACTTCCCAATATCTCTCCTCCGACCCATGTACGAGACAAAATCATGCCAAAACAATGAAGCCAATACATAGCCCCTAACCCTAGAACCAAAAACTTCAACACAACTTAAGGAGGAGAGGGGAGTACCAGAGTCCATGGCACACGGAGGAGGAAGGGGGGAATACCTCCAACTGGAACAAGAGGATAAGCGCCGCAGAGGAAGATCAAATCTGGGGCGAACTCGAGATAGAGAGGGAGAGCTCCACGAAGAAGAAACAAATGGGGCAGAGAAAAACTGCCCCCTCTCTTAATATACCCCCCAGGGCACGGGCAGGGCGATAGTACCGCTCGGGCATAGCGGTAGTAGCGCTTCCACGGTAGTACCGCTCTTGTCATAGCGGTAGTACCGCTCGAGTCATGGCGGTAGTACCACTCGGATCATCGCGGTGGTACCGCATGAGGCAGTAGTACCGCTCCCCCTGAGGAGGTACATACGCTAGCCCTAGTCAGCGGTAGTACCGCTCTGGTCATCACGGTAGTACCGCTCGGGTCATCGCGGTAGTACCGCTCGGGTCATCGCGGTAGTACCACTCCCCCTGGCGGTAGTACCGCTCCCCGTGGCGGTAGTACCGCTCCAGAACATATAGAAAAATTCCAGAAATTGCCAAAACTGCGAGAAAACACTACGGACACATACCAGTCAGTACCGGAGTAAAGACACAAGCCAAATATACTGACTGGCAATATTATAACCCTCCTTTACTGGAAGAGAGAGGGGCGGTGGCTGGAGCCACCTATGTTTGAGACAAAAGGTATGACACCGCGAAGAATTATCCTTGGGTTCATGACCAAAGGTCATCTTTGAAGCACAAGTGCCATGAATAATGGCCAATGTGAAAGACTTGAACGATTTATGCATAATGGGGGGAGGGAAAGTTCATTGAGAGAACAACACTCCCCCTATGTCCATGCCTACACCTAGAACTAGATATAATGCAGCATGAGGTGTAGGGTGCCTAGTTTCAATCCACATTACTTGAATCAATGATATTTAGCTCATGCCTTAACTTTCGAAACCTTGCTTCATCTAGGGGCTTAGTGAAAATATCTGCAAGTTTCTCTTCAGTGTTGATGAAGTGAACCTCAATATCACCACGCTTGATATGCTCACGAATGAAGTAATGCCGAATATCAATGTGCTTGATCTTGCTATGTTGCACCGGATTGAGGGAAATCTTGATAGCACTTTGATTGTGCCATAGAAGAGGCACTTTGTCACAAGTGACACGGTAATCCTTTAAAGTTTGCCTTATCCATAGCAACTGTGCACAACAACTCACAGCTGCAACATACTCAGCTTCGATGGAAGACAATGAGACACAATTCTGCTTCTTTGAGGACCAACTTACGAGTGAACGACCAAGAAATTGATATCCTCCAGAAGTTGACTTCCTCTCCACAGAGTCTCCCGCCCAATCTGAGTCAGAATAGCCCACTAGGTTGAAGCTTGCTCCTTTGGGATACCATAGGCCAAAGTTTGGGGTATGAGACAAGTATCGAAAGATTCGTTTGACAGCCATAAAATGTCTTTCCTTTGGTGCAGATTGAAACCGTGCACAATTCCCTACACTCAACATGATATCCAGTCTAGATGCACAAAGGTAAAGAAGGGATCCAATCATGGAGCGATATACCTTTTGGTCCACTGCTTTACCATTGGGATCACTGTCAAGCTTGCATCTGGTTGGCATGGGAAACTTTACAGGCTTGACGTCCTCTAGCTCGAACCTCTTGAGCATGTCTTGGGTGTACTTGGCTTGTTTGATGAAGGTTCCTTCTAAACCTTGTTTAATCTCGAATGCGAGGAAGAACTTCAACTCACCCATGATTGAGATCTCAAATTTCTCGGTCATTAGTGCAACAAATTCTTCATTGAAAGATTATTTAGGGGAACCAAAAATAATATCATCAACATATAGTTGGCATATGAACAAATCCCATTTGACCTTCTTGGTAAAAAAAGTGGGATCAATCTTCCCAATTTCAAACCCACAATCTTGTAACAACTTGGTAAGGTACTCATACCACGCACGTGGGGCTTGTTTAAGGCCATAGAGTGCCTTATTAAGTTTGTATACATGACTGGGAGCTTGGGATGTTCGAATCCCGAGGGTTGTTTGACATATACCCACTCATTTAAAGGACCACTAATAAAAGCACTTTTCACATCCATTTGTTGTAATTTGAAATCATGATGAGATGCAAATCCAAGCAGCATGCGAATAGATTCTAGACGAGCAACATGAACAAAGGTTTCACCGTAGTCGATACCCTCGACTTGGGAGTAGCCTTGAGCCACCAATCTCGCCTTGTTTAGAACCACAATCCCATTGGAATCTTGCTTGTTTTTGAAGATTCATTTGGTCCCAATGACATTATGTTCCTCCTTTGGTCTTGTCACTAATTCCCAGACTTGATTACGCTCGAAGTTGTTCAGTTGTTTATGCATGTCCATAAGACAATCCTCATCATCGAGTGCTTCCTGTACCTGTTGAGGTTCACAATACAAAACAAACGCGTGATGCTCACAAAAATTTAAAATTTGTTGACGAGTGGATCCTCCCCTTTTTAAGCTTCCAAGCATGTTCTTCATAAGATGTGATTTGACTCTCAGCTTGGATGCTATCTTGGATGCGCGATGCTTCAAGAGTTCCGCGCTTGTTAATTGGGGAGTAACAACTTGATCACGTTTCTTGGCCTTGGCTTTGAGTTTTGATCCTGTCTGGGCACCGCGACCCCTCTTAGATGCCGCAGTAGGAACTTGAGGAGCAGGCTCACTGGTTTGTTCTTGATACTGATAAACTTGATTTTTGTCTTGAGCAGGCTCACTGGTTTGTTCTTTATCTTGTGTCTTCTCTTGATCTGGATCTCGTGACTGCACCTGATCTTGATCTTGAGCAGGTTCGGAACCTTGTGTAAGCACTTGTACATCATGTGGTGCCTCACCATCTTTGTGTGGTTGATCTTGCCCTTGATCCTGTTCAGCTGGTTGAGGGTCTTCACTTTGTTCATCGAAAGCATGCGGGGCTAGCGAGGGTGATGGCTCCACTCTAGTAGAGCATTGTCCTTCTCCTTCGGCCACAAGGGGTTCCTCAATGGGGAGTATTTGACCAATCCCCATTATTCTTGTGGCTCGGGGAGGAATTTCATCACCTACGTCACAAAGACCACTTTGCTCCACTTGGGAGCCATTATTTTCATCAAACTCCATGTTGCACGTCTCCTTAATGAGCCCAGTGGACTTGTTGAGAACACTGTAAGCATGAGAGTTTGTAGCATAACCTACAAAAATGCCCTCTTGAGCTCTATAATCAAATTTAACTAAACGTGCACCTTTCTTGAGAATGAAACACTTACACCCGAATACCCTGAAGTACTTGAGGTTGGGTTCGTTTCCGGTGAGAATCTCATATGGAGTCTTGTTCAAGCCTTTGCGGACATAGAGCCGATTGGATGCATGACATGCTGTGTTGATGGCTTCGGCCCAAAAGTTGTACGGAGTATTGAATTCCGCCATCATTGTTCTTGCCGCGCCCATCAACGTCCGATTCTTCCTCTCAGCCACACCATTTTGTTGAGGGGTGTATGGTGTTTAATATTGATTCTTGATCCCCTCATCACTAAGAAACTCATCTAGGGTGTAGTTCTTGAACTCGGTGCCGTTATCACTTCTAATCATCAAAATATTTGCTTCATGTTGACGTTGAGCTTCATTAGCAAAGTTGATGACGGTTTGTTGAGTCTCACTCTTCCTCTTGAAGAAATATACCCAAGTGTATCTTGAGTAATCATAAACAATCACCAAGTAATACTTTCTGCCCCCAAGACTATCAAAAGATGGGGGACCAAACAGATCCATATGAAGGAGCTCCAAGGGTCTCTTAGTGTAAATGAGAGTCGTGGGACGATGAGCAGTCTCATGAATCTTCCCTTCAATGCAGGCACTGCAAGAACGATCTCTGGCAAAACTCACATTTGTTAGTCCACGAACATGGTCCCCTTTGAGGAGACTTTGCAAAGATCTCATGTTGACATGAGCTAGTCGGCGATGCAAAAGCCAGCCACATCAACTTTAGCCATTAGACAAGTCGTAGTCTTAGTGGGTCGCTGTGAAAAGTTCACCACATAGAGACCATTTTTGACAAATCCAACATAGGATACTTTAAGAGTCTTGCTCCACAAAAGGACCACGGTATCAAGATTAAACAATGTGGCAAAGCCCATAATTGCAAGTTGACGAACAAAAAGTAAATTGTAAGCAAGGGACTCAACAAGCATGACCTTCTCAATAGATAAATCTTGAGATATGACCACCTTACCAAATCCCAATACCTTGGACGTTGAAGCATCAGGAAATTGGACATGGGTGGGCATAGATGGGGTAGGATGCACATCCACCACTAAGTCCTTGCTTCCGGTCATATGATTTGTTGCTCCACTATCACGCAACCATGACACCCCACCGGAAGCAAATTCCTGCAATAGATCAAGGCTTGGTTTAGGTACCCATTTTTGAATGGGTCCTTTGATGTTAGAAACAAGGGTCTTAGGAACCCAAATAGCCCATTCAATGGACTCATAATAAGAACCGACAAATCTGGCATAAACATGCCCATCACCAGCACGACATAAAACATAAGAGGGATTAAATTTGCCAGCTGTGTTGGTAGGGATGGTTTTGCCCTTCTTGAGAGTACCATCCTTTACATTGTTCATGTTCTCCTTCTAATTCCCTTCGCCCTCTTTGTCAAAAATGTCCATGAGGGTAAGAGATCGCTTGTTCCTGTTCTTCCCTTTTCTTTTCGACTTGGATATAAGTCCAAGTCCCTCCTCTCGTACAACTCCCTTTTGATTACTCAAAAGGTTGTTTAGGTTCTTCTCGCCTTGGATGCATGACACAAGGCCCTTCTCAAGTTGATCCTTCAACTTAGCATTTTCCTCCACAAGATTTACATGCTCACAACAAGGGTTAGTTGCACAAGCATTATCAGTTATAACAAAGGGAGGACAGGTAGAGATCTCCTTGGTAAGCTTCGCTTGGAGTTGACCATGAGACTCTTTCAGGGAGAAATGAGCACCTTTCAAGACCTTGTGGGCCTTGTCAAGTGTATCAAACTCCTCTTGAGTCTGTCATGGCCAACCACAAGTGCAACCTTTTCAGACTTAAGCACACGTGTAAGGACAATAGCGTGATCTAGCTCCTTTTGTAATTTAGCACAATCATCGTTGCGTGACTCCTCAAGAGCCAAACAAAGACTGCGATTTTCTTCTAGAGCAATAGATAATTCAACAATCTCATCGACATAGTCACGACTATGTCCTCGCATCTCAAAGATAGTCTCCTCATGAGACTCGATGAGGTCACTAGCCTCACCTAGTTGTTCCAAAAGAGCAACAAAGTGCTTCTTGGTTTCTCCTTTGATTTTACACAGAAATTTGTTAAAATCATGCTAATTAAGTTCCACAACATCACTATCATCGACACGGTTTAACAATGAAGGAGCAATGGTGATGGTGGTCTTAATGCTGGGCTTACCTCATCGATACCTTTGGCCATAAGGCACTTGGCGATGCGGTTATCGTTGGGGGCGCCGAAGAGAGACACCTTGAGAGAGGAGGTGGCAATGGCTACAGTAGCCGTAGCCACCATATCATCATCGAAGGTGTACTCTTCAAGTGCCACCATACCCTTTGGATGGGGTTTCTTGACAAAGTTGTTCTTGTTTGGGAAAGACTTGGCTTTGTATTTGGGAATGAGCTTGCCACCGTTGTCTTCCCTCTTCTCATAGGGACACTCTGCCACAAAGTGACTCACATTTCCACAGTTATAGCATGTCCTCACACGCTGCTTGGTCTTGAACCCACTTGAGTTATTCTTGGAGAAATTGGGCCTTGAGTTTCTCTTGTTGCCCGAGAATTGCCTTGACGCAAGAGCCATGTGCTCGTGATAGGCATACTTAGTGTCTTCAGGGTAGCAGTCATCTTCTTCTTCCTCTTCTTCTTCTTCAGAAGCAACCTTGGCTTTTAATGCAAGGTTGGGTGAAGTTGTCTTTGATCGAACGCGAGCAAGAGCATTATCAGCAGTCTTGTTCATGATAGTCATCACAATGAATTCATCCAACACCTCACTGGAGGACAAGGAGTGGAAATCTGGCCGTTGGCGAATGACGGAAGACATGGTTTTGTTGAATGGCATGATGGCCTTGAGAAACTTGCGCTTGATCCATGTGTCATCCACATCCTTGCTTCCATGATCCTTGAGGGCAACAACAATAGCAGTCACCCTTCAATAGAGATCTCGAGGGTCCTCATCTTCCTTCATCACAAACTCATCGGCCCCATCAAGAACCACTTCATAGTTGGACCGTTGAATGCTTGAGCTTCCCTTGTAAAGCACCATCATGTGCTCCCAACAGTTCTTAGCCCGAGTGAAGGGGCGCAAGTGAGGAAGATATTCAGGAGGCACTATTGAAAGGACGTGGATGTCGCCTAGAGGGGGGGGGGTGAATAGGCGCTTTAAAATAATTACGGTTTAGGCTTGAACAAATGCGGAATAAAACTAACGTTTAATTTGTCAAGCACAAAACCTAAAACAACTAGGCTCAACTATGTGCACCAATAAGTTATGCTAAGCAAGATAAACAACTAAGTGATAGAAAGATATATGACAAGAAACAATATGGCTATCACAAAGTAAAGTGCATAAGTAAAGGGTTCGGGTAAGAGATAACCGAGGCATGCGGAGACGATGATGTATCCCGAAGTTCACACTCTTGCAGATGCTAATCTCCGTTGGAGCGGTGTGGAGGCACAATGCTCCCCAAGATGCCACTAAGGCCACCGTAATCTCCTCACGCCCTCGCACAATGCAAGATGCTGCGATTCCACTAAGGGACCCTTGAGGACGGTCACCGAACCCGTACAAACAAGGTTGGGGCAATCTCCACAACTTAATTGGAGGGTCCCAACAACACCACGAAGCTTCACCACAATGGCATATGGCTTCGAGGTGACCACAAATGCTCGGCGCAATCTCCACAACTTAATTGGAAACCCCGACGCTTGCCCAGAGCTTTACACCACAATGATTGAGCTCCGAGGCACCACCAAGCTTCTAGGGGTACCAAGTACCCAAGGGTAATAAGCTTCTCAACTCCCCACTTCCACGTATTACCGTGGAGAACTCAAACCGATGCACCAAATGCAATGGCAATGGGACACGGAGTGCCCAAGTCGTTTTCTCCCAAATCCCACCAGAGAAACTAATGCTAGGGAGGAAAATGAGAGGAAGAATGAAGAAG
The DNA here is from genome assembly GCF_904849725.1 of Hordeum vulgare subsp. vulgare. NCBI lineage: Eukaryota > Viridiplantae > Streptophyta > Magnoliopsida > Poales > Poaceae > Hordeum > Hordeum vulgare. Next base: position 41,394,132 of record NC_058521.1, on the reverse strand, counting down.
AACACGAAGAACTCCAAGATCCAGACCCAAGGGGTTCCCCTCACTTAGAGGAGAAAGTGATTGGTGGAAATGTGGATCTAGATCTCCTCTCTCTTTTCCCTCAAGAACTAGCAAGAATCATTGGAGGGATTGAGAGTTAGCAAGCTCGAAGAAGCTCAACAATGGGGGAAGAACACGAGCTAAAGAGATAAGGTTCAATGGGGAAGAAGACCCCCTTTTATAGGTGGGGAAAAATTCAACCGTTATGCTTCACAGCCCGCACAGAGCGGTACTACCGCTCATGGGAGCGGTACTACCGCTCGGTAGGTTCACCAACCATGCCGAGGCCAAAAAGGATGCAAAAAACAGTCCGACGGAGTGGTACTACCGCTCCCGGAGATTGATGACAACCACTTCAAGAGAGTTTATATAAGGAAATAAGCATAACCAAGCGCACACATACAAAGCAATAATGCATGCGTGCAAGATGTAAATGCTTATGCAATAAAAGCAAAACCCTCTAAACATATCCAAAGTAAACTCTCTAAACTTCTCCCCCATTGGCATCGATTGCCAAAATGGACGAAAAGTTTAGAAAGCCAATATAGTAGGTGGTCCTCCAAAAAGTGTGTACTTTTCAGCAAATGAGTGCAAAGAAATACACAAATACAATGATAAGTAGTTGGAGGAAAGGAAACTATATTGAGGACCCAAAGATTTCAAAAAGAAGGATCGTATGGCACAAAGACATACAAAATAGAAGCAAGCAATCAAAAGATATCATATGGAACAAACAATCACATGGTCCTTCGAACCACATGAATAAAATATACTATGATAAAGGCAAAGGAGTGTTTTATCAAAACCACAGAAGGTCCCCATGATTTGTGCACTAATAAGAGATTTTTGTATTTCATACAAGTGCACAAAATAGGATCGTTGCTCCCCCAAAATTAATAAAAACACATAACAAGTGCAAGAAGATAGATGAGACAATAAGCATATCACTTGCACAAAACAAATGGTTGAGCAACATGTAAAAGAAGAAACTTAAGATAGGCTCAACCAAAATAATGTGTGTGAGTCAAGGCAAAGCACTTGAGAAGACTAAGATAAGGATGAGCATTACTCATCAACATAGTCTTGATGAAATGAGAAACAAAGTGCAAGACATATCATTCCCACACACACACTATAAAATGGGTTCACAAGCTTACTAATAGACAAAATAAGAACCAACGCTTGTGACAACCCATGGTGAAGAGAGGAAATAAGAACCTTGTCAAGAGGAGGGATACCAATCGAACTGGCAAAACCCTCAACAAGACAAGCATGAGGAAAAATAATCTTCACGGCCAAAGAGTGCATCAAGATGTATGAATATAAGATACGCACTCAAGACAAATCCTTTCACGAAGCCACCAAAAACTGAAAAAGGAAATGCAACAGTGGACGTGAAAGATAAGAGGATATCAATTAGAGATGTAACTTCTCTCATGTGTAAAAGATTCTAAGTAGAAGACAATCATGATGATATATATCCACAAAGAAGGATGTACACACGAAATGGTTACAAGAAGGAACAAACAAGATATCCAAAAGGAAGTCATAAATATATCAATAAGATCTTTGCTTGGAAGCATAGCACATGGCCTAATATTTTCTTATTGTACAATATGAACTTCCAACGTACGAACATCAAAGACATCCCAACAAGCAATAAGACATCATCCTTCGGATGCTTTGAGAAAGGAGACAAGTACTACAAGAAAGAATCAAGAGATTCATGCCATGATGCAACCTGGCCAAGAAAAGACAGGTTTGGGCCTTTGCAAGAAATGAATGCATGAACTAGATACTTGTTACCGAGACAACATTGGATTGATGTAGTAGATAGTTGTTCGTTGATCATCCTAACTTGGCTCCAATAATCACATGGTCTCAACACCTTCCTTGTAGGTGAGTCGAGCATCCAACGCATGTCCAATTGTTCCTGGAACAATAAAACAAAAAAAATGGTGCCCAAACTCATTGGGACCCAAGATTTAGAAAACCAACAATACATAGGACAAACTCCACATACATATGTGCACATAGATATGAATTTGAATTTCATGCACACTTTAGCGAATTTATGAGAAGGTGGAGTTTCCCCTATATATTGGGTCAAAGAAAGAAAGCAAGCAAAATAAGCTATAAATAGTAAATATGCATGCTCAAGGCTTTCAAGAATCAACTCAACACAAAGTTGATAATACACCAAAAGACAAGGTATCAAGTGATAATAAGATACCAAATGAAAAACTATCACTTCAAGGATATCAATTAAAAGATACCTCAAGGAATGAGATATCCATTGACACATGCCAAATAAAAGGAAACAAGATACCAATTGAAGGAAAACAAACATGAGGTATCTAGTTTCCAAAAGAGAGCTAGGTTCCAACAAACCAAACCCTCGACAAATTTTCATGATGGCACAAAGCATCATAAAGAGCAAGACTTGCCTCCCATCAACACACACTTGATGGGGATCAAAACATCTTATGATGGGCGAATAAAGAGAGTGTTCTAAAGAAAATAGGATAGCTCCCGCAAGGGATGTGCATAATATAGAATTTGCATTTAAATACAAAATGCACAAGATGGGTCATCACTTTCTCTATATCTATAAAAACACTAGACATGTTAAAATAGATCCACAAGAGGCAAGGAATGTTGGAAATATGCCCTAGAGGCAATAATAAATTAGTTATTATTATATTTCTTTGTTCATGATAATCGTTTATTATCCATGCTATAATCGTATTGATTGGAAACACAATACTTGTGTGGATACATAGACAAAACACTGTCCCTAGTAAGCCTCTAGTTGACTAGCTCGTTGATCAAAGATGGCCAAGGTTTCCTGGCCATGGGCAAGTGTTGTTATTTGATAACGGGATCACATCATTAGGAGAATCATGTGATGGACTAGACCCAAACTAATAGACGTAGCATGTTGATCGTGTCATTTTGTTGCGACTGTTTTCTGCGTGTCAAGTATTTGTTCCTATGACCATGAGATCATATAACTCACTGACACCGGAGGAATGCTTTGTGTGTATCAAACGTCGCAACATAACTGGGTGACTATAAAGATGCTCTACAAGTATCTCCGAAGGTGTTAGTTGAATTAGTATGGATCGAGACTGGGATTTGTCACTCCGTGTGACGGAGAGGTATCTCGGGGCCCACTCGGTAATACAACATCACACTCAAGCCTTGCAAGCAATGTGACTTAGTGTAAGTTGCGGGATCTTGTATTACGGAACGAGTAAAGAGACTTGCCGGTAAACGAGATTGAAATAGGTATGCGGATACTGACGATCGAATCTCGGGCAAGTAACATACCGAAGGACAAAGGGAATGACATACGGGATTATATGAATCCTTGGCACTGAGGTTCAAATGATAAGATCTTCGTAGAATATGTAGGATCCAATATGGGCATCCAGGTCCCGCTATTGGATATTGACCGAGGAGTCTCTCAGGTCATGTCTACATAGTTCTCGAACCCGCAGGGTCTGCACACTTAAGGTTCGACGTTGTTTTATGCGTATTTGAGTTATATGGTTGGTTACCGAATGTTGTTCGGAGTGCCGGATGAGATCACGGACGTCACGAGGGTTTCCGGAATGGTCCGGAAACGAAGATTGATATATAGGATGACCTCATTTGACTACCGGAAGGTTTTCGGAGTTACCGAGAATGTACCGGGAATGACGACTGGGTTCCGGGTGTTCACCGGGGGGGGGGGGGCAACCCACCCCGGGGAAGCCCATAGGTCTTGGGGGTGGCGCACCAGCCCTTAGTGGGCTGGTGGGACAGCCCAAGAAGGCCCTATGCGCCATAGGAAGAAAATCAAAGAGAAAAGAAAAAAAAGGAGTAGGTGGGAAAGGGAAGAAGGACTCCACCTTCCAAACCAAGTTGGATTCGGTTTGGAAGGGGAGACCTTCCCCCCTTGGCTCGGCCGACCCCCTTGGGGCCTCTTGGCCCCAAGGCAAGGCTCCCCCTCTTCCCCCTATATAGACGGAGGTTTTAGGGCTGATTAGTGACAACTTTTGCCACGGCAGCCCGACCACATATCTCCACGATTTTACCTCTAGATCGCGTATCTGCGGAGCTCGGGCAGAGCTCTGCCGAGACAAGATCATCACCAACCTCCGGAGCACCGTCACGCTGCTGGAGAACTCTTCTACCTCTCCGTCTCTCTTGCTGGATCAAGAAGGCCGAGATCATCGTCGAGTTGTACGTGTGCTGAATGCGGAGGTGCCGTCCGTTCATTACTAGATCGTGGGACTGATCGCGGGACGGTTCGCGGGGCGGATCGAGGGACGTGAGGACGTTCCACTACATCAACCACGTTCACTAACGCTTCTGCTGTACGGTCTACAAGGGTACGTAGATCACACATCCCCTCTCGTAGATGGACATCACCATGATAGGTCTTCGTGCGCGTAGGAAATTTTTTGTTTCCCATGCGACGTTCCCCAACAGTGGATGTCTTCTCGAGTAGAACACAAAAGTATTTGTGGGCGGTGATGTGCGTTTTGCTGCCCTCCTTAGTCTTTTCTTGATTCTGCGGTATTGTTGGATCGAAGCGGCTCGGACCGACATTACTCGTACGCTTACGAGAGACTGGTTTCATCGCTATGAGTAACTTCGTTGCTCAAAGATGACTGGCGGGTGTCAGTTTCTCCAACTTTAGTTGAATCGGAATTGACCGAGGAGCTCCTTGGATGAGGTTAAATAGCAATTCATATATCTCCGTTGTGGTGTTTACGTAAGTAAGATGCGATCCTACAAGATACCCATGGTCACCACGTAAAACATGCAACAACAAAATTAGAGGACGTCTAACTTGTTTTTGCAGGGTATGCTTGTGATGGGATATGGCCAACGATGTGATGTGATATATTGGATGTATGAGATGATCATGTTGTAATAGTTAATATCGACTTGCACGTCGATGGTACGGCAACCGGCAGGAGCCATAGGGTTGTCGTTAAACTAACGTTTGTGCTTGCACATGCGTTTACTATATTGCTAGGACGTAGCTTTAGTAGTAATAGCATGAGTAGCACGACAACCCCGATGGCGACACGTTGATGGAGATCATGATGATGGAGATCATGGTGTGACGCCGGTGACAAGAAGATCGTGCCGGTGCTTTGGTGATGGAGATCAAGAAGTGCATGATGATGGCCATATCATGTCACTTATGAATTGCATGTGATGTTAATCCTTTATGCACCTTATCTTGCTTAGAACGACGGTAGCATTATGAGGTGATCTCTCACTAAAATTTCAAGACGAAATTGTGTTCTCCCCGACTGTGCACCGTTGCGACAGTTCTTCGTTTCGAGACACCACGTGATGATCGGGTGTGATAGACTCAACGTTCACATACAACGGGTGCAAAACAGTTGCACACGCAGAACACTCAGGTTAAGCTTGACGAGCCTAGCATGTGCAGACATGGCCTCGGAACACATGAGACCGAAAGGTCGAGCATGAATCGTATATTTGATATGATTAGCATAGAGATGCTTACCACTGAAACTATTCTCGACTCACGTGATGATCGGACTTGAGATAGTGGATTTGGATCATGCACCACTCAAATGACTAGAGAGATGTACTTTTTGAGTGGGAGTTCTTAAGTAATATGATTAATTGAACTAATTGTCATGAACATAGTCTAATGGTCTTTGCGAATTACGATGTAGCTTGCGCTATAGCTCTACTGTTTTTATATGTTCCTAGAGAAAATTTAGTTGAAAGTTGATAGTAGCAAACTTTGAAGAGGATTGTCCTCGTTGTTGCGCAGAAGGCTTATGTCCTTAATGCACCACTCGGTGTGCTGCACCTCGAGCGTCGTCTGTGGATGCTGTGAACATCAGACATACACGTTTCTGATGACTACACGATAGTTCAGTGCAAAATACTTAATGGCTTAGAAGCAAGGCACCGAAGACATTTTGAAACGTCACGGAACATAAGTGATGTTCTAAAGAGATGAAATTGTGATTTCATGCTCGTGCCCTTGTTGAGAGGTATGAGACCTCCGACAAGATTCTTTGTCCACAAAGTAAAGGAGAAAAGCTCAATCGTTGAGTGTGTGCTCAGATTGTCTGAGTACGACAATCACTTGAATCAAGTGGGAGTTAATCTTCCAGATGAGATAGTGATGGTTCTCCAAAGTCACTGCCACCAAGCTATGAGAGCTTCGTGATGAACTATAACATATCAAGGATAGATACAATGATCCTTGAGCAATTCGCGATGTTTGACACTGCGAAAGTAGAAATCAAGAAGGAGCATCAATAGTTGATGGTTTGTAAAACCACTAAGTTTCAAGAAAGGCAAGGGCTAGAAGGGATACTTCGTGAAACGGCAAAACAGTTGCTGCACTAATGAAGAGACCTAAGATTAAACCCAAACCCGAGACTAAGTGCTTCTGTAATGAGGGGAACAGTCACTGAGGCGGAGCAACTCTAGATACTTGGTACATAAGAAGGCTGGCAAAAGTCGAAAGAAGTATATTTGATATACATGATGTTGATGTGTACTTTACTAGTACTCCTAGTAGCACGAGGGTATTGGATACTGGTTCGGTTGCTAAGTGATTAGTAACACGAAATGAAAGCTACGGCATAAAAGGAGACTAGCTAAAGGCGAGGTGACGATACGTGTTGGAAGTGTTTCCAAGGTTGATATGATCAAACGTCACACGCTCCCTCTACCATCGGGATTGGTGTTAAACCTAAATAATTGTTATTTGGTGCTTGCGTTAAGCATGAACATTATTGGATCGTGTTTATTGCAATACGATTATTCATTTAAAGAGAATAATGGTTACTCTATTTTCTTGAATAATCACCTTCAATGGTTTATTGAATCTCGATCGTAGTGTTACACATGTTCATGATATTGGTGCCAAAAGATATGAGGTAATGATGATAGTACCACTTACTTGTGGCACTGCCGCTTGAGTCATGTTGGTATAAACTGCATGAATAGGCTCCATGTTGATGGATCTTCATACTCACTTGATTTTGAATCACTAGTGACATGCAAATCATACCACATGATCAAGGCCTTGTTTTCATTGAGATGAAATAAGATAGTAACTTGTTGGAAGTGGTACATTTTGATGTATGCAGTCCAATGGGTGCTGAGGCACGCAGTGGATATCATTATGTTCTTACTTCAATGACGATTTGAGTAGATACTAGAGTATTTGCTTAATGAATCACAAGTCTGAAATATTGAAAAGTTCAATTCTGTTTCGGAGTGAAGTTCGTCGTAACAAGAGGATAAACTGTCTACGATATGATCATAGAAATGAATATCTAAGTTACGAGTTTTGGTACGCAGTTAAGACAATGTGGAAATTGTTTCGCGGTTCATGCCACCTAGAACATCATAGTGTGATGATGTGTCTGAACGTCATAGCCACACACTATTTGGTATGGTGCATGCTATGATGTCTCTTATCGAATTACCACTATCGTTTATGGGTTAAGCATTAGAGACAACCGCATTCACTTTAAATAGGGCACCACGTATTTCCGTTGAGATGACACAGTATAGACTGAGGTTTAGAGAAATCTAAACTGTCGTTTCTTGAAAGTTTGGGGTTTCAACACTTATGTGAAAAAGTTTTAGTCTGATAAGCTCGAACCCAAAGCGGATAAATGCATCTTCATAGGATATCCAAAACAATTGGGTACATCTCCTATCTCAGATCCGAAAGCAAAGTGTTTGTTTCTAGAAATGGATCCTTTCTCGAGGAAAGGTTTCTCTCGAAAGAATTGAGTGGGAGGGTGGTAGAACTTGATGAGGTTATTGAACCATCACTTCGACCAGTGTGTAGCAGGGCGCAGGAAGTTGTTCGTGTGGCGCCTACACCAATTGAAGTGAAAGCTGATGATGGTGATCATCGAGCATCGGATCAAGTTACTACAAGCTTCCTAGGTTGACAAGGTCGCGTACTGCTGTAGAGTGGTACGGTAACCCTGTCTTGGAGGTCATGTTGTTGAGCAACAGTGAACCTACGAGTTATGGAGAAAGCAATGGTGGGCCCGGATTCCGACAAATGGATGGAGGCCATGAAATCCGAGAGAGGATCCATGTATGAAAACAAAGTGTAGACTTTGGAAGAACTACTTGATGGTCATAGGACTATTGAGTAAAGATGGATCTTTAAAGGGAAGACAAACGATGATAGTGATAAGTCAGTATTAAGAAAAGCTCGACTTGTCGCAAAGATGTTTCCGACAAGATCAAACAGTTGACTATGATGAGACTTTCTCACTCGTAGCGATGCTAAAAGTCTGTTAGAATTATGTTAGTAGTTGCTGCATTATTTATGAAATATTGCATGTAGGATGTCAAAACATTGTTTCCTCGACGGTTTCCTTGAGAAAACATTGTATGTGATACAACCAGAAGGTTTTGTCGATCCTAAAGATACTAACAAGTATGCAAGCTCCAGTGATCCTTCAATGGACTGGTGCAAGCATCTCGGAGTTGGAATGTACACTTTGATGAGGTGATCAAAGATTTTGGGTTTGTACAAGGTTTATGAGAAACTTGTATTTCCAAAGAAGTGAGTGGGAGCACTATAGAATTTCTGATAAGTATATGTGGTTGACATATTGTGGATCAGAAGTAATGTAGAATTTCTGTAAAGCATACAAGGTCGTTTGAAAGGAGTTTTCAAAGGAATACCTGGATTGAGCTACTTGAACGTTGAGCATCAAAGATCTATGGAGATAGATCGAAAGCGCTTAATGGAAGTTTCAACAAGATGCATGCCTTGACAAGTTTTGAAGGAGTTCAAAATAGATCAGCAAAGAAGGAGTTCTTGGTTGCGTTGTAAGGTGTGAATTTGAGTAAGACTCAAAACCCGACCACGATAGAATAAAGAGAATAGACGAAGGTCGTCTTCTGTGCCTTAGCCGTAGACTCTAAAGTATGCCATGCTGAGTACCGCACCTAATGTGTGCCTTGACTCAAAGTCTGTTGAGAGGTACAGAGAGTGATCCATGATTGAATCACTAGCAGCGGTCAAAATTTATCCTTAGTAACTGATGGACTAAGGATTTTTTCTCGATTATGGAGGTGGTTAAGGAGTTCGTCGTAAAGGGTTACGTCGATGCAAGCTTTGACACTAATCCGAATAACTATGAGTAGTGAAACGGATTCGTATAGTAGAGTAGATATTTGGAGTATTTCCAAATAGCACGTAGTAGCAGCATCTATAAGATGACATAAAGATTTGTAAAGAACGCACGGATCTGAAAGTTTCAGAACCGTTGACTAAAACCTCTCTCATGAGCAAGACGTGATCAGACTCCATAACTATATAGGTGTTGGATTCGTTGGCATCACATGGTGATGTGAACTAGATTATTGACTCTAGTGCAAGTGGGAGACTGTTGGAAATATTCCCTAGAGGCAATAATAAATTAGTTATTATTATATTTCTTTGTGCATGATAATCGTTTATTATCCATGCTATAATTGTATTGATTGGAAACACAATACTTGTGTGGATACATAGACAAAACATTGTCCCTAGTAAGCCTCTAGTTGACTAGCTCGTTGATCAAAGATGGCCAAGGTTTCCTGGCCATGGGAAGTGTTGTTACTTGATAACGGGATCACATCATTAGGAGAATCATGTGATGGACTAGACCCAAACTAATAGACGTAGCATGTTGATCGTGTCATTTTGTTGCTACTGTTTTCTGCGTGTCAAGTATTTGTTCCTATGACCATGAGATCATATAACTCACTGACACCGGAGGAATGCTTTGTGTGTATCAAACATCGCAACGTAACTGGGTGACTATAAAGATGCTCTACAGGTATCTCCGAAGGTGTTAGTTGAGTTAGTATGGATCGAGACTGGGATTTGTCACTCCGTGTGACGGAGAGGTATCTCGGGGCCCACTCGGTAATACAACATCACACACAAGCCTTGCAAGCAATGTGACTTAGTGTAAGTTGCGGGATCTTGTATTACGGAACGAGTAAAGAGACTTGCCGGTAAACGAGATTGAAATAGGTATGCGGATACTGACGATCGAATCTCGGGCAAGTAACATACCGAAGGACAAAGGGAATGACATACGGGATTATATGAATCCTTGGCACTGAGGTTCAAACGATAAGATCTTCGTAGAATATGTAGGATCCAATATGGGCATCCAGGTCCCGCTATTGGATATTGACCGAGGAGTCTCCCGGGTCATGTCTACATAGTTCTCGAACCCGCAGGGTCTGCACACTTAAGGTTCGACTTTGTTTTATGCGTATTTGAGTTATATGGTTGGTTACGGAATGTTGTTCGGAGTCCCGGTTGAGATCCCGGACGTCACGAGGGTTTCCGGAATGGTCCGGAAACGAAGATTGATATATAGGATGACCTCATTTGATTACCGGAAGGTTTTTGGAGTTACCGGGAATGTATCGGGAATGACGAATGGGTTCCGGGTGTTCACCGGGGGGGGGGGGGGCAACCCACCCCGGGGAAGCCCATAGGTCTTGGGGGTGGCGCACCAGCCCTTAGTGGGCTGGTGGGACAGCCCAAGAAGGCCCTATGCGCCATAGGAAGAAAATCAAAGAGAAAAGAAAAAAAAGGAGTAGGTGGGAAAGGGAAGAAGGACTCCACCTTCCAAACCAAGTTGGATTCGGTTTGGAAGGGGAGACCTTCCCCCCTTGGCTCGGCCGACCCCCTTGGGGCCTCTTGGCCCCAAGGCAAGGCTCCCCCTCTTCCCCCTATATAGACGGAGGTTTTAGGGTTGATTAGTGACAACTTTTGCCACGGCAGCCCGACCACATATCTCCACGATTTTACCTCTAGATCGCGTTTCTGCGGAGCTCGGGCGGAGCCCTGCCGAGACAAGATCATCACCAACCTCCGGAGCACCGTCACGCTGCTGGAGAACTCTTCTACCTCTCCGTCTCTCTTGCTGGATCAAGAAGGCCGAGATCATCGTCGAGCTGTACGTGTGCTGAACGCGGAGGTGCCGTTCGTTCGGCACTAGATCGTGGGACTGATCGCGGGACGGTTCGCGGGGCGGATCGAGGGACGTGAGTACGTTCCACTACATCAACCGCGTTCACTAACGCTTCTGCTGTACGGTCTACAAGGGTACGTAGATCACACATCCCCTCTCGTAGATGGACATCACCATGATAGGTCTTCGTGCGCGTAGGAAAAGTTTTGTTTCCCATGCGACATTCCCCAACAAGGAAGACAAATGAAACAGAAAATCCAATGTAAAGATGATTAGCAATTTTACCACATTATGGGAATACCAATTGTCAAGGACAAGAAGTATTTTGGAAATAATACTCATTGGTAGAACGCAAATATATCCAACATCATCTTTACCCCTAAATCGCAAGCAAATGACACTTGTAGAGCTAACATGCCACCTAGGAACAAGATAATTTACAATATCAACACTAAGTGGCAATACCTCAAATGTACACATTTTCTAGGCTTGTAATATGCACATGGCATATTACTCCCCCATAATGTGATAACCCAACAATATTAACAAGTGGCAAATTAAAACCAACAAGAGATAATTAATGGACCATATAGAATTTGAATTTCTCATGAGTAAGACATGCCACATAGAAACTAGATAATCTTGAACTATCAATACTAAGTGGTATTCCCCGTGTATACACATTTATAGGATTGTGAGGTGTGCAAAGCACATCACTCCCCAGCGGTACCACCACAAGCCCCAGCGGTACTACCACAAGACCTTGGCGGAACTACCACTTGGTAGACTCAAAGCCACATTAGTAGAAATACGACTACCGAGCCTACCACCGCTGGAAAAGTATTCACAAAAAGTCCGACGAAGTACAACCGCTCAGAGAGGGAGGTACTACCGTCCCTAAGCGGTACTACCGTCCCTAAGCGGTACTACCGCTCGACAGGAGCGGTACTACCACTCACCTGGAGCGGTACTACCACTCAGCTTGAGTTGTACTACCGCTGGACCCTTTGCAAATGCAAGGATAGAACAAGCGGGTGCTCCATTGCCGCAAAGTGAAGGTGGTGGAAAGAAAATGTGCGCGTGTGTGAGTTGATTCCACCCAAACCTTTCCGACGCGGACCCCCTCTTAATAGTACGACTTTACTATGACTTAAAACCACCAAAGAGAACCGTAGGAAACACCATGCTTCAGAACACCCAAGGGGAGACAAATCATTTTGTGCCATGCGATGTATTATCTAGAATGCTCAATGCACACGATTAGTCCGCAGAGGTGTTGTCATCAATCACCAAAACTACTTAAAACAAAATATGCCCTAACACTTGTCAATGAGTTCTCGGGCCTTTCTCAAACTGATCTTCTTGCGTGATGAGGACTTTGAGGATGAGGACTTTCAATATTTCTTATTTTTCTTCGAGTCATCAGAACTTTCATCCTTGAATGTCTTCTTTCTTGATTCTTTCACCCAGCGAGGACAATCAGCAATGTAGTGACCAAATTTCTTGCATTTGTGGCGGGTTCTTTTCTTGTATTCCTCAGATGAAGATTCTGATTTCCTCATATGTTTTCTTGAAGATTTTCCGAACTGGCCACGCTGTGTGAACTTCTAGAATTTCCTCACGAGCATAGCAAGTTCTTGTCCAAGTTCTTCAGGGTCACCAAGACTGCAATCAGATTCTTCATCTTCAGATGAGGAAACAGCCTTAGCCTTCAGCGCACCAGGTCTCGAATAGCTTGGTCCATACATATCTCTCTTCTCTTCTTGTTGGAATTAATGAGTATTGAGTCTCTCAAGTATGTCAGCAGGATCAAGCAGCTTGTAGTCTCTACGTTCTTGGATCATCAGAACCAGTGTATCAAAATATGGATCAAGAGATCGTAGCAGTTTCTTCACAACTTCATGGCGAGTGATGTCTCTAGCTCCAAGAGCTTGTAATTCATTTGAGTTGTCAGTGAGGCGATCAAAGGTATCTTGGCAGCTTTCATTGTCAAGCCTCTTGAAACGATTGATGAGATTGCGAAGGACATCGGCACGAGAGTCACGGTGTGTTGAGACTCCCTCATTGACTTTGGACAGCCTATCCCAGATAGGCTTAGTTGTGCCCAAAGCACTAACTCTGCCATACTAACCTTTTGTCAGGTGGCCACATATGATATTCTTTGCTTGCGAGTCAAGTTGCTTGAACTTCTTCACATCAGCAAAACAAATAGTAGCAGTGATGGAGGGAATACCATTTTCCACGATATACAAAAGATCGTTGTCAATTGCTTTAAGATGCATTTGTATCTTGGTCTTCTAGTAGGGGAAGTCCTTTCCTTTGAAGGTAGGACATCCTGCAGTAACCTTGATCATACGTGCGGTCGACATAACTAAAACTCCAGGAGTTTCAACCAAAATCACACAGAACAAGGGAGTACCTTGCTCCGATACCAATTGAAAGTGCGTTATATCGACTAGAGGGGGGTGAATAGGCAATTTTTTACAATTTCATCAAACAATACAGATGAAAATCTTCAACATGCAATTGATGAAATGAGAGTGTTGAGGAAATAGAACCAGTAGCTCGATGAAGACAGTAGTTGATGACCCAGTTCCAACTGCTGTGACAGTTGTACATGTGGTTTGGAGCGGCTTGGTATTGAAACCAACGGACACACAGTACCGGGACACACAGTCCCTACTCTATTCTCCTTGAGCTAAGGACACACAGTCCTCGCCCAACACTCATGGTAAGTCTCCAGGGCAGACTTCCAAACCTTCACAAAGTTGGTCACCCGACGATCCACAATTGACTACTGGATGCTCTAGACCATGACGCCTAGCCGTGTGGAGGATGCAAAGTCCTCAAAGGTAACAAGCGTCGGCTCTACATAGGAATAACTTCTTGAGTGTTGCTCAATCACTTGGGTTTTGGTTTGGGTTTGGGTGTTTGGGGTATTTCCTCACTTCATGATTTTGACTCAAAGGTTATGAGGAATTTGGGTTGCTCTAAATGACTAGTGTAAGTTTCTCTCGGAGCAGCCAACCAACTAGTGGTTGTGGGGGGTGGCTATTTATAGCCTAGGAGCATCCCGACATGATTTGACATAAATGCCCTTTAATAATATGACCGTTGGGTGGATAAGATCTAGGACAGGTGGCGTGTGGCGCTTATACGTCCCAAACATATCTATAAATTCTCCTTACTCCATGATCTTTTGGGTGACATTGTTATATGTTTTGCTACACTTTTATATCTTTTTACACATATTTGTACTAACCTACTAACTCAGTGCACCCAGTGCCAGTTTCTGTCTGCTGATGTCTTTTTTTGAGGGGCTTTTATCCAAATTTCGTGAGCCCCAAAAATCCCGAGAAAAATATATAAAAACCAGCGTGACGGAAGCTTCCACATCACCGAAGATGGGCCAGAGGAGAGCCAGGGGCTGCCCAGGTGGCCACCCTGTGCGGCCTAGCCTCTGATCGCATCCATAGGCCGCCTGGGTGCGCCCACCTCCTCTGACTCCCTTCTTTGTCCTATATTTACCCATGTGATCGGAAACCCTTCAAGCATATGTAGAATCGCGAATTTCTCCATCGTTCCGCCGCTGCAGCGCTTCCGAGATTGGGAGCATCAGGAGACCTCTTCCCGGCACCCTGCCGGAGGGAGGATTGACCTCCGGGAGCTTCTCCACCGCCATGGATGCTTCCCGGACATGCCGTGAGTAGTCCTCCTTGGACCATGAGTCCATGACCAGTAGCTATGCGCTACGGCGACAGAAATCCTTCTGTCGTCTCTTGAGCTTGCGTTGGTTTTTCCCTTGAAGAGGAAAGGGCGATGCCGCACACGAGCAGTAAGTTTTTCCCTCGGTTTGAGAACCAAGGTATCAATCCAGTAGGAGAATCGCGTCAAGTCCAGAGTACCTGCGCAAACACAAAAGAGCTTGCACCCAACGCTATAAAGGGGTTGTCAATCCCTTCAAGATTGATTGCAAAGTGAGATATGAAGGCGGAAAGTGCAACGAAGTGAAATTATAATGCCGAAAATATGGTGTGAAGTAGACCCGAGGGCCATAGTGTTCACTAGAGGCTTCTCTCAAAATAGCAAATAATACGGTGGGTGAACAAATTACTATCGAGCAATTGATAGAGCCGTGCAAATTCATGACGATATCTAAGGCAATGATCATACATATATGCATCACGTCCGAGACAAGTAGACCGATACTTTCTGCATCTACTACTATTACTCCACACATCGACCGCTATCCAGCATGCATCTAGTGTATTGAGTTCATGACAAACAGAGTAATGCCTTAAGCAAGATGACATGATGTAGACGGATAAACTCAAACCAATGATGAAAACCCCATCTTTTTACCCTTGATGGCAAGAACACGGTGCGTGCCTTGCTACCCCTTCTGTCACTGGGTGAGGTCACCGCATGGTATGAATCCAAAACCAAGCACTTCTCCCATCGCAAGAATCATAGATCATGTTGTCCAAACAAAACCCACAACTTGAAGAGAATTACAAGGATATGAAATCATGCATATAAGAGATCAGAAGAAACTCAAATAAGTTTCATAGATAATCTGATCATAAACCCACAATTTATCGGATCTCGAAAAACACACCGCAAAAGAAGATTACATCGGATAGATCTCCATGAAGACCATGGAGAACTTTGTATTGAAGATCCAAGAGAGAGAAGAAGCCATCTAGCTACTAGCTATGGACCTGAAGCTCTATGGTGAACTACTCACGCATCATCGGAGAGGTCATGGTGTTGATGAAGAAGCCCTCCGTATTCGAATCCCCCCTCCGGCAGGGCACCAGAACGTGCCCCAGATGGGATCTTGCGGAGACAGAAGCTTGCGGCGGTGGAAAACTATTTTCGTTGATGTCTCGTGCAGTTTTGGAATTTTTCTGAATTTATAGGAGGAAGAGGTAGGGCAGACGTGCCACAGGGGCCACAAGCCTGCTAGGCACGGCCCCCTGGCCGCGCCTAGGGGGCTTGTGGGTTCCCCTGCTGGCCCCTGCCTTGGTTTGCAAGTCTGGCGCGTATCTTCTGTTCCGGAAAAAATCTTTTCGGAAGTTTTATTCCGTTTGGACACCGTTTAAAATCCTCCTATGAAAAGGGTCAAAAACACTGAAAAATAGGAACTGGCACTTGGCACTGAGTTAATAAGTTAGTCCAAAAAGATATAAAAGGCATACAAAACATCCAAAGTTTGACAAGATAATAGCATGGAACCAACAAAAATTATAGATACGTTGGAGACGTATCACTATGTGATGTATTCTCTCCAATCTTGTGCTTCCATGATTAGCCCTTGTGAGCTGTCCTACATGATCCAGGCATCTATGTAATTTTCCTGCTATTGCTATGCTCGGTTTGCTGGGATCCGATGGATTATGAGATTATGTTCAGATTGTGATGAGTTATATATTTCATTATCCTTTTATATTATATTCTTTAGTGATTCATGCATGTTCTCCGTTGATCTTTATTGCTTTGGCCGAGTAGTAGATTGTAACTCCAAGAGGGAGCGTTATGCATGATTGTGGGTTCATGCCCCCCTGATGTCTAGCTTGAGTGACATAAACATGAGACTAGGGGATGTGTTGTTGCCACCAGGGAGAAAACAACGGTTCTTGTGACCACGGTTGCAAGGATTATTTACCTTACACATAGTTCGTTAATGCAGTTGTCCGTTGCTTTGAGTTTACACTTTGGGTGGGGCTCGCAACTTAATACTAGCGAGATGTCCTGGATAGATATCTCAAGGTGGATGATTAGTAAGTAGATGCTGATGAATAAACGATCTACTTTTCTTGGCGTACTGCCCATTACTATTGAGCCTCTAGCTTTCAAGAAACATAATTAGCATTGCGGTGCATTTATAATTCTGTCAATTGCCTAGCTGTAATTTGTTTACCCAAGCATATTATTTTATCGTCTTTTGGGAGAGAGACATCACTAGTGAACATCATGTGACTCAGGTCCATATCACCACCATTGCTTACACCTCACCATTTACTGCTTTCATTTACTTTTCTGTTGCAAACACTATCACCATTCCCGCTTGTGTTTTGATCCTTTGCAAACTACATGGCTGGAGAGATTGACAACCTCTCTGCACTCATTGGGAGCAAAGTTATTTGTTGTGTGTGCAGGTCCACGTCTTCTGCTAGCGCCAGAGCAACGGACACCTACTTGTTGATCCTCGGAGTCCTGCTGGTTTGATAAACCTTCCAGTCTCTGTGTAAGGGAAACTTGCTCCTCACTACATCTCCACCTTCCACTTGGGATAACCAACGAGGGGCGAGAAGTATATTCGTCAACTCGTCATCAGGCGTGGCAACGGTCGGAACTTTCAACTATGAAAGTCCTCATGTCTCTCATGTTCCTCACTTTGAGGATTTGGTAGATGTAGGTTTGGGTTGAGCATCATGAGGAAATTCGTTCCACAGTTTTACCTCGACCCCCTTTAACAGTACGGTGTTCCTATGACTCAAGTATAAAGAAAATGAAACATAAATAGTAAATCTTCAAGCTTCAAAGTCTTCAGTGTATTTTCTTCGGGACACACCAAATTCCTCATCTTCAATATATTCATGAGGAATATCAATTCTTTCGCCATTTCTTCGCGATCAAAGTCTTCAAGGAATGACCAAAGTCTTCACCCGAAGATATTCATTTTCGGGGGTCGATATTCATCGAATAACTCGAACTCCTCAGCGACTTATAGAGCATGTGTATACTTACAAACATATCAGTCTCTTAACCTATAAGTCTTCAAACCACTAAAATCACTAAGGGGCACTAGATGCACTTACATATATCTTCTTGTCATCAAGATAAGCATATTTTAAAGTGTGAGGTAAATCCTTGAGCTCAAACACAGGATCTCCCTTGGGTGGAGGGGATCACCTAAAATTTCAACTGGAAAATTGTGCTTCAAAATAGGTTGTTGATTAAGGTGTATCTTATCTATTTCACTCCTTTCATTCAAATGCATGTCATTCTCATGGTCTAGCAAATATTGTTCTAATGGATCAGTAGGAGGTACAACACTAGGAGCAAGACCAATTATTTCATCCTTACTAGGCAATTCTTTTTCATGTGGCTGTTTTCTAAACTTAGAGAAGTTAAACTCATTAGGAACATCACCAAAGCTCACTTTGACCTTCTCAGTAGCGCAATTAATTTCAGCATTAACCATATTAAAGAAAGGTCTACCAAATATGATGGGAGAGAAGTTATCTTGTTCCGAACCAAGTACTAGGAAATCAGTGGGGTACTTGAACATCTCTAACAATCACAAGTGGTGAAATAGTATGATGGTTTGCAAGCTTAATATTGACATCAATACCTTCAATTTTAGAGGATGCTATATCATGCATAATTTCTTGATATAAAGTAAAAGGTATAGCACTAATACTAGCACCAACATCACAAAGGCCATGATAGCAATGATAGCAATGTGTGCCTACCACTGGTTTAGTTTTATCCAGTTCATCCCTTTTGTTTCTAACAGATTTAGCAATTCTAGCAGCTTCATCGTAGAGATAAATAAACTCCCCATCAATATTGTCAGCTAGGAGATCTTTTATTATAGCAACATTAGGCTCAACATATATTTGTTTAGAAGGTCTAGGTGTTCTAACAAAACTCTTATTAACCACTATTGTAGCCTTAGCATGTTCTCTAATCCTAACAGTGAAAGGAAGTTTCTCAATGTAAGCAGTAGGAACAATTGGATCAACATGGTAAACAATTATTTCTTACTTCTAATTCTAACAGGTTCCTCGGGTAACTTCTCAATAAGAGTATAATATTTAAACCACTTTTCCTTGGGAAGATCAACATAGGTAGCAAATGATTCACAAAAAGTAGATACTATCTGAGAGTCAAGGCCATATTTATTGCTAATCTCATGAAAGGGAGAAGATTTCATGAAAGATTTAACACAATCAAAATTAAGCTTTATGCCTGGCTCTTTACCTTCATTGATTTCCCAATCTTCAGAGTTGTGTTTACTATTTTCCATAAGATCCCATTTGAATTCAAATAGTCTCCTTCATATAGGAACCAATAGCACAAGAATCATGTAATGTTTGATCATCGTGAAAAGCCGAGCATATTTTTTTTGTATAATCGGTTCCCTTGAGAGCTCATGGTCGGGGCAAGTGTGCATCATAGATTTAAGCCTCCCCCAATCTTGAGGGATGCTTTCTCCTTCACGAGGCCAGCAATTATAAATAAAATTCCGATCATTTTGAATTAAATGCATATGATAAAACTTCTGATGAAATTCCAGCTTGAAGCGATTCCAATCCCATGAACCAATATCAACTAATAGCCTATACCACATTAGTGCTTTTTCCTCCAAAGATAAAGGGAAAATTTATTCTTAACCTTGTCTCCAAGTAGACCTGTAAGCTGAAACAATCCACAAATTTCATCCACATATATCAAATGGTAAGGAGGATGAGTTGAACCGTTATAAGGATTAGCCAATAGTTTCTCTACCATACCAAAGGAATATCATAATAAATATTATCAGTAGGTTCAATAAGTTGAGAAACAATTTCCTCAACTTCTGTTCGAGGCGAAGATGCCCTGAACAAACCACTCAAAGGGTGATTGTTCATAGTGATAAGCAGCAATAAATTTCAGCACGTACCAAAAATTGTTTCCTTACCAAAGGCACTCCACTCCCCGGCAACGGCGCTAGCAAATAGTCTTGATGACCCGCAAGTATATGGGATAAATCATAGTCCTTTCAATAACTAAGAGTGTCGAACCTAACGAGGAGCAGAAGGAAATGATAAGCAATTTTAGCAAGGTATTCTCTGCAAGTGTTGCAACTAACAGTGATAGATAGTTTTATTGCAAGATAATTTGTAGAAAGTGACAAGTAAAAATAGTTGGAAAGGTGAAGCAAGATAGCCCAATCCTTTTAATAGCAAAGGACATGCATGAAAGTACTCTTATATAAAGCAAGCGCTCCCGAGGATACATGGGAATTTCTTTCTAGGCATGTTCATCATATTGAGTTGATTCGGGTTTGCTACTTTGGTGATTTTATATGTGCATGGGCCGGTGCTAAGGTGTTGTTCTTACTTGAACTAACAACCTACTTATTTTTACCCCCTCATGCAAGCATCCACAACTACGAAAGAAGAATTAAGATAAATCTAACCAAAGCATGAAACGTGTGGATCCAAATCATCCCTTAAGAAGCAATGCATAAACTGGGGTTAAGCTTGTGTCACTCTCGCAACCCATCATCTCCTTGTTACTTCACAATTACTTTCTTTAGGACCATAGCATGGTGAAGTGTCATGTAGTCGAAGTTCACATGACACCTCTAAAGGAAGTAACAACATACATATTGATACGTCCATTTTGCATCATGCTTTTATGTTGATATTTATCGCTTTATGGGCTGTTATTACACTTCACGGTACAATACTTATGCCTTTTCTCTCTTATTTTATAAGGTTTACATGAAGAGGGAGAATGGCGACAGCTGGAATTCTGGTCTGAAAAAGGTGCAAGTTTGAGATACCTATTCCGTGCAACTCCAAAATCCGTGAAAATCAACGAGGAATTATTTTGGATTTTATAAAAAATACGGGCGGAAGAAGTACGAGAGGGGAGCCACCAGGAGGCCACAAGCCTGCCAGGCGCGGCCTACCCCCCTGGCTGCGCCTAAGTGGCTTGTGGGCCCCCTGTTGCCCCTCTGGCTCCCATCTTTTGCTATAAGGAGGGTTTCATTCCAGAAAAAAAATCAGGAGGAGGCTTTCGGGAAGAGACGCCGCCGCCACGAGGCGGAACTTGAGCATAACCAATCTAGAGCTCCGACAGGGCCGTCCTACCGGGGAAACTTCCCTCCCGGAGGGGGAAATCGTCGCCATCGTCATCACCAACACTCCTATCATTAGAGGGGACTCATCACCATCAACATCTTCATCAGCGCCATCTCATCTCCAAACCCTAGTTCATCTCTTGTAACCAATCACCGTCTACATCTCCAAACCCTAGTTGCGGATGCTTGCGAGAGGGGTTAATCATAAGTGAGATGTTTGTACAAGTACATCACCCAAGCACCGGTCCACCCACATATCAAACTATCAAAGTAGCGAACGCGAATCATATGAACATGATGAAAACTAGCTTGACAGAAATTCCCATGTGTCCTCGGGAGCGCTTTACCTCATATAAGAGTTTGTCCAGGCTTGTCCCTTGCTACAAAAGGGATTGGGCCATCTTGCTGCACCTTTGTTACTATTGTTACTTGCTACTTGCTACAAAGTATCTTATCACACAACTATCTGTTATCGATAATTTCAGTGCCTGCAGAGAATACCTTGCTGGAAACCACTTGTCAGTTCCTTCTGCTCCTCGTTGGGTTCGACACTCTTACTTATCGAAAGGACTATGATAGATCCCCTACACTTGTGGGTATCACATATCATTAAAATATCGAACAAATGCGAACTTTATATGATTACTGTAACAAGACTTCTCCCATGTCCTCGGGAACAATAGTAGCTACTCACACCTCATCAGCATGTCCAACATCAAAGGTATGACAATAATCATTAAGGATCTAAACATAATATCTTCCACCAAGTAATCCAACAAGCATCAACTACAAGATGCAATCAACACAACTAGTGACCCACAAGTACCAATCTGAGGTTTTGAGACAGAGATTGAATACACAAGATGAACTATAGTTGGAGGTAAGATGGTTCTGGTGAAGATGTTGAGGAAGATTGGTCCTCCCACGAAGTAGGAAGCATTGGTGATGCTGATGGCTTCGATTTCCCTCTCCCGGAGGTGTATTCCCCCGGGAAAAACTCTCTTCACAGAGCAAAAGGGCCTCTAACCAGGTTTCCGTCTTAAGACGGCGGCGCTTCATCCCGAAAGATGACTTGTAATTTTTTTCTAGGGTAAAACACACCATATAGGAGAAGAGGGGCATCGGGAGGCCAGCAGGGCCCCACAAGCCATCAAGGCACGACCTCGAGGGGAGCCCTATTGGCTTGTGCCCAGGTGGTGGCCCCTCTCCGGAATATATTTGACCCAATAATTCTCAAATATTCTAGAAAAATTCACCATGAAGTTCTAGGTCATTTGGAGCAACTAGATTTTTCTCACTTTTTCTCTATTTGTCGGTCGAGAATTCCAGTTTCCAGATTTTTCTTCTTTGTTATGTACCTTGCATATTTAGAGAGAAAAGGAATAAGAATTACATAATAATAGGGAATAATGGACAAGAATAGTACAAATATCAATAAATAATCATGATCCAAAATGGACATATCATAGGTAAATGATAAATTCTGAATTTTTGATGTGACATGCTACCCAACATGTAATCTAATGTAGGTATGGTCACTGAGAAACGATGAACCAATAAACATCAACATAGTAATATTCATGAACATAAGAACATAATCATCAAGTTTCAAAATATATGATCCTTAAAGAATGTTCACCTCATATTCGTTTCATCATATTAGCATGGCAAGGGTCCGTATTCATCACATAAATACAAATGTCAAGCACCACGGTGTCAAGTCGGGCAATTGGATCATACTTTTTAACGTGCTACATCTTTTTATCACTCACACAATATATGAGCGTGAACCATGGATATTGCATAAATGTGGAATAGAATATGGTGGTAGGTTTCAAAGGGGTGAAAGTGGAGAAGAAACTCTCGCATCAACTAGGCGTATTAACGGGCTATGGAGATGCCCATCAATAGATATCGATGCAAGGAGTAGGGATTGCAATGCAACGGATGCACTAGAGCTATAAGTGTATTAAAGCTCAACTGGATCTAAGTGGGTGTGCATCCAACTTGCTTGCTCATGAAGACCTCGGGCATTTGAGGAAGCATGCCATTAGAATATACAAGCCAAGTTCTATAATGAAAAATTCCCACTAGCATATGGAGGTGATAAAACATGAGACTCTCTATATGAAGAACATGGTACCACTTCGAGGCAGATGTGTGGAAAATATGTAGTAGCACTGTCCCTTCTCTCTTTTCTCTCATTTATTTCTCTTTTTTATTTTTTTTCTTTCTATCTATGTTTTCTTTTTTTCTCTTTCTCGCTTTTTTTATTTTTCTTTCTGTAATTTTCACCCGGAGGCTCATCCCGACTTGTCTAGGAATCATTGTCTCCATCATCATTTCCTCACTAAGACAGTGCCCTAATAATGATGATCATAACACTTTGATTTACTTAGAACTCAATATGAAAAAATATAGTATGACTCTATATGAATGCCTGTGGAAGTGTACTAGGATGTGCAATGATCTAGCATAGCTAAAGATATAAAAAAAGACAAGCCATGGACATATCATGCAAGTTGTCTTACGATCATCAAAGCAATATGACAATGAAAGCACTAGTCATCTAATATGATGGTGGGAGTTGCATGGCAATATATCTCGGAATGGCTATGGAAATGCCATGATAGGTAGGTATGGTGGCAGTTTTGAGAAAGATGTAATGAGGCTTATATGCAATAGAGTGTATCATGTCACGGGATTTGGATGCACTCGCGAAGGTTGCACTGATCCTCGAGGTGAGAATGGACAATGCATGGTACCGAAGAGGCTAGCAAATATGTGGAGGTGAGAGTGCGTACATCCATGGATTCACATTAGTCATAAAGAACTCACATCTTTATCGCAAGATTTTATTAGATTTCTCTACGCAAAGCACTACTCGCATGCCCTTAGGGAGGAGGTTGGTAGGACTTAGTCATAGCGCGCTCCCGACTTCAAGTACACTAGGATTTGAATGAGGAATAAGAATGCTCACACATCATCACCATGACCTAAAAATATTTAGACGAAGAACAAGTTAACACCTCTAATTCACGACACTTTTATTAACCAATGATTATGCACTCATTCCCTTTCACATTACCACATTGATATCATTAACTCAAGGCTTCTCTTTTATGTGCTACATGATGGTTTTCATTATGCACTCATTGAATACCTATTATTTTTGGACTAGTCTTGTAACCCATGCAAATTACCGTCACCATTTATTATATGGCAAAACATATAAGTGAAGAATGAGAGTGCAATTATTTATTTAAAATATATATGCCACCGTGTTGTAAAATATATAAGTGAAATATAAGAGCAACTGCTAAGCTCAAAAGATATTAGTGAAGCACGAAGAGTATTCTAACAAATCATGGTGATATTGTGTCTCTATCAACTGGGTGTGTTCAGCGAACAATGATTGTGGAAACCTAAAATAAAAGCAAACTAAAGCAAATGACACTCCAAGCAAAAACTCATATCATGTGATGAATTAAAATATAGCTCGAAGTGGCATACTGACGGATTGAGACAAAAGAGGGGACGCCTTCCGGGGCATCCCCAAGCTTACACGCTTTAGTATTCCTAGAATGCTACCTTGGGGTGCCTTGGGCATACCCAAGCTTAGGCTCTTGTCATTCTTATTTCTTCGTGCGTCGTGATAGAACCCAAAATTTGAAAACTTCAGCACACAAAACTCAACGGAAACTTCATGAGATCTATTAGTATAATAAACATATCAAATACTTTAGGTATTGTTATAAATGGATTCACATTTCATTATTGAATAAGGTATTTTATTCTAAATTCTCCAAGAATTATACTACCCTCCCAATACAATATGTGTCATCATCAAAACAAGCAAACAAAAAGTAAAAAATAAAAAAAACTAAGATAACTATTGGGTTGCCTCCCAACTACCGCTATTGTTTTATGCTCCTAGCTAGGCATAATGCATATGATTCCTGTGTTGGACCCTTTCATATCTTTTAGGACTAACTCATCCAAAATAGCACTCAATAAATCACTTTTGTCAAATCTATTTGGTGATCCCAAAGGTTCAAGGAGATTCTTAATATTCGTGATATCATTACTAGCATCATCGTCCTCATTGGGGTCATCATACAAGACATGGATTTCATCATTAATAGGTTCCCAAATATTATCACCATGCCAATCCTTACTAAAACCCTCATTAATTCCTTTAGCAATCCATTCAAATTCATCACAAGCTTTAAGTAATAGTGCTTGTGTTAATTCTTTGGGAGGGACCTTCCTCCTCATATTCTCACTAAACCCTTTATGGTTATTACATTCCACCTAACGTATAGAATCTCTATTATGAAGGATCACTTCTATAGGAGGATGTTCAGATTTTAGTCCATAGAAGGCAAAAAATATCTCTAGCTTCCCGCGTTATATAATCAAATTAATGCATAAGGGTATCCATAGCAATTTTCTTAGTCGCCAGATCATATATATGAGGGAATCCCAAAATTATCTTCTGAAGCATATGACGAAGATGCAAAATATTCCTCTCAAACTTTAATATATGCATGTAAATAGCATCCACACAGCAATATGTTTCATCGGGTTCTTTTAATATGGTGAGAAGCTACCTAATACTCAAAAAAATCTTGAATAACATGTGTTCCAATAATGTTCCCACTACCCATATGATAGATTTCGGATTTTAGCAACGTGTGAGTATCACTATGGGGAACTTGACTTTTAGGACGATCAGTAAAATCAATAAATCTTGGTCTCTCGTATTCCGAGACACTAGCACTATTACTAGCACCTATTACTATTGCTCCACCCATCAACCGCTATCTAGCATGGATCTAGAGTATTAAGTAAAACATAGTAATGATTGGGGAACAATGACATGATGTAGACAAACAGAACTTAATCAATATGAATTAACCCCGTCATTTTATCCTTAGTGTCAACAATACAAAGATGTGTATTGTATGTCACTCATATATAGAGCACCGCCAGATTGAAACCACTACGACGCACACCTCCTACTAAAGAAAGATTAATCTAGTTGGCCAAACTAAATCTATAGATCAAAGAGGTTTACGAAGCTATAATAATCATGCAAATAAGAATCAAATATATAATTCAAAGAAGACTCAAATCTTCTATCATAAATAATTTGAATATAAACCCACAATTCATCCGATCCCAACAAACGCACCGCACAAAAGTGTTACATTGGATAGATCAAAGGAAGACGCAATGATCATTGTATTGAAGATCAAGAGAGAAAAATATAGCCATCTAGATACTAATTACGGGCCCGTAGGTAGATGGTGAACTACTCACACATCACCATGGGAGCAGCAAGGAAGATGTAGCAGCCCTCCGTGATCAATCCCCCCTCCAACATGGCACTTGAAAAGGGCTCTAGATGAGCGCACGACAAAAGAGAGACTTGCAACGGCGGAAAAAGTGTTTTGGGAGGCTCCTTGGGTTTTGGGGATTTATTGGAATTTATAGGACGGGTAGGCACGTCTAGAGGTGCTTGAGGGGACCACCACATAATAGGCATGACCACCCCCTCGGCGCACCCTGATGTGTGGTGCCTCCCTCATGAGGCCTCCGGTCTCATCCCAAAGCTTCGAGGTCTTCTTTTGGTCCATAAAAAATCATCAAAAAGTTTTGGGGGCAATTGTACTTTGTTTGGTAATTTAAACATGAAAAGCTAAAAACATGCAGCAAACGACAACTAGCACTAGGCACTTGATTAATAGGTTAGTGCTCAAAAATAATATTAATCAGTAAATAAATACCCAAAAGGTATCCTAGAATGATAATATTATAGCATGGAACAATCAAAGATTATAAGTACGTTGGAGACGTATCAGGGACCGACATATAAAAATCGAAAATTCCAAAATCAAATATCTTGATACCAGAAGGTTGGCAACTGCTTTTCGAGCTGTGTCAAACAAAGTCTTGGTGGTACTGAGGTGCTAGGGTTTGACTTGGACTCTCTCTAAGGATAAATCGACGGGACCGATATGAAATTGGTAGTGTCACTGAATTTGGTAGTTTGTGTTTTGGACAGTAAAGTTTTCTGAGAGTTTGACTCAGGTTTTTGGTGACATATCTCTAAGAACTTGAGAAACCAAATCATCATCAGTACCTCATCCCCATTTAATAATATTGGATTTCCTATGGACTGAATTATGATTGCTCACATTAATACTAAATGTAGAGTCTGTAAGCTTTTGCCAATAGGTTCCTTTCCATCATTGGGGGTCCTTCTCACACTTCCTAGCCAATCCAATTATTGGACTTCTCCTGAAATATAATTGATAAAACTGTAAGCCCAAGAGACAATGTATGTTGTCATCTAACATCAAAACCACCAATCGAGCAGTTGTGCATTCACAAACAAATCAATTTTCATTGGGAGAAAGAGGAGAAGATCCCCCCACCATGGACCATAGACTAGAGATCAAGACCCACAACCTTATGGACAAAAAAAGACTAAGTTGCCCTTACTTTATCCTTTTGACAGGGTAAGGTGGGTCTTTTCAGCATATGTCTGAATATCTTTACTTGAGAATAAGTATGTCATCATTTCAAACTAAATGAGAATGAAATAGGCCATTTGTATAAGGAAAAGAGCCTATAAGAAACACCTCATACATGTAATATATCTCTTCGATGAAATAGTAGCCTCCATGCTACGTGGCAAGCCACATGGGTGGCCTGATCTTCACGGATTTGAGGTGGATTGAGAAGAAATATTAAGGGAAATGGTAAGAAAAAGTAAAAAATATGGAAGGAAAAAAATGCAAGAACCACATCAAGTACTCCTCACATCTTATGTTAATACAAGAGGTGCATGTTAGATCCAAGAAAAATAAAAGAATAAAGAATAACTAGGGTTGTTCCTCCAAATCTACAGAAGAGAAGGTTCTTCCCCAACGAAATGAGATGGATGACTTGATGATCTAAGATGATTCTTATCCCTTAGGAGACATTTATCTGTGTGGAGTGGTAGATGAGAAAAGCTCTATTCCTTTCTCTGTCTCACTCTCTCTCTCTCTCTCTCAAGATTTTAGTTCTAACATTGCTAATCCAAGAGGATTATTCTCCCTTAGGAGGTCTTGATCTCGATGGAAGGTAGATGATCAAAGCTCTCTCAAGATTTTAGTTATAACTTCTGAGAAAAAGTATGGTTTATATAGTCTAGCCACGAAGAGGTAGGTAGACTGGTAAAGGTACATGGGTTCGTAGCCACTTTTACTGGACACAGGCAAGTCAGATGTTCAAGCCATTATTCGACTAATATCCGACATGGTTGAGAGAGCTCATACAAGTTGAACATATGTAATACATTAAGTCAGAATGTCCTACATGTCAAACATTGGTTGGAATGTCCAACTTGAGAGTTTTCAGCAACTTGAGATCCATCGTGGTGTCTGTTGCTTCACTCTCCTACATGGCTTGGCCCTGATTCATTGCCTTTACATGTTCGATTCTATCACACCTAAGCAAACATCACATTTCATCTTGAGATAGAATTCATGTCTCACATGACTGTATAGGAAGCTCGACTAGGAAGGAAGTCACCTTTTTTCAATAGCATGCACGAAAGCCCTTGTTATTTGTCCAAGAGCTTGTGTTGTTGATGATGCATTGAAACATCTCCAATGTATCTATACTTTTTTATTGTTACATGCTATTATATTACCATTCTAGGATTCTTTTTAGGCATTTACTTGTTGATTTATATTTTATTTGAGAACTAACCAATTAATCTAGTGCCAAGTGCCACCAGTTGTTTTCTGCATTTTTTGCCTTTTCAGGATATTGTACCAAATGAAGTCCAAATACCCTAAACCTTTTTGATAATTTTTCTGCACAAAATAAAAGATGAAAGCTTCAGGAGGAGACCGGAGGCCCCATGGGGTGGCGCCAAGCTAATAGTGCGCGCCCAGGGGGTGGTCGCGCCTTGATATCTTGGGGCCACCTCCCTTGGCCTCTTGCCCTCCCGTCTATCCTACAAATTCACAAATTCTCCAAAAATCCTAAGGAGCCTCCCAGAACACTTTTTCCGGTGCTGGAAGTTTCTGTTCCGTTGTGTGCCCATCTGGAGCCATGTTCCTGTGCCCTGTTTGAGGGGGCATCGATCACCGAGGGCCTCTACATCAACCTTGTTGCTCCAATGGTGATGTGTGAGTAGTTCACCACAGACCTACGAGTCCGTAGTTAGTACCTAGATGGCCATCTCTCTCTCAATATTCTTCGTTGCCACGGTCATCGTGACCCTCGCGGTGATCTATTTTATGTAACCACTTTGTGCAGTGTGTTTGTTGGGATTCGATGAATTATCACTTTATCTTCAGATTACTCATGAAATATATTTGAGTCTTCTCTGAATTACTTATGATTTGGTTTCGCCACCTAGATTGATCTATATTCA
The DNA here is from genome assembly GCF_904849725.1 of Hordeum vulgare subsp. vulgare. Taxonomy (NCBI): domain Eukaryota; kingdom Viridiplantae; phylum Streptophyta; class Magnoliopsida; order Poales; family Poaceae; genus Hordeum; species Hordeum vulgare. Next base: position 41,364,776 of record NC_058521.1, on the reverse strand, counting down.
GTGAAAGAGGTGCATTGTAGTGGTTCTCAATCCCAGTGACAAGAAGGGACATGAAACGTATTCTATTCCCGCCACTAAGGGTAAAACGATGGGGTTGATTCATATTAATTGGATTTAGTTTACCTACATAATGTCATTGTTCTCCAAGAATGACTCTGTTTCACTTAATACTAGATGCATGCTCGATAGCGGTCGATGGCTTGAGTAATAGTAGTAGATGCATGCAGGAGTCGGTCTGTTAGAGCATATTTCTCCATATGTGGTTTTGGTAATTGGTGACAATCCCTATGGACTAATGGTTGCCTTAAGTTATATTCGAAGGATTTGTTTGTAGGCACTTCTTGAAGTCCATCTGTCGGTGTCAAGGAGTTTATATGATGACCAAGGTGGTGTTCAAGGTATTATCCAAAGATTGGTCATAAAGACACAAGGTTGATCAAGACTAAGCAAAGATTAAATCAAGATGATCAACCCATGGTCCTTGTGAGAGTTCTATGTGGGGTTAGGTGTGTCTCCATGGGTTTGCGTCAGGAGGAAGATCTCATTCAACCTATGAAGGATGACATCAAGTGGTGATCGTCATCAAGATTGCGGTGTGCAAGTTTAAGTGGAGCATCACGAAGATATCATGCTTGAAGCTTGTCGTCCATTGTGGTGGCAATGGACTTGTGAAGATGTGTTGAAGAGTGGCTCATCCATAGTGAGTATGGGGAGCAATCAACTAGTCTTCGTCAAACCAAGGCAATCAAGAAAGGTGGTCCATCTTGAGGAAGCCAAGATCATCATCATCTAGCTCAAGAGGACTAGGTGCAAGGTATAGGTTTGCCCTTGATAGGTTTTCTATTTTAGGATAGATTGTCGTACTGTCAAGGGGGGCTCTCAAGTGAGTAGCTTGATCGTATCGTTCGTTGAGATCTCAAACCATTTGCATCCTTGCATCATATTTGTTGGTTCTTGTTTGGTGTTTATCTCTGTGAGTTTTAGAGATTATGGTCATCTTCATGACAACCTCGAGTTGATTGTAAACGGAGTCCATATGCATCTTTTATGATGTTTTCGATGTTGGAAGTTTTTGCCAGTTCTTCACTCATAGAGGTCTCACTTCTCTACATCATTGGCATTTTAATAACTACATGTTCTTAAGATTTTATGCCATTGCTAGGTAGCTCTTGTCGTTGTGAATTCAACAAACTGGAGTTTGCTTGATTCGGAGTTTATATGCGAAAGTTAGAGCAGTTTCAGTATGCAGCGGTAGTACCGCTCATGGTGCCAGCGGTAGTACCGCTCCTGGAGCGGTAGTACCGCCCCCGGAGTGGTAGTAATTGTTACTACGGCTCCCGGGCGGTAGTACCGCTCCCTTGGATGTTCTCGGAGCGGTAGTACCAATTCGGGCAGCGGTAGTACCGCTCCAGTCGGGCTGTGAGTGGGGGTAACGGTTGGATTCGTTCCTCCACTATAGAAAGGAGGTATTCTTCCCCATTGGACCTCATCTATCCATTGAGCTTGTGTTCTTCCCCCATTGCTGACCTTCTTAGGGCTTGCTAACTCTCACTCCCTCCAATGATTCTTGCTAGTTCTTGAGGGAAACGAGAGAGGAGATCTAGACCCACATCTCCACCAATCACTTCCTCCTCTATGTGAGGGGAACCCCTTGGATCTTGATCTTGGAGTTCTTTGTGATCTCCTTGTTCTTCCTCTCATATTTCTCCAAAGCTTTAATTGTTGTGGAGGGATTTGAATGTGAGGGACTTGACGACTTCGTGTGTTCTTGCCATTGCATTAGTTGCATCGGTTTGAGTTCTCCACGGTGATACGTGGAAGTGAGAAGTTGAGAAGCTTATTACCATTGGGTACTTGGTACCCCGAGAAGGTTGGTGGTGCCTCGGAGCTCAATCAATGTGGTGTAAAGCTCCGGGCAAGCGTCGGGGTCTCCAATTAAGTTGTGAAGATTGCCCCGAGCATTTGTGGTCACCACAAAGCCATATGCCATTGTGGTGAAGCTTCGTGGTGTTGTTCGGAGCCTCCAATTAAGTTGTGGAGATTGCCTCAACCTTGTCTGTACGGGTTCGCTGACCACCCTCAAGGGTCCCTTAGTGGAAATACGACATCTTGCATTGTGCGAGGGTGTTAGTAGATTACAGTGGCCTTAGTATCATCTTGGGGAGCATTGTGCCTCCACATCGTTCCAAACGGAGATTAGCATCCGCAAGGGTATGAACTTCAGGATACATCGTCGTCTCCGCGTGCCTCGGTTATCTCTTACCCGTACCCTTTACTTATGCACTTTACTTTGTGATAGCCATATTGTTTCTTGTAATATATCTTATTATCACTTAGTTGTTTATCTTGCTTAGCATAAGTTGTTGGTGCACATAGGTGAGACTAGTTGTTTTGTGCTTGTCAAATTAAACGTTAGTTTTATTCCGCATTTGTTCAAGCCTAAACCGTAATTATTTTAAAGTGCATATTCACCCCCCTCTAGGCGACATCCACGTCCTTTCACGGTCTATTTGCTTACGAACGTGATCCCCATATGTAATTATCGTTTCCTTGAATAAATATTGCATAACTATGCGGTTTTCTATCCATTGCCCAACAATAAGTTGTTTACCCATCGTATCCTTTCTACGAGAGAGAAGCCTCTAGCGATAACTATGGACCCCGGGTCAAAAAACTAAATACCTCGCTTCCTTTTATTTTTTTTATTATAATTCAACTTTCTATCTATCACTACTTATCGCTTGCAAGTAACCCGCATTGGGTGCAAGTGTGTGCTCTTTTGTGTGTAGGCGCTGAAGATGGGAAATTGCGTGGTCCTCCTATTAGTTCGATATCATTGGTTCTCACTAAGGGGAATACTTAGCTATACTATGCTGCATCATCCCCTCCTCTTAGGGGAAAACCCAACGCGTATCATAACTATCACAAAGGATTTGTGGCGCCGTTGCGAGGAAGTATCACTAATTTCCTATCAGGTACCTACGTTATCACAAATTATCATTCACTTGTTATACTTTTTATTTGTTGTTATATTTTGCTTGCTATAAAAAACAAAAATACAAAAATATTTACATTTTCTAGTTTACTTATTTTCTTTTTATCCTTGCTACTTTACTCATTCTGCTTGTTACTTTGCTTGCTTGGTCACCATGTCCCAAGAAAACACTAAGTTCTATGACTTTTCGAATACTAATAACAATGATCTTATTAGTACTCATATACCACCCGCCATTAGTGCATATTTTATGATATAAATGTTGCATTGCTGAATCTTGTGATGAAAGAACAATTTTTGGGAAATCCTAATGAGGATACCCCACCTTTGTTGAGTTACGCGGTATGTATATGAAAAGGTATCGATAATGATATTGTCAAATTAAAATTATTTCATTTTTCACTATGAGATAAAGTTAAGGCTTGGTTTTCATCTTTACCACGTAATACTATTGGAACATGGGATAAATGTAAATATGCTTTTATTACCAAGTATTTTGCTCCTCCTAAGATCATCTCCCTTAGAAATCTAATTATGAATCTTAAGAAACATGATCAAGAACATGTTTCACAAGCTTGGGACGGGATGAAATTGATCAGTAAAAATTGTCCTACTCATGGTTTGAACTTAGAGATGATTATACCAAATTTCTATGCTGCACTAATCTTTGTATCTAGAAATCTTTTAGATTCTGCTGCGGGTGGTACCTTCATGGAGGTCACATTCGGAGAGTCCACCAAACTTCTGTACAACATCATGACAAACTACTCTCAATGGCATACCGAAAGAGCTCCAAGTGGTAAGAAGGTAAATTCTATTGAGGAAATCACTAACTTGAGTGAAAAAGTGGATGCTCTTATAAATATGCTTCCTAGTAAACATGCTCATATTGATCCGAATGATATTCCATTGTATACCTTTATTGAGCAAAATGATGATCCTCTTGATGTGTACTTTATCTAGTGAAATAATTTCAACACCAATGCTTATAGAGGAAATTTTAATACTAGACAATACCCTGGTAATTCTATAATAATTATGGGAATTATTATGGGAATTCTTCTACAAATAATAATATGTTATCCTCTTATCTTGGGAACACCATTAAAGAATTCATTAGTTCTCAGAGTATTTTCAATACTATGCTAGAAAAGTTGCATCAAGTCCATGATTTATCTAGGAGCATGGATAGAATTGCTATTTATGTGGAAACTGTTAAGAATAAAAAAATTCTACCAAAGCATGATACCAATAAGTCCATTAAATCAATACAAATATCTATTAATGAAAGTAAGTAAGGAGAGGAACGCAAGGTTCTGAGCCAAACGGGAATTCTTAGAAAAGGCTCTTCCCCCGGTTTTTACCGTAATCATGATGAAAATCTTAAAATGGTCGGCACTTATCCCATTGAATCTTTATTTGGTGTTCTCAATATATATGATAAATGGATTGTAGATGATTTAACTTTAGCTAGAAGGCGTCCCATTTGTTTGGAAAGTGATGATTCTAATGATAAAAATGAAAATTTTGAGATTCGAGAGGTCAAAACTTTAAATAGTGATGTGCCCACTATCTTTAATTATAAGAACTTTAATTTATGAAAGTTTATCTTTAGTATAATGTATTTACTTTCTGCAATCCATTATTATGTCACCCAAGAGCTTATGAACAAAATAAAGCTTTTACTAAACATATAGTATAACCAATGATAAAAGCGTATGATGAGAAACTTGAGCCAGAAGTTTATATACATATAAAGTTGCATGATGAATGGGAACCTACTATTTAAAATTAATCTCAAAGATTATGAATTAAATGATTTGTGTGAACTTGGTGCTAGTGTTTCAACTATACCTAAATCTCTAGTGATGTGCTTGGTCTCACCAATATACATGGGTGTTACCTTAACTTGCATCTTGTGGATTCTACCATCAAGAAACCTTTCGGTAGAATAAATGATGTTTTTATCCTTGATAATAGAAATTATGTGCCTCTAGATTTCATTGTTCTTTATAATGTTTGCCATCCGTCTTGTCCAATAATACATGGAAGACCTTTTCTACGAACTATAGGTGCAATTATTGATATGGAAGAGGGAAACATAAAGTTCCAACTCCCATTAAAGAAAGAGATGGCATACTTCCATAGGAAGAGAATTAAGCCACATTATGAATCTATCATGAGGGCTACTTATGGGTGGAGTATCAAAGATAAAAACACTTGAAATTATGCATTATGCCTAGCTAGGGGCATAAAATGATAGCATTTCTTGGGAGGAAACCCAATAGTTATCTTATTTTTCTTGTTCTACTTTATGTTAGTATGATATAACATGATTGTAGCTACTTTAATGATTGTGTTTTTATGTTTAAATTAGTGTTTGTTCCAAGTAAAGCCTTTGGGATGATTTGAATGGTAAGTAGAATTGATACGGTGCAAAAACACAAACTTCTCCGTCCAGTGCAGAATTTCTCTGATTTCAATAGAAATTCTTTTTGAGTTGATTTTTTTACAAAGTGTTGCTATACAAATTCCTCAGTTTTTCCTATTTTTTAGAGTTTTTGGAGTTACAGAGGTAGGGTGTCTTCGCTGATCACTACACACTGTTGAAAAGACCTCGATGACGCCTAGAGGGGGGGTGAATAGGCTATTTAAAAACTTCTTCGGATTTGGCTTGAACCTAATGCGGAAATAAACTAAGAGGGTACTTGTCAAGCACAAATCCTAAATGCACTAGGCACAGCAACGTGTATCAACAACACGATCTACCAAGATGGACACAATGCAGTTACTAACAAGCACAAGTAAGTTACACAAACTTACTTGAGCTATATCACACGACAAGTAGGTAAATAACACAAGATACTAGATCACACTATATCACACGATATATCAAGGGCTGCAAGTATGTACGTGTGGATATAGAGGGTATGCTTGAATGATTAATCTTGTACAAGAAATGGTCAACACAATATAATGAGCACAAGCAATATGCAATGTATGTATGCTCAAATAACACAAGTAAACCACAAGTAAGGAGTTAGGGTTAAGGATAACCAAGGTCACTGAGACGAAGATGTATCCCGATGTTCACTGCCTTGGAGGGAAGCTAGTCACCGTTAGAGAGGTGGATGTTACCACGAAGGCACACCAACGCCACGAAGGCTCACCCTATTCTCCCTTTGAGATAACTCCACGAAGGCGTTTCTCAACCACTAGTGGTAAGCCTTTGAGGTGGCTTCCAAACCCTCACAAACTTTTCCGGGGGAAATCACACGGATTGATTCCTCTCCGAAAAACTCCTACCGCCTAGGAGTCTCCAACCTCCAAGAGTAACAAGATCACGGGGAATGCTCAAAAGTTGCTCAAATCACAAATAGCTTGGGTTGAGAGAATGAGAGGGGGAAGATCTATCTTTTGATTGGAACAACTCTCAAAGGGGCTCACAAATGCTCTTGGGATCTAATATTTGGAGTGAGCAAATGTGTGTGAGGTGGAAATGTGTTCTTATGAGGATAAGGCTGTGTTGGGCAAAACTCTCACGAAGTGGGAGGGGGGTATTTATAGTGTGGAGAGAAAAAGAGCCGTTGGGAACACTTTAAGTCACACAGGGTCCGGACGTCCGACAGTTGTCGGAAGTCCGGGCGTCCGTGAGGGGCCGGACGTCCGACCGGGGTCAGACGTCCGAGACTTTTAGGCATGACTAGAACTCTTCTGAATTCATCAGCGGCCGGAAGTCCGACAGGGGTCGGTCGTCCGAGGCCTGTAGATGTGCCTGAACATATTTGAATTCATCAGCATACGGACGTCCGGAGTGGCCCGGAAGTCTGTGTTATACAGCTCAACTTCTACTGGTGGTAGGTTCCGGATTTCCGACGGGTGTCGGACGTCCGACGCTCGGTTGTCCGGAGGGAGCCGGATTTCCGAGATATAGAACTCAACTTCTACTGGTGCAGGCTTCCGGATTTCCGACGGGTGTCGGACGTCCGGCGCTCGGTCGTCCGGAGGGAGCCGGATTTCCGAGATATAGAACTCAACTTCTACTGGTGCAGGCTTCCGGATTTCTGGGACTTGGCCGGACATCCGGGCCTTGGACGTCCGGAGGTAGCCGGAAGTCCGAGTTATATGGCTCTGATTTCTCTGGTATAGGATTCCGGATTTCCGAACTAGTCAATCGTCCGGTCCTCGAACGTCCGGAGAAAGCCGGATGTCCGAGGCACTGGTTCTGTTTTCAGATAACAACAAAACAGTGGAGATGTGGTCTGGGCAGAAAGTGATGATGTAGTTTGAGCAAGTTCATCGCAAAACCTGTGATCCCCTCTTAATAGTGCGGGATCCCTAAGGACTCAAGAATCATAAAAGAGTACTGATGTTCCATACTTGAGTGTATACTTTTATTCGCTGATCATCACTCCGCACAGCTAACGTCAAAGGAACTGATACCTTTGAGTTAGCCCTTTCACCTGAGCTTGATGTTGTTGTTCCTTCTTGGCTCAAGTTGAAAGCAAGACATGATGAAGTCTTCAAGTAGCTTTCCCATACACAATGCAGAAAGCCTAGCTTATGTATTTATATTCATTTGTCCACCATGTGAACATCCACAAGAATCAAGCATGAAGTTCTCAAGAATGCTTATCTTGATCTTGTCCTGTCCACCATGTGAACATCCACAAGAATCAAGCATGTAGTGCTCAGGAATGCTTATCTTGATCTTGTCCTTGTTAGCACATGAGGTTGTCCTTGTCAGCACATGATCATTGACAATAGTTTCAATGATATATTCCTGCTGATCCGCTTGAACTTGCACACCACAATCTTGATGACGATCACCACTTGACGTCATCCTTCATGGGTTGTATGAGATCTTCCTTTTGACGCAAGCCCAATAGAAGCACACCTAACCCCACATAGGAGTCTCACAAAGACCATGGGTTAGTACACAAACATGTAATGGACAATGCTTACCATACCATGGGATCACTTGATCCCTCTCGGTACATCTTGTACGCTTTGTGTGTTGATCATCTTGATTTACTCTTTGTCTGAGATCTTGATCAACCTAGTGTTTCTATGACCATTCTTTGGATAATACTTTGAATAACATCTTGGTCATCATATAAACTCCTTGAACCCAACAGATGGACTTCAAGAAGTGCCTATGGACAAATCCTATAAATATAACTTAAGGCAACCATTAGTCCATAGGAGTTGTCATCAATTACCAAAACCACATATGGAGATATATGCTCTAACAATCTCCCCCATTTTGGTAATTGAAGACAACCACTTCAAGAGAGTTTATATATAAGGAGATAAGCATAACCAAGCGCACTCAATATAAGGTAATAATGCATGTGTGCAAGATGTAAATGCTTACGCAATAAAAGCAAAGCCCTCTAAACATATCCAAAGTAAACTCTCTAAACTTCTCCCCCATTGGCATCGATTGCCAAAATGGACAAAAAGTTTAGAAAGCCAATATAGTAGGTGGTCCTCCAAAAAAAGAAGTGTGTACTTCTCAGCAAATGAGTGCAGAAAAATACACAAATACAATGATAAGTAGTTGGAGGAAAACAAACTATATTGAGGACCCAAAGATTGCAAATAAAAGGATCGTATGCCACAAAGACATACAGAGATAGAAGCAAGCAATCAAAAGATTCCAAATGGAACAAACAATTATATGGTCCTTCGAACCACATAAATAACAGATATTATGATAAAGGCAACATGGTGCTTTATCAAAAACTAGAGAAGCTCCCCATGATTTGTGCACTAATATAAGATTTTGTATTTGACACAGGTGCACAAAATAGGATCGTTGCTCCCCCAGAATTAATAGACACACACAACGAGTGCAAGAAGATAGATGATACAATAGGCATATCAATTGCACAAAACTAATGGTTGAGCAACATGTAAAGGAAGCAACTTAAGAATAAGCTCAACCGAAGTAATGTGTGTGAGTCATGGCAAAGCACTTGAGAAGACTTAAGATAAGGATGAGCATTGCTCATCAACATAGTCTTGATGAATATGAGATACAAAGTGCAAGACATATCATTCCCACACACACATACTAGAAAATGGGTTCACAAGCTTACTAATAACCAAAATAAGAACCAACGCTTGTGACAACCCATTGTGAAGATAGGAAGTAAGAATCTTGTCAAGAGGAGGGATACTAATTGAAAATGGCAAAACCCTCATCAAGACAAGCATGAGGAAAAATAATCTTCACGGCCAAAGAGTGCACCAAGATGTAGAAAAATAAGATATGCACTCAAAACCAATCCTTTCACGTTACCACCAAAACCGAAAAAGGAAATGCAGCGGTGGACGTGAAAGAAAAGAGGATATCAATTAGAGATGTAACTTCTCTCATGTGACCAAGATTCTAAGTAGAAGACAATCATGATGATATATATATCCACAAAGAAGGATGTACACACGAAATGGTTACAAGAAGGAAGAACACTAGATATCCAAAAAGGGAAGTCATAAATATATCAATGAGATCTTTTGCTTGGAAGCATAGCACATGGCCTAGTATTTTCTTATTGTATAATATGAACTTCCAACATACGAACATCAAAGACATCCCAACTAGCAGTAAGACATCATGGTTCGGATGCTTTGAGAAAGCAAACAAGTACTATGAGAACAAATCAAGAGATTCATGCCATGATGCAACCTGGAAAAGAAAAGACAGGTTGGGTCCTTTGCAAGAATAGAATGCATGAAGTGGATACTTGTTACCGAGACAACATTGGATTGATGTAGTAGATAGTTGTTCTTTGATCATCCTAACTTGGCTCCAATAATCACATGGTCTCAACATCTTCCTTATAGGTGAGCCGAGCATCCAATGCATCTCCAGTTGTTCCTCAAACAACAAAAACAAACAAAATGGTGCCCAAACTCATTGGGACCAAAGAGTTAGAAAACCAGCAACACATAGGACAAACTCCACACACATATGTGCATATAGATATGAATTTGAATTTCATGCACACCTTAGCCAATTTATGACAGGGTGGAGTTTCCCTTATGTACTGGGTCAAAGGAGGAAAGCACACAAAAGAAGTTGTATATAGTAGCTAGATATGCATGCTCAAGACTCTCAAGAATCAACTCAACACAAAGTTGATAAGTCATCAAAAGACAAGATATCAAGTGATAATAAGATCCTAAAACAAAGGAACTATCACTTGAAAGATATCAATTAAAAGATACATCAAGGAATGAGATAACCATTGACACATGCCAAATAGAAGGCAACAAGAAACCAATTAAAGGAAAACAAACATGAGGTATCTAGTTTCTAAGAGAGAGCTAGGTTCCAACATACAAAGCCCTCTACAAATTTTCATGATGGCACAAAGCATCATAAAGAGCAATACTTGCCTCCCATCAACACACACTTGATGGGGATCAAATGATTTTATGATGGGTGAATAAAGAGAGTGTTTTTAAAGGGAATAGGATAGCTCCCCCAAGGGACGTGCATTATATAGAATTTGCATTTGAATACAAAACACACACGATGGGATCATCACTTTCTCTATATCTATAACCACACTAGACATGTTAAAAATAGATTCATAAGAGGCAAGAAAGACAAACGAAACACAAAATCCAATGTAAAGATGATTATTAATTCCAATCATATGATGGGAATACCAATTTTCAAGGACAAGAAGTATTTTTGAAATGATACTCATTGGTAGATCAAAAATATATCCAAGATCATCTTTACCCATAAAACGCAAGCAAATGACACTTGTAGAGCTAACATGCCACCTAGGAACAAGATAATTTACAATATCAACACTAGGTGGCAATACGTCAAATGTACACATTTTCTAGGTTTGTAATATGCACATAGCATATTACTCCCCCATAATGTGATAAACCAATAACATTAACAAGTTGCAAATTAAAACCAACAAGAGATACTTAATGGACCATATAGAATTTGAATTTCTCATGAGTAAGACATACCACATAGACACTAGATAATCTTGAAGCATCAAAACTAAGTGGTATTCCCCATGTATACACATTTATAGGATTGTGAGGTGTGAAAAGCACATCACTCCCCCACAATGGGATAATCCATTAATCTCTCACAAGAGCCAACAAAAATACAGACAAGATGCAAATAGGCTCAATACAAGACTCACATGTACATGATGTGCAAACCAACATACACATACTTGATTACTCAAGATAAGCAAGTTGGAAGCACATCATATACAAACGCATGCAAGGTACAAAACCACAACATACAAAGGGGGCAAGCACCTAACAATGTAAACAATTTAAGTATAAGTTACCGTAAGGAGGCACATTGGATATAAGATAGAAACTCGATAATCCAAATGACTTGGCTTGAGATAATATGAGTGATGAAGACCCCTTAATTCTTCATTATGTATCCAAGTCTCTAATGTCCTCCATAGTCACCTATTGATCAAGTTTGAGCTTGTTGGTCCCCAACTACGTTGGGTCCTAAGAGGTTAATCACAATAGGCTTGGAAACCCAAATGCTTCTTTTCTTGACACCATTTTGAGTACCAACAAACTTGGCAAACACATTGCCAACCTTATCCTTCCCAAGGGAATATGTATCATCAATAGTGATTGGGTTGGATAAGTTACTTTTCGTGCAAGACGAAGCGACGTGACCCTTCTCACGACATAAGTAGCAACATCTACCCTTTGTTTTCTTCCCAGTTGATTTCTCACCTTGGTGAGTGTTGGCTTGGGTATTATTGGGAAGAGGCCTTCCTTCAAGTTGTAGTTGAATATGTGATTGAGTTTGTGGCCGCTTCCCTTGTTGCTTGTGACTTTGAGACTTCGTCTTCAGAGGGCAAGATCTAACATGGTGCCCTTTAACTTTGCACTTGAAGCAAATGATTTTGGCCGAATTCTTGACTTGTTCTAGGCCCCTCTTGTTCTTGTTTGAGTTTACTCCAAACTCATTTTTGTCATTCAGAGATGTTTGCTCACACAGGACGTTGTTGAGTGTGGGCATCCCTTCATGACACTGTTCCAAGTCTTTCTTCAAATAAGTGACTTGGGCCTTGAGCTCTTTGATTTCCTCTGCATGGTTAGTATCAATGCAAGTACTAGAGGAAGTGTAGGCTTCAATGTTAGAGCAACAAGGCAAGGAAAGTAATTCATCACATGAGGTAGCAACATTATGAGTAGACGAATTACGAGGACTAGCACATGGAAATATAGTACTTTAACTAGAAGTAGTGCCATTGTCCACATGAGGCTCGCTTGATGTTACCTTGCTGATGATAGCCTCATGAGCTAACTTTTGCACATTATGGGATGTTAGAAGATCGGCATGAGAGCTTGTAAGCATTACATGGTTTTCTTCCAACTTCCCATAATTGCTAGTTAGTAAATCAAGTTGAGCACGTAGCTCAACATTCTCATTCAATGTTGATACTTCAAAAGAGGTAGAGTTAGATGTACAAGTATCATCAACAATATGAGAGGAGTAAGTAGCAAATAGAGACTTCTCATGAGTAGATTGAAGCTCCTCATAGATCTTAGAGGTTTTGATGAGCTCTCCCTTGACATTATTGCATTCAAGGAGAAGGACCTCAAAATCCCTTTTAAGTTTATCATGAGCAACTTCAATCTCTCCTTTTGAAGATCTTAAGTCTCTACATGCTTGATCACTCTTCTCAAGTTCATGTTCAAGTTGTTCACTTTTAGCTTGTTCATGAATAAGTGAATCATTACAATTTTCAAAGTAAGCAAGAACATCTTGGAATCTTTGAAGAGCGTTATTTTTAGCTTTATGAAGAATTTTACTGATCACATAGATATTTTCAGTCAAGTCATCATCATCATCCTCATCGCAAATATCATCGTTATTGCACAGGGAAGATGATACCTCATTATTACCTCTTGCCATGAGGCACATGTGAACTGGAGGAGTTGATGATGATTCTTTTGGTGAATCAGATTCTTCATTAGTCAAAGGTACTTCATATTTCTTGATTTCCCCTAAATGATTAGTCATAGAGCAACTAGGGAGAACCAAGATATTTTGATCAAGAGGACACGAGGAAGCAGGCATATCACCACAGACATTTGTCAAGGAATCTTTAGGTGAAATGCATGACCTATCAGCACAATAATTTACACTATGTGTGGTGCTAGATATGCTCGTGTCCATAGAGGCTATGCCATTTTCATCAACCTATATTTCTTCACTCACCATGTCATTACCTTGTGAGATTGAAGATGCTGAGGTGTGCAAGCAATCGGATATGGGAGTAGTGGTGGACTCTTTAAGATCGAAAAGAGTGAAGAGCTCATGCACCAACTCCTTCATCATAATACCGTCTTCATCAAGATTGGACCCACCATATATATCTTCAAGTTTAGTCCAAACTTCATGAGCTGACTTGCAAGTCGAGATAGACTTGAACACTTCAAGACTTATGGTTCGATGAATGGCAAGAAAGGCCTCACAATCAAGATACATTTCATTAGTAGATGAAGATGCATCATCCCTTTTGTCGGCAATCCCTACAAGAACAATTCGTAAAGTATTTGGGCCCATGGCCCGAAAGTGATGAAGCATACGAATTCTCCATAGGGTATAATTTGTGCCATCAAAGTCAAAGATGCCATTGTGCATTAATCCAATAGTCGACATCGATACTCTCTAGGTCGTGAAACCTAATTAAAGAGAGACCTAGCTCTGATACCAATTGAAAAGACCTCGATGACGCCTAGAGGGCGGGTGAATAGGCTATTTAAAAACTTCTTCGGATTTGGCTTGAACCTAATGCGGAAATAAACTAAGAGGGTACTTGTGAAGCACAAATCCTAAATGCACTAGGCACTGCGACGTGTATCAACAACACGATCTACCAAGATGGACACAATGCAGTTACTAACAAGCACAAGTAAGTTACACAAACTTACTTGAGCTATATCACACGACAAGTAGGTAAATAACACAAGATACTAGATCACACTATATCACACGATATATCAAGGGCTGCAAGTATGTACATGTGGATATAGAGGGTATGCTTGAATGATTAATCTTGTACAAGAAATGGCCAACACAATATAATGAGCACAAGCAATATGCAATGTATGTATGCTCAAATAACACAAGTAAACAACAAGTAAGGAGTTAGGGTTAAGGATAACCAAGGTCACTGAGACGAAGATGTATCCCGATGTTCACTTCCTTGGAGGGAAGCTAGTCACCGTTAGAGAGGTGGATGTTACCACGAAGGCACACCAACGCCACGAAGGCTCACCCTATTCTCCCTTTGAGATAACTCCACGAAGGCGTTTCTCAACCACTAGTGGTAAGCCTTTGAGGTGGCTTCCAAACCCTCACAAACTTTTCCGGGGGAAATCACACGGATTGATTCCTCTCTGAAAAACTCCTACCGCCTAGGAGTCTCCAACCTCCAAGAGTAACAAGATCACGGGGAATGCTCAAAACTTGCTCAAATCACAAATAGCTTGGGTTGAGAGAATGAGAGGGGGAAGATCTATCTTTTGATTGGAACAACTCTCAAAGGGGCTCACAAATGCTCTTGGGATCTAATATTTGGAGTGAGCAAATGTGTGTGAGGTGGAAATGTGTTCTTATGAGGATAAGGCTGTGTTGGGCAAAACTCTCACGAAGTGGGAGGGGGGTATTTATAGTGTGGAGAGAAAAAGAGCCGTTGGGAACACTTTAAGTCACACAGGGTCCGGACGTCCGACAGTTGTCGGAAGTCCGGGCGTCCGTGAGGGGCCGGACGTCCGACCGGGGTCAGACGTCCGAGAATTTTAGGCATGACTAGAACTCTTCTGAATTCATCAGCGGCCGGAAGTCCGACAGGGGTCGGTCGTCCGAGGCCTGTAGATGTGCCTGAACATATTTGAATTCATCAGCATACGGACGTCCGGAGTGGCCCGGAAGTCTGTGTTATACAGCTCAACTTCTACTGGTGGTAGGTTCCGGATTTCCGACGGGTGTCGGACGTCCGACGCTCGGTTGTCCGGAGGGAGCCGGATTTCCGAGATATAGAACTCAACTTCTACTGGTGCAGGCTTCCGGATTTCCGACGGGTGTCGGACGTCCGGCGCTCGGTCGTCCGGAGGGAGCCGGATTTCCGAGATATAGAACTCAACTTCTACTGGTGCAGGCTTCCGGATTTCTGGGACTTGGCCGGACATCCGGGCCTCGGACGTCCGGAGGTAGCCGGAAGTCCGAGTTATATGGCTCTGATTTCTCTGGTATAGGATTCCGGATTTCCGAACTAGTCAATCGTCCGGTCCTCGGGGCACTGGTTCTGTTTTCAGATAACAACAAAACAGTGGAGATGTGGTCTGGGCAGAAAGTATGATGTAGTTTGAGCAAGTTCATCGCAATACCTGTGATCCCCTCTTAATAGTGCGGGATCCCTAAGGACTCAAGAATCATAAAAGAGTACTGATGATCCATACTTGAGTGTATACTTTTATTCGCTGATCATCACTCCGCACAGCTAACGTCAAAGGAACTGATACCTTTGAGTTAGCCCTTTCACCTGAGCTTGATGTTGTTGTTCCTTCTTGGCTCAAGTTGAAAGCAAGACATGATGAAGTCTTCAAGTAGATTTCCCATACACAATGCGGAAAGCCTAGCTTATGTATTTATCTTCATTTGTCCACCATGTGAACATCCACAAGAATCAAGCATGAAGTTCTCAAGAATGCTTATCTTGATCTTGTCCTGTCCACCATGTGAACATCCACAAGAATCAAGCATGTAGTGCTCAGGAATGCTTATCTTGATCTTGTCCTTGTTAGCACATGAGGTTGTCCTTGTCAGCACATGATCATTGACAATAGTTTCAATGATATATTCGTGCTGATCCGCTTGAACTTGCACACCACAATCTTGATGACGATCACCACTTGACGTCATCCTTCATGGGTTGTATGAGATCTTCCTTTTGACGCAAGCCCAATAGAAGCACACCTAACCCCCACATAGGAGTCTCACAAAGACCATGGGTTAGTACACAAACATGTAATGGACAATGCTTACCATACCATGGGATCACTTGATCCCTCTCGGTACATCTTGTACGCTTTGTGTGTTGATCATCTTGATTTACTCTTTGTCTGAGATCTTGATCAACCTAGTGTTTCTATGACCATTCTTTGGATAATACTTTGAATAACATCTTGGTCATCATATAAACTCCTTGAACCCAACAGATGGACTTCAAGAAGTGCCTATGGACAAATCCTACAAATATAACTTAAGGCAACCATTAGTCCATAGGAGTTGTCATCAATTACCAAAACCACATATGGAGATATATGCTCTAACAACTGTTCTTTTTTAGACAAATTCTATTTTACTTGCATAATTTGCTTGTTTCAATGATGCTATGTATTATATTAGGGGGTATAAGTAATGGAGATGTTATAATGCAGTACCTTAATTAATTTATAAAAGTAACTAACTTTTATGGTTCGCCTATCCTACTAACGGATCTCATGAATTTTCTGTTGAGTTTTATGTGTTGAGGTTTTCAAGTTTTGGGTTTTATCACGATAGACGAAGGAATAGGAGTGGCAAAGAGCCTAATTTTGGAGATTCCCAAGGCACCCAAGTCAAATTACAGGAAGAATCAAGCGTCTAAGCTTGGGGATGCCCTGGAAGGTATCCCCTCTTTGGTCTCAATCCATCGGTATGTCGCTTGGAGCTATACTTTTATTCATCAGATGATATGATTTTGCTTGGAGCGTTGTGTATTATAGTTTGCTTTTGCTTTAGTTTTTCACAATCATTGTTTGCTGGATGATCGCACATGAGAGGGACACATTTTCACCATTTTCTTAGAATACTCTATGTGATTCACCTATATCTATTGAGCTAAGCAGTTGCTCTAGTACTTCACTTATATCTTTTAGAAAATAATTGCACTATGGTTAGTCACTTAAATTTGTTTGAGAGTTAATGAATAGTGACGGTAATTTTTATGAGTTCTGAGGCTAGTCCAAAAATAATAGGTATTCAAGGAGTGCATAATCAAAACCTTCATGTAGCACATAAAAGAGAAATTGTGATTTAATGATATTGATGTGGTAATATGAATGGGTGTGAGTGCATGGTTATTGGTTAGTAAAAATATCAATAGTTAAAGGGAGTTTATTTGACGTTCATCTAAATGTTGGTTATGGTATGGTGATGATGTGTGAGCATTATTATTCCTCGTTGAAATTCTAGTGTTGTTTAGGTCGGGGGGACGCGATGGATAACTCCTACCAACCTCCTCCTTAGGGACATGCGAGTAGTACTTTGCTTCAAGGGAGATTCTAAAATCTTGCAATGATTATGTGAATTCCTTATGATTAATGTGAATCCATGGACATACACACTCTCACCACTTCATATTTTCTAGCCTCTTCGGTATCGTGCATTTCGCATTCTCACCTCGAGGATCTGTGCAAAGTTCGCCGGTGCATCCAAACTCCGCGACATGATACACTCTATTGCACATAAGCCACCTTATATCTTCCTCAAAACATCCACCATACCTACCTATCATGGCATTTTCATAGCCATTCCGAGATATATTACCATGTAACTTACACTGTTACATCATATGACTAGTACAATCATTGCCATATTGCTTTGCATGATCATGTAGCTGACATAGTATTTGTGGCAAAGCCACCGTTCATCATTGTTTACATGTTATGCTAGATAATTGCACATCCTGATACACTTTCACAGGCATTCATATAAAATCATATTGTTTAGTAGTTTTTCATATCGAGTTGTAAGTAAATAGAAGTGTGATGCTTTTCATTATTAGGGCACTCTCTCCGTGAGGAAAGGATGACGGAGACAATGATTCCCCCACAAGTCAGGATGAGACTCCGGACGAAAGAAGAAAGAAAAAAAATAAAAAAAAGAGAGAAAAAAAATAGTGAGAGAAAAGAGAGAAGGGATAGTGTTGCTACCTCTTTTTCCACACTCGTGCTTCAAACCAGCACCATGTTTTTAATATAGAGTCTCATGTTTTGTCACTTTCTTATGCTATTGGGGTTTTTCATTATAGAACTTTCCTTATATATTCCGATGATGGGCTTCCTCAAAAGCCCGAGGTCTTCATCAATAATAAAGTTGGATGCACACCTACTTAGCTTCACTTGAGCTTTCAAACACTTATAGCTCTATTGCATTCGTTGCATGGCAATCCCTAATCCTCGCATTGCTATCAATTGATGGACATCTCCATAACCCATTGATCCGCCTAGTTGATGCAAGACTTCCTTCTCCACTTCTACCCCTTTGAAACCTACCAACATATTCCATTCCACCTATATGATATGTCCATGGTTTAACACCTTGGTGCTTGACATTTGTATTTATGTGGTGAACATGGAACCATGACATGCTAATATGATAAAATGAGTGGGTGGTAAACATTCTTTAAGGATTGTATATTTTGAAAATTGATGATTATGTTACTTACATTTATGGATATTACTATGTTGATGTTTGCTAATTCATCATCTTTCAGTGATCATACCCGCAAGAGATTACATGTTGGGTAGCATGTCACATCAAAAAGTTCTGTTTTTATCATTTACCTACTCGAGGACGAGAAGGAATTAAGCTTGGGGATGCTGATATGTCGCCAACATATCTATAATTTTTTATTGTTCCATGCTATTATATTATCATTCTAGGATGCTTTTTAGGCATTTACTTGTTGATTTGTATTATTTCTGAGCACTAACCTATTAACCAAGTGCCAAGTGCCAATAGATATTTTCTGCATGTTTTTGGATTTTCATGAATACTATACCAAACGAAGTCCAAATATCCCGAAACTTTTTGACAATTTTTTCTAGAGAAAATAAGGACCTACAAGCTTCGGAATGAGACCAGAGGCCCCACGGGGTGGCGCCAAGCCAACAGGGCGCGCCCAGAGGAGTGGTCGTGCCCTAAAGGCTTGGGGCCACCTTACTTGGCCTCTAGCTCTCCTCTTTGTCCTATAAATTCAAATATTCTCCAAAAACCCCAAGGAGCCTTCCGAAACTCTTTTTCCACCACCTAGAGTCTCTGTTCCATCGTGTGCCCATATGGTGCCCTCGTGTCGGAGGGGGCGATCACGGAGGGCCTCTACATCAACCTTGCTGCTCCCATGGTGATGTGTGAGTAGGTCACCACATACCTACGGGTCCGTAGTTAGTACCTAGATTGCTATCTCTCTCTATGTTCTTTGTTTCCATGATCACCTTGATCCCCGCAGTGATCTATCTTATTTAATCACTTTGTGCGGTGCGTTTGTTGGGATCCGATGAATTTTGGATTTATGTTCAGATTATTCATGAAATATATTTGATTCTTCTCTGAATTCTTATATGCATGATTGTGATAGCTTCATAATTCTCTATGATCTACTGATTTGGTTTGGCCAATGAGATTGATCCATCTTCAATGAGAGATGTGCATTGTAGTGGGTTCAATCTTGCGGTGCTCAATCCTAGTGACACAAAGGGAGATGACACATATTGTATTGATGTTACTAAGGGTAAAACGACGGGGTTGATTCATATTAATTGGATTTAATTTGTCTAAATCATGTCATTGTTCTCCAAGCATTACTCTATTTCATTTCATACTCTAGATGCATGTTGGATAGCGGTCTATGGGTGGAGTAATAGTAGTAGATGCAGGCAGGAGTCGGTCTACTTGCTTACCGACATGATGCCCATATATAATGATCATTGCCATGAATAAATATTGTTTACCTATGCACTTTTCTATAAATTGCCAACATTAATTTGTTTACCCACCGTATGCTTTCTATGAGATAGAAGCCTCTAACAAAGTCTATGTGTAGTGCCCAGATGTAAACCTTGCCATATTTGGAACCTATTGCATGTGGGTCCACCCTGTCAGTGTTTTGATGATAGCAATTGTGCCATGACTTCATGTGATGTTCCTTTTTGTTTCCTTCCCTTGCATGCATGCATAACATATCATTTCATGTCATGTCTTGTCTTGAGTATGCATTGTGTTCTCATGTGGTGTGGTTACCTTGTGATTTCATGTGGCTAGTAGTAATAGTATTGTGGTGGCACTAGTTTTCAAAAGAAGACCCTTTCTCTCAATTTATTCCTAGCTCCTTGCTCCAACTATTCCTTCCCTGATTTTAAAATGTCCAATGTTTAGGGGATATTGTGGGTGTTAAGTTGTGCAAGTTTGGTGATTTTAAAAGTGTTGTAAACAGGAGCAATAAATACAAAACAGAGGTATTAATTCTGTTTTGTGAAATATTGCTTGCTCCTAAAAATCTTGATCTTGTTTTATTTAAACAGGTCATATTTTTCTATGACCAGGGGGTTTTTATTTTGATTTTATCCCCACTTATTTGCTTTGCTTATTTCTTTTCCTCCTGGATTTTTCTTTAAAAAGAAAAGCAGAGGAATTATTTTCTTCCTAAGTGGTGCCAGTGAGCTCCTTCCACCTAGGCCGGCCCATCTCCCTCTCTACGTGCGCAAGGGCCGCATGCCTTCTTCTTTCCCTGACGCCGTTCCCTCCCAGTGCCTCCTTTCCGTCAGGCTCCACAGAGAGCACGCCCAACGCCGTGAGCACGGACGTCGAGGTCCCCCCTTATAACCTGGGCGTCCGAGCCCCCCCCCTCGGCCTAGGGTTCCTCTCCATCCCTCATGCCACCGCCACCTCTCCTCTCCCCCATCTCCATCTCATCTTCTTCCTCCCTCCTCTGGTAAGTTCTGTAGATAGACCAGAGAAGGTGCCCGCGTCTACCCCGCCGTCATCGTCGTCTCCGACGCCGTCCGCCATGTCCGGGAGCTCGGGGTGGTTGCCCGCGCTCCATTCCCGGCGCTAGGAGCCCCGGGGAACGACTGCATCGATGGCCCCGGCCACGTCTTCGCCACGTACTCGGTGGTCTACCTCCTCTTCTTCGGTTCTGCAGACAGGGACTTCCCCAAGCTTCTTCCTCCTCCTCCGTCCGGACTCCTCCTCCGATCCGAGCCCCTACTTCCTCCCCAAGGTGAGGTTGCACCTCCCCTCTCTTCTATCCCCTAGGATCGGCCTGGATCCGGCGAGTTGCTCGTGACCTTCTCTGTCAGTTAGTAGATGCAGAAGTTATAGTAGTGTTGCGGTGTGCAATTGCGGTGCAGTAGCAGTAGTTTGTGTGGTAGTAGCAGTAGATGTGGTGCATAGCAGGCGCAGCTCTTGTCTGTGCTGGTAGTTCTCCTGTCGTGACGCAGCAGCAGCAGCAGGCGTGCCCGACGGCCTCTCTGTCGCCGGCGTGCGTGCGTGTGCAGAGAAGACTGAAGGCACGAGTTTTCTTGATATAGTTCCCCTAGCTAGCAGACTTCGATTCGTAGCGCAGTGGTTGGAGTCTCGTGTTTGTTCTCGTGAGGTTGCGGGTTCGATTCCCCCCTCAACCCTTTTGTTTTTCTGTCTATTTTTCATGTAGCAGTAGCAGCAGGGGATCGCTTATCCTGTATAAGCCCTCTATTCTATCGAGAGGCAGGTGTTAGCCCAGTGGTTGTGTGGTGGTGTGGTAGACCAGTAGGTCCTGGGTTCGATTCCCAGGGCATCCTGTTTTTTATTTTCTTGCTTTTGTTTTTGCCTTTTTGCTGTTTTGCCTTGCTATTTAATTGTGATGCTTGGGCAGCAATGATGTGTTACCAAAATATGAACACCAGTAGGTTTTACACCTTGTTCTAGTTATGTGCATGGTAGATATAACTTGTGTAGATAAGCATACATATATTTGAGAGCATATATATGTGTGTGTGTAAGTAGATGTGTGTGTGTGTGCTCTAGAGGGAGTGCATGTAGGTGCATATGCTAGTATAATCTTGGGCTTGCAAGCATAGCATTTTGTTGTATGTGATGCACTAGAGTTTCATATGTAAGTGCATCTTATGTGGGTTATGATGAGTGTGTATGGTAGCCATGTGATGCAAGCTATGATTAGCATGTGTAGGTATGTGTGTTGAACTAGGGCATGATGTTCTTGTGGGTGATGTGGAGTAGATGTGTGTGTGGGACACCCCACCTTTGCAAGCAAAACTATGCACCTTCACATGTCCATATGTGAGAGGGCATGGTGATTTGTATGTGTGGATAGCTTGGTAGAAGTGGTTGTGAAGTTGATGTGCATGACACAAAAATGGGGTTCAAACCCCCATGTCACTTTGTCATTGTGCACATGAGCTCAACCATGTAGTAGTTGATATAGTGAAACTACATGAAATGATGCCCTATTCACTAGGCATGATTTAGAGTAGTTTCCTCTCCCTTAATTTGTGGTCACTTGTTCCAAGTAAGTGCCCACATATTATATATGATTTTGGGGTAGAATCTCCCAAGAAATCCAGTGGTGAAGTTAGTTTTGCCATTAGGATAATTTATGGAGGTGACATATTCAGATTTGTTGCAAGTTTGCTCTTTGTTTCCATGGAATAGGTGGAGCCCAATGGCATGAACTTTTGTGTGGTAGTAGTAGGGGTTTTGCTTTACACCATGGTGGTGTCACTTATCACTTGGTTTTACTTGTGTGCAAGCTATGCCTAGACAAAGTGGGCATGTGGCTAAAAAGTCCAGCTTAGTGAAATCTGGAATTTTACTAAGTCTGGGAATCTGGAAACATTTTCTTCTCCTATAGATGAGGTTGTGCTGGTCATTGTGTTGTGAACTATCCTTAGTTCAGTGCTAGGACTTTGGACCTGATATGTTTGTGAAGCTCCCTGTCAAATTTCATATCATTTGGAGTCCAGTAGGTTGTGTTTTTATTGCTGTCAAAAAGCTTCAGAACAAAGACAGAAAGTCAGGTGCAGGAATTTTCACTAAGTCCCTGAGATCTGATGGTTTTGGGAAAGTTTGTGGCCTTGTATCTTCTAAAGTTTAATTCCTTTTGGTGTGATTCTTGCTGGTGCTTGTAGTGTTCTTGGTTGGCTACAGCCACATATACTATTTGTCATATTTGGAGGGTGTAGCTATGTTGCATGTAGCTCACAAAGAGCTAAGATGCAGATTGGGGCAGATTGTGTAGTATAGTCATTTTGATGATTGTGGGTGATTAGTTGATGTTGTGGTGTTCTTCCTCGCTCCAATCCATTCATGTTGGGTTGTTATATGTGTTGGCAACCTGGGAATACCAGATTTGTGCCAATTGAGTGTGTGGTGTTGATTCTTCCACGTAGGGCTTCATATCTTGTTTCGTTGATTCCCATTGATCCGTAGCCCCGATTGTAATGTTCTTTACATGGTTTGCATTGTTTTCACGAGACGCATCTGATCATGTCATCCTCATGCATGTCAAAATAGCTTAGTGTACAGTTCTGTCCAGAAACTTATAGCAGTTCCTTTTGCTTGTGCTAGTGATAGAAATGGTGAGGCATGCTCATTTTTCATCTCATGCATCATGTGCTTGTTGCATCTTGTGGTGCTGCTGTTCATTGGTTGTTGTTCTTATGTTGGGTAGCACCGGGATCGGAGAACGAATACGTGGAGTCAGGAGAGTACGTGCAGGACGAACCAGAACCATTCCAAGCTGAGGACATCACACGCAAGATGATATGACCTTGATTCCATCTCTAGACTTGTTATGCTAGTTTGCGTTTCCATGTCACATTGCTCGCTGCCTACCACTGAATTAAATTGCCTCTTGTTATGGCATGAACCCAAACACTGATCCTTCCTAGCAAACTTGATTGGCTAAGTAGGCTTTGCTCAGCTACTAATGTTAGCGTTGCTAGATGCAGGTGCTTTGACTCATGTGATAACATGAGCTTGATATCATTATCTTAAATTTTGTTACTTAATTAATGCACCTGTATACTTGGTAAATGACGGAAGGCCTAGCCTTTTGCGGGTGCTTTGTTCCGTTATTGCCGCCTTAGTTACCGGTTACCGGTGTTTGATTCCATAATGATCGCTCCTAACACGTTCGGGGTTGTTATGGGGACCCCCCTCGATAAATCGCGTAGTGCTAAGGCTTGGCCGGCAGGACCCAACATTGGTGTTAATTTGCTAATCACTTAATAATAAACTGCATAGGAAATAGCTACCCCGAGGATTTTAATCAACAACCCGGGCCAGTGCTCCTCATGAGTGTTGGTCCAAACTAGAGTCGTGTGCGGGGCCAACCCGGGGCAACTCGGGAGATGTCTATCAGGCCACTGTACGCTGTGCTTATCCGGCGTGTCCTGCGGCTGAGATACGCGACTCTTATCGGGGTCGTCGACACGTCAGGAGGTCCTGCTAGCCTTGTCTTACCTTAGCGGTATATCTTGCGTATAGGAATCCCAGTGAACTTTGGTTTCCCCCAGAGTTGAGGTTTTCCTCTAAGGAATCCGACGAGATCACGAGATTCGTGATAGAGGATGCCTTTGCAGCCTGTGTTCGTTTGTGATGGACTAGTTGGAGCACCCCTGCAGGGTTTAATCTTTCGGAAAGCCGTGTCCGCGGTTATGTGGCAACTTGGAATATTTTGTTAACATCTGGTATTAGATAACTCAAATATAAGCTAATAAAATTGCCAACCGTGTGCGTAACCGTGACTGTCCCCTCGAAGATCTCTCTTCGATCGGGAACACGGTGGGGTTATGAATGCCGTAGGTAGGTGTTCAGGATCACTTAGGGTGTGTTTGGTTGGAGGGATATCCTCCCAGGGACAGGGATAACCACTTTTTTCTGTGGTTGCCATGCGTTTGGATCTGGGGCGAGGAGGGACAGAGTCAACGAGATGCTGGGAATATTCTAAAAAAAAGGGATGTGCCCAACCGCCAAAAACGGGCGGGCGGTGGCAACCACTCTGGGGTGGCCGGCGCGGCCGTCGCGGGAGGTGGCCGGCGCGGGCGCGGCTGGCGCGGGAGGCGGCCGGCGCGGGAGAATCCATCCTCCCATCCAAACAAAAAAAGGATAACCCTACCCTTACAACCAAACAAAAAAAGGGCTATCCCCAGCCACCTTGTTGGGGATACCCACAACCACCCTAGCCTATCCCTCCAACCAAACACACCCTTAGTGATCAAGTAATCACGACCGCTAGTGTAGACCACCTCCACAATTGCTTTACGTAAGATAGCCACTAAATCAAGCTTAGGATGTTGCAGCCTTATACACTTCACCCTTACCCTACCTAATAACATGACTAGTTCTGGCACCAAGGTCTTAGATTGCTGAGTCCCCGTGGCTCACGGATTCCTCCGAAACTCCCAACAGGTACAGGTACCCTAGAGACAGATGATCCCGACGGCACCCGGCTGGCGTGGCAGTACGACGAGGAGACAGACCGCCTCTACGTGAACTATCCAGAGGATTGAGGCGTGGTTGTGATCGTGGGCCTGCAGGTAGGGTAGCATAGCATTTCCATGTTTTGTAGTCTGTAGCGGAACTACCTTGATTGTATTTGTGATGTACTCTGAGTTATTAATGAGAAGACAGTTGAATCCCGAATTGTCTACTTTATTATTATTTGTGCTATGTTACTTGCTTGCGAAACGCTTAGATGCGCTTCTTTCCTATTTGGGGGCCTCGGCCCCGAGATCGGAAAGGACCGCATTTTGGTCGTTACACTATGGCCCCCGGGTCTATTCACAAATATATGTACAAAAACACTAAATACCTTGTTGCCTTTTATTATTTGTATTTAATATTTATATTTAATATATTTAAACTATCTATCTATCACTACTTATCGCTTGCAAGTAACGAGTTCAAGGGGATTGACAACCCTCTTGCCCGCGTTGGGTGCTAGTGTTTTTTTTCTTTTCTATGTAGGCGCTAAAGACGGGAAATTGCGCGATGCTCCTATTGGTTTGATAACCTTGGCTCTCATTGAGGAAATACATATCTATACTGTGTTGCATCATCCCCTCCTCTTCGGGAAAAAACCAAACGCAGATCGCAAGTATCATGCATTCATGGTGATGTTCACGCGATGCTTCGGTGTTAGTGATTGATGGCGAGCAATGTGGACTGGGTCCTGTGGTGTTAGTCCGTGGGATGTTGTTGTGAACACCCCATTTAGGGTGTTAGTCCATGGGATGTTGTTGTGAACACCCCATTTATAGTGTTCCCATTATAACAAAAACACATAGTTTTTTTATAAAGGGCATTTTCATTTGATCAGTCTACCAAGATGATACAACCGCAATTAGCTGATACCCGACATGTTCATAAAATGTAAATAGTTCACTGTTTTTTTACAAATAATCATATTTCCCTCTATTTTTCCAAATGTGTGGGACATAAATTTTGCTAGGTTAGAAAGTATCCATTTCATTGGTTGGAAAAAGTGCTACGCGTAAGCGATGAGGTGTATTTGGGGTGTTAAATGATATAGATTTAGAACATACAGGTGAGAAAATAACCAACTACTACAATTGGCATATGAGTTATTTGGATTGTATATGCAATATGGCATGATTTCTTAATTAGCTAGACAATTTCTTGCTTTCACTACCTAGAATTTTGCTTATGTCCTAAGAGAGGTGCTGATCATTACCTCACCTAAGCATGCACACACAGTGGTTAATCTTGGAAGAAAATAAGTGTGAGGGTCTCAAATTTAATAGTATGAAAATTGTCTATAGAATTTTCCTGACTTTTTAGCAAAGAAACCAAAATATCATAATCATGTAGTCGAAATGAACTCATAATTTTCCAGGATACTACTTGACACATGTAGTACTTACTGTAATTTTTTGGGATTTTTTAAAATATAAAATATTTAACATTTGTAGCAAAATAACTATCATTATCCACCAATATAGTAACATGTCTTACAATAACAGAAAGATTCAAGTTCATACACACCAATACATAAGTACTACAGAAGCAACAATAAAAACGCATCCACAATGATACTAATGTTGCTTACTGATGGTATTGTAGAACATCTCGAAACCTGAATATAGAAATTGATGAAAAAGTGTCCAACCGCAACCCATCTATCCAAATTAGCACAACTATAAGTGATATAATAGTGCAACCTATGAGGCATCCACAAGTGACTATTAACGTTAGGAGAAGTGAGATATACCTCACATTGTACTCACAGGGCAAATGTCCTTTGTGATTTTTCATTTCTTGGAATCATACATGATCCAATCATTCGGGATACTTTTGAATATCCTTTTCTCACAATAGTGGAGGATTAAATCATTGAGCCACTCATCTGACACCTTATTGCGCAAATCTGTTTTGATGATATCATTGCTGAGAATATTCACTCAATTGATGAAGTTTTCATGGGGAGAATTAGTGTCAACCCTATGAGGCGATATTCCAACTAGAAAGTTGTATGTTTTGTTATTTTAACCATCAACCGAGGAAGTTTTGAAACATCTGCACATCCATTAAATTGCTCGCTTGGCCTAATAATTCTAAGGAATGATGGAACTTCAATTCTTATCAACAATTGGCCGGCTATAATAAAATCATCAAGATAAATTTCGGAAAGTCTAATAAGTTTGGCAATTTTAAACTTTGAGAAGTTGTTTGTTGAATTAAGACAAGACATGCAATCCACTGACTCGGTGTTAACCTCATTGAATCGATGGTTCATCTCAGTGATAGTTGAATCAATAACAACATAGAATATGCTAACCTTGAAATAATTATGTCAGGGCACCTTATTCTTGTTGCAAACTGATTAACCCATAGCTCCAACAAGATGATCCATACTTGGCACACCAATTCCATGTTCCACACAAAAGGTTTTGGCTTGGTCGCACAATGACTCATACCCTTCGTTCCTCATATCTTGCAAACCTTCTTTCACATACAAGATCAAACGCATGGCATCAACAACATATTGATTCTTTCTATGCAAGCTTGTGATAACATGTTTGTGTTATTCAACTAGTTTATCAAGAATAGAATGCTAAATAAAAATTTAAATCACTCCATCTTCATGATCAAACCTGAAGCTCCACTTTGACGAATGTGTTCACGGACATTGTCAACTACGGTTAGTAACACATCCACCATTGCATCCCGCATTGTCAAAATATGAAGAAAGGTTCTAAGATGCAAGCCCCGACGAGTAGCTCCTGGCCTAGTTTGGTTACTTTCTTGATGTAACCCAGTTCCACCTTAAATATTACCATTCTCCATCAATCCTATCAAGTTATCATGATGGTTTGCAAGCAATGCATCTTTTCTCTTGCAAGATGAAGTCACTTGAGCATCTATGAAGGGAAGATCATTGAAGAATCCACAATGAATGGACAACATTGAGCTACTGTGACAACCACCAACTGCAATTGATCGGCAAAAGAGTGGACGGAGAAAAAATATGGACTCTCATCTCTAATCAACTTTTGCACACCATTGAATTACCCTCTCATACTCAAAGCTCCATCATAATCTTGTCCAGGAAGCCTAGAAATAAGCAAGATATGGTGATCTAACACACTACCAAAATCTTCTTTAATTCCAACAGATGTACAATCTGTTATGTGCTTAATTGGAAGAAATCATTCTTGAAGCTCCTTGTGATCATCCAAAAATCTACACATTTGGGTAGTTACAAATTAGAAATTAGAAGACAATCACACAACAATGGAAACATAAATGAACAATGCAAATTCCTATGCATTACCTCAAAATCACTCCTATTTGCTCCTTTATTGAGCAATCCCTAGCCTCGTCAACAAGCACCAAAAATTACTTAAGTACAATTTCATTCTTGATGACACCCATAACCTCCATTGCACAACATTCAACAATGTCCTTCTGAATTTCAGGACATATCATAAGCGCATTTCCTTGCCCTTTATCGAATGCCTCATTCACATCATTCCTTGTCCTTGTACCAGTCCATGAACTCTCTGAAACTGCATTTGTTGACGGGATCGTAGGATTCATTATGTCCACAAAAATCCCCCCCCCCCTTGTGCTATGAGATACCATGCACAATCCAATGATGCACTCAGACGGATTTTCTAGGCTATGTCAATCTCTTTATTGCAAACAGAGAATTTGGTAGCAACATTTTCCATTTGATTATTAAAATCATCACACAATCCTTAGCCCAACAACATGTATCTCAAATTTTCCGAAGATGATTTTCAATGTTTGTAACCATCTACCGTAAATACATCATTTGCAAATGTAACAGCTTGTGATGGTCTGTTTGAAAGGAGGCAAAAGCCATCCTCCTTTTTCACATTATATTCGAACTAATCAAACCTATCTAGCCATTACGGTTAAAAAGATCTCCAAATTTTACCATCCAATTTGACTTCAAATTTATGCATGTTTGATTTGTTTCTCCGTTTCAGCAAGTAGTCTCTTCTCACTTCACTTCAAACTTTGGGGTCATAACTTTCTATTGCTATTCGATCTGTTGGATCACCAAAAATCTGACTTGGATGAAATTCTTGTATAGTATGTCTGGGTGATGGTTCTTTTATGCTCTCATTAGTTGCGGGCTGAATGCTCTCACTTGAAGGAGGATTAGGGCTCTCTACTAGATTAGGACACTAGTAGAAAACGGGGCTATAGTCCCGGTTGGTAAGGGTCTTTAGTCCCGGGTCACCAACCGGGACTAATAACTTGGGACTAAAGCCCCCCCTCCCCACACACACACTTTAGTCCCGATTTGCCACGACCCGGGACTAATTCCCTCCCACGTGGCTGGCAGCGCGCGTCGAGGGGGGGGGGGGACCTTTAGTCCCGGTTGGTACGACCAACCGGAACTAAAGGATTTGGGGTTTGGGGGTTTATTGTTTATTTTTGCTTTCCATTTTCTGTTTTCCATTTAATTCTTTTTTGTTTAGAACATATCTTACGCTACTACATAACATACACATTATGCATATATCATAGGATTTCTCGTAGAGAACCAATCATATATCATAGAATTTCTCGTACGACCATGCATATATAGACAAGTTCACACAAGACCGAAAAGACCAAATTAATACAAGTTCACACATAAAGTTCATACACACTTATTCTCATAAAACAAAATACATGAGTTTCTAGCTAAAGCATTTAAATGCAACAACAAATGCGATCAAGATCGCAACTAAGGTAACAATTGATCCAACAGCATAGTAATACTAAGCCTCTTTATTAAGGGCATATTTTCTAACCCTTCTAATCTTCAAGCGCATTGCATCCATCTTGATCTTGTGATCATCGACGACATCGGCAACATACAACTCCAATTTCATCTTCTCTTTTTCAATTCTTTTCAATTTTTCTTTCAAATACTCATTTTCTTTTTCAACTAAATTTAACTTCTCGACAACAGGGTCAGTTGCAATTTCCCCTTGACATACGTCATAGATAAAAATATCTATGTCAACTTGATGGGCATAATTGTCATATAAATGAGAAATGCAACAAATAGTTATAAAAGAGAATATACCACATCCGAATCATTAACTGGTCGAGGGCTAACGGGGACGGATATCAAGACCATGGCACTATGTATAACAACTAAATCATACAAATAAGATTTTTGTAGAATAAAAAGGTGGTGCCAGCGACGAGACGGTCCGGGCGATCGGCCGTGGTTAGGACGGGGACGGGAAGGCACTAAGTAAACCACACCTACACATATACAAACTAAGAAGTTAATTTGAGCTCAAATTGCATATAAATCAAATAAACTCCCACATAATTACTCCCAAACTAAAACCCACAAATCACTATAATTATAGAGCATTGCGTTAGCTAATCTAGCAATGAGAGATGAAAGGACAAAGTTGCTAATCTTTGTGAATACTTGGATGGATGGGGTGCCTCAAATCTTGACAAATCTAGGAAGAAATTGAGGATGAACTCGAGCAAGGGAAGATAATAGAGGAGAGAAAGGAGAAAACACAGAGCTTGGGCTCGGGCTGGACGAAGCACTATTTATAGTGATACTTTTAGTCCCGGTTGGTGATACAAATCAGGATTAAAGATCTATCTCTAGTCCCGATTTGTATTACCAACCGGGACTAATGACCCTCGCAGGGGCTCCAGCCTGACAAAACCCTGCCACCACCCCTTTAGTCCTGGTTGGTAACACCAACCGGGACTAGAGGTTCATTAGTCCCGGTTGAAAAGTAAACCGGGACTAATGCTTCGAACCAAAGCCTTGTTTTTCACTAGTGGGAAGGTTTATGTTCGCAACTCGGGCTGGTTCAGGAACAACAACAATTGGGATAGGTTTGGGCTGTGTGCGTTGAGGTTTGGATGGAACAGGGGGTTGTTTGAATTGCTAGCAAACCAGTTGTGCAACAAAAATTCTCTTCATTGCAAAACTACAAAGAACAGGTTTTATTTTACGCTTTGACGAGATCGTGTTGAAGCCCCCGATCGATTCGCCGTGGTGCACATGTATCATGTCTAGTTTATTTTACGCTTTGACGAGCTCCATAATACGGCCAAATACCATCCTTTGGTGCTTACAGAATGTCATGTTATGTTTGCATATTTTATGTATATCTATGTTTGCGGAGTGGAATCGGTCAAGCAGCGCATTTTGTATGCTACCTCCTCAATTTCTATACTGAAAAATCCAACGCCGAAGGTTTCGAGAAGCAAGTGAGAATCCCGCTTTGCGCCATATAGAGTAGTTTATAGAAACGTCCATGTTGCAGACTATTCAACGTGAGCAGTCTCAAAATGGTTTTTTAAGCACACGGTGAGAGTGATTACAGAGAGTTTTACTAATTCCGTTCATAAATATTTGTCGTTTAAACGGATGTATCTAGCTAGCTGCTAGATATATTCGTTTGAATGACAAGTACTTTCGAATGAAGGGAGGAATAAGAATGACAAGTACTTTCGAATGAAGGGGGTAATATATTCCGCGTACAGCATAATGTTTTTTAAGACACAAGCAGGAAGCACTACGTATCATGTCTAGCTCAATTTCGTGTCGGAGCTCATAGAGCGTAGTTTTTAGAAACCACTTAGTGTAGACCAGTCCACCTTATAGTTTTTTCCTAAAGCAAAGGCAGAAAATTTGCCTCGGTCAATTAAACATAAGACAATTGTCAAGTTAATTAACAAAAAATCAGGTAAAAACCAATGCGAACAGGCCACGCTAGGACTCAAACCATGAGGTCAATTACGAAGAACAACGAGGAGGATCTATCATCCATCAGTCCATCTCATCTTACAAAATCCTAGCAAGAACATGACCCGTAGCCGCCGTATGCGCGTAAGTACGTACGCACGTACAGCCAGTTTGTTCCAGACAGAGCGAAGGAAATTCACGCCGCAATTCCGGAAGAGATCAACAAAACAAACCAAACCTAAGAGCACAAGGCATGTTGGGTGGTCGCCCTCGGTCTTGGGGGGCCGAGTGTAAACAACAGCTAGTAGCAAGTGGACGGCGGTGGACCTCGGAACCAATCCACAGACTTTACTATCTACAGCCAGTGTCGTCCAGTTTGTTAAACCAGCTAGCGACGCCATCCCTCCACGCCTGACGAAACCGTCAAAAGACAACGACGGGGTATCCAATGCCGCCCCCTTCCACACCACACGGCCTCTCCCTTTCGGCCAAAAGTTTCGTGGTTCCATCCGAGCCTGATCTTCGGTTAGAGCAGGTGGAGTCACGGGGAGACGGACAAGGAGAAGAGATCAACGATGCACGGAGCAAACGCGTTTGTGATGTGGACGTCGGACATATATACATTTAGCCAAGTGCCAAGTGCATGCCATGGTTGACCCAGCCTCAAGGAATTCTGCTACCGTGATGGCAGTGATGCGATACCTATCGGCTATGGTTCATCTTGCTGTTGACTCTGGTCGACCTACTTACCGTCAAGCGCGACATCTTCAAGCACCTTCGTTGCACGCTAGCTATGTTCACGCTTGCTCTGGTTGCGAATAGCTAGAGAAACCACCAAATACGTACAGATAGATATCAGGTGTCAACTGACCAACTGGCTCACAAGTGTTGATAAACTGACGTATATAGAATCAGCCACAAGGATGTGTATACCGCAACATATGTAGTAATTCATATGTATGAGCAGAGACGAAGACAATTGGCGCAGAGCAACGGCCAAATGTTGTCACATGTCAGATTGAGGACGGACTGAAAAAAGTAAATGTCCATAGCTCCAAGTGGCAACACCATGCCTTACTTCATAATCAACCACAGGAACAGATACATTCACCGGGACCGGTAGAAAGCTGAGGTTGGAATTACATCCCCGAAGTCCTTCAAGTTCTAACATTCCTCGAGAACGATTCTCCGTTGCTCTTAAAATTTTATTTCCTGCGTCCAAAACTACCTGAATAACTGGAATTACGATTTAAATTCTCAATCTTCATGGTGCGCACAAGTAAATTGTCAGGTCTTCCTGAAAGAAACATGCAAGATAAAAAAGCATGCAGGAAAGAGTACGAAAATTTTCCTTTCCACCTCCATCACAACTTACTATACATTACTACTCCCTCCGTTTCATAATATAAGATGTTATTACAACCAATATATAAGCACATTGATTGTAATAATATTTTATATTATAGGACGGATGGAGTAAATTACAGCCATGGTTAGCTACAACAAGAACTTCACATAGGGGAATATAGCCTTCACTCCTAGGTTATGTAAATGAAGCATCATAATCTGGTTTCATAAGGTAGACTGAAGAGGCGGTTTGACTAATAATTTACGGTCACCAACCATGGCATGACAACATCAATATAATGATATCAATAATGAGCAGGCAACAACAGCAGGCCAGCAGAAACAACCTTAAGATCAAGATTAATTCCAACCTATACTATATTGTGAAAGGGGGTCACTTGCTACCCCAAATCGATACAAACAATCATGTAGACCAACCTCACAACTTTGCCGATATGAATCTTGTTTGTCAAACAGAATGCTAACTCTCCACAACTCTTTCTTGCAGGAGTTTATAGATTTCAACACAGCAGACTCTAGCAAGTAGCAACTGCAAACTAAGCCGTTGCCTATGAGATGGATGTCCGTGATGTGACAATGGAACAGGACGTGTGCATATTCTGGCGCAATGCACCCTGTTCCTTGCAATGTATTTGCTGGCCGGTGAACCGCTCTCTTCCACGACGTAGTGCAATCTTCGCAATTCCATCTACCAAAAAAATCTGGCATTTATAACTTTTCTGAGGGTTGGCATGGAGTATAATTTTGTCTGAGGTCTCCACATACACGGAATAAGCACAACGTGTCACTAATAGTAATGGGGAAAAGTTGCTTATCTGCCACTGAACAAATACACTATATGCCAGTGATGCTTCAGACACCCTGGACATGCGTGTCAGTCTCTCATATGAGAGGCATACTGTGAATCCAGTGGTTGTTCAATAACTATTGGAACTTGACAATCTATTGGACCTTAGAGGGCCTTCATATGGAAGTATCGACAAAACTGGGAGGAATAATGGACCTTCAGTTCTTGACAGTCTATTATACAGCAACACCATAACCTTTCTACAACATATTGCAGCAAGTGGGAGCTTAATGCTACATCCATAGGCGCAAAAGATACATATGTCAACAAAGTTTTTGCTGGGGCATCCAACCACAAGAACTCTGGAATGATTTGCATTTCTGCATTTCGTACTGAATTTGGAAAGATCAAGGACTGTACCAACTTTTTACTAACTCATGGCACAAGTACAAAAATATCAACTACTGAAGTTGTACATATAAACAACCCATGTGACACTAGGCACAATTTTAGTCACACAGATGCAATAGCAACTTTATGTTTTCATGTCCTATGCCACAGTGGAAGTTTGAAACCACCGTTTACATGAATTATCAATCACACAACGGAAGATGTTTCAGTCAGTAGGATGTAACAAGAACGCTGCCAAAATATAATATGGTTTCATCACTCAGTAATACAATACCAGTGCTTTAGTTGCATCAAGAGTAGGCATTCAGCCTTGACATCTTATTTTCTTGCATACAGATTAAATTAAGTAGCACACATTGGTATGGCCCAAAACAATGTGTCACATACCATAGTTTCTTGCTTGATGCATCAGTTAGAAAATGAACGTTTGCGTCTCTGAACATCGAACTCTACATCAATGAGGTCAGTTATACCAGCACTAATCTTCTGTCCTACTCGGACAGGACCTACACCATCGGGGGGAGTACCTGTAGAGGGCCCATGAAATAACTGACAAAGAGACCCCTTAACACATATAAGTCTAAAACAGCTGTATAGCGGCAAGAAAAAGAGACATTACCAGTTAATATCACATCACCCTCCATTAATGTCATGATGGAACTGATATAGCTGATTAGAAAAGGAATCTTGAATATCATATCACTTGTAAGTCCCTTCTGCCTAAGTTCACCATCTACCTGGATATAGTTGTTCAATGCTTGTTAATGATAATGTCATTACTTTGATTGCAGGCTGCAATAAATTCTCGGTGCATATTTATACAATTACCTTTAGCCACAGTTCTAGATCATAGGGATTAGTGATCGCTGATTTCGGAACCTATTTAACAGTCACCAAAATTAGCAAATATCATGATAGTGCACACGAATGATACATATAACGTTCAAAGGTCAAAGCATGAAAACCATGATTCAATAACAGAGGGAGGTGTTCTCATCGACAATGAAAGTTAGGTGGGTTTTTTACACACAAATGTCTACATCTGAAGAGTAAATATCCTGGTCTATTGGCAAGAGAAACTATTGCTTACCACCGCACTAATTGGAGTAAAGGTGTCCTGTACTTTACCCAATGTCCAAGGAAGACCTGCAGACTACAAATTCCAATGGTTGTTACTAGAAAGTTCAAGACAAGAAAAATATATTACACTATAGAACCAGGTGTTTTACTTACAAGGTCATGCTGATCAGTTGATACTAGCAAGTTATGCAAAAAGATAGTTCCAAAATATATGCAAAATTTATTGGATGGGAGAGAGATTGTAACAAGTTGTTAACATGTAAAACGAAAGTACAGGTTTGTGTTTATTCACACAGTTGTAGAAACATGGAACTTTTCAGAGTACAATGGGATGTTTGTTGATGAATTTCATTATGCAGGTCAAATATCCATATTCCTTGATCTGATCACTGTAAAGGAGAGAATTCTGAGACTACAGTATATGGTTTTTGCAAAATTTGTTTTGATAAGTTACTCTATCTATACTTAAGGTTCTGAAAACCACCGGGAATGGCAGGAAGTGGCAACAAAACAGAACAGGTGGAACAAGACTAAAGAAAAGTAGAAAACTACAGCTCTTAGTGCAAACCTTAGAAGCTGATTGCAGATCGTTTGATGACATGTCCAAAGCAAGTGCATAACCTGGGAAACCAGACATGTAGGCAGTCATATAGAATTTACTATGTCATAACTGAAAAAACAAATGAATGGCTTTTGATTTACTCATACAGTTCATGCCAGCTACATTAACACGAAGCAAAAACAGTAAGCCCCCCAAAGGCTCTGTTTCACAGAATACTGTAAGAAAGAGGGGAAACCCACCAAACAAGAACACATGCAGTTAAACTCTGAAAGCTTATCACCACAAATAGTCAAACACCGAAACACCGAATGCTTTTCACTCAAGTTTCCCTCTCACTTAAACACATAAGTCAGGCCATTTTCCACTACGAAGAGAGGATAGCACCTAACAGGCCAACAGGTAAACAAAAGAAAATGTAGAACAGCAAAAACGCATCTAAGATTCAATAAGAATGATGGCCAAGAGCTTATCTATTCTAGAATCTATATACGCATTTTCCAACAAGCTTGTCAAAGAGTATAAAGAGAATAATTCTCTCTTCGTAATTGCTAAAGTCATTGCCCTCATCTCCCAAAGTAATGTCCAGAAATCATTTGTAATTGCCGAATCAAAGTTCACACAGTTTGGGATCTCCTAGTTCATTTGCTAGTACATTGTCACAAAATTTTGCAATTACACTAGTTGTGCCCCTGAGACAAGAATGCAGATCCCTAATGAGCACAGTTCTTCAGATCAGTCGTTGCATTACGACACAATTGTTACTAGGGGTTATCGCGCAGGGATGGCGTCTCGCGACCACGGCTCGTAGTTACCTCCGACGAAATCCATGGCGGAGGCCTCGGGGACATCGCGCGCGCGCCGGGAGATGACGACGGCGAGCTCGACCTCGTGGTGCAGCGACTCGAGCGGCTCGGGCACCTCGATGGGGCCGGCGGTCGGGCCAGCGTGGAGAAACGACGACGTGGGCTTCAGGAACAGGACGGGTTCCTGCAGGCAGGGCGACAAGGCCGCCGCTGTCGCGACCGGATCAGCGACCGCGTCGGAGGAAGGGCGCCCCGTGTACTGGGACGGGAGAGGGTCAGGGTCGGAGGGGCATGGACCTTGAGGACAGGGTTGCCGAGATCTTTGGCATGGGAGATGTAGTTGCGCCCGGCCCCGACGATCTTCGTGCTCGCCGCAAGGAGCCTCTGCGCCGCCGCTGCTGCCATGGCCGAGAGAGCTGCAAACAGTGGATGAATGTTTCTTTTTTGGGGGAGCTTGGGAGGAACGAATGATTTTCTGGGTTTTTTTAGGAGGGAATGATTTTCTTGTAATCTTCATCCCGAAATAAACGTGGCTCGTTTAATATGAACTTGAAACTCCGGAAAAGAAAGATATGCATTTGAGAAAAGAATAGATATTATGAGCCCTTCGGAAGAAGAATTCAGATTACTATGAACAAGAATAAGAATTATGTTATGCTCATCCTTTATCAAGTTTAATTGATGATAAGCAACGGATTTAGCATACAACTATTTTTCTTGAAAGAAACTTGAAGAGATAGATAGGTAAGCACCACTTGAGGCATAATTGAAGGAAGCACCGGTAAGAATTCACAGTTGAATGGGAACACCAAGAATTAATGTAGATACATGAGAATGAAGAGATCATGATCCACCTAACAGAAAACTTGAACAAGGCACCGGATAATCGAGAGACGAACGAAGAGACAACAATTGAGAAGAATTGAGGATGAAGGCGGAAAGCTGAGAACGAAGAATCTTCTGAAATGATGGCCTTCGGAGGATCGAGAAATGAACACAACACAGAAATGCACCGGATAGCACGAAAGGGATTACTCATGATTGACAACAAATGAGAGGATACACGAAGCTGAGATGACAATCTTCACGAGAATGGAACAAGACTGAGAGAAACACTCCTTCGGATAGCAAGCTGAGAATGATCGAGAACAACACCAAGAATTACTGAGACCTCCGGAATAATGAAGAATGCAAGGTTGAGCCAAATATGAGAATTAATTCGAATAGATCTTGGAGAAGGGATATAACTGATGAAATCATACTTACGTCATAGTTGAAAAGAATTAATGATCTCCGGAAAAAGATTAAAAGAGCCAGATAAGATCTTGGGAAAACATGTGGGTTATGGGCCCACTCAAAGAAACCACCGTTAGAAAAGATTGCTGGAAAGATTGATATTGCACCGGTATGAAGAGAACTAGATGAGGTTAGCACCTCGAAATAATTAAAAGAATTGAAAATGAGAAAGTACTGAAATATCTTTGACACTCCGGATAGAAAAGAGAGGAATGAATAACAAGAAGACTGATAAGAATTTCCAACATGGGAAAGAATTACAAGGACAAAAAGGATATGATGACACGGACAACTAAATTGAATTCACCGGAAAAATAACAAGACTAAATAAGGATGAACATGAAGCTCCTGAGAATCTTCACAATGAATCACCGGGTAAGAGAGAAAAGAACAGACAGCGGAAGCACCATGAAAAGAAAACTCTTGGATGAAAATCCAATCACTGAAAAAAAGGGTGGGAGGGCGGGAGAAAAAACAAAGACGACTTGAAAGAGATGAGATGAACTCCGGCATAAAAGAGAGAATGATCTTACAAAATTAGATAAGATTGAATCCACTTGGAGAGAAACACACCGCTTGAAAAAGAATTAACATGACGACTCCGGTTGACAAGAATGATAAGACAATTGATTTGAGCAAAGAGAATTGGTACTTTCATAAAAATATGAGAACACCGCTTAGAGAAGATCTGAAATCACCACTTGACATCGAAGCAACTTGAATTACCATATTCCAACAAACAAAGGGTGAGGCTTATGAAACAAGCCAGAGCAAACTCATGAGAAAGATTTCGTCCGATATTTTCGTGGACAGGAATCCACTAGATGTCGAACCCCAACCTAACATCATGCATTTGTTGGAAGATTGTCCTATAAGCAACTACTTGAATTCTCACCTATGAATTCCCGAAATATCTGGTCATGCAATCTGGTACACGGATACAAGGAGTAAAAATAGCACAACTCCTATACTAACCCGTCACCTGTATCACATCCATCAACACACGACCAGAATCTCGGACCTTCATCTACAACAGACCCTCGTGATCACAACGATACAAAGTATGGCAGTACTCCCGATCAATCTGCACCAGTACTGGGGACATCGGGGTTATCTCGTCACTACTAGTATTGAAGCAATTACGAACATCCTTCGTTCTGAGATACTAAGAAATCTGAATGATAACGATGTGCTCAAGAATCCCCTGGAGCTCGACTCCCCTGAAACTCAAAGCAAATAGGAGGCACCAAGACAGAACTCCGTCACATCGGCATCATATAGATCGCAACAATATCCGCGTGATCCTAAAAAAAATTTGAGTGAGAAGAGGAGTAGAATAAATTATTACGTCAAGATTCCTCACCAGAGCATAGAAGAGGAGAAAAAAGAATCCTACTCTCCGATATATAACTAGACTCAAAGCAGTTTTTCACTAGACTCGACTCGGCCAAGTTCGATCAATCAAGGGGACTCCTAGGTCGGTACTGCTCTGATACCAACTTGTCACGCCCAAGATGCGACCCTATCATCAATTTGGCACGAAGGCCTCGTCAGGGATAGAAGCGCATCTCGTCGTGTCGCAAGAATGGATATCGTTACAAGTACATGTACTGAAAAGAAGAGATATATAATAGAATTGGCTTACACTCGCCACAAGCTACATCAGAGTCACAACAGTACAATATATAATCATCATGAAGAAGAGCAGGGGCCGACTACGGACGAACCAAACGAGAAAAGAAGAACGACGTCCATCCTTGCTATCCCAGGCTGCCGGCCTAGAACCCATCCTATATCGATGAAGAAGAAGAAGAAGAAGCAACTCCAAATGAACAATCAACGCGCTCGCGTCAAGTAACCTTTACCTATACCTGCAACTGGTGTTGTAGTGATCTGTGAGCCACAGGGGCACTCAGCAATCTCATTTCCAAAGGTATCAAGACTATCAAAGCTCAATGGGTGAGGTATGGTTAAGTGGTGAGGTTGCAGCAGCGGCTAAGCATATATTTGGTGGCTAAACTTACGAGTACAAGAAATAAGAGGGGGGAAGATCTACGCACAGCGGACGTGACTACTGATGATCAAATGAATGATCCTGAACACCTACCTACGTCAGACATAACCCCACCGTGTACTCGATCGGAGAAGGAACTCACGAAAGAGACAATCACGGTTACGCACACAGTTGGCATATTTTTAATTAAGTTGACTTCAAGTTATCTAGAACCAGTGTTAAATAAAGTTTCCACGTTGCCACATAACCGCGGGCACGACTTTACGAAAGATTTAACCCTGCAGGGGTGCTCCAACTAGTCCGTCACAAATTACCACAAGCCGCATAGAAATCCTCGATCACGACACTCGCAATCTCGTCGGATTCCTTAGTGGAAAACCTCAACTCTGAGATTACCCAAAGCATCACCGGAATCCCGATGCACAAGATATCTCGTCAAAGGTAAAACTAATCCAGCAAGGACACACGACGAATGGAACTAGCTACGGGTGCCAAACCTCGAGTTTCCTCGCGGTGGCCCCGCAGGCAGACCGTTTGGGACCAACACGATCAACACTGGCCTCCCTGTTTATGTAAAATTACTCCTCGGGTAGCGCTAACTCCCTATGCATTTCAGTATTATCAAAATATTATGTTGGGCAAATGTAAAACCAATGTTGGGCCTTGCCAGACCAGCTTTAATCTAAAACGAATTATCAAGGGGGTCCCCATAACAACCCCGATCGTGTTAGGAGCGCTCAATTATGGAACATAACACCGGTAGCCGAAACTAAGGGGGCAAAGGTGGAACAAAACACCAGGCTAGAAAGGTCGAGCCTTCCACCTTTTACCAAATATATAGGTGCATTAAATTAAATAGCATTAATATGGTGATATGACAAGGAACCCATGTTATCACATGGAAGCAACTGCACCTGCAACTAGCAACGCTACCAACAGGGTTAAGCAAGCAGTAACATAGCCAAACAGTGGTTTGCTAGGTTGAACAGGTTGAAGGTTTTTATGGCATTGTTGAGAGGCTGATATTTAACATGTGGTAGGCAATGAGACATAATCGATAGAAACGGTAATACTAGCATGGCAATGATAGTAATGGTATCTGGGGAAATGGTCATCTTGCCTGAGATCCCGCTTGGAAGAAGAATGACTCCGTGAAGCAGACGAACCGACGTAGTCGAACGGGTCCTCACAATCCGGCACGCTGCGGAACTCCATCGAGACGAAGCAAACCGGAAACAAGCATCAACACAGAGAATTCACCACACGATGCACAACACAAATGATGCATGAGCATCTGAATGCATGCAAGTCACGGCATGATAATTCACACAATCAAATACTACACATTAAGT
The DNA here is from genome assembly GCF_904849725.1 of Hordeum vulgare subsp. vulgare. Taxonomy (NCBI): domain Eukaryota; kingdom Viridiplantae; phylum Streptophyta; class Magnoliopsida; order Poales; family Poaceae; genus Hordeum; species Hordeum vulgare. The sequence continues at coordinate 41,323,036 of NC_058521.1, read as the reverse complement.
GAAGTTCAATATGCAACGAGTTGCATATTGACGACACTCCACGTTTATTTATTTAGTTCTACCCCGATTAGATACACGGCAATATTAAATATGGTTAAACATGGCAAGAGGTGAAGCGTAATTAAATTACCTATCTAGGCATTTTAAATGAGGTCGGAAATGACATGTAGCATCTCCGAGACGACCTCACATGTTAATTTACAATTCTGTCCAGATCTGAACTAACGCATTTAATTAGTTGTTAAACAGTAAAACAAATAGGTTCACGTGATTCTACCCGTCGACACAAGCAATTTACACATAGAGATCATCTCCAACGGAGCTACGGATCAAAAGTTACAAGCACCGCAAGATATGATGGCATGAATGCAATATGTGTGCAACGACGGTCACGAGCACTTCAAAACATATAACCAGCAAGAGAAAATGAAACTACAGGATATACTAAGCAAGTTTCATGTAGGACACGATCAAATCAGAGCTACGGTTCAACAACTACGAGCAAAACAAGAAATCACTACAATCTGCCAAAATCAGCCACATAGCATTTTCTATACCCCACAGCTACGAGCTACACAACTCCGATAAACTCAAGCAAGGCATGACACGAAAGAGGGCAAGAAGCACTACTACAAACAACTAACAACAAATAGCATGGCAGCAAGGATCACTAGAGAAAGAAGTCACAAAATGGCATTCCACACACTATTTCAGACTTAGTGAAAATTACACTTCATGAAAGTGCAGTTTTCGATCTGAAGCCATATTGACAGCAGCAAAACCTATAGCTACAGGACTCCAAATGGCAGGAAAATTCACAGAATGCTAGAGAAACACAAGGGCTACAACTAACTTCATTGCACCAACCTCAAAAGAGCTACATATCACAAGATACAAGCAAGACAAGACAGCAACAAAATATAACAGATCTCAGACTTAGAAATATTTCAGCTCCTCCAAATCAGCACTATTTCTAGAAACTTGAGAGCAAGCAAACCACACCTAAACATGACTTTTTATTGCAACCAAAAATACCAGGGGCTAGACTAAACATCCAAGAACAACTCCCTAGTTGTCAACTCCGTCAAACGAAGCACGAAATAAATCCTACGAAATAAACAAGAGGGCAACATGGCAAAATATCTCGCGAACTAACTTGCTCAAAAGCTAAAACTAATTGCACAGAAAAATCACATGGATTTTTCTACCCCGAAAACATATAAAATATGTGGGGTTGCAACACAAAAATATTGCCACACGAAAATGCGAGAAAATAACCTAGACACGGAAAAATAAACTAGCGCAATTCCCTACACGCAAAAATATCAATGACCGCTCTAAAATACATGGAAAATAGGTTCCTAAAACATCGGCATTTCTATCACAGCATTCGGGCAATCCGGACACACACGAAAAATAATTACGGGACCAAACCTATGGAAACAGCACGCTAATCTATGCATTCGACACATCAAAGAACATCAAATAATTATGCAAGTTTTATAAACGGATTCTACGCGCAAAACTACATGAAAACCATATCTAATTCATCGCGATCCGACTAACGGTTTAAAAGATACACGCGTTTTAAAAATCAGCTATTATTCTGGAATTTAATTAATTCCGAAAATCCTAATAAAATAAACGGGCCAACTCGTGGGCGCAGCATACCGAAAAAGGTGCCTAGGCGGGGGATAGGCGGGCTGGTGGAGGGGTGCTCACCTCGGCTTCATGGGCGGCTCGGACTGGAGAGGAGCTGGGCCCCGAGGCTAAGGGAGGCCGGCCCACGTGCAGTGCTCTGCGGCAGCCCAGGTGGCCATCGCCCCCGATCTGCCCTGGATCGAGGGGAGGCATGGTCGGGACAGGGTCAGCGGCCCTAGCTTGGACGGTTGTTGGCGACGAGGAGCCGAGGGGCACGCCGGCAGGCGGCGGCGCTAGGGGCGACGCGAAGCGGCAGACAGCGGCACTCTCGAGGAGGAGCAGGGACCCCGGCAAGGGGCTCGCGACCTGCAGGCACCATGGGGAAGAAGGATGGTGAGGCCATGGCAGATAATAAAGGAGGAGAAGCGAGGGGCCACAGGGCGGGGCTACCTGGACGGCGGCGGGGTTGACGCGGTGGCGGCTCGCCGGAGGGCGAGGGAACAGCGATGGGAGGCACGAGACGCAACGACGGCGAGGCTAGGTTGCGGGAGCTCGGGATAGAACGGGCTCGCCAGATGGGCTCGGCAGGCCGGTCGCGGGCTCGGCGGGCCCGACGGCGCTGAGGAATAGGCAGGCGGCTAGGGTTAGGTGGGTGGCGCGGAAATCGAGGTGGAGGGGGGTTTGTCTGAAAATAAGCACGGGGGTCTATTTATAGGCAAAGGGGGGCTAGGTTAGCCGGAATCGCGTTCCGGATCCAACCGTGCGGTCGGAATCGGACGATTCCGCACGCGGGAACGGGTGAGTGGCTGTGAAGAGTGGTATACCGGAGACGAGAGGGAAAACGGGCGGCGCGGCAACGAGTTTTTAAAACACCGACAGACGTCCGACGGTAGACCGGATACGGTGCCGCTACGGTCGACCGTTCGGGTACCAGACGAACTCCGATGGCGACGGAATTCGACAAGCGGCCTAGCTATATCTAATTACGACCGCATGCCAAGTTTCACCCCGATCAGAGAAAGTTTTATGCACACTTTGAAAACAGGGTTACGACGGTGCCGCGAGCGCGTGTGTGAGCGGTCGGGCTCAGAACGGACAACGACGTGAACCGGCAACTAACAACGGATGCAAGTTTGAAAACTGGCGGCAACGGAGATGCGATGCAATGCAGATGATGCGCATGATGTGATGATGATGCGACAAAAGAAAATAGACACACGACAAAAACGGAAAGAAGGGGAGAATCTTCTGGAACGCCGGCATCGGGCTGTCACAAATACGGAGCCATCAATGGTATGATGACTTGACCTCCAGTGAGGAGAGTAATCTAGCCATCTAAACCTCACCTCGCAATAGCACAATGACACGTCGCACAACATCCAATTGTCGCCCACATGTGGCTATTGTTGGGGTTGTGTCACTCTCGTTGACCTTTGCGCCAGCTTCACGGGTTTCTCACACTACTCTGCATTGTACGACAACAACGACAATTCCTCACTTGTGGTCATGCTTGTGCTCAAACAACAATCTGCACGACTAGTCCACACAAAGGGTCTTCAGGCAATGACGATGTCTTCATGGGAGAGGATTAGCTCGGGGTCTCCCTGGTAGCCGCGCCGAGGGAGAGGAATGTTGTCCTCCATGCCGACTAGCTCGGAGTCTCCCTGGCGGCCACACCAAACCTCTCAGCGAGGTTGCCCTGCAGCTCATGGCCTTAAGAGGAGAAAATATCTTCATCTTGGTGGACGCCCATGCCTACTCACATCGCAAGTTTCATGCAGGTGGTGGGCGTGTAAGTTTCAACGTACACTACAACGTGGAAGCGTATGGACCATTTTAGGGGAGTAAACACATGTAAAGGTCTCATTTGAAAATAAATGCACCATAGATGCTAGCCATGCAAGCTTAGGACGTGAGATGAACGAGCTTACATAGTAATTGGGAACCAAGATAGCAGTTACGAAGTTATATGACTAAATTGAAACACCTCCAATAGTATTAGGAAAAACAATGCAATTTCAAAATTGTAGGACTAAACTGACACACCACGAATAGTTTTAGGGCTTATGACTCTTTTAGGTGAGTTGGTGAAAAATCTAGCCATTTTACTCTTTCTTTTGCGGTGTGTTTGTTGGGATCTGATGAATTATGAGTTTTTGATCAGATCTATGAAAACATATTCATGCTTGATTATTATAGCCTCGTATTTCTTCTTTGGTATTTGGTTTTTGTCTAGCCAACTTGATCTTTTATCTTGCAATGGGAAGAGGGGTTTTGTGATGGGTTCGATCTTGCGGTGCTCAATCTTAGTGACAGAAAGAGACATGACACGCATGTATCGTTGCTATCAAGGATAAAATGATGGGGTCTATTCCTACATGAATAGATCTTGTCTACATCATGTCATCGTTCTTAAGGCATTACCCCTTTTCTCCATGAACTCAATACACTAGATGCATGTTGGATAGCGGTCGATGTGTGGAGTAATAGAAGTAGATGCAGGCGGAAGTCGGTCTACTTATCTTGGAAGGGATGCCTATATACATGATGATTGTCTTGAATATCGTCATAATTATTTGCTTTTCTATCAATTGCCCAACAGTAATTTGTCTACCCATCGATTGCTATTTTCTCGAGAGAAACCACTAGTGAAACCTACGACCCCGGGTCTACTTCACATCATCTATTTGCAATCTCTACTTTGATATTTGTGTTTCTACTTTATTTGTATTTTGTTTTCAAATCTATATTATCAAAAAAACCAAAAATACCTTGATGCGTTCTATTTGCTATGACTCTTATTTGCATCTATCAATCTATCCTTACTTTACCCACGAGGGATTGACAACCACTCTACACGTTGGGTTGCGAGGATTTGCTATTTGTGTGTAGGTGCTGCTTACATAGTCTTGTGGATCTTTCTACTAGATTGATACCTTGGTTTCTTAACTGAGGGAAGTACTTGTCGTCGATGTGCTACATCACCCTTTAAGCTTGAAGGGAAACCAACGCACATGCGAAGGCCGTCATGCATCAACATATCTCAATCCTTTTTATAGCAAAGGACATTCTTGAAAGTACTCTTATATGAAGCAAACGGTCCCGTGAACACATGGGATTTTCTGTCTAGTCATGTTCATCATATTGAGTTGATTCACATTCGTTACTTTGATAATTTGATATGTGGATGGACCGGTGCTAAGGTGTTGTTCTTACTTGAACGACAAACCTACTTATGGTTACCCCTCTCACAAGCATCCACAACTATGAATGAAGAATTAAGATAAATCTAACAAGAGCATGAAACATGTGGATCCAAATCAGTCCCTTATGAAGTAACGCATAAACTAGGGTTTAAACTTCTGTCACTCTTGCAACCCATCATCTATTTATTACTCCAAAATGCCTTCCCTTAGGCCCATAGCATGGTGAAGTGTCATGTAGTCGACGTTCACACGACACCGCTAAGAGAAGAAACACCATTCATATGATCAAAATATCGAACGAATACCAACTTCACATGATTACTTACAAAAAGATTTCTCCCATGTCCTTAGGAACAAAAGTAACTACTCACACATCATCAACATGTTCAAGATCAGAGGTATAATAATGATGATCAAGGATCTAAACATAATATCTTGCACCATGTAAACCAACAAGCATCAACTACAACATGTAATCAATAGTAACCCACATGTACCAATCTGAAGTTTTGAGACAAAGAATGAATACAAGAGATGAACTAGGGTTTGAGATGAGATGGTGCTGGTGAAGATGTTGATGAATATTGGTCCTCCCACGAAGGAGGAAGCGTTGGTGATGACGATGGCTTCGATCTCCCCCTCCCGGAGGGGAGTTTCCCCGACAAAATATCTTTGCCGGAGAACAAAAGGGCCTCTGACTAGGTTTCCGCCTCGAGACAGTGAGGCTTTGTGTGACAGCCCGATGTCGACGTTCCAGAAGATTCCCCCTTTATTCCGTTTTTTGTCGTGTGTCTATTTTTATTTGCGGCATCATCATCGCATCATGCGCATCATCAGCATTGCATCGGCATCCCATTGCCGCCAGTTTTCAAACTTGCATCCGTTGTTAGTTGCCGGTTCTCGTCGTTGTCCGTTCTGAGCCCGACCGCACTCGCACACGCCCGCGACATCGTTGAAATCTTGTTTTTAAAAGTGTGTGTAAAATATTCTCTGATTGAGTCGGAACTTGACGTGCAGTCTTATTTTAATATAGGTAGGCCGCGTGTCAAATTTCGTCGCAATCGGAGTCCGTCTGGTACCCAAACGGTCGACCGTAGCGACACCGTATTGGTCTACCGTCGGACGTTTTTCGGTGTTTTAAAATCACGTTGCCGCGCCGCACCGTTTCCCTCTCTTCCCCGGCTAACCTGCTCTACATGGCCACTTAGCCCGTCCTGCGATCGGAATTGTTCGAATCCGACCGCGCGGTTGAAACCGGGGCGAAAAACTGTTGAACCTAGCCCCCCCTTTTGTTATAAATAGGCCTCCCATGCTGATTTTGGACAGAAACCCCATTCCCCTCGAGATCTGCACGCAGCAATCCCTAGCAGCCCGCCTCCCATATCCTCCTCGCGCCGCCGGGCCCACGAGCCCGCAACCGGCCCGACCGGGCCCGAAGCAGCGCCGCCGCCGCTCGCCCAGCTCCCGTGGCTGCTCTGCCTCGCCTGCTCCCGCAGCTAGCGCCAGGCGCCCGGGGTCTTCCCTGCCGAGCTGCCCCGCGCCCCTCGCAACCTCGCCTACGCGCCTCCTCCTCCTGTATCCAGCGTGCCATCCCCGGCCGCCTCCCGCCGGCCAGCCGCGCAGCTTCTGGCCGCAGCCCCGCCATGGCGAGCTCCCGTCGCTCGGTTCCCCGCTGTCGCCAGCTCCCGTCGCTGCCGGGCTTGCCGTCGCCAGATCCGGGCCGGCCACCCCCGGATCCGGTCCCCACCGGCGAGCCCCGCCAGCACCGCCCCCTGCTGAGCTTCCTTGCCGAGTCCTGCCGCCTAAACCACGCCGCCATGGCCGCCCGAGAGGAGCTCGAGGCCAGAGCCCTCGCTCGCTCGCCCCGCGGCATCAGGCCTCGCCCCACCTGGGCCGGCGTCCTCCCAGCACGCCTGGGCCGAGCGCCCGAGGCCAAGTGATGACCCACAAGTATAGGGGATCAATCGTAGTCCTTTCGATAAGTAAGAGTGTCTAACCCAACGAGGAGCAGAAGGATCTGACAAGTGGTTTTCAGCAAGGTAAAATCTGCACGCACTGAAATTGTCGGTAACAAGTGATTGTGTGGTGAGCTGATTCGTAGCAAGCAACAAGTAACAAAAGTAGCAACGGTGCAGCAAGGTGGCCCAATCCCTTTTGTAGCAAGAGACAAGCCTGGACAAAGTCTTATAGGAGGAAAAATGCTCCCGAGGACACACGGGAATTTCTGTCATGCTAGTTTCATCATGTTCATATGATTCGCGTTTGTTACTTTGATAGTTTGATATGTGGGTGGACCGGCGCTTGGGTACTGCCCTTACTTGGACAAGAATCCCACTTATGATTAACCCCTCTCGCAAGCATCCGCAACTACAAAATAAGAATTAAGACAAAGTCTAACCATAGCATTAAACTAGTGGATCTAAATCAGCCCCTTACGAAGCAACGCATAAACTAGGGTTTAAGCTTCTGTCACTCTAGCAACCCATCATCTACTTACTACTTCCCAATGCCTTCCTCTAGGCCCAAATAATGGTGAAGTGTTATGTAGTCAACGTTCACATAACACCACTAGAGGAAAAACAACATACAACATATCAAATTACCGAATGAATACCAAATTCACATGACTACTATTAGTATGACTTATCACATGTCCTCAGGAACAAAAGTAACTACTCACAAAGCATAATCGTATTCATGACCAGAGAGTTAATGAGTAGCATCAAGGATGTGAACATAAACTCTTCCACCAAGTAATCCAACTAGCATCAACTACAAAGAGTAATCAACACTACTAGCAACCTTACAAGTACCAATCGGAGTCGCGAGATGGAGATTGGTTACAAGTGATGAACTAGGGTATTGAGATGAGATGGTGTTGATGAACATGTTGATGGTGACGAGTACCCTCCGATGAGAGGAGTGTTGGTGATGACGATGGCGACGATTTCCCCCTCCGGGAGGGAAGTTTCCACAGCAGGATCGTCCTGCCGGAGCTCTAGATTGGTTCTGCTCAAGTTCCGCCTCGTGGCGGCAGCGAATCCATGAAAAATCTCCTCCCTGATTTTTTTCTGAACGAAACCCTTCATATAGCAAAAGAGGGGACAAGTGGGCCAGCAGGTTGCCCACAAGCCCTCATGGCGCGGCCTGGGGGGTGGCCGCACCGTGCAGGCTTGTGGCCAACCCCTGGCGCCCCTCTCGCACTTCTTCGGCCCAGTATTTTTGATAAATCAGGAAAAAAAATCCTCGTTGATTTTTACGGCGTTTGGAGTTGCGCAGAATAGGTATCTCAACTTTGCTCCACTTTTAGGCCAGAATTCGAGTTGCCGGCATTCTCCCTCTTCATGTAAACCTTGCAAAATAAGAGAGAAAAGGCATAAGAATTGTACCGTGAAGTGAAATAATAGTCAAAGCAGCGATAAATATCAACATGAAAACATGATACAAAATGGACGTATCACCCAGCTGGACCAGTCAGCGCCCGAGGCCAGGCCTGCCTCCTCCTCTCATGGCCCGATGGCCTAGGTGAGCACTCCTCCTTACTATCCCGCGCTCGAGCGGTGTTTAGTTATCACGCGCCCGTGTACTGTAGGCCATCTGTAGTAGAATTCGGCCCTTTTTTAGATTCCTGCGAATTTAATTATTTTCAGGAAGATATGCTAGATATTAAATCGTCCGTAGTATTTAATCCGTATGTCGGATTGAGGCAAGTTATATATGGAACTCGTGTAGAATTTCACATAGATTACGAATTTGCAACTTGCATGCATGTTTGAAGTAGTTTGAACCGCCAAATGCCTAGTTTCGCGTGATGTCCCAATAGGATGTGTTCCGTATTTATTTCTCGTGCGTATCCGGATTGCTCGAATGCCGTAGATAAAATGCTCATGATTTAGGAACCCTTTTGCCATGTATTTTAGAGTGGTTGATTGTATTTTTGCACGTAGGATTCCGTCACTAGTTTATTATACCATGTTTAGGACATATTTCCGCATATACGTGTGGCGTTGTTTTCATTTCGCAACTCCTCATGTTATATAAGTTTTCGGGGTAGAAAAATCCATAGAATTTAACTGTGCATTCAGTTTTAGCTTTTGAGCAAGTTAGTTCGCGTGCTATTTTGCCGTGATGCCCTCTTGTTTATTTAGTGGCATTTAATCCGTGCGTGATATGATTAAGTTGTCAACTAGAGAGTTGCTCTTGGATGTTTAGTCTAGCCCCTGGTAATGTTGGTTGCAATAGAAATCCATGTTTAGATGTGGTTTTTTTGTTCTCTACTTGCTAGGAAATAGTGTTGCTTTAGAGATGCTGAAATATTTCTAAGTCTGAATCTGTTATATTTTGTTGTTGTCTTTGCATGAGTTTATCTCGTGATCTGTAGCTCTTTTGAGGTTGGTGCAATGGAGTTAGTTGTAGACTTTGGGATTCTCTAGCATGCTGTAAATTTTCATGCCACTTGGAGTCCTGTAGATTATGGTTTTGCTGCTGTCAATATGCCTTCAGATCGAAAACTGCAGTTTCATAAACTGTTATTTTCACTAAATCTGAAACTGTGTGTGAGAAGCCATTTTGTGACTTCTTTTCCTATTGATCCATGCTTCCATGCTAGGTGTTATTAGATGTATGTTGTAGTGATTCTTGCCCTCTACCGTCTCATGCCTTGTTTGTGCATTTTAGATTTGTGTAGCTCGTAGTTGTGGGGTGTAGAAAATGCTATGTGGCTGATTTTGGCAGATTGTAGTGCTTTCTTGTTTAGCTCGTAGTTGTTGAACCGTTGCTCCGTTTGGATCGTGTCCTATATGAAACTTGCTTAGAATCTCATGTAGTTTCATATTATCTTGCTGGTTGTGTGTTTTGAAATGCTTGTGACTGTCTTTGCACACATTTTGCATTCATGCCATCATATCTTGTGGTGTCTGTATCTTTTGATCCGTAGCTCCGTTGGAGATGTTCTCTATGTGTAAATTGCTTGTAACGACGCGTAGAATCATGTGAACCTATTTTTTCTGTTTAACAAACATTTGAAAGTGTTAGTTCAGATCTGGGCAGAATTGTTAATTAATATGTGAGGTCGTTTCGGAGATGCTATATGTCATTTCCGACCTCATTTAAAATGCCTAGATAGATAGTTTAATTACGCTTCACCTCTTGCCATGTTTAACCACATTTAATATTGCCGTGTACCTAACCGGGAAGGAATTAAATAATTCGTATGTGGAGTTTCGTCAATATACAACTTCACTTAATGTGTAGTGTTTGAGTGTTGTGAATCGCCATGCCATGTATTGCATATATTCAGCTGTTCATGCATCATATGTGGATTGCATCTTGTCGTGCATGTGCCGTGGTGAATACCTGTGTTGATGCTTGTTTCCGGTTTCCTTCGACTCGATAGAGTTCCGGAAGCATGTCGGATTGTGAGGACCCGTTCGATTACATCGGTTCGTCTGCTTCACGGAGTCATTCTTCTTCCAAGCGGGATCTCAGACAAGATGACCATTTCCCCAGATACCATTACTATCATTGCCATGCTAGTATTATCGTTTCTGTCGCTATGTCTCGTTGCCTACCACATGTTAAATATCAGCCTCTCAACAATGCCATGAAAACCTTTAACCTGTTCACAACCTAGCAAACCACTGATTGGCTATGTTACCGCTTGCTTAACCATGTGTTAGCGTTGCTAGTTGCAGGTGTAGTTGCTTCCATGTGATAACATGGGTTCCTTGTTATATCACCATTTAATGCTATTTAATTTAATGCACCTATATACTTGGTAAAAGGTGGAAGGCTTGGCCTTTCTAGCCTGGTGTTTTGTTCCACCTTTGCCCCCGTAGTTTCGGTTACCGGTGTTATGTTCCATATTTGAGCGCTCCTAACACGATCGGGGTTGTTATGGGGACCCCCTTGATAATTCGTTTTAGATGAAAGCTGGTCTGGCAAGGCCCAACTTTGGTTTTACATTTGCCTAATAACTAATAAAATTGCATAGGGACCCGTCGGCACCCGCAGAGTAATTAATCAACCCCCGGGCCAGTGCTCCGCATGAGTGTTGGTCCACCCACCTAGCAGTCGGCGGTGCCACCTCGGGGCAACTCGAGCGTTTGGCTACCGTCCACTATGCATAGACGTTGTGTCCTGAGAACGAGATACGCGGCTCCTATCAGGTTCGTCGACACACCGGGTGGCCTTGCTGGATTAGTTTTACCTTCTACGAGATATCTTGTGCATCGGGATTCCGGTGATGCATTGGGTAATCTCAGAGTTGAGGTTTTCCACTAAGGAGTCCGACGAGATCGCGAGCTTCGTGATCGAGGATTTCTACGCAGCTTGTGGTAATTTGTGATGGACTAGTTGGAGCACCCCTGCAGGGTTAAATCTTTCGGAAAGTCATGCCCGCGGTTATGTGGCAACGTGGAAACTTTGTTTAACACTGGTTCTAGACAACTTGAAGTTAACCTAATTAAAATATGCCAATTGTGTGCATAACCGTGACTGTCTCTTTCGTGAGTTCCTTCTTTGATCGAGTACACGGTGGGGTTATGTTTGACGTAAGTAGGTGTTCAGGATCATTCAATTGATCATCAGTAGATCACGTCCGATATGCGTAGATCATCCCCCTCTTTATTATTGTACTCGTAAGTTAGCCACCTCATATATGCTTAGTCGCTTGCTACAGCCTCACCATTTAACCATACCTCACCTAATAAGCTTTGCTAGTCTTGATACCTTTGGAAATGAGATTGCTAAGTCCCCTGTGGCTCACAGATTACTACAACACCAGTTGCAGGTAGATGTAAAGGTTACTTGACGCGAGCGCGTTGATTGTTCATTTGGAGTTGTTTCTTCTTCTTATTCTTCATCGATCTAGGATGGGTTCCAGGCCGGCAGCCTGGGATAGCAAGGATGGACGTCGTTCTTCTTTTCTCGTTTGTTTTCATCCGTAGTCGGACCCTGCTCTTCTTCATGATGTTTATGTATTGTATTGATGTGACTCTGATGTAGCTTGTGGCGAGTGTAAGCCAATTCCATATATCTCTTCTTTTCAGTACATGTACTTGTAATGATATCCATTCTTGCGAAACGACGAGATGCGCTTCTATGCCTGACGAGGCCTTCGTGCCAAATTAAGGATAGGGTCGCATCTTGGGCGTTACACTTTGTCTAGAAACTATATTCTTCATTTTTTTTCTAGGGCAAAACACACCTAATAGGAGAAGAGGGGGGGGGGGGTCAAGAGACCTGTTGGGGCCCCACAAGCTAACAGGGTGTGCCTAGGGGGCGGACGTGCCCTATTGGCTTGTAGCTAGAAGGTGCCCCCCCTATGGTATATTTTTGTCCCAATAATTCACATATATTTCATAAAAAAATTCCGTGAAGTTTTAGGTCATTTGGAGTACAGTGTTTTTTTATCTTTTTTCTTGGTTTTCAGGTCGAGAATTCTAGTCTCCGAAAATTTCCGCCTTGGTGATGTAACTTGCAAATTATGAGGGAAAAGGTATAATAATTGTATAATAATGAGGAATAATGGACAAGAATAATCATAAATATCACTAAGAATTCATGATGCAAAATGGACATATCAAACATTGATAAGGAAAGAGTACAAAGCTACTTGACCGGAAAAGAAAAATACAAAAGGATTTTTTTTCAAAGATTACAACTATTCTTTGTGTTGTTAATCATCTAGATAAATATTTTTGAGCGTGGATAGCAATCCATCCAATATTGTCATAAGGTGTTGGCTTCTCTTTGTGGCTAGTTCTCCATATTTCACGCTCGTAGTGTCCTCGCCATATCACTTGTGAGACATTTCTTCTCTCGTCAATTATTCTTCCTACTAGACTAAAAGTAGACTCGGATGATATCGTTGAGATGGATACCGTTAGCAAATCTCTTGATAATACGGAGATCACCAAATATGTAAGCTTGTGTTCATGCCACCACTCCGGTATGTTAAACATTTCACCATCTTGTCCATGATAGTGGGCTGATTTTTTTCATTATTGAGGTATGTAGCTAACATCCCGCCACTAGTTACTCTGCGCGATGCTGATGTTGGTGTCAAAGAACTCGAGGAAGAGGAGGAGAAACCAAATGATGATGCTGGAGGAGGTTGTTGGGTCCGAACTCCAGCATAATTTTTGTCGCGCTTACTATAAAATTTAGAAACCTTATCACGAACATTAGTGAAATAAGAGCGAGGTAACATTACCAAACCCTTGCAAGCTTAGCTTCAGGATAAAAAATAAATCCAAATGCATATTGGAATTTCGTTCCAATATTTCAAATATTTGTCTTTCATGACAACCACAACATCACGTAACATCATATTAGCTTCATATGCTTTCACATGAGCAACAACATAAAAAATATGATGGAACATTAAATGATATGTGGGATAATACTAAGCAACGGTTGAATCGTTAAACATCTCCAAGAAACTTAATAATACTTCAACAACATGCCAACGACTAGGGGTGAGTAGGGCTTATCCATCAATGGTACAATAGTTTGCGTTAATAAAGATGGAAAACCTATGATAGTTTGCATTAATAAAGGTGAACAAACTATCTTTATATGGAATAAGATACTTAAGCGTCATAAATATAGAGTTCCATCTAACATGCATGTCTAAGGCAAATTTACGAGGGTACTCCTGAAGCAAGACAAATGCTATTGTAGTCACCAATTCATGTATTAGAAGCATTCATAAAGAAATTATAGTTCCCAAGTCATCAAGGTACTTTTTCAATCTTCAATCTCTTTAAAGAACATTTAGCTATAAAATTATTATATGGCAAGCACAACGTTGATGCAGTAAAAAAGATGCAACATGATACCCATTTTTGTAATATTTGATGAACTATTATTTAGAGGGATTGTAAAGATCTTGTTTATGAAACCAAAATCTTATACAAGTTTAACTATAGAACTAGCAATGCTCTCACGACTGTGTAACATGACAATTAATTTGAATCCTATGATTCTTTTATCTAGGTTCCATTTTTCGTCAACATAATTAGCAACCACTCTAATGTAGTCTTCCTTAGCCCGGCCACTTCAAATATTAGGTGTTAAAGAAAATGGTGATGTTTATTACCCTATAATACTCACTACAAGTTCACTAACATGACATGTTTTCTCTCAAAATAACTTCATTTTGTAGTTCTCTAAAACTGCATTTGTTTACTGCATAGCACATTCAAAACTAACTACTCAAGGCACAACTAAATGCTCAAAACCAAAAGGATCGCATGGTTAACATTATGGGAAAAGTGGTAACAAGATGTTATATTTATTACACGTGCACTAACACATTGTGATTTCCTACATTTACATTTTAGTTGTGCTAAATAGGGCCCAACAAGGAGTGTGCCTATTGTTAGGTCCCACAATGCGAGGAGAAATTCCCTTTGTTTCACTTCAAAGACCAAGCATACCTATAACAAGAGATCCAGTTGTCAACACAACAGGAGAGCTCTAGGAAGAAATAATAGAACAAGGAGGAGAGCAAGAGGTAGAGCAAGAAGACACGTGGATCATGAGCGTCGTCAAGCTATCTTCGACGATAGCACCGCTGCTCCCTTTGACGACGGGGGGATGAAGACTACCTCCTATGACGGCACCGACACTCCCTCCCGCAATGATATATCCTCCCTCAACGGTGGTGTGGCTTGTCACACTCACGATGCCAAGGATACCATCTTCGACAGTGTTGCCGACACTCAAGCCAAAAGTGAGATGCCGCCCGCTGATGTCTTATTGTTGTCCATGCTGTTGGAGAACGTCGCATGGGAAACAAAAAATTTCCTACGCGCACGAAGACCTATCATGGTGATGTCCATCTACGAGAGGGGATGAGTGATCTACGTACCCTTGTAGATCGTATAGCAGAAGTGTTAGAGAACGCGGTTGATGTAGTGGAACGTCCTCACGTCCCTCGATCCGCCCCGCGAACAATCCCGCGATCAGTCCCACGATCTAGTACCGAACGGACGACACCTCCGCGTTCAGCACACGTACAGCTCGACGATGATCTCGGCCTTCTTGATCCAGCAAGAGAGATGGAGAGGTAGAAGAGTTCTCCGGAAGCGTGACGGCGCTCCGGAGGTTGGTGATGACCTTGTCTCAGCAGGGCTCCGCCCGAGCTCCGCAGAAACGCGATCTAGAGGAAAAACTATGGAGGTATGTGGTCGGGCAGCCGTGAGAAAGTCGTCTCAAATCTGCCCTAAAAGCTCCATATTTATAGGAGGAGGGAGGGGGACCTTGCCTTGGGGTCCAAGGGACCCTCAAGGGGTCGGCCGAGCCAAGGGGGGGAGGACTCCCCCCCCAAACCGAGTTGGACTTGGTTTGGTGGGAGGAGTCCCCCTCCCTTCCCACTTCCTCCCTCTTTTTTTTTCTTTTTCCTTTGATTTCTTTTTCTTGGCGCATAGGCCCCCTTGGGGCTGTCCCACCAGCCCACTAAGGGCTGGTGTGTCTCCCCAAAGCCTATGGGCTTCCCCGGGGTGGGTTCCCCCCCCCCCCCGGTGAACTCCCGGAACCCATTCGTCATTCCCGGTACATTCCCGGTAACTCCGAAAACCTTCCGGTAATCAAATGAGGTCATCCTATATATCAATCTTCGTTTCCGGACCATTCCGGAAACCCTCGTGACGTCCGTGATCTCATCCGGGACTCCGAACAACATTCGGTAACCAACCATATAACTCAAGTACGCATAAAACAACGTCGAACCTTAAGTGTGCAGACCCTGCGGGTTCGAGAACTATGTAGACATGACCCGAGAGACTCCTCGGTCAATACCCAATAGCGGGACCTGGATGCCCATATTGGATCCTACATATTCTACGAAGATCTTATCGTTTGAACCTCAGTGCCAAGGATTCATATAATCCCGTATGTCATTCCCTTTGTCCTTCGGTATGTTACTTTGCCCGAGATTCGATCGTCAGTATCCGCATACCTATTTCAATCTCGTTTACCGGCAAGTCTCTTTACTCGTTCCGTAATACAAGATCCCGCAACTTACACTAAGTTACATTGCTTGCAAGGCTTATGTGTGATGTTGTATTACCGAGTGGGCCCCGAGATACCTCTCCGTCACACGGAGTGACAAATCCCAGTCTTGATCCATACTAACTCAACTAACACCTTCGGAGATACCTGTAGAGCATCTTTATAGTCACCCAGTTACGTTGCGACGTTTGATACACACAAAGCATTCCTCCGGTGTCAGTGAGTTATATGATCTCATGGTCATAGGAATAAATACTTGACACGCAGAAAACAGTAGCAACAAAATGACACGATCAACATGCTACGTCTATTAGTTTGGGTCTAGTCCATCACGTGATTCTCCCAATGACGTGATCCAGTTATCAAGCAACAACACCTTGTTCATAATCAGAAGACACTGACTATCATCGATCAACTGGCTAGCCAACTAGAGGCATGCTAGGGACGGTGTTGTGTCTATGTATCCACACATGTAAATGAGTCTTCATTCAATACAATTATAGCATGGATAATAAACTATTATCTTGATACAGGAATTATAATAATAACTATACATTTATTATTGCCTCTAGGGCATAATTCCAACAGTCTCCCACTTGCACTAGAGTCAATAATCTAGCCCTCACATCACCATGTGAATTACATTGTAATAAATCTAACACCATACAGTTCTGGTGTCGATCATGTTTTGGCCGTGGAAGAGGTTTAGTCAGCGGGTCTGCTACATTCAGATCCGTGTGCACCTTGCATATATTTACGTCCTCCTCCTCGACGTAGTCGCGGATGAGGTTGAAGCGTCGTTTGATGTGTCTGGTCTTCTTGTGAAACCTTGGTTCCTTTGCTAAGGCAATGGCACCAGTGTTGTCAAAGAACAAGGTTATTGGATCCAGTGCACTTGGCACCACTCCAAGATCCGTCATGAACTGCTTCATCCAGACACCCTCCTTAGCCGCCTCTGAGGCAGCCATGTACTCTGCTTCACATGTAGAATCTGCTACGACGCTTTGCTTGGAACTGCATCAGCTTACCGCACCCCCATTAAGAATAAATACGTATCCGGTTTGCGACTTAGAGTCGTCCGGATCTGTGTCAAAGCTTGCATCGACGTAACCTTTTACGGCGAGCTCTTCGTCACCTCCATACATGAGAAACATCTCCTTAGTCCTTTTCAGGTACTTCAGGATATTCTTGACCGCTGTCCAGTGATCCACTCCTGGATTACTCTGGAACCTACCCGCCATACTTATGGCCAGGCTAACATCCGGTCTAGTGCACAACATCGCATACATGATAGAACCTATGGCTGAAGCATAGGGGACGGAGTGCATGTGCTCTCTATCTTCATCAGTTGCTGGGCACTGAGTCTTACTCAATCTCGTACCTTGTAACACTGGCAAGAACCCTTTCTTGGACTGTTCCATTTTGAACCTCTTCAAAACTTTATCAAGGTATGTGCTTTGTGAAAGTCCTATCAGGCGTTTTGATCTATCCCTATAGATCTTAATGCCTAGAATGTAAGCAGCTTCTCCTAGGTCCTTCATAGAGAAACTTTTATTCAAGTATCCTTTTATGCTCTCCAAAAGCTCTACATTGTTTCCAATCAGTAATATGTCATCTACATATAATATTAGAAACGCCGCAGAGCTCCCACTCACTTTCTTGTAAATACAAGATTCTCCAACCACTTGTATAAACCCAAATGCTTTGATCACCTCATCAAAGCGTTTGTTCCAACTCCGAGATGCTTGCACCAGTCCATAAATGGATCGCTGGAGCTTGCATACCTTGTTAGCACTTTTAGGATCGACAAAACCTTCGGGTTGCATCATATACAACTCTTCCTTAAGGAAACCGTTAAGGAACGCCGTTTTGACATCCATCTGCCAGATTTCATAATCGAAAAATGCAGCTATTGCTAACATGATTCTGACGGACTTAAGCATTGCCACGGGAGAGAAAGTCTCATCGTAGTCAATTCCTGGAACTTGTGAAAAACCCTTTGCCACAAGTCGAGCTTTATAAACGGTCACATTACCGTCAGCGTCCGTCTTCTTCTTAAAGATCCATTTGTTCTGAATAGCCTTGCGGCCCTCAGGCAGTATCTCCAAAGTCCACACTTTGTTCTCATACATGGATCCTATCTCGGATTTCATGGCTTCTAGCCATTTGTTGGAATCTGGGCCCACCATTGCTTCTTCATAATTCGCAGGTTCATTGTTGTCTAACAACATGATTGATAAGACGGGATTACCGTACCACTCTGGAGCAGCGCGTGATCTCGTCGACCTGCGTGGTTCAATAGAAACTTGAACTAGAGTTTCATGATCATCATCATTAACTTCCTCCTCAACCGGCGTCGCAACGATAGAGGTTTCCCCTTGCCCTGCGCCACCATCCAGAGGGATGAGAGGTTCGACAACCTCGTCAAGTTCTATCTTCCTCCCACTCAATTCTCTCGAGAGAAACTCCTTCTCGAGAAAAGCTCCGTTTTTAGCAACAAACACTTTGCCCTCGGATTTGACATAGAAGGTGTACCCAACTGTCTCTTTTGGGTAAGCTATGAAGACGCACTTTTCCTCTTTGGGTTCCAGTTTTTCAGGCTGAAGCTTTTTTGACATAAGCATCACATCCCAAAACTTTAAGAAACGACAACTTTGGCCTTTTGCCATACCACAGTTCGTATGGTGTCATCTCAACGGATTTTGATGGTGCCCTATTTAAAGTGAATGCAGTTGTTTCTAATGCATAACCCCAAAATGATAACGGCAAATCAGTAAGAGACATCATAGATCGCACCATCTCTAACAAAGTACGATTACGACGTTCGGACACACCATTACGCTGTGGTGTTCCAGGCGGTGTTAACTGCGAAACAATTCCACATTGTCTTAAGTGAGCACCAAACTCGAAACTCAGATATTCACCCCCACGATCAGACCGTAGGAACTTGATCTTCTTGTTACGATGATTTTCCACTTCACTCTGAAATTGCTTGAACTTTTCAAATGTTTCAGACTTGTGCTTCATCAAGTAGACATAACCATATCTACTTAAATCGTCAGTGAAGGTGAGAAAATAACGATATCCGCCGCGTGCATCTATGCTCATTGGACCACACACATCTGTATGTATGATTTCCAACAAGTCACTTGCACGCTCCATTGTTCCGGAGAACGGAGTCTTAGTCATCTTGCCCATGAGGCATGGTTCGCACGTGTCAAGTGAATCAAAGTCAAGTGACTCCAAAAGTCCATCAGCATGGAGTTTCTTCATGCGCTTTACACCAATATGACCCAAACGGCAGTGCCACAAAAATATGGTGCTATCATTGTTTACTCTAACTCTTTTGGTCTCGATGTTATGTATATGCGTATCGCTATCAAGATTCAATATGAACAATCCTCTCACATTCGGTGCATGACCATAAAAGATGTTACTCATAGAAATTGAACAACCATTACTCTCAGACTTAAAAGAGTAACCGTCTCGCAATAAACAAGATCCAGATATAATGTTCATGCTCAACGCAGGCACTAAATAACAATGATTTAAGTTCATCACTAATCCCGATGGTAGCTGAAGTGACACTGTGCCGACGGCGATTGCATCAACCTTGGAACCATTTCCTACGCGCATCGTCACTTCATCTTTCGCCAGCCTTCGTCTATTCCGCAGTTCCTGCTTCGAGTTGCAAATGTGAGCACCAGAACCGGTATCAAATACCCAGGCACTACTACGAGAGCTGGTTAAGTACACATCAATAACATGTATATCAAATATACCTGATTTTTCTTTGCCCGCCTTCTTATCTGCCAGATACTTGGGGCAATTGCGCTTCTAGTGACCCATACCCTTGCAATAGAAGCACTCTGTTTCAGGCTTAGGTCCAGCCTTGGGTTTCTTCGGCGGATTGGCAACAGGCTTGCCGCTCTTCTTCGAATTGCCCTTCTTGCCTTTGCCGTTTCTCTTGAAACTAGTGGTCTTGCTCACCATCAACACTTGATGCTCTTTACGGAGTTCAGACTCTGCGACTTTCAGCATCGCAAACAACTCGCCGGGAGACTTGTTCATCCCTTGCATGTTGTAGTTCAACACAAAGCCTTTATAGCTTGGCGGCAGTGATTGAAGGATTCTGTCAGTGATAGCCTCTTGCGGGAGTTCAATCCCCAGCTCAGCTAGACGGTTTGAGTACCCAGACATTTTGAGCACATGTTCACTGACAGGCGAGTTTTCCTCCATCTTGCAAGCATAGAATTTATCGGAGGTCTCATACCTCTTGATCTGTGCGTTCTTCTGAATGATAAACTTCAACTCCTGGAACATCTCAAATGCTCCATGACGCTCAAAGCGATGTTGAAGTCCCGGTTCTAAGCCATACAAGACTGCACATTGAACTATTGAGTAGTCCTCCTTACGCGCTAACCAAGCGTTCTTAACATCCTGATCAGCCGTAGCGGGTGGTTCATCTCCTAGCGCAGCATTAAGGACATAATCCTTCTTCCCAGCTTGTAAGATTAGCTTAAGATTACGAGCCCAGTCTACAAAGTTGCTTCCATCATCTTTCAACTTAGCTTTCTCTAGGAACGTATTAAAATTCAGGATGACACTTGCGTGAGCCATGATCTACAACACAAATATATTCAAAGTGGACTTAGACTATGTTCAAGATAATTAGAGTTCAACTTAATCAAATTATATGCTAAACTCCCACTCAAAAAGTACATCTCTCTAGTCATTTGAGTGGTTCATGATCCACTTACACTATCCCAAGTCCGATCATCACGTGAGTTGAGTATAGTTTCAGTGGTAAGCATCCCTATGCTAATCATATCAACTATATGATTCATGATCGACCTTTCGGTCTCATGTGTTCCGAGGCCATGTCTGCACATGCTAGGCTCGTCAAGCTTAACCCGAGTGTTCTGCGTGCGCAACTGTTTTGCACCCGTTGTATGTGAACGTTGAGTCTATCACACCCGATCATCATGTGGTGTCTCGAAACGACGAACTGTAGCAACGGTGCACAGTCGGGGAGAACACAATTTCGTCTTGAAATTTTAGTGAGAGATCACCTCATAATGCTACCGTCGTTCTAAGCAAGATAAGGTGCATAAAAGGATTAACATCACATGCAATTCATAAGTGACATGATATGGCCATCATCACATGCTTCTTGATCTCCATCATCAAAGCACCGGCACGATCTTCTTGTCACCGGCGCCACACCATGATCATCCATCAACGTGTTGCCATCGGGGTTGTCGTGCTACTTATGCTATTACTACTAAAGCAACATCCTAGCAAAATAGTAAACGCATCTGCAAGCACAAACGTTAGTATAAAGACAACCCTATGGCTCCTGCCGGTTGCCGTACCATCGACGTGCAAGTCGATATTTCTATTACAACATGATCATCTCATACATCCAATATATCACATCACATCGTTGGCCATATCACATCACAATCATACCCTGCAAAAACAAGTTAGACGTCCTCTAATTTTGTTGTTGCATGTTTTACGTGGTGACCAAGGGTATCTAGTAGGATCGCATCTTACTTACGCAAACACCACAACGGAGATATATGAGTTGCTATTTAACCTCATCCAAGGACCTCCTCGGTCAAATCCGATTCAACTAAAGTTGGAGAAACCGTCACTTGCCAGTCATCTTTGAGCAAAGGGGGTTACTCGTAACGATGAAACCAGTCTCTCGTAAGCGTACGAGTAATGTCGGTCCAAGCCGCTTCAATCCAACAATACCGCGGAATCAAGAAAAGACTAAGGAGGGCAGAAAAACGCACATCACCGCCCACAAAAACTTTTGTGTTCTACTCGAGAAGACATCTACGCATGAACCTAGCTCATGATGCCACTGTTAGAGAATGTCGCATGGGAAACAAAAAATTTCCTACGCGCACGAAGACCTATCATGGCGATGTCCATCTATGAGAGGGGATGAGTGATCTATGTACCCTTGTAGATCGTACAGCAGAAGCGTTAGAGAACGCGGTTGATGTAGTGGAACGTCCTCACGTCCCTCGATCCGCCCCGCGAACAATCCCGCGATCAGTCCCACGATCTAGTACCGAACGGACGGCACCTCCGCGTTCAGCACACGTACAGCTCGACGATGATCTCGGCCTTCTTGATCCAGCAAGAGAGACGGAGAGGTAGAAGAGTTCTCCGGCAGCGTGACGGCGCTCCGGAGGTTGGTGATGACCTTGTCTCAGCAGGGCTCCGCCCGAGCTCCGCAGAAACGCGATCTAGAGGAAAAACTATGGAGGTATGTGGTCGGGCAGCCGTGAGAAAGTCGTCTCAAATCTGCCCTAAAAGCTCCATATATATAGGAGGAGGGAGGGGGACCTTGCCTTGGGGTCCAAGGGACCCTCAAGGGGTCGGCCGAGCCAAGGGGGGGAGGACTCCCCCCCCCCAAACCGAGTTGGACTTGGTTTGGTGGGAGGAGTCCCCCTCCCTTCCCACTTCCTCCCTCTTGTTTTTTTCTTTTTCCTTTGATTTCTTTTTCTTGGCGCATAGGCCCCCTTGGGGCTGTCCCACCAGCCCACTAAGGGCTGGTGTGTCTCCCCAAAGCCTATGGGCTTCCCCGGGGTGGGTTGCCCCCCCCCCCCCGGTGAACTCCCGGAACCCATTCGTCATTCCCGGTACATTCCCGGTAACTCCGAAAACCTTCCGGTAATCAAATGAGGTCATCCTATATATCAATCTTCGTTTCCGGACCATTTCGGAAACCCTCATGACGTCCGTGATCTCATCCGGGACTCCGAACAACATTCGGTAACCAACCATATAACTCAAGTACGCATAAAACAACGTCGAACCTTAAGTGTGCAGACCCTGCGGGTTCGAGAACTATGTAGACATGACCCGAGAGACTCCTCGGTCAATATCCAATAGCGGGACCTGGATGCCCATATTGGATCCTACATATTCTACGAAGATCTTATCGTTTGAACCTCAGTGCCAAGGATTCATATAATCCCGTATGTCATTCCCTTTGTCCTTCGGTATGTTACTTTGCCCGAGATTCGATCGTCAGTATCCGCATACCTATTTCAATCTCGTTTACCGGCAAGTCTCTTTACTCGTTCCGTAATACAAGATCCCGCAACTTACACTAAGTTACATTGCTTGCAAGGCTTATGTGTGATGTTGTATTACCGAGTGGGCCCCGAGATACCTCTCCGTCACACGGAGTGACAAATCCCAGTCTTGATCCATACTAACTCAACTAACACCTTCGGAGATACCTGTAGAGCATCTTTATAGTCACCCAGTTACGTTGCGACGTTTGATACACACAAAGCATTCCTCCGGTGTCAGTGAGTTATATGATCTCATGGTCATAGGAATAAATACTTGACACGCAGAAAACAGTAGCAACAAAATGACACGATCAACATGCTACGTCTATTAGTTTGGGTCTAGTCCATCACGTGATTCTCCCAATGACGTGATCCAGTTATCAAGCAACAACACCTTGTTCATAATCAGAAGACACTGACTATCATTGATCAACTGGCTAGCCAACTAGAGGCATGCTAGGGACGGTGTTGTGTCTATGTATCCACACATGTAAATGAGTCTTCATTCAATACAATTATAGCATGGATAATAAACTATTATCTTGATACATGAATTATAATAATAACTATACATTTATTATTGCCTCTAGGGCATAATTCCAACACATGACACCGTCCATTGTTTTTGATATGGAAACTCGACATTTCGGGGTAGGTTTCTGCCAATTTGGGAATGTGTTAGGGATTTTGGTCAATGTAGAAACGAGCTAGGGGTTTTGGCTCATTTTGTATTAGAATTTTTATGTTGCAAAATGGACATCCAAAAAAATAGTGGCTACTTTCTACAAAATCACGACCCCCACCGACCTCACGTTAGGTGCGCGTGACAGTTCAAGGAAAAAAATAGCCAGCTGGCCGGTCCAGCGACTGGCGTGTCCAGCTTGTGACCAGAGCGCACCCGTGTAACAAGTTCTATGGCAAATTCTTCCGTTCTACAAGTTGTGTCACTAAAATGCACACATCGGACAAGCTATGGTATCGCGGGTGTCATTTACTCCTCTTTTATAGGACCACAATATCTAGAAACCTTCTCTCGGAGTGTTTTCCCGGTGAATATCAAACTTGCCACACCAAACGAGTTGAAGTCTTTTTTTAACTCCAAACCATCTAAAGTTTTCATGAAAATTTTGTAAGATTTGTAGTTCGCACGCGAAAACCACCATGTAGCTAAAAAGAAGAAAAAGTTGCCACGTTTCGTAAAAAAATAAAATTGTTGTTCGTTCAATCATGATCACACGGCTTTGTTGGTGGTTGGGGATTTTGGGGGGGGTGTCATTTCCCCTTTTAGAGCATCTCTAACACACCTGTATAATGCCTGGACCCGCAAAATAATCATAAAAATACGTGTGTGCACAAAAATGTTGCCCGATCAGACCCCGCAAACGCGTCCGACCCGTAAACTTTTTTGAGGGGCGCGGCAAAATAAACTCCCCAACCCGCGAAAACACAGGTTTCCGCCTTGTCTATATGCCCTGCATCGCAGGGAAGCCGTTGGTGGGACGGACATTTGAGCACGCGCCCTTTCCCCACCCCCTTCCGTCGTCGCCCCCGCCATTGGTTTCGCTAGTCCATCGTCGGCGATTCAGCCAAATCTGCGGGGTGAATCGAGCCGCTGGGGCGCCCCTGCCCTCTTCCACCGAGCCGCTGCACCGACTCCCCCGGATAAGCCAATCCACCGCGGTCGGAGAGCCAACGCCGGAGATGGTGTTGAGCATGTGCGAGAAGTTTCTACTCGTGGATTCATCCGATTCGGATGACTCGGATGTTGAGACGGTGCTTGTTACATTTCACCAGCAGAGTTTGGTGATGACCCTTGCCATGAAGGAGCATAGAGACGAGAACCGAAAGAGGCGGCGAGTATCGACCGTCGGTCATCTTTGCATTCCTCGAAATCGCCATCTCGGGAACGAGATGCTGATGCAAGACTACTTCGCTGCCAATCCAACATACTCGCTGCACCTCTTCCGGAGAAGGTACCGTATGCGCAGATCCCTCTTTCTAAAAATTGTTCAAGCTTGTGAGGCCAATTGTTGATATTTTACTCAAAGAAGGAATGTCGCTGGCTTGAACGGATTTAGTGTATATCAAAAAATCTCGGCAGCTATGCAGGTAATTTCATACGGCGTTCCGGCTGACTATACCGATAAGTACCTTCGCATTGGGGAAGATAGTACAATTGAGTCTGTGTGTTGGTTTGCCAAAGTGATCGTTCGTGTCTTTGGTCCTAATATCTTCGGGCACCGAACGAGGAAGACACAAAAAAATTGATGGCATTTAATGAAAGAAGAGGTTGGTCTGGCATGCTAGGAAGCATAGATTGTCTGCACTGGACGTGGAAAAATTGCCCCAAAACATGGCAGAGAATGTATTATGGCAAGTCTCCTGATGCAACAATTATGCTAGAGGTTGTAGCTTCACATGATTCATGGATTTTGCATTGCTTTTTTGCTATGTCTAGTAATCTAAATGATATTAATATGTTGCAACGGTCTCATTTGTTTGCTAGGCTTGCTAGTGGTGATGCTCCAGCTTGCAACTACATTATCAATGGACATGAATACACAAAAGGGTATTATCTTGCAGATGGTATATACCCTTCTTGGTGCACATTTGTGAAGAGCATCAAAGACCCCCAAAGTAGGAAAGAGTCTGAATTCGCAAGGGCACAAGAGGCAGCCCGAAAAGAGATTGAAAGAGCATTTGGGATTTTGCAATCTAGGTTTTGGGACAAGCGATCCTTGAAAAACATCATCATATGATGTGTTATTCTTCACAATATGATTCTCGAAGATGAAAGAGGCATGAACTTGGAGTTCTTCTATGACAATGTGAGTAGCCGTGCCAAACCAGCTAGAGACCCTAAGTTTTTCTTTAGACCTACACGGATATTGAAAATGCAAACACTCAGTGTCAACTTCAGATGGATCTCATTGAGCACCATTGTGAAAGGGCTGGGCAGCAACACATTCCATTTTTTCATTCATTTTTGTTTCATTCATGTGTGATTTGTATACAAGACAAGTTTTGTATTAAATTATTTAGTTTGATACGGTGATTTAAATAATTATTGTACTTTGAAAGATTACTATATTTGTAATATTGACATTTTACTTATATTGCACATTAGTAATTCTGATTTACGAGGTCTTCGGTTTGCCGGGTCGACGCGGTGCCGCCGAACAAACCTCGCATTGCCGATTCGTAAAAAATATCTTCTGTCAATATCCTTTTTTACAGGTCCGATTTACAGGATCTGACTCTGTCAGCGTCTGCGCCGGCCCGCAAAACCATTTTTCCGCGAACTGTAAACGACTTATACGGGTTGACATTATACAAAGTGTGTTAGACATGGAGTGTGGCGTTTTAGTGGCCGAGCATCGTGCAGGCCGGAATCTCGCGCCGTGCAATGTAGCGTCGCGATGTGTGCGCGTCCGTTTCCACGTGGCTATACGGGAACTGCTAACGTTGAAATACAAGGATGCCGTCGCTGCTGTGCTAGCGTTGTACGTGGGCCGCGTGTGTAACTGGCGTACGCAAGCACGTCGTGTGCTGCTGGGCTGATTTAAAAACAATACATGTAGCTGGTGGGGCGGTGGGCTGTTGCGGTATTAACTCTGGGCCCATGTGGCGCCGCAGAGGGCTTAACTCGGGGCCGCTGCTTCTTCCTCCCTTGGTCAGGCGACACATCCCCTTTCCCGTGGTAGCTGTGCGGAGCGGCGATTTTATGGATGGCCTCGGGTTTTTCTTTGAGAAAGCAGAATCAGGGTGAGGAAAACAAAATCTGCTATCTTTTTTTTCTATTGCACTTGAATTGTACATAACTAAATCTTCTACTACTTGATTTTCTCTGCTTTTTGATTCATCAGTTCTTCTTCTCCCTCTGTTTGTTGGATCTGACTAGTTGTGAAACCGTGTATGAGCCGCAGTCTGGTTCCTAGGGTGGATGCGGGTGATATTTTGGACGGCGGAATCGATGCTGTGGAGTCCGTGGTTGCTTCCATCAACAAAGTTCACGGACGATCTTCTAATGTGATTTCTTCTGAACCCATTGACATGAGTAGCGGCAAAGAGCAGATCCGATGGGAGGGCGCGAATGTTGACTCACGCCACAACGGTGGCAGTGAGGTCGTTGGTGACTCAAATGATACGACGGCTCAAAATACGCCCGATGCTTTTATGAGAGAGGAGGGAGATGCATATGGTGTCGTTGTCAACAACTCGAAGGGCTCCTGCTGGACTCGACGGTAACAAAACATACTCATTTTTTGTCATTGCTTTTCTGCTAGAGCATGGGTTGTAGCTTTCATGGAACTAGCCTGTAGCAAAAACACACACATTCGAGAGACCGTACATTGATCAGCAAGCAAAAAAAATTAAAATCCTTCTTTTCACATGTTTTGATGCTATCTTGAAGAGAAGTCATGAGTTCACACCCAGGTGTTAAAATGCCCTTAGAATTATAGCTTGTGATAAAAAATGTTTATAAATGGTTAATCATTAAAATTTGATAGTTACCATATTCATTTTTGGTATTTGCCAGTAGAAGAAAACAGTTAATATCATTTCCTGGAATTTTTGAAGTGTAAGGATTGGCAACGCGTCAGAAGAGAGGGATACCAATCCAAGCAGAATCCCTGCCCTTGAAGCTTCAATGTGAGCATACGCCGACGGCAAGGTCGGCGCCGTTGTTAATACGGCGCTCGGAACTAGCTTTGACACGGTTGAAGAAGCGTATGAATTTTACAACCTATACTCATGGGATACTGGCTTTGGCGTTAGGTATGCCAAAAGCAGGCTGAACATCCATCCCACTCATCGCCGACGAATTCAAGTGTGAGTGTGGAATGTTTGAACATTTCGGCATGGTGTGCAGTCATGCACTGAAGGTGCTTTTTTCATTCTATTTTTGTTGATATGTTGTAAGTGCAAAACAAAACAAATTACCAAAAACCATCTAACAAGAAAGGGAACAATCTTTAACACATATATGTTTATGTATTTTTGTCCCCAGGTGATGATCCAACTTGGACTGGAAGAGGTTCCACCCAGGCACGTGCTGAAGCGTTGGACAAGGGATGCAAGGGATATACTCCCTCCAGAGTTTCCACGATACCAAACGGACCAGGGACCTCTCAAGTACTCATCACGACGACATAACAATCTGCATCTGCTTTGCCTTGAGATTATTAGACCGGGTGACAGTAACGTGGATGCATATGGTCTTGCGATGGAGCAGCTAACGAACCTGAAAACTTTGTTGGAGCCGGTGGCAGCTGTACGTGATGGTATGGGGTTATCTGACAAAGAGATGGCAGGTGATTCCGCAGTATGGGGTTATCTGACAAAAAGATGGCAGGTGATTCCGCAGGTTCAGCTACAGCACACAAGCAACATTTTGGTCCAACGAAACATGTGCAAGCTGCCTCCGAATGTTCAGACAGCTTTGGGGCGCCATCAAAGAAGACCAGCGGGGCGCCCCACGACAAGCCGCCACAAAGCACCATACGAACAGCCAGCTAAAAGGAGTAGGTTCTGCTCAATCTGCCGTGGCCAAGGACACAAGAGCACTACATGCCCGCAGCGGGGGATCTTCCAAAGGCACCAAGGAAGTCGCCTCGCTGCTCCAGGTGCAGCCTGACTGGCCACAGAAGGAACACCTGCACCAACACGCCAAAAGCATATTTTTACGGTTGATTTTATTTGGTTTTTATGCTTAAAATATGGCACTTCAAGTAATTGTGCTTTGTGTGGATGTCAGACTGATAGTAACTATTTTCACCTGTTTAGTGAATCTGAGAATCTGTAGTATCGTTTGTTGTCAGAAGAATTTAGTTGGACATGATGTGTTTCCAAATGTGAAATCTCTTGTTTGGTCCTGGAATTGTGTTGCTTTTGCTTGGTGTATCACTTAATATGCAGGCTCCCCCCCCCCCCTCCCCCCAAAAAAAACCTTAACCCAAAACTGTAGTTTTCTCTTTGAGTAAGGTTCGCTTAATGTGGAGTTTTCTGCTTCAGGTTAAGAAATGTTAAGTAATCATTCTAAAAAAAAGGTTGAATGCAAACCTGAAAAATCATTATCATATGTACAAAGAAAATGATACAATGGAGTACATATGTGAATGAGAAAGTTGATCATGTATTTTAAAAGACGTTGAACAAGCATTTGAAGAAACGGTGAAATAAGTACTAAAAAATGTTGAACAACGATTTGAAAAATGTTGAACGAGTATTTTCGAAAAAAATGCTGAATAAGTATTAGAAAACGTTGACCCAGAGATATGAAAAAATGATGAACACAATTTGAAGAAAACGCTGAATAACTTCTACCCCGCTGATGTTCGTCTCCACCTGGACCTCGCCGCAATCCGAGCACATGATGAGTGGCAGGTGCTGACTCCTTTCCCTGGAACGAACTGAGGATGAAGATGAAGCTATGTCGATCTTGTTTGAGTTGGATGCAGCTCTGATGCAGAACTATCTCTCCTATAAATACCCAGTGAGACCAAACGCAACGGTAGGATCCTCAATGTTCGACCCAAACGGCTCCCTGCCATGGCACATGTTGACCGAGTCAATTCCGTGCCGTGTACATGAGGCAGGAAGTGTTGTGCGCGTGAACGCGACATGTAGGTGTGCTGCATCTCGTGTGCCTGTTATGCAGCTGTGCTGCACTCGTGTGCCTGCTAGTGTACGTGAGCCTGCAGTGATTATTTAATAGCAAATACGGACGTTGTACATCAGACTATTCTAAGAATACAGTCGTTATACGGTAGCTTTATGCACGCTAGGCACCGATCGCGTCGAGCAGTGACGGGGCTGATTCCGGCCAGGGTGCTCGGCCACCAAACGTTATTTTCGGTTAGACATGCTCTTATATATACTCTTAAAAGGCCATTCGTTTCACACGACCTGTTTCACACAGCTCACCGAGCGGAGAACTCTGTTCGACGTGTCCAGAATTAACAGGACGTGCATGAACTGGTTTAGTTGGTGGGTTGCACATTGCACTGCATATGCGGCGCATGTAGGTATCTTATTGAACCAACTTGCAACATGGGAGCTCTCAAGCTGGCACACGCCGATCGACCAAGCAAATGCATTGACTTCACTACCGTGCGTATGCGTGCACCGACATATGCAGCGCCACGAAGACGCGTGGTAGCAGTGCCACGACACGGCACGATGGGCTATATAAACTCACATCAGCTTATGATCGAGGTACTACCTGATCAAGCTAACCTACCATCGCAACACACATCTACAGGGCTGATCAAAGCTGAACCGAAATGGCTGCTGCTTTCGTCTCGTCGAAGAACCTGGCCGCCACCTGCCTCCTCGCCCTGCTCCTCGCCGGCTGCCTGGCCGCCGCGATGCCCACCGCCGACGCGCGCCGTCTCCTCGTCGAGGCCATGCCACCAGCGGCGTCGCCGGGGTTCGCGCCGTCGCCGGCGTCGGGCGCTGAGGACGGTCACCACGCTGGCCGGAGCCTTTTCGAAGGTCGTGGCCTGCTCGCCGATGGCCTCCGGCTAGCGGGGAGGATGCTCATTGGTGTCGGACTCTGAGTGCAAGCACTTCCTCTCTGACTTGACCGATAGAGGGTCGTCGTTGGTGGTCGAACCATTTCGCCTCGTTTGTTGAGGTGGACGGGGCTTTGGATGTCATAATCGCTGCGTACTACGTTATTTTATTCGCAATTATATTTAATTCCCTCTGTTTTTTGAGGAATTGTATTCTTTGTCGCTGTTTCAAAATTTTGATATTTGTTTTAGAGTTCATCGCATGTCAGCGTGGCTGTCTAAGCGTGCATGGGTTGAACTGAGGCAAGGATGTATTTTCATTGCATAATAGAATTGATCTTTTCTTCCCATACAATTAAATGCAATCTTTATACCAACTCCTATAGGCAGTCAAATTCACTGAGCTCGAGTGAGTGAGTGAGGTCTGTCTTATACCTTAAGCTTATAGAGCCTGTCAGAATTGAACCTCAACCTTGGAATCCCTAAAATCTGGGCCAAAGTCACTGTTTTGATCCTTTAAAGCCACCTTAGCACGAATTGACCCTTCTTGAAAACTTTAGCACGATCTAATTCTTTTTAGCAACGACAAGGCTTCTGATTGCAGCTCTACCTGAAAACGCGGAAGTTGTCAGCGTTGCAGACCTGACCCACACATCGGCCTAATCCCGTTGATTGCTGATGTGGCACACGAGTAACACAGAACTGGATGGCGTTGCTTGAAATGCCTCAATGTTTGGTGTTGCCGGAAACGCCTCAATGCTTGGCAGTGCTGCAACGTAAGTATATGTGTGTCGGCCGCTGAATACCCCAATACGCATTTTTCTTAGAGGAAAAGCACAGGCCGAGACAGAGAAAGGCTTGAACCTCGGCCAACTTTGAAGTAACAAAGCTATAGGATTACAATGAGGTATAGGGGCGGAGCTAGAGCAAATGTTAACCGATGCACAACTTTAATAAGGCGTAAAATTTTCAACCAACATTGTATTGAATAAAGTTTTGTTTCACAACTAGTAGCACATATTATTAGATAAGGCGATGTACAAAAACAAAATGTAGCCAGCAAAATATGTATTGATAAAATAAGAGACAAAATTACTTGAAAATGATGTCTTGTATTTTCAAAAAGGTTCAGTAAGCTACAAAATAAAAATAGAATTGAACTTTCTAGCCGAACATAATAAAATTGCTGGAATATTGTCCAAATACAGGCCAACCCAATATATATGATTTCAGAAAATTCCTAATAAATCCTAGAGGCCCATGCAGCCCATTTGTGCAAGACAAGAGGTGGAAATATTTAGTCTCATATTGCTAGTTTAGTGTGAGTTGGACCTCCTTATAAGGGAGGATGTTTCCACACATGTATGAGCTTGAGAACAAGAGAGACATACACGCGCTCCTCCTCCTCCGCCGACGCGCCGCGGGTTGCGGGAATGAGCCGAGTCGAACTAAATTTTTACCATGCACGACTGATATACGAAAGTCCACTCGTAGAAGCTGAACGTTTTTGCTAGTGGATATTGAAAGCGAACGTTGCAGTTTCGTCGCTGCTGTCTGTTCATTTCAAATCCCGGTGCTCTCTTCGGCTCCCGTCGATGGCCTCTCGCCTCCTTCTCCTGCGCCTATAAAAGAGAGGTCGCTCCTCTCCAGAGACGACGCATCATAAGTTTCCATTCGCCATCGGTTCCTTTCTCTGTGCTGCTGCTACGTTCTTCCCCATCCCGTCTTGCGGCGTGCACCGTTCATCGGGACAGTAGGCCTCCGAAACTCCGTCTCTTCAAGTCCTGTACGGGAGAAGGGCAATAAGGTTTTGGGGAGCGCTCAGCGCGACTACTGGCTTCCATCACGGACACCGATGATTTCTTCCTGGACAACAACTACTTCCCCGACGTCGACCACCTCTCTGGTAACATGGCCAACGACAACGCCAACACCAATCCTACTGCTGCTGCAACTCAGTACATACTCATGTTCTTCTTTTTTCAGTTCCTACCGCAATTTTTTGCTATAGTATCTCTTCTAGATATGTTCCGTTTGTGCTCATCACTTGATATGATACCTTGTCTATATAGAACGGTTACACATATGTTC
Organism: Hordeum vulgare subsp. vulgare; assembly: GCF_904849725.1. NCBI lineage: Eukaryota > Viridiplantae > Streptophyta > Magnoliopsida > Poales > Poaceae > Hordeum > Hordeum vulgare. The sequence continues at coordinate 41,290,459 of NC_058521.1, read as the reverse complement.
TTTTCTAGATCATACGTGCACATGTCTTTTGTCATCTCATCTCTATATTGCATGCCTTCTTCCGTCTTTATCATGGTGGTTATGTTTATCCTAGTTTTTCTTTTAATAAAATCTTTTGGTAAATTGCTCATATTTCCAACAATCCAAAAACCTTATTATAGGCAATTTACCCCGAGTGGTTTTGCTGCCTCCATGAGACCTCCTATGTTTGAGGGTGTTCACTACAAGAGATGGCGCGTGAGAGCTGTTCTATGGTTTCAAACCACAAGCTGCTATGACGCCACTCTTGGCAAACCTGAAGGAGATCATGATGCTCAACAGGAGCTAGCTTTTCAGAAAATGGATACCTTGTTTAAGGCTGCTATCTTGAGCGTTTTTGGTGAGAACATAGTTGATGCTTATGCGTCAATTGATAATAGAAATGATATGTGGGATGCACTCGAGACCAAGTTTGGGGTCTCGGATGCTGGCACTGAGTTGTACATCATGGAACAATTCTATGACTACAGGATGACTGAAGAGCGCTCCATGGTTGAGCAAGCTCAGGAAATACAGTCATTTGCAAGAGAACTTGAGCACTTCAATTGCATGCTACCGGACAAGTTTGTTGCCGGAGGCATCATCACTAAACTTCCTCCTTCGTGGAGGAACTTTGCTACCTTACTGAAGCATAAGAGACAGGAGTTTTCCGTTCCGGATCTCATAGGTACTCTTGATGTGGAAGAAAAGGTGAGAGCAAAAGACACACGTGCTCGAGCTATTGAGGGAGGTTCTAGTGCCAATCTGGTACAGAAGAAAAACTTCCAGCCCCACAATTTCAAGAACAAGGGCAAGTTTGATGGTAAAGCAAAGTTCGATGGGAAGAACAAGGCTGTACAACACACCAACTTCAAGAAGAAGAATGACAAGAAGAAAGGTGTTTGTCATGTGCGCGAAGATCCTGATCATTGGGCACCTAACTACCCTAATCGTTATGACAAGCGTCAACATGGGAAAGGCGGGAAGTCTGCTAATGTCGTCATTGCTGACACTGACATAGAGGATGTTGGGTATGGTATATTACCCACTATTCTTTCAGTATGTCATTTTCCTGATTGGTTGATTGACACGGGTGCTAATGTGCATATATGCGGTGATATTTCCATGTTTTCATGTTATCAGTCCGCAGGGACTTCCACCATCCTGATGGGCAACGGTTCACCTGCTTCTGTTCGTGGTGTTGGCACGGTCGATCTGAAGTTTACTTCGGGAAAGGTCGTGCGGCTGAAGAACGTGCATTATGTCCCCTCCGTCAATAAAAATCTTGTTAGCGGATCTCTTTTGTGTAGACATGGCTACAAGCTTGTATTTGAGTCTAATAAATTTGTAATATCAAAGTATGGAACTTTTGTTGGTAAGGGCTACGAGTCAGGAGGCCTGTTCCGTTTATCCTTGGCAGACGTTTGCAATAAAGTTGTTAATCATGTTTACAACAATAGTGAATCAAATGTGTGGCATTCACGTCTTTATCATGTTAACTTTGGTTGCATGTCGCGACTATTCAAATTGAACTGAATCCCTAGCTTTAACACCGTCAAGGGATCTAAGTGTCAAGTTTGTGTGCAAGCCAAACAACCTCGTAAGTCTCACGCGACTGCGGAAACGAGAAATCTAGCACCGCTAGAGCTCATACATTCAGATCTATGTGAAATGAATGGCATTTTGACAAAAGGTGGAAAGAAATATTTCATGACACTAATTGATGACTCCACTAGATACCGCCGAGTGTATCTTCTGAAATCTAAGGATGAGGCTTTGAACTTTTTCAAGATCTATAAAGCTGAAGCAGAAAACCAACTTGATCGAAAAATCAAGAGGCTTAGGTCCGATCGTGGTGGGGAGTATTTCTCAAATGAATTTGATTCTTTCTGTGCGGAACATGGTATAATCCATGAGAGGACACCTCCCTATTTACCTCAATCAAATGGGATAGCCGAAAGAAAGAACTGTACTCTAACTGATTTGGTTAACGCCATGTTAGATACATCGGGTCTCTCCAAGGCATGGTGGGGGGAGGCGATATTGACTGCATGTCATGTCCTGAATCGAGTTCCCATAAAGATCAAAGAGATAACTCCATTCGAGGAATGGGAAAAGAAAAGGTTAAAACTCACTTATCTACGAACCTGGGGTTGTTTGGCGAAAGTCAATGTGCCAATCCCAAAGAAGCGTAAGCTAGGACCAAAAACTGTGTATTGTGTTTTTCTGGGATATGCTTTTCATAGCATTGGATATAGATTCTTGGTTGTAAAATCTGAGGTATCTGACATGCATGTCGGTACAATCATGGAGTCAAATGATGCAACTTTCTACGAAGATATCTTTCCCATGAAGGATATAGCTACCTCATCTAATCAGGAGATGCCTAATTCATCAAACCATGAATTAGTCACAATTACTGAACCTATTATTTCGATGGAACACTTTGAAAATATTGTGGAGGAGAACAATGAAGTTCCTACCAGGAGCAAGAGACAGAGGACTCCAAAGTGCTTTGGTGATGATTTTCTTGTGTATGTCATAGATGACACTCCCAGTTCTATTTCAGAGGCCTATGCGTCTGAAGATGCTGACTACTGGAAGGAAGCAGTCCGTAGTGAGATGGATTCCATCTTGGCAAATGAAACTTGGGACATCACTGATCGTCCTTATGGGTGCAAACCTATAGGATGCAAATGCGTATTCAAGAAGAAGCTTAGGCCTGATGGTACTATCGAAAAGTACAAGGCACGGCTCGTGGCTAAGGGGTATACCCAAAAGGAAGGTGAAGACTTCTTTGATACTTACTCACCCATTGCTCGACTGACCACTATTCGAGTACTACTTTCACTAGCTGCCTCACATGGTCTTCTCGTTCATCAAATGGATGTTAAGACTTCTTTCCTAAATGGAGAGTTGAATGAGGAAATTTACATGAAACAACCAGATGGGTTTGTAGTAGATGGTCAGGAAGGGAAAGTATGCAAGTTGCTGAAGTCTTTATATGGACTTAAGCAAGCACCAAAGCAGTGGCATGCGAAGTTCGAAAGAACACTCACAACTGCAGGCTTTGTTGTAAACGAAGCTGGTAAATATGTGTATTATCGCCATGGTGGGGGCGAGGGAGTTATCCTTTGCTTGTATGTTGATGACATACTGATTTTCGGAACAAATCTGAATGTTATTAAAGAGGTCAAGGATTTCCTATCTCACTGTTTTGAGATGAAGGATTTAGGAGTGGCTGATGTCATTCTGAACATCAAGTTGTTAAGAGAGGAAGATGGTGGGATTATGTTGCTTCAATCTCACTATGTGGAAAAGATCTTGAGTCGCTTTGGGTATAGTGACTGCAAGTCCTCTCCCACACCATACGATGCGAGCGCGCTGCTTCGAAAGAATCGAAGAATTGCTAGAGACCAATTGAAATATTCTCAGATTATTGGCTCGCTTATGTACTTAGCCAGTGCTACAAGACCTGACATCTCTTTTGCTGTTAGCAAACTGAGTCGGTTTGTCTCAAAACCAGGAGATGTGCATTGGAAAGCTCTAGAGAGAGTTTTGCGTTATTTGAAAGTCACTGCAAATTATGGAATTCACTATACTGGACACCCAAAGGTGCTTGAAGGGTATAGTGATTCAAACTGGATCTCTGATGCTGATGAGATAAAGGCCACGAGCGGATATGTATTCACTCATGGAGGTGGTTGTTGGAAATATGCCCTAGAGGAAGTAATAATTAGTTGTTATTATATTTCTTTGTTCATGATAATCGTTTATTATCCATGCTATAATTGTATTGATTGGAAACACAGTGCATGTGTGGATACATAGACAAAACACTGTCCCTAGTAAGCCTCTAGTTGACTAGCTCGTTGATCAAAGATGGTCAAGGTTTCCTGACCATAGGCAAGTGTTGTCACTTGATAACGGGATCACATCATTAGAAGAATCATTACTAAAAAAATAGTAAACACGTTTTTCTCGGAAAAAATTGATTTGTTTTTTCGTCCAAAAGTTACGAAAGACCGGTGAAAAATCGGAACATAAAAAAATCTGGAAAAAACCCACGCTAAAAAGCCAAAAACACGTGCGAAAAAAAATACGAAAGGAACGTTTAGAGCGCGACACGTGGCGGTGGCCGAGAGCGCGTCAAGTGGCGGTGCACGAGAGTGATTGATAGGAGGCTTCCAAAGGAGTGCGCGCTAACTAATTGCTCTCATTGATAAGTTGCAACGTGCGTACATTACTTGGGTTGGGAAACAAAAACATTGCGCGTGTGCGTGGCCAGTGTTGGCCCATTGCAGAAGCATGGGTAAAGTCTGAACACAGATCTAACGCACTGGTGTTGGGTCATCCCAATGCACAAGGCCTTTTTAGGTGGTAGGTAACACTAAAATTCCTGATGGATCTGTATTCCTGTGCATCAAGGTCGGGCCAATGGGCTTCGCCCCTATCAATTAATGCAACTACCTCTTTCACATACAGCTCACCGACGTGTCCAGAATTAACAGGACGTGCATATATTTTTTTAAACACAGTAAAAACGTAAGCGCTCACATACACGCGCATACATTCAATCATGTGAACGCACATACATACACCTATTTTCATGAGCATCTCGGGAGACCGAGCTGGTGTATCGTCTTCAGATTTACGAAATCATTATAAGTGCACTTTCATCGACGGAATTTTTTTCTCCCACTGAATGTGCATCACTAAAAATTCTGAAATAAACATTAAAAATAATGCGAAAACCAGGATTTGAACCATGATAAAATTGAAGATATCACTTTTTTCTAAACATCCAATCACAGATTGGTTGGTTGGACGTGTATAAACTGACTTAATTAGTGGGTTGCACATTGCACTGTGTGTGCGGCGCATGTAGGTGTTGTGTTGAACTAACGTGCGACATGCATGGGAGCTCAAGCTGGCACACACGGATCGACCAAGCAAATACATTGACTTTACAGGCGAGGAGCACCGACACATGCAACGCATCACGACACGTCGTAGTGGTTCTATAACACGACGCGATCGGCTATATAAACTTCCATGAGCTTATGATCGAGGTACCTGATCAAGCTGAGGTACCATCACAACACACATTTTCACGGCACGCAGGACGCGACACGGACGAACCAAAATGGCCGCAGCTTTCGTCTCGTCGAGGAGCCTGGTCGCCACCTGCCTCCTCGCCCTGCTCCTCGCCGGCTGCCTGGCCGTCGCCATGCCCGCCGCCGACGCGCGCCGGCTCCTCGTCGAGGTCATGCCACCAGCGGCATCCCCGGGGTTCGCGCCGTCGCCGGCGTCGGGCGCTGAGGACGGTCACCACGCGGGACGGAGCCTTCTTGAGGGTCGTGGCCTGCTCGCCGGTGGCCTCCGGCTCGCGGGGAGGATGCTCATTGGTGTCGGGCTCTGAGTGCAAGCACTTCCTCTCTGACTTGGACCGATCGAGGGTCGTCGTTGGTGGTCGAACCATTTCGCCACGTTTGTTGAGGTGGACGGAGCTGTGGATTTGTTTGTTTTATTTCTTTCCTTCTGTATCCCGAGGAACAATTCTTCATCGCTATTTTGAAATTTCGATATTCTTTTAGAGTTTATCGCCATGTCAGCGTGGCTGTGTAATCGTATTTTCGGCGTGGTTGTATGTGAGGCCTGCACAGGGTCCATGAATATAGAGGACCTGGAATTTTTACAGGCCTAGTATGTATTTTTCAGAAAAAAATGGTGTCCCGGTGCCTAATCGCTTGGCCGCTGGTGTGTGCGACGCGAGCCAACCGCCAGGCCGTTGCTCGATCCGAGTATGCACGATTGCTTTCCCACGCACCTCCCGATCCCATTTTACGCCAGGCTGTTTGTTAGTACGTATACATTACAAGCCCCCGTTTACTGAAGCCAACACAGAGCCCAGTTATTAGCTTCAGGTTATCGGTGTAGAGTTGCCCTAGCGTCTACGTGAAAACTGTTCAGATCAATCATCGTATCTGCGCCTGCCGCAGCTCGCCGAGGCGCTAATCTCCAGCCGATTGCCGCTGCGGCGGTACTCTAATACCGTCCGCGATGGATGACATTGCTAAATCGCCATGCTAGCCAGCCCTGGCGTCTCTTCCTTTGTAGATCCTCCCACAACGACGATCCATGTGCCGTGCCATGGAATACAAGACCTAGAGATCACCATATTGTTCCTCAAACGCTCAAGCCTAAAGGTACGACGTGGTTATTTTTCTCAAAGGTTGCATGACGTATAGTTTCATTAATTAACTGGTACACTTGCATCAATATGTAAGACAATTGATTAACTTGGAAATTAGATGTGTGTTTCAGCCATGCGAGATGATTTATGAAATGGTTTGCTATCTGAAAAAATTATAACCGCAAAGTTCACCCTAATGAGATCCCTAACGTGATCATCTTATTGTTTGATGACCTGGTAGTTCTAGAGCGAAACTTAATCCTATGAAAATGATGTCATTTTGTACATTGCTGAAAAATACAAAAGAATTTTTTGATAATGGTGTAGTCAATCGTTTTCATATTTACCCTGTTTTATCTTAAAAAATCTTTCAAATGATGTCATTATGCACAATCATTGTCTCGTCCGCCCCTCTCATCTTCAAATCATGTCTCCGCCCGCTAGATACGACAACGGTCCTCACGCCGCTCCTCAATTGGAAAGGGGGTCGTCTGATTGATCGGGGACAGACAGTTCCATCCTCTGGGTACTTTCACAGTCTCACGAGTTCCATCATACAGGTGATTCACGGCTTTCATCCTCCGGATGCTTGGCTATATATATAATTGCTCGTTAGTTCATTTTTTCTAGTGAGATAGGGCCCTACTTTCTAGATTTGCACACGGCCCCAGATTTTGCTGGCCCGACCCTGTTGATGTGTAGCTGTGGTGCTCAACTGTGTTTCATCGGAAATGAGCTTCTACGTGGAGCTCTCCGCCATACATCGGTCATCCGATGAGACCCTACCAAAGCAAGAAATCGCAAAGGAAGCTATGTTTGGACACCGAGCACGCTTTGGAGAGAAGTTGTGCGCCACCAGATACCGTGATTTGCCAACACTTGATTCTGGAAGTTTTGGTCAGAACCATCGGCAAGGACCTAGCAGAGCAAGCCAGGGTGTCGCGTCTTCACCAGCTCAGTCCGCACCTGCCACTTCAATAGTTAGCACCACTTCTAGTACGACAATGATTGTTGATACAATGATGTACCATACAATGAAGGAAGAGCTTATTAGACACGAGGAAGCAACCCAATTCTGGTATAAATGGTATCAACTTAGCGAACATGATAGAATGATGCTTCAGGAGCACTCAGTGTTATGCCTGGAGGTCCTCTTAATCCTATAATAGTACGAGGTGACGTTGAAGAGGAAGAAGAGGAGGATCCATAGGAAGTAGAGCTAGAGGAACCGGAAGAAGTTGAGGCAATAGAGAACCCAGATGAGCCACTCGTTCCACCCTCACCAAACTTACCACATACACCACACCGACCACTACCTAACCATATAGTTGAACAAGAGCCAACCCTACAACCAAATATAGAGCATCAACAACTACCCCACTTCCCTGTTCCACAATCGCATCAACCTCACTTCGTCCACCCACACACGAGTGTCATCTCGAGGGAGTATAGAGAGGCTACTGCCTATTCAAGAGTACTTGGGCTTGGAGCGAGTGGTAGCGGCGGTGGCAATGGCAATGGCAGTGGTAGCAACAATGGTGGTGGTAGCGGCATCGCCTAATCAAGTTCCAATTTGTTGGACCCTTAGGCGTGAGACCTCTTGGCCATTGACTAGTCTTTTGGGACCAACGGTCGCTAGTGTAGTGGCAGCCTGAACATGTGTTGTTATGCAATATATGTGTGACCTGCAAGGTAGAGCATGTGTCCTATGTACTAGTAGTATGGACTAAACCATATGTGGTGTGTATTGTAATAGTAATGAAGTTATTCCCTTAACTAAAACTTATGTGATGTACTGATGTAGTACAAGTACTTGCCATGTAGTATATAACTTGTGTGCATTAAAAGGCTTCTCGTAATGTGTGTTGTTGTGTGATTTTAGTGGGGGAAAGAGAGAGGACAACATAATCCTACTAGTCAAAAGGAAAATGTTAGCCATTTTCTTATGCCTCACATGAGTAATCAGAGGATATCATTTTGTTTGCTAAAAGGCACTTGCCATCATGATTCCACTTCATGTCTGGTTACTACAAATTAAGGATAGCATGATATTTATTAGTATCACTTGCACCGGTGCTAGCTGATTTGAATCAATAATCATGCAAAGAAGTAACCAACTAACTGAAGAAAAAATATGCAAGATGGATAACAATGACTTGATCGGGCAAGACCTTGTTTTCTGGTTTGGATCAAGCACCCATGATCAACACGTGGATACTCTAGCTTCAAAAAATCAGAGTGCCTTACCCGGACCAACGTAACTTCCAAGTAATCCAGAAGTGTGCAATGTTGGAACTTTTGGATATATGGGTGGAGAAGGCAATTTGGGAGATGTCCTTAAGTTGATGGAGAATTCTCTAAGCGAGTCCCAAGAGAACCAGAACTGCCTCCTCGAAGCGATACTGACAAGACTAGTTCCTAGAGGAGCACACCTACCCAATGCATGAGTTAGGTTGGGAGAACTTTTGAAAACTTAGCCACCCACATTCTCCAAGGCAGTGGATCCACTAGAGACGAATGAGTAGCTATTAAAAGTAGAACATAATGTGGAAACCATAGGGTGCTCAGATGATGAGAAGGTGAGATATGCATCGGCACCATCTAACCGGACCAATGGCAGCTTGGTGGAAGAATTTCAACCTTAACCAAGCTAATAATCAACCTATCACTTAGGAGGGATTCAAGGAGAATTCCCATCGAACCCGTATTCCAAACGGAAAGATGGATATCAAAAGGAGGGAGTTCTACCATGTGACTCAAGGTAGCAAGAGGATAAACGATTACCTAAACCACCTTAATGGTTTAACAAGGTATCGTCAGGATGATGTGAATACATAAGCCAAGAAGGTGGAAAAGTTTATTGAGGAGTTGCATCCATTCGAGAGAATGCACCTCTCGATCCACGGGATCACCCAGTTTGAAGACCTTGTCGACATGGCCTTCATACTTGGGAATGAGCATGCTAATATAAGTGAAGAGAGAAGGGAAGTGCGTAAAAGGTCACGCTACTCAAGATTGTATGACGGGTACATGAGCTTGCTTCAATTGTGGGAGACCAGGACACCACAAGTTCAATTGCACCTCTTAGCCTACAAATCTGACAAGGCGACCAATGTAGCAGACTCAAGTGCATCATCAACCAGCTGGGCGAGGACAAGGGGACCTATGAACTATGCAGCAAGAGGAGATGGGCATGGAGGACCGGTGGGTGGACAACAAATGTTGAATTATGTGGCTGCAAAGCAACTAGGAGAAGCTAGAGATGTTGTCATCGATAAACTACACATTCCTCCTTTAGTTGGTACAATTCTTTTTTACATCAATGACACACACTCATTATTTCCCTAGAATTCGTGAATTAGAATGCATTAACATGCACATGGTTGGGGAAATCTTTAGGAGTTAACTCACGTGGAGGGAAGATTTAGTAGAGGAAAAGCACGTAAATCAGCCGATAATAATACGTAACACCAAATTTTGAGCCAACATGCATGTCATCGAGTTGTCAGGGTTAGAGCTAATTCTTGGGATGGATTGGTTAGCTTATAATGGAGTGACAATAGATTGTGAACTTAAAAGTCTATCCATAAGGAAATACGATGGCTCTACGCTGATATATTTTGGAAGTAGAAGAAGGCCCAACAATTCCTTAGTAACGGCTGTGAGTGAACAAAAGAAAGAAGTAAACAATATATTTGTAGTTCGTGAGTTTCCCAATGTATTTCTATATGGTCTATAGGGTATGTCACGTGATAGGGAGTTAGAGTTCGGCATTGTTTTAATGTCCGGGGCATCATCAATCTCCAAAAGACCCTAGAACATGTCACAACCATAGTTAGTGGAGCTAAAGAAACAACTGGATGGGCTGAACTAGAAATGATACATTTGGGAAGCACCGGTATTATTTGCACATAAAAAGGATGGAGGGTTGAGGCTATGCAAAGATTTTCGGGGCCTTAACAAGGTAACTATAAAGAATAAGTATCTGCTACTGAGAGTAAACGATTTATATGATCAACTCAAGGGTGCATGTGTCTTCTCAAAAAATGACTTGAGTTCTGGATATCACCAAATGCAAGTGAACGCAGATGACATTGAGAAGACTGCATTTGTATCTCGGTACGAATACCATGAGTATAGTGTGGTTCCATTCGGTCTAAGTAATGCCCCGGCTATGTTCATGAATCTGATGAATAATTATGAAATATCTGGACAAGTTTGTAGTAGTCTTTACTAATGACATATTAACATATTCAAGAAGAGAGGAAGGGCATGTTGAACACTTGACGATAGAATCGGATGTATGCAAAATTTAGTAAATGTGAGTTTTGGATGGACCAAGTAGCTTTATTGGCGCACGTAATTTTAGGAAGAGGGGTTGAGGTTGACCCATCCAAAATTGAGACAATTGTGTTTTGGGTTCGTCCAACCAATGCAAGTGAGACAAGAAGTGTCAGGGTTACAAATATAGGGTAGGCCAAGTATACGATGGGCCCATTGGAGGCACCGACTCGTATAGAATATGATCCAAAACGTAATGGAACAAGGGGCTCTCAACAGTGCGTCTGAAATAAGGAGGGTGGTACGAGGCCGGGCTAAGTCCTAACAGTGTGATACTAGGCCACCTGGTTGATGACCGCCAAAGCCCTCAGACAAAGACGAGGGGAGAAGTCAGTTATCCTATTAGTTGGCCGACATCTTAGATACTTCTCACCCACAACGTCATAATGGCGACTGTTACCCAATGCGGGTATGATCTAGTTAAATATGGTAGTTGCGAGTAGTAAATGCCATGAAATAGTCGGCCACACCTAAGACCATGAATAGCATTAGGCCCTATTTCTTTAAAAAGTCCTAGGACTTTTTTTAGTCCCAACTAAAAAGTCTCTAGTCCCTATCCGTTTCTTTTCAAGGACTAAACACGGACTAAAGGTCATTAAATGACATGCAAAAAGACCATGTTACCCCTAGTAATATACTAGAAGTTATTAAATGACATGCTAAAAGTAGGGGCACTGTTGGGAAAAGTGCCAAAAAAGTCCCAAAAAGTCCCTCCCATAGGGACTTCTTCCTTTAGTCCCAAATACCCCCTTTTAGTCCCTAAAAGTCCCTCCTGTTTCTTTCAGATGGGACTAAAAGGGATTTTTTTTAGTCCCTACACCAAAAAGTCTCTGGAAAGAAACACCCCCTTAATACCATCCCATTATGTACCCCTACATCGCGGCTAGCGCACTCTATATAAGCCGGGAGGGAAACCTCAGGCTGAACGTTGAGCAGACTAACATTGTACCTGACACCAAGAGCAAAGAGCACCATAGGAGTAGGTATTACATCTACCGTAGAGGGGTCAGACCTGTATAATTTCTTGAGCGTACTCCGAACCACATCGTTCACAAGATACGATTGCCCCTACATTTATACCCCAAGTATTGTTAGGATCATTCCCACTACATTTAGTGCACATCATGGGGCAAGCATCTAATGACGATATGGTGTGTTTGTGTAGAGACCGACTCAAAACGAGTCAAGCCTCTGTGTGTTCTGTGTCATCCCTGGATCTGTATGCTGGCACACACAATACATCAATGTATATATCAAAGTGCAATCACATGTAAATAACGTAAAATTGATATATACCTCAGAATCTCAGCGGAAACAGTCAAAGGGAGTGGAGTCCCAATAAACACCAACGGCATGTTGAGTGCGGCCGTAACCCTGAATCGTACTCTTACTCGTCGAAGAAAGTATCTGCAACATAAGACGTTGCAGCTGTGTAGGTCAGCATATAGAATATGCCGGCAAGTCACAAAAGAGAGGGGTAAAAAGTATCATCTATACTATATGCATATATGGCAGGTGGGGCTATAGTTGTTGGTTGTTAATGAGAAGGTTCCACCAACCATTTCTCATACCCAAATTATCCATATTACCGACATCAATAAGTTAATGGTGTTGAGAGTTCCTGATAGCTTCAGTTCCTTTGGCTCAGGTTGTCCATGACCGTGGACACGGCTAATCGATTAGGTTTGAGTACTCTGCAGAGTTTTGCACACGTTCCCCACAAGATTTGATCGCCTCCGTTGAAGTCCTCGCACTTCAAGGTGTTGGAGAACCACATGATCAAAACATGATCTTCCAAAGGGTTCCTCTCAGACACTGTGGGTGCCCATCCAATCCTACCGTTCTTCTACATCTCGTAGCACGGCCCGTCCAGAGTCACCACGATGTCCAACCAAGCCAGAGCCCATAATGACTTGTGGTTGTGGAGGTAAGCCTCGGGTCTTGAAGTATCCATCCATCTCTTCGTGCCTGGGTGAAGCTTTCTGCAAGATGTCATGGCGCTTCCCCATGCATCCCGGGTCATCCACTCGCTTCCCCAGGGTACCCATCTACACCGTCCTTCACCCAGAGGTATATTGCATCATGAGGTCTTGAAAGTCTTGAAGTCTTCAGGTCTTGGTTATAAAGTTCTCACAACACTCATGATAAACACTCAACCAAAACCCCGTCAACTAGAAGCGTAGCAAAATAACGTCCCGGCCAAAGTAACAAGGGTTTAGGGGTGCCTATCACAAAATACTACTCAAGAATCGAAATTTCCAAGTACCTACTTTGCATGCAATTGGTGGAGAAAGTTGATCTAATGCAATAAAACCATAGGTAAATTATAATCAATGTGAACTTGCCTGGTAAGGTTGATGAAGATAGATATCGCTCAGAGGAAATAACTTGATAGAACTATTCGTCATTCTTTGATGAAATCTATATAATGAAATATAGTATTCACACAAGTAATCATACTATCAATCATCCTAACAATCCATAACAAAACAACAACTGCAATAAAATCAATAAGAAATATCAAATAAGAATCCAAAAGAAACTTCAAGAAAACTATGGAGTCTTCTAGTACAACAACACAAAAATAGTTTTCCTCCTAATTAAACTTAACATCAAACAAAACACTATAATAGTAAAATAACACAAAACAAAAATATGAAACAACAAGGATAATAGAAAGTATTTTTCTTCAAATTTTGTTAGCAAAAGAACTAATGGAAAATCTTTTATCCAACTCTACTTATGAACTAAGCAAGGTTAACTTGAATTAAATCAAAAACAATTTCAACTTTAATGCAAATTGTTTCTGGTCTAAACTAAAGTTAACACAAAATAAAACTTATAAAACAATATTATTTGAAAGTATTTTTCAAATAGGAAATCAAACTAGCAATGAAATCAATTTGAAAGTTATTACAGAATTAGAATTGATTTCATGCTATCAAATGAAAATAAATAAACTGAAATTTTGTTGCTGTTGAAAAGCTAGTTTTAACTAACACAAAACAAGATATAACTTTTCACAAGTATAAAAGAAAACAAATTAAAAACAATTATAACAAAAGAAATAGGAGTAAACCTAAAAAGAACTAGAACAGAATCTGCTTTGCTTAAAATATTAATTTAAAATATTCTAAAAATTCTGAAATTATACCTAATGATAAATAATATCACTAGTGACCAGTATCAAAAAGAATCAACTCAAAACCTATTTTTAAACTCAAGATATTTAGAAAACAAGATTTGAATCAAATCTGTTTGAATTCAAATTTAAAATATTCAAACATGGTCAAACTTTATATCTACAGAAAGTACATAAAAGTTGTCACACAATGCAAAAAGAATCACTTAAAAAAATTAAAACATAAAAGTTAAAGCTAAAACAAAAATAGGTTATATTCTGTTTTTAAAACAGAAACAGGAAAAGAGAAAAAAAAGAGATAAAGAACGGGTCTACGTGGCAGCTTCCTAGTGGCTAAGGGGTCTGCGCTCTAGGGCTAAACGAGCGAACACTTGGATCGTAACAATAAACTATTCGGTAACAAAAAAATACACGATCTAATCAGGACCGTCCCTCTAAGTCTCACGGAGGAGAGAGGGGTGGTGCTCACAGTGGCGGAGTCGAAGTACGGCGAGAGCTCCGGCGAGGTCGAGGTCGGCGTCGTCCGGTGGTGAAGCGGGCGGCGGTTCCAGGGGGTCTCTGTTGGAATTATGCCCTAGAGGCAATAATAAATATAGTTATTGTTATAATTCTTGTATCAAGATAATCGTTTATTATCCATGCTGTAATTGTATTGAATGAAGACTTATATACATGTGTGGATACATAGACAAAACATTGTCCCTTGCAAAGCCTCTAGTTGGCTAGCCAGTTGATCAAAGATAGTCAGGGTCTTCTGACTATGTACAAGGTGTTGTTGCTTGATAACTGGATCACGTGATTAGGAGAATCACGTGATGGACTAGACCCAAACTAATAGACGTAGCATGTTGATCGTGTCATGTTGTTGCTACTGTTTTCTGCGTGTCAAGTATTTGTTCCTATGACCATGAGATCATATAACTCACTGACACCGGAGGAATGATTTATGTGTATCAAATGTCGCAACGTAACTCGGTGACTATAAAGATGCTCTACAGGTATCTCCGAAGGTGTTCGTTGAGTTAGTATGGATCGAGACTGGAATTTGTCACTCCGTGTGACAGAGAGGTATCTTGGGGCCCACTCGGTAATACAACATCACACACAAGCCTTGCAAGCAATGTAACTTAATGTAAGTTGCGGGATCTTGTATTACGGAACGAGTAAAGAGACTTGCCGGTAAACGAGATTGAAATAGTTATGCGGATACTGATGATCGAATCTCGGGCAAGTAACATACCGAAGGACAAAGGGAATGACATACGGGATTGTATGAATCCCTGGCACTGAGGTTCAAACGATAAGATCTTCGTAGAATATGTGGGATCCAATATGGGCATCTAGGTCCCCCTATTGGATATCGACCGAGGAGTCACTCGGGTCATGTCTACATAGTTCTCGAACCCGCAGGGTCTACACACTTAAGGTTCGACGTTGTTTTATGCGTATTTGAGTTATATGGTTGGTTACTGAATGTTGTTCGGAGTCCTGGATGAGATCACGGACGTCATGAGGGTTTCCGGAATGGTCTGGAAACGAAGATTGATATATAGGATGACCTCATTTGATTACCGGAAGGTTTTCAGAGTTACCGGGAATGTACCGGGAATGACGAATGGGTTCCGGGTGTTCACCGGGGGGGCAGCCCACCCCAGGGAAGCCCATAGGCCTTGGGGGTGGCGCACTAGCCCTTGGTGGGCTTGTGGGACAGCCCAAGAAGGCCCTATGCGCCATAGATAGAAAATCAAAGGGAAAAGAAAAAAAAGGAGGTGGGAAGGGAGAGAAGGACTCCACCTTCCAATCCTAGTTGGACTAGGATTGGAGGAGGACTCCTCCTCCCTTGGTGGCGCAGCCCTTGGGGATGCTTGAGCCTCAAGGCAAGCCTCCCCCCTCCTCCTATATATATGGAGCTATTAGGGCTGATTTGAGACAACTTTTGCCACGGCAGCCCGACCACATACCTCCACGGTTTTACCTCTAGATCGCGTTTCTGCGGAGCTCGGGCGGAGCCCTGCTGAGATTAGATCACCACCAACCTCCGGAGCACCGTCACGCTGCCGGAGAACTCATCTACCTCTCCATCTCTCTTGCTGGATCAAGAAGGCCGAGATCATTGTCGAGCTGTACGTGTGCTGAACGCGGAGGTGCCGTCCGTTCGGCACTAGATCGTGGGACGGATCGCGGGACGGTTCGCGGGGAGGATCGAGGGACGTGAGGACGTTCCACTACATCAACCGCGTTCACTAACGCTTCTGCTGTGCGATCTACAAGGGTACGTAGATCGGAAATCCCCTCTCGTAGATGGACATCACCATGATAGGTCTTCGTGCGCGTAGGCAATTTTTTGTTTCCCATGCGACGTTCCCCAACAGTGGCATCATGAGCTAGGTTCATTCGTAGATGTAATCTCGAGTAGAACACAAAAGTTTTTGTGGGCGGTGATGTGCGTCTTGCTGCCCTCCTTAGTCTTTTCTTGATTCCGCGGTATTGTTGGATTGAAACGGCTTGGACCGACATTACTCGTACGCTTACGAGAGACTGGTTTCATCGCTACGAGTAACTCCGTTGCTCAAAGATGACTCGCAAGTGTCGGTTTCTCCAACTTTAGTTGAATTGGATTTGACCGAGGAGGTCCTTGGATAAGGTTAAATAGCAATTCATATATCTTTGTTGTGGTGTTTGCGTAAGTAAGATGCGATCCTACTAGATACCCATGGTCACCACGTAAAACATGCAACAACAAATTAGAGGACGTCTAACTTGTTTTTGCAGGGTATGCTTGTGATGTGATATGGCCAACGATGTGATGTGATATATTGGATGTATGAGATGATCATGTTGTAATAGATAATATCGACTTGCACGTCGATGGACGGCAACCGGCAGGAGCCATAGGGTTGTCTTTAAACTAACGTTTGTGCTTGCAGATGCGTTTACGATGTAGCTTTAGTAGTAATAGCATGAGTAGCACGACAACCCCGATGGCGACACGTTGATAGAGATCATGGTGTGGCGCCGGTGACAAAGAAGATCATGCCGGTGCTTTGGTGATGGAGATCAAGAAGCACGTGATGATGGCCATATCATGTCACTTATGAATTGCATGTGATGTTAATCCTTTTATGCACCTTATTTTGCTTAGAACGACGGTAGCATTATGAGGTGATCTCTCACTAAAATTTCAAGACGAAATTGTGTTCTCCCCGATTGTGCACCGTTGCTACAGTTCGTCGATTCGAGACACCACGTGATGATCGGGTGTGATAGACTCAACGTTCACATACAATGGGTGCAAAACAGTTGCACACGCGAAACACTCGGGTTAACCTTGACGAGCCTAGCATGTGCAGACATGGCCTCGGAACACATGAGACCGAAAGATCGACCATGAATCATATAGTTGATATGATTAGCATAGGGATGCTTACCACTGAAACTATACTCAACTCACGTGATGATCGGACTTGAGCTAGTGTAAGTGGGTCATGAACCACTCAAATGACTAGAGAGATGTATTTTTGAGTGGGAGTTTAGGAAGTAATTTGATTAAGTTAAACTCTAATTATCTTGAACATAGTCAAAGTCCACTTTGAATATATTTGTGTTGTAGATCATGGCTCACGCGACAGTCACCCTGAATTTTAATACGTTCCTGGAGAAAGCTAAGTTGAAAGATGATGGAAGCAACTTTGTAGACTGGGCTCGTAATCTTAAGTTGATCCTACAAGCTGGGAAGAAGGATTATGTCCTTAATGCTGCGCTAGGAGATGAACCACCCGCTACGGCCGACCAAGATGTTAAGAACGCTTGGTTAACACGTAAGGAGGACTACTAAGTAGTTCAATGTGCAGTCTTGTATGGCTTAGAGCCGGGACTTCAACGTCGCTTTCAGCGTCATGGAGCATATGAGATGTTCCAGGAGTTGAAGTTTATCTTTCAGAAGAACGCCCGGATCGAGAGGTATGAGACCTTCGATAAATTCTATGCTTGCAAGATGGAGGAGAATTCGTCTGTCAATGAACATGTGCTCAAAATGTCTGGGTACTCAAACCGTCTAGCTGAGCTGGGGATTGAACTCCCGCAAGAGGCTATCACTAACAGAATTCTTCAATCACTGCCGCCAAGCTATAAGGGCTTTGTTTTGAACTACAACATGCAAGGGATGAACAAGTCACCCGGCGAGTTGTTTGCGATGCTGAAAGTCGCAGAGTCTGAACTCCGTAAAGAGCATCAAGTGTTGATGGTGAATAAGACCACTAGTTTCAAGAGAAACGACAAAGGGAAGAAGGGTAATTCAAAGAAGAGCGGCAAGCTTGTTGCCAATCCGACGAAGAAACCCAAAGCTGGACCTAAGCCTGAAACAGAGTGCTACTATTGCAAGGGTATGGGTCACTGGAAGCGCAACTGCCCCAAGTATCTGGCTGATAAGAAGGCGGCCAAAGAAAAATCAGGTATATTTGATATACATGTTATTGATGTGTACTTAACCGGCTCTCGTAGTAGTGCATGGGTATTCGATACCGGTTCTGTTGCTCATATTTGCAACTCGAAACAGGAACTGCGGAATAGGCGAAGGCTGGCAAAAGATGAAGTGACGATGCACGTAGGAAATGGTTCCAAGGTTGATGCAATCGCCGTCGGCACAGTTTCACTTCAGTTACCATCAGGATTAGTTATGAACTTGAATAGTTGTTATTTAGTGCCTGCGTTGAGCATGAACATTATATCTGGATCTTGTTTATTGCGAGACGGTTACTCTTTTAAGTCAGAGAATAATGGTTCTTCTATTTCTATGAGTAACATCTTTTATGGTCATGCACCCAATGTGAGAGGATTGTTCATATTGAATCTTGATAGTGATAATACACATATACATAACATTGAGACCAAAAGAGTTAGAGTTAACAATGATAGCGCCATGTTTTTGTGGCACTGCCGCTTAGGCCATATTGGTGTAAAGCGCATGAAGAAACTCCATACCGATGAACTTTTGGAGTCACTTGACTTTGATTCACTTGACACGTGTGAACCATGCCTCATGGGCAAGATGACTAAAACTCCGTTCTCCGGAACAATGGAGCGTGCCAGTGACTTGTTGGAAATCATACATACCGATGTGTGCGGTCCGATGAGCGTGGAGGCACACGGTGGATATCGTTATTTTCTCACCTTCACTGACGATTTGAGTAGATATGGTTATGTCTACTTAATGAAGCACAAGTATGAAACATTTGAAAAGTTAAAGCAATTTCAGAGTGAAGTTGAAAATCATCGTAACAAGAAGATCAAGTTCCTACGGTCTGATCGTGGGGGTGAATATCTGAGTTTCGAGTTTGGTGCTCACTTAAGACAATGTGGAATTGTTTCGCAGTTGACACCGCCTGGAACACCACAGCGTAATGGTGTGTCCGAACGTCGTAATCGTACTTTGTTAGAGATGGTGCGATCTATGATGTCTCTTACTGATTTGCCGTTATCATTTTGGGGTTATGCATTAGAAACAACTGCATTCACTTTAAATAGGGCACCATCAAAATCCGTTGAGACGACACCATACGAACTGTGGTATGGCAAAAGGCCAAAGTTGTCGTTTCTTAAAGTTTTGGGATGTGATGCTTATGTCAAAAAAGCTTCAGCCTGAAAAACTGGAACCCAAAGAGGAAAAGTGCGTCTTCATAGCTTACCCAAAAGAGACAGTTGGGTACACCTTCTATGTCAAATCCGAGGGCAAAGTGTTTGTTGCTAAAAACGGAGCTTTTCTCGAGAAGGAGTTTCTCTCGAGAGAATTGAGTGGGAGGAAGATAGAACTTGACGAGGTTGTCGAACCTCTCATCCCTCTGGATGGTGGCGCAGGGCAAGGGGAAACCTCTATCGTTGCGACGCCGGTTGAGGAGGAAGTTAATGATGATGATCATGAAACTCTAGTTCAAGTTTCTATTGAACCACGCAGGTCGACGAGATCACGCGCTGCTCCAGAGTGGTACGGTAATCCCGTCTTATCAATCATGTTGTTAGACAACAATGAACCTGCGAATTATGAAGAAGCAATGGTGGGCCCAGATTCCAACAAATGGCTAGAAGCCATGAAATCCGAGATAGGATCCATGTATGAGAACAAAGTGTGGACTTTGGAGATACTGCCTGAGGGCCGCAAGGCTATTCAGAACAAATGGATCTTTAAGAAGAAGACGGACGCTGACGGTAATGTGACCGTTTATAAAGCTCGACTTGTGGCAAAGGGTTTTTCACAAGTTCCAGGAATTGACTACGATGAGACTTTCTCTCCCGTGGCAATGCTTAAGTCCGTCAGAATCATGTTAGCAATAGCTGCATTTTTCGATTATGAAATCTGGCAGATGGATGTCAAGACGGCGTTCCTTAACGGTTTCCTTAAGGAAGAGTTGTATATGATGCAACCCGAAGGTTTTGTCGATCCTAAAAATGCTAACAAGGTGTGCAAGCTCCAGTGATCCATTTATGGACTGGTGCAAGCATCTCGGAGTTGGAACAAACGCTTTGATGAGGTGATCAAAGCATTTGGGTTTATACAAGTGGTTGGAGAATCTTGTATTTACAAGAAAGTGAGTGGGAGCTCTGTGGCGTTTCTAATATTATATGTGGATGACATATTGCTGATTGGAAACAAAGTAGAGTTTTTGGAGAGCATAAAGGATTACTTGAATAAAAGTTTCTCTATGAAGGACCTAGGAGAAGTTGCTTACATTCTAGGCATTAAGATCTACAGGGATAGATCGAAACGCCTGATAGGACTTTCACAAAGCACATACCTTGATACAGTTTTGAAGAGGTTCAAAATGGAACAGTCCAAGAAAGGGTTCTTGCCAGTTTTACAAGGTACGAGATTGAGTAAGACTCAGTGCCCAACAACTGATAAAGATAGAGAGCATATGAGCACCGTCCCCTATGCTTCAGCCATAGGATCTATCATGTATGCAATGCTGTGCACTAGACCGGACGTTAGCCTGGCCATAAGTATGGCAGGCAGGTTCCAGAGTAATCTAGGAGTGGATCACTGGACGGCGGTCAAGAATATCTTGAAGTACCTGAAAAGGACTAAGGAGATGTTTCTCGTGTATGGAGGTGATGAAGAGCTCGCCGTAAAGGGTTACGTCGATGCAAGCTTTGACACAGATCCTGACGACTCTAAGTCGCAGACCGGATACGTATTTATTCTTAATGGGGGTGCGGTAAGCTGGTGCAGTTCCAAGCAAAGCGTCGTAGCTGATTCTACATGTGAAGCGGAGTACATGGCTGCCTCGGAGGCGGCTAAGGAGGGTGTCTGGATGAAGCAGTTCATGACGGATCTTGGAGTGGTGCCAAGCGCACTGAATCCAATAACCTTGTTCTGTGACAACACGGGCGCCATTGCCTTGGCAAAGGAACCACGGTTTCACAAGAAGACCAGACACATCAAACGACGCTTCAACCTCATCCGCGACTACGTCGAAGGGGAGGATGTAAATATATAGAAAGTGCACACGGATCTGAATGTAGCAGACCCGCTGACTAAACCTCTTCCACGGGCAAAGCATGATCAACACCAGAACTGTATGGGTGTTAGATTTATTACAATGTAATTCGCATGGCGATGTGAGGGCTAGATTATTGACTCTAGTGCAAGTGGGAGACTGTTGGAATTATGCCCTAGAGGCAATAATAAATATAGTTATTGTTATAATTCCTGTATCAAGATAATCGTTTATTATCCATGCTATAATTGTATTGAATGAATACTTATATACATGTGTGGATACATAGACAAAACATTGTCCCTTGCAAAGCCTCTAGTTGGCTAGCCAGTTGATCAAAGATAGTCAGGGTCTTCTGAATATGTACAAGGTGTTGTTGCTTGATAACTGGATCACGTCATTAGGAGAATCACGTGATGGACTAGACCCAAACTAATAGACGTAGCATGTTGATCGTGTCATTTTGTTGCTACTGTTTTCTGCGTGTCAAGTATTTGTTCCTGTGACCATGAGATCATATAACTAACTGACACCGAAGGAATGCTTTGTGTGTATCAAACATCGCAACGTAACTGGGTGACTATAAAGATGCTCTACAGGTATCTCCGAAGGTGTTCGTTGAGTTAGTATGGATCGAGACTGGGATTTGTCACTCCGTGTGACGGAGAGGTATCTTGGGGCCCACTCGGTAGTACAACATCACACATAAGCCTTGCGAGCAATGTACCTTAATGTAAGTTGCGGGATCTTGTATTACGGAACGAGTAAAGAGACTTGCCGGTAAACGATATTGAAATAGGTATGCAGATACTCACGATCGAATCTCGGGCAAGTAACATACCGAAGGACAAAGGGAATGACATACGGGATTGTATGAATCCCTGGCACTGAGGTTCAAACGATAAGATCTTCGTAGAATATGTGGGATCCAATATGGGCACCCAGGTCCCGCTATTGGATATTGACCGAGGAGTCACTCGGGTCATGTCTACATAGTTCTCGAACCCGTAGGGTCTGCACACTTAAGGTTCGACGTTGTTTTATGCGTATTTGAGTTATATGGTTGGTTACCGAATGTTGTTCGGAGTCCCGGATGAGATCACGGACGTCACGAGGGTTTCCGGAATGGTCCGGAAACGAAGATTGATATATAGGATGACCTCATTTGATTACCGGAAGGTTTTCGGAGTTACGGGGAATGTACCGGGAATGACGAATGGGTTCCGGGTGTTCACCGGGGGGGGCAGCCCACCCCGCGGAAGCCCATAGGCCTTGGGGGTGGCGCACTAGCCCTTGGTGGGCTGGTGGGACAGCCCAAGAACGCCCTATGCGCCATAGATAGAAAATCAAAGGGAAAAGAAAAAAAAGGAGGTGGGAAGGGAGAGAAGGACTCCACCTTCCAATCCTAGTTGGACTAGGATTGGAGGAGGACTCCTCCTCCCTAGGTGGCGCAGCCCTTGGGGCTCCTTGAGCCTCAAGGCAAGCCTCCCCTCCCCTCCTCCTATATATATGGAGCTATTAGGGCTGATTTGAGACAACTTTTGCCACGGCAGCCCGACCACATACCTACACGGTTTTACCTCTAGATCGCGTTTCTGCGGAGCTCGGGCGGAGCCCTGCTAAGATTAGATCACCACCAACCTCCGGAGCGCCGTCACGCTGCCGGAGAACTCATCTACCTCTCCGTCTCTCTTGCTGGATCAAGAAGGCCGAGATCATCATCGAGCTGTACGTGTGCTGAACGCGGAGGTGCCGTCCGTTCAGCACTAGATCGTGGGACGGATCGCGGGACGGTTCGTGGGACGGTTCGCGGGGCGGATCGAGGGACGTGAGGACGTTCACTACATCAACCGCTTTCACTAACGCTTCTGCTGTGCGATCTACAAGGGTAAGTAGATCGGAAATCCCCTCTCGTAGATGGACATCACCATGATAGGTCTTTGTGCGCATAGGAAAATTTTTGTTTCCCATGCGACGTTCCCAACAGTCTCCGGCGTTGGGGCGAGGTCTGGGAGATGTGGTGGATGATGGGGATCTTGATGGTGATGACGACGAGGCCTGGGGATGACCGGAGGGACGACTGTGAGCTTTGGGCGGCGGTGGCGTTCAGGATTTCACCGACGAGGTTACTCCGGTGGGGGTGGGGCTCAGGAGAGGGCACGAGGAGGTACGAGCGAGGGTGGTGGATCATAACGTGGACTCTGACGGCGTTGGGGAGGGCAAGCTGGAGTGGTGGCATGGCAATGGCGCGACGGAGGGGCTCTGCTCCGGCGAGAAATTGCAGCAAGAGGAGCAGGCTGGCGAGGGGGAGCATTGAGCTTGGTATCTATAGAAGGGAAGCGTTGAGGAGGGGTCGGGGTCAATGGGGAGGAGATCCTGAAGGATTTGGTGCCGCAGTGGCGGTCTCCGGCGATGGAAGGAAAGGGGGGCGTGGGAGGAAGATGAGCGCTGGGGGGAGGAGGACCGGTCGGTGGGGTCGGGCATCAGTGGAAGAGAATAGGGCGCTGGGTGGAGCGGTGGCCGATCTGAAGGGATTTGGATGAGGCTAACGAATCAATCGGGCCGAAACCTTCCTAGTGGGCTTCCTAGTGGGCTTCCTAGCGTTTTCCTAATAAAGGAAATTTTTCCTTTTAATTGAAAACAGGAAATAAAACTAAAGAAAGGAAATAAAATATACTCAGAATATAGGAGTATTATATATCAAAATTATCAGAAAAATAAATCCAATAAGATGAATATTTTTCCATGGCCAAAATGAATACTTCAGAAAAATTATTTTCAGAAAATTGCCTAAATGATTTGATTCCTTTCACAAATATTTTTCAAATGACGCCCTAAGTTTTAGGGTTCAAATATTTCTCAAAATTCCCTTGGTTTGGAGGGTCATGTTCCTCCTCTCATATTCTTTTAATTTTTGAATTCATTTAAACTTTTAAAAATAGAGCCAAGATGAAATAAATTCCAAAAAGAAAAGTGGTTTGGATTGGATGAATTTTAAATTCAAAAGAAAATGGGAAAGTCATTTTATTCCCTCTCACTTTTAAAGTTTCAAAAGTTTAAAATTTCACTCAATTCCAAATCACTCAAACAAACAAACAATCAATCTAGTAATTATTATATACCGAAATTTGGGATGTTACAAACCTACCACACTTAAAATGAATCTCGTCCTCGAGATTCGAAGAGGCTAGAAAGAAAAGGTTAGGGTTTGGGGGTCTTCTAACAAATCCATTGTCGTGCCAAGTGGGGTGCTACCACACTTAGAATGAGAGTTACTGGTCCCTCAAATTTTTAACAATCCTGTGGGGTCTTGGCATCTGAATCCTCACATTCTTCATACTAACTCCTTTGGTGATGCTCTTCCGTTATATTCATAACGTTTCCCTCAAAATCCGGTGTTCTTTCGTTGATATAAGCTTCTTCCATCATTGGGTCTTCTTAACTGACAAGTCTCGTGATCATTCTAAATAACATATCGATGATTCTCATGGTGGTCTACCATTTATGGTTATCCTGTAGTGAGAAGGGTCTTGGCTTCATCCTCACGGTAAAATTTCCTCCGCGTGACAACAATTGCCATGTACATGGGCTTTCATCATACCATTCCAAGGCTTAAAAAAACTTCAAAGAACGACGCCTCTCTACTATGGGTAAGTCTCTCAGATTTACCATTCCGAATAGCAAGAGAATGATAAGAGTAAGTCATCATGGTGATCAATCCATTCCGCACCCAAATCATTACTCCGTGTAGGGTTTAGCGAATCTCGCATTCCAACACTGGGGCATCCTCACAAGCGTTGCATAATTTCTCTTTTTCACGAACGAGGTTCGGATAATTCCAATAATTCTGCAAGCTGAACATCTATCGTGTTCTTCACCACTCTCTGGTTTTCGTATGTTCCTAAGAAAACGTATGCTGATCCATCATAGCTTATTCCTTCATGCTCTTGGGGCAACCTTCATGAAAATTTTGAGATGCACCGTTGGTACAGGTTGTATTCCTTCAACTCACTTTTCCTTCCCTTTGTCTGCTTACCAATAAAAGTTTTTGTTCCTCATATTAAATCTTTCCTAAAATTTCCAATTCCAAGGTACATTGTTCAACTGTTGTCACCCCCATAGTTTGATATGATCCAGCATTCCCTTCAACAGTATTCGGTGGATTTGGCTCCTTGGTATGCAGGGTACATTCCATTTACTTGGATCTCGTGGTTTCACCAATTACTACCACAGTTAAAATGAAATATACTCATGCTTGTGTAGACCATATTTTCTCATATCCTCGAAAATGGTAAGAGATCTTTGTTAATAGAGAAACAACTCATACAATTTCAACATAGGAAATCATGACACAATAAATTCCATTGATTCGTGAAGTTATTACAATCTCTGAGTCTTACATTACAAAAAATCAACTCCATAATCTCAAGAGTGCTTCTTGTTACACTTATTGCCGTTGTCAAAACTTAACTACTCCATTTTATGTTTCTTCCCGTGTGGACATTTAGTAGCATAATGTCCTGCTTCCTTGCAACGAAAACAAATGACTTCCGACCTGTCTCGAGGCTTCTTGGTGTTTGCTTTTGCTCCTTGGGTTTCCTGCTTCCTTGCTAGGCACATATTGGCATAGTGACCTAAGGTCTTGCATTTAAAACATGGGATATGACTCAGGTCCTTATCTCCAGGGATTTGGCTCTTCTCGGTGTACTTTCTCTTCTTTCTGGACTTCTTCATTTTGGCCAGTTCTTCTATTTTCAAGTGGATCAAACTCTACTTTTTTCTGTCGGGAAGTTTCCCAAACACTCTTGGCTTTTCTTCATGCACTCTTGTGAAAAATGTCCTTCTTCTTCACATGAGTAGCAGACATTAGAGAAAAATCTGGTTAGGCCTTGTCCATCACGGTCTTCAATCTCTTTCTTCATCACTAGTTCTTTTAAAATATTCTCCTTGAGGGTTTCCCTCATTGCTTCTTTCCGCTGCTTGACAACTTGTTGTACCTTGGGGGTAAATATGAAGCTGAGCTTGGTAGTGGGTGGTTCCTTCACAGAAGAAACAAGTCACCTAACTAGTTGGGTATTCCTCCGCCGGGTGATTTTCTTCACAATGAGGGCATCCATCCTTGTGTTCTTCCTGGGTGTGTCCTATTTCTCCACAGATCTTGCATGTACAAGGCTTCTTCATCGGGTTATGATAGCACTTTTGAATGAGAAGGGATATAACAGAGTCTTCTTGAATTCGTCCCAAGTTTCTGCTCCACTAAATCCTTGTATGGCATGATGTATTTTCCACCAGATAACATCACTTTGGGTAAAGTACTGAAGAGCGTGTGCCACTTCATATTTCCTTGAAATGAAATTGCTCCCGAAGTGGTTCTCCATGTTCTGCATCCATATTTCATCTTCCAGTTGGGTCATTGGTCCACAGTTACAAGTCCAGCTTCATACGCCATATATTGGGTCCAAGGTTTTTGGGATGAGATGGGTAAGAGAGAGAGGGAAAATATATAAACAAAAGACACAAAAGTATCTAAACTCAAATCCACACATTCATAAAATTCAATCAATAATATAGTATCACCACCCACATAAGGTTGGTATGGTCGATCACGCAATACGCAAAAACGTTCATCTTTATTTCTCTCATGGTGGGGCTACTACTACTAAGCTAGCTCACATCATAACTTCATCATCAGTAGGCTTCTTCTGGTCATGCTTGGTCTTCTCAAGTTCTTCCGCCAGATATTCCCTGTTGACGTGGAGTTTCTGATGTCGTCCTTGTAGTTCCAGGAGTTGGCTCTTGAGCTTTTGGATTTCAACATCACCACTATGTGCCATGGCTTGACTATTCGTCACGTCTTGACGAAGTTTCTGAATCTAGGGATCATGTTTCTTCACGTTGGCTACCTTCAGTTTCTCGGTCTTGAGACTCTCACGGAGTGCATCATTCTCAAATAACTCTGAGAGAAGGTCCATCTGAAGGTTCTTGATATAATGTTCCAGTTCTTGATTATACACCAGTACAGGTGAAAACTTCACCTTCTGCTCGTCTGTCAGGATGATGTGTGCTCCCTCACGCTTCTGCCATCCAAGCCTTCCAAAGTAGTGAGTACCCAACTCAACACGATGAAGATAGCTCAATCGTGCGATAGCATCGTGATCAGCAGTGTTCATGCCCATATCACAGTCATGGGTAAATGTGCGATAGTTGATGTCTTCAGTCTTGGGGTCATCTTTACGTCCAAAAACTTTAGTTCCGACACCCCAAAATCCAGACTTCCTCTTAGTCACCTTGACCTCAGGTATCGGCAACTTCATCATCTGTACCAGCTCCATGAGAACTGGGCCTTCGAGAACATCTTCGTAGTGCCCTCTTTCGTTAAGAGTGTAGATCTCCATCTATAGTTTTGAAATAGGGAATGCTCAGTACAAGAATCAAGAGGTATGATAGTAGTGAAAACAAAAGTTGTTAATATCAAGGTTTTCTTATTTCTAAGCCATTTCCTAGGGTTACGTCCTACAGTCAACATGTGCTCTGATATCGTATATGCAGCGATCCGACTCAAATCGAGTCAAGCCTCTATGTGTTCTGCGCCATCCCTGGATCAGTTTGCTAGCACACATTACACCAATGTATATATCAAAGTGCAATCACATGTAAATAACGTAGAACTGATATATACATCAGAATCTCAGCGGAAACAGTCAAAGGTAGTGGAGTCCCAATAAACACCAATGGCAGGTTGAGTGCGGACCGTAACCCTAAATCGTACTCTTACTCGTCGAAGAAAGTATCTGCAACTAAAACGTTGCAGCCGTGTAGGTCAGCATATAGAATATGCCGACAAGTCACAAAAGAGAGGGGTAAAAAGTATCATCTATTCTATATTCATATATGGCATGTGGGGTTGTAGTTTAAGTTTTGCGTAAAGCAAATTTTTCCTACAACAGGAGAGAGGGTAAAAGCAAAATTTACTACGTTGTTAGTTGTTACTGAGAAGGTTCCACCAACCATTTCTCATACCCAAATTATCAATATTACCCACATCAATAAGATAATGGTGTTGAGAGTTCCTGATAGCTTCAGTTCCTTTGGCTCAGGTTGTCCATGACCGTGGACACGGCTAATCGATTAGGTTTGAGTACTCTGCAGAGTTTTGCACATGTTCCCCACAAGATTTGATCGCCTCCGTTGAAGTCATCGCACTTCAGTTTTGCACACGTTCCCCACAAGATTCGTTTTGCGCTCTAGGGCTAAACGAGCGAACACTCAGATCATAACAATAAACGATTCGGTAACAAAAAAATACGCGATCTAATCGGGACCGTCCCTCTAAGATCTGATGAAGGAGAGAGGGGTGGTGCTCACAGTGGCGGAGTTGAAGTCTAGCGAGAGCTCCGGCGAGGTCGAGGTCGCCGGTGTCCGATGGTGAAGCGGGCGGCGGTTCCAGGGGGTCTCCGACGTCGGGGGCGAGGTCTGTGAGATGTGGTGGATGATGGTGATCTCGATGGTGATGATTGTGAGGGTTAGGGATGACCGGAGGGACGACCGTGAGCTTTGGGCGGCGGTAGCGATTGGGATGTCGCCGACGAGGTTACTCCGGTGGGGGTGGGGCTCAAGAGAGGGAACGAGGAGGTGCGGGCGAGGGTGGTGGAGCATAACGTGGATTGAGACGGTGTTGGGGAAGGCAAGGTGGAGTGGTGGCATGGCAATGACGCGACGGAGGGGCTCTGCTCCGGCAAGAAATTGCGGCGAGAGGAGCAGGCTGGCGAGGGGGTTTTCGCGAGGAACGGAGCGATGGGCTCGGTATTTATAGGAGGGGAGGCGTGGAGGAGGGGTCGGGGTCAATGGGGGGGAGATCCCGAAGTATTTGGTGTCGTAGTGGCGGTCTCGGGCGATGGAAGGAAAGGGGTGCGTGGGAGGAAAATGAGTGCTCGGAGGAGGAGGACCAGTCGGTGGGGCCAGGCGTTAGTGGAAGAGAATAGGGCGTGGGATGGAGCGGTGGCCGATCCGAAGGGATTCGGATCTCGCTAGCGAATCAATAGGGCCGGAACCTTCCTAGTGGGCTCACTAGCGTTTTCCTAATAAAGGAAAATTTCCCTTTTAATTGAAAACAGGAAATAAAACTAAAGAAAGCAAATAAAATATACTCTGAGTATATGAGTATTATATAATAAAATTATCAAAAAAATAAATCCAATAAGATGAACATTTTTCCACGACCAAAATAAATACTTCAGAAAAAATTATTTTCACAAAATTGCCTAAATGATTTGATTCCTTTTACAAATATTTTTCAAATGACCCCCTAAGTTTTAGGGTTCAAATATTTCTCAAAATGCCCCTGGTTTGGAGGGTCATTTTGCTCCTCTCATATTCTTTTAATTTTTTGAATTCATTTAAACTTTTAAAAATAGAGCCAAGATGAAATAAATTCTAAAAAGAAAAGTTTCAGTAGTTTTCAAATCCAATTCATTCAAAATCCTTTATTATGAAGAAGTCATGTTATCTTCTCTCCGTGCTTTGGATTGGATGAATTTGAAATTCAAAAGAAAAGGGGGAAAGTCATTTTATTCCCTCTCACTTTTAAAGTTTCAAAAGTTTCAAAATTCACTCAATTCCAAATCACTCAAACAAACAATCAATAAATCTAGTAATTATTATAACATACCAAAATTTGGGATGTTACAGTTTGGCTTCGTTGTCGGTTCGGGCTGGCATCGTTCGTTTCGGGGAGCTTGAGTTTCCCATTGGTGGATCGACATGGCATCGAGATGCCCTGCTGAACAACGCTGATCTCCAGGGTCGTGGGGGTGTTCGCAACCGAGCCACTTACTCGGGGGTGTTGTATGAGTCAGCACAGATGGCCCCGCATCGTCGTCCTAAGTGATCCACAAAACCACATTCTCAGTTCCTTCGTTCCGCTAGTTGACTTGTAGGGATGATGGATTTTGAGTCCATTTATCCTCTCTTGGAGTCTGACTACAAGGGAGAAGAAAGTTGCGGATCGCAGACTTCCCGTTGCTCAGGTATCATGGTTGGCACGCTGCCGCCGAACACAAGTCGCGGAAAGGCTCCGGCCGACCCAACCACGATAGTTGGCGGAGGCACAACTGATGAGGACCCGTTCACCCTGGATCAACGGGAGGAGGCCGAGCGAGTCCTTCACACCCTCATTCTGGGCGATTCACTAGGTGATAAGGTTCTCTAAGCCGCACGTCATGAGACCCTAGCAGAGCGTGCTCGTCAGGAGATCTCACTCCCACCTTTCCATGTCGACTTGAGATTTTTCCTTTTATTCTAGATCCGTTTATTAAAAACATTTTATTTATTAAACTAGGTGTTCAAATTGTGAACCTCTTTCACCGTTGGATTTCTCGCCTAGAAAATGTTGAAACTAGGATCCCATGTTAATGGGTTATGACGAACTATTTTAAAAATGGAAAAATCAAAAGAACAAAATGAGCCGGAAGCATGCTTTCCCCCCATCCCCCCCCCCTTTTCGAGACACACAATTGTGCCTCTCGTGAAAGCAAATTTTTGCCTTCACGAGAAGCAAATCGGTACCTCTCTCAGAAGGACAATGATGTGTTGTTTTTACTTTTCTTGAGGCACAATTGTGCTTCTATGTGCCTCCACAAGAACCAAATCTATCCTTCTCGCCAGAGACGAAAAAACAAGTTTTTTCTTTATTGGAAGACATAGTTATGCACTTGCGGAAATAAACATGTGTCTCCACGAGTAGCAAATTTGTACCTCTCACGCAAGAAGAGAAAAATGTTTTCTTTGTCTTTTCAAGGGCACGGTTGTGCCTTTGCGAGCAGCAAATTTGTGTCTCTTGTGGATGATTTTTTTTCTTTTTTCTTTTTCGAGGGGTATATTTGTGCATCCTAGGAAATTAAATATGTGCCTTCAAAAGAAGCAGATATATGCCTCTCGCAAAAGAAGAAGAAAATGCATTTTTCCATGCAAATCCCTATTTTTTTCTCAAAACCTAGAGAAAATCGTATAAAAACCAAAAAGAAAACCAACTAGAACCCAAAAACGCGTATAAGAAAAGAAAAAAAAAACAAGGGAGCGTCAGCACCCGACATGTGCTGGCAGTTGAGAGTGCCACACTCTCAACCCGCCAAAGGTGACACTTGAGGGACCCCCGCTCTCAATTAGCTGTGCGCATGTCTTGCTTGACACAAGATGTATGGCAGCCATGCATGAAGGCAACCGCAAGATAAATCGGCCTAGGCGCACGATAGCCATCAAGCCACAAGCGACAACCTCACTTTTCTGGGGTTTTTTTGTCCTTTTTATTTTTTTCGTTTACTTTTTTACTTTTGTTTGTACTGTTAAATATTCTAAATATATATATTATCAAAAATACATAAAACATTTCAATCATGCATTTTAAAATTGTTAGTGTCTATACAAAAAATGTTGCCGATCTACACAAAAATATATAAAATGTACAATGCATATGAAGAAATTAGACATAAAACATATGTGTTACTAAAAAGGTTAATCATGTATTTAGAAAGTTTTAAACATGTATAATTTGTTTTCCTGATTTATAAAAAATTTATAATGTGTACATAAGAAGTAGACATACAAAAATATATATTTAAAAAATTAGTAATCACCTATATGGAGAAATATTAAAATTGTATATATATAAAATGCTAAACATGTATTAAAATGTATCAGATGTATAGAAACTTTATTATGTGTAGTAAAAATAGGCATCAAAATATATATTTGAATTTTTTTAATCATATACATAGAAAATGTTAAATGTGTATTAAAAAATATTCTTCATGCATAAAAATAATGTACAATGTGTAACATCTGTTGACAAAAGAAAAAGGGGAAATATAAACTAAAGTTATAACGAAGGAAATCGCTGAAACAATAAAATAAATCATGAAAAAACAAAAGAAAACGGAGAAAATAAAAAAAGAAGATAACCTACAGCGTGGGAACATAAGGCGAGCGAGTCATGCGCTAATAGAAAATAATTGCTGGAGTACGAAGAATAAGTAACCAATCGTATATTTGAAAAAAGAATCATTATATATATGGAAAATGTTAAACCTGTATTAAAAATATTTTTATTCATAAAATATAAATACAATAAGTATGAAAACAATAGTCATGAAAATATTTAGTTCAATTACCGTTGGGTTTGTGGCTCTGATTTCCTTGGTATTGTGGGTCTAAGAGATGTGTTTCAATTACCATTGTCGCCACACGCTAGAATAGAGGTGGCCAGCCAAGAATATGGACGTGTGTTCGGTGGTCCAAGTTCACATCGTCTCAGTATTATCGCTTCTATTTTCAAAATGTCGAGGTGGATGAAGTGTTTCAAACGATATGGACATCGAGATGCACCATGAATATGAGAAGTATTTGCATGGTTACTTTTGGCGGGCAGAATCAACACGAAAAACATGCTCTTGAGAAGACACTACAACGTTGCTGATAACGTACAATATGTACTTTGTAGGGTCCAGAGGAAAAGACTGTTGAACACCTTTTTTTCGGTTGTGAATTCAGTAAAATCTGCTGGAATAAAGTGGATATGAATTTTACCTCCACGGATGGTGGAGCCACCAGGATACATCTACTGCACACTAGCAAAGGGGGTTGGGCACGTCCAATGTTCATGGAAATATTTGTTACATCGTCATGGAGCATTTCGAAGGAACGGAATGGGAAATTTTTCAAGAGGATCCCCCCACGGTTCAGACTTAGAAGGAGAGATTCAATAAAGACTTGTTGCTTTTAGCTCATAGGGTTAAGCCGTCTCTAGTACAGTTGGTAGTAGCTTTTTCAAACTCTGAAACTTAAAAATAGTTTCTCATAGACTGCGACGTTTAACAGTCAAATTCCTATAGGTGTGTTCCTGAGGAGATGCTCTGCAGGACAACATATCTGCTTACCCAAATAAACCACTTGGAACACATTAAGATAAGTATCAACCTGCCATGCAGATTATGAGAGTATTGCATCTTCACGGAGTGGGATAACAAATATAGGGATACTCTCCTTCCAGCTGCCCAACAAGTTGTCTTCCACTTCTACTTCACGGGATCTTCGATCACATAGAGTGGGTTGCCACTATGGATAACTCATACGGTGGGTCTCAAACCCAACTCAATCGATACATTTTCTATCACATTACTTGATAAACCCTTTGTGAAGGGATCTGCCATGTTTTTAGACATTTGGGCATAATCCAACGCAATAACTGTGGAG
The DNA here is from genome assembly GCF_904849725.1 of Hordeum vulgare subsp. vulgare. Lineage (NCBI taxonomy): Eukaryota > Viridiplantae > Streptophyta > Magnoliopsida > Poales > Poaceae > Hordeum > Hordeum vulgare. The sequence goes on along the minus strand of NC_058521.1, from coordinate 41,257,026 downwards.
TTCTTCATTTTTCTAACAGATTTCAATCTCCTCTTCACATGCCTCCAGGACTTCATATTATCCTTAGAAATGTTTATCTTTATGATCACAGTTTGATTACAACAGTTCATCATGATAGCGGGTATTGATTTTTCAACCACAGGCAAGTCCATCAAGAGCTAACGAAGCCACTCTGCTTCAATAGTGGCCGTGTCTAATGTTGTGAGTTCTCCTTCAATAGTTGACCTCGTTAAGATGGTGTGCTTGCAATACTTCCACGAAATATCGCCACCAAACAGTGTAAAAACATAACTACTTGTGGCCTTAATCTCATCAGCATCAAATATCCAATTTGAGTCACTATAACCCTCGAGTACCCTCGAGTACCAAGTGTAGTGAATCCCATAGCTCGAGTGACTTTCAAATAACGTATAACTCTCTCAAGCGCATGCCAATGATCATCTCATGTGTTTGACACAAGCCTGCTTAGTTTGCTCACAACAAACAAGATTTTAGGCCTTGTGGCACTCGCCAAATACATAACCGAGCCAATAATCTGAGAATACCTCGGCTGAGCTCTAGCAATCCGTCGATTATTTCGAAGCAACACACTGTCATCACATGGAGTTAGAGAAGGCTTGCAGTCAGTATACCAAAATGACTGAAGACATTTTCCACATAGTGAGATTGAAGTAGTGTAATCCCACCATTCTCATCTCTCGTTAGCTTGAAGTTCAGAATAACATCAGCTACTCCTAGATCCTTCATCTCAAAACAACAAATATAAGAAATCCTTAACCTCCTTGATTAAATAAGTTTGGTTCCAAAGATGAGTATATCATCGACATACAGACACAGAATAACGCCTTCGCTCCCACCATGGCGAGAGAACACACACTTGTGAGCTTCGTTTAATACAAAGTATGTAGCAGTTAATGTTCTTTCGAACTTCTCATGCCACTCCTTAGGAGCTTGTCTAAGACCATACAAAGACTTTAATAACTTGCACACCTTTCCTTCCTCAGTAAGTACTACAAAACCATCGGGCTGATTCGTGTAAATTTCCTCATCGAACTCTCCATTAAGGAAAGTTGTCTTTGTTGGAAATATGCTCTAGAGGCAATAATAAATTGGTTATTATTATATTTCCTTGTTCACGATAATCGTTTATTGTCAATGCTATAATTGTATCGGTTGGAAACTCAGATACATGTGTGGATACATAGACAAAACACTGTCCCTAGTAAGCCTCTAGTTGACTAGCTCGTTGATCAAATATGGTTGAGGTTTCCTAGACATAGACAAGTGTTTTCACTTAATAACGAGATCACATCATTAGGAGAATGATGTGATGGACAAGACCCAAACTATGAACGTAGCATGTGATCGTGTTATTTTATTGCTACTGTTTTCTGCAGGTCAAGTATATATTCCTATGACCATGAGATCATGTAACTCACTGACACCGGAGGAATGCCTTGTGTGTATCAAACATCACAATGTAACAGGGTGACTATAAAGGTGGTCTACATGTATCTACGAAGGTGTCCATTGAGTTAGCATGGATCAAGACTTGGATTTGTCACTCTGTATGACAGAGAGGTATCTCGGGGCCCTCTCGGTAATACAGCATCATAACAAGCCTTGAAAGAAATGTGACTAAAGAGTTAGCCGCGAGATTTTGTATTACAGAATGAGTAAATAGACTTGCCAGTAACGAGATTGAAATAGGTATAGAGATACCGATGATTGAATCTCGGGACAGTAACATACCGAAGGATAAAGGGAATGTTATACGGGATTAACTGAATCCTTGACATAGAGGTTCAACCGATAAAGATCTTCGTAGAATATGTATGATCCAATATGGACATCCAGGTCCCACTATTGTATATTAACAGGAGTGTGTCCCAATCATGTCTACATAGTTCTCGAATCTGCAGGCTCTGCATACTTAAGGTTCGGTGATTATTCAGCATAGTTGAATTATTGATGTTGGTAATCGAATGTTTTTCGAAGTCTCGGATGAGATCCCGGACGTCACGACAGTTTCCGGAATGGTGCGGAGACGAAGATTGATATATAGGAAGTATCCATTTCGTTTCTGGAAGGATTTCAGGCATTACCGGTGAAGTACATGTAGTGACGAATGGTTGCGGAGTTCCACCGGGAGGAGCCACCCACCTGGGAGGGGACCAAACAGTCCCAAGGGTGGCGCACCTGGGCTGGTGGCCAGCCCAAGTGGACCTATTCGGCCAAGGGAAGAAGGAAAGAGAGGTGGGGGCCAAACCGAATTGAGGAAGGGGACTCCTCCTCCAAACTGTATTGGAGTAGGACTCCTCCTCTCCTCCTTGTTGCGTCGGCCATGTCCCTAGGGTTTTCCTAGGGCGCCACCCTCCCTCCCTCTTATATATAGTCGAGGGTAGAGAGGCCTTTTGCACCTCAAGCCACGACGCAACCCTCTCTCCCTCCACAACCTCATGGCACCCCATAGCTAGTTCGGTACGGTACGACAAAGCCCTGCCGGAGTAGCTCCACCATCATCACCATCACGCCGTCATGCTGCCGAAGAACTAAGCTACCTCTTCGTCTCTCTTGCTGGATTAAGAAGGCGGAGATCGTCATCGAGGTGTACGTGTGCTGAACGCAGAGGTGTTGTTCGTTCAGCACTACATTGGGATGGATCGTGATGGGATCGCGGGACGGATCATGATGAGATCGCGGGACGGACTGCGACTTGGATCGCGAAGATGTTCCACTACATCAACCTGTTATATATGCTTCCGCTTAGCGATCTACAAGGGTATGTGTATCTGATCTACCCTCTCGTAGATGATCTTCACCATGGATAGGTCTTGCGTGTGCGTAGGAATTTTTTTCTTTCCCATGCAACGTTCCCCAACAGTGGTATCACAACGAGGTTTATGCGTAGATGACATCTCGAGTAGAACACAAAGGAGTTTGTGGGCGTTGATATTCAGATTGCTGCCCTCCTTAGTCTTTTATTGATTCAGCGGTATTGTTCGATGAAGCGGCCCGGACCAACATTACTCGTATGCTTACGAGGGACCGGTTTCATTGACTAACATGCAACTTGTTGCATAAAGATGATTGGCGGGTGTGTGTTTCTCCAACTTTAGTTGAATCGGATTTGGCCAAGGCGGTCCTTGGAGAAGGTTAAATAGCAACTTGTATATCACCGTTGTGGTTTTGCGTAAGTAAGATGCGATCATACTAGATACCCATAGCAGCCACGTAAAAAATGCAACAACAAATTAGAGGACGTCTAACTTGTTTTTGCAGGGTATGCATGTGATGTGATATGGCCAAAGACATGATATGATATATTTGATGTATGAGATGATCATGCTGTAATAGTTAAATATCAACTTGCACGTCGATGCTACCGCAACCGACAGGAGCCATAGGGTTGCCTTTAAATTTTTTGCGCTTGGTGATGCTTTACTTTATCTCTAGTTCAGTAGCTTTAGTAGTAACAGCATAGGTGGCGCGACAACCTCGATGGCAACACAATGATGGAGATCATGGTGTGGTGCCGGTGACGATGGAGATCGTGTCGGTGCTTTCGTGATGGAGATCAAGAAGCACAAGTTCATGGCCATATCATGTCACTTTTGATTTGCATGTGATGTTAATCCTGTTATGCACCTTATTTTGCTTAGGACGACGGTAGCATTATATGGTGATCCCTCACTTAAATTTCAAGATAAAATTGTGTTCTCCCCGAGTGTGCACCGTTGCGACAATTCGTCGTTTCGAGACACCACGTGATGATCGGTTGTTCACATACAACGGGTGGAAAACAATTGCACACGCTGAACACTCGGGTTAAACTTGACGAGCCTAGCATGTACATACATGGCGTTAGAACACAAGAGACTGAAAGGTCGAACATGAGTCATATAGTAGATATGATCAACATAGAGATGTTTACCATTGAAGCTAACTCAACTCACGTGATGATCGGACTTGAGTTAGTGAATTTGGATCATGTGTCACTTGAATGACTAGAGGGATGTTAATTTGAGTGGGAGTTCTTAAGTAATATGATTAATTGAACTTATTATCATGAACATAGTGAATATATCTTTGCAAATTATGTTTTAGCTTGTGCTGTAGCTCCACTGTTTTTGATATGTTCCTAGAGAAAACTTAGTTGAAAGACGATAGTAGCAATTATGCGAACTCGGTCAGTGAACTGAGGATTGTCCTCATTGCTGCACAAAAGGCTTATGTTTTTAATGCACCACTCTATGTGCTACCCCCGAGCATCGTCTGTGGATGTTGCAAACATATGACATACATGTTTTGATGACTACGTGATAGTTCAGTGTGTATTGCTTAACAGCTTAGAATTGAGGCGCCCAAGACGTTTTTGAACGTCACGGAACATATAAGATGATCCAAGAGCTGAGATTTGGTTTTCAGGCTCGTGCCCATGGTGAGAGGTATGGGACCTCCGACTAGATTCTTTATCTACAAAGTAAGGGTGAAAAGCTCAATCGTTGAGCATGTGCTCAGATTGTCTGAGTACTAAAATCACTTGAATCGAGTGAGAGTTGATCTTCCAGATAAGATAGTGATTGACATAGTTCTCCAAAGTCACTGCCACCAAGCTACTGGAGCTTCGTGATGAACTATAGCATATCAAGGATACACAAGATGATCTCTAAGTTATTCGCGATATTTGACACCACGAAAGTAGAAATCAAGTAGGAGCATCAATTGTTGATGGTTAGTAAAACCACTAGTTTCAAGAAGGGCAATGACAAGAAGGTATACTTCATGCATGGCAAACCTGTTGCCGCTCTAGTAAAGAAACCCAAGGTTGAACCCAAATCCGAGACTAAGTGCTTCTATAATAAGGGGAACAATCACTGAAGCGGAACAACCCAAGGTACTTGGTAGATAAGAAGGCTACCAAAGTCTACGATAGTATAATGGATATATGTGATATTGATGTGCACCTCGCTAGTACTCCTAGTAGCACCGGGGTATTAGATACCGGTTCAGTTGCTAAGTGTTAGTAACTCGAAATTATAGCTACAGAATAAACGGATACTAGCAAGGGTGAGGTGACGATGTGTGTTGGAAGTAATTCCAAGGTTGATGTGATCAAACATCGCACGCTCTCTCTACCATCGGGATTAGTGTTGAACCAAAATAATTGTTATTTGGTGTTTGCATTGAGCATAGACATGATTAGATTGTGTTTATTGTAATACGTTATTCATTTAAAGAGAATAATAGTTACTCTGTTTACTTGAATAATTCCTTCAATGGTCTTGCACCTAAAATGAATAGTTTATTGAATCTCGATCGTAGTGATACACATGCTCATAATATTGATACCAAAAGATACAAAGCAGTAATGATAGTACCACTTAGTTGTGGCACTGCCGCTTGAGTCATATTGGTATAAAACGCAGTAAGAAGCTCCATGCATATGGATCTTTGGACTCACTCATTTTTGAAACATTTGGGACATGTGAACCATGCCTATTGGTATAAACGCATGAAGAAACTCCATGCAAATGGATTGTTTAGACTCACTTGAGACATGCAAATCATGCCACATGGGCAAGATGACTGAAGGCCTCGTTTTCAGTGAGATGGAACGAGCAAGTGACTTGTTGGAAATAATACATTTTGATGTATGCACTCCAATGAGTGCTCAGGCACATAGTGGATATCGTTATGTTATTACTTCACCGATAATTTGAGTAGATACGAGTGTATTTGCTTGATGAACTACAAGTCTGAAATGTTGAAAAGTTCAAACAATTTCAGAGTGAAGTTGAAGATCGTCGTGACAAGAGGATAATATGTCTATGATGTGATCATGGAGGTAAATGCATATCTAAGTTGCGAGTTTGGTAAACATTTAAGACACCGTGAAAATTGTTTCACAACTCATGCCACCTGGAACACCATAGTATGATGTTGTGTCCGAATGTCATAGCCGCGCCCTATTGGATATGGTGTATACTATGATGTCTCTTATCGAATTACCACTATCATTTTTTTTGGTTAGGCATTAGAGACAACCACATTCACTTTCAATAGGGCATCACGTAATTCTTTTGAGATGACACCGTATGAATTATGGTTTGGAGAAACATAAGCTGTCGTTTCTAAAAAGTTTGGGGCTATGACGCTTATGTAAAAAAGTTTCAGCCTGATAAGCTCGAACCCAAAGCGGATAAATGCATCTTCATATGACACCTAAAACAGTTGGGTATACCTCCTATCTCAGATCCGGAAGCAAAATGTTTGTTTTCTAGAAACGGGTCCTTTCTCGAGAAAAAGTTTCTCTCAAAAGAATTCAGTGGGAGGATGGTGGAACTTGATGAGGTTATTGAACCATCACTTCAACCAAAGAGTAGAAGGGCGCATGAAATTGTTCCTGTGGCGCCTACACGAGTTGAAGTGGAAGCCGATGATGGTGATCATGTAGCTTCGGATCAAGTTACTACCAAACCTCGTAGGTCGAAAAGGAAACGTACTACTCGAGAGTAGTACAGTAATCATGTCTTGGAGGTCATGTTGCTGGTCAACAATGAACATGCGAGCTGTGGAGAAGTGATGGTGGGCCCGGATTCTGACGAATGACTGAAGGCCATGAAATCCGAGACATGATCCATGTATGAAAACAAAGTGTAGACTATGGAAGAACTACTGGATGGTCATAAGGCAATTAAGTTGAAGTGGATCTTTAAAAGGAAGACAAACGGTGATGGTGAATGTCACCATTTAGAAAGCTCGACTTGTCGCAAAGAGGTTTCCGAAAAGTTCAAGGAGTTGACTATTATGAGACTTTCTCACCCGTAGTGATGCTAAAATCTGTTGGAATTATGTTAGCAGTTACTGCATTCACTTTAAACAGATCGGTCAAAGAAGGAGTTCTTGGCTGTGTTATAAGGTGTGAATTTGAGTAAGACTCAAAGCCCGACCACGACAGAAGAAAGAAAAAGGATGAAGGCTGTCCCCTATGCATTAGTCGTAGGCTCTATAGTATGCTATGTTGTGTACGGCACCTGATGTGTGCCTTACCATGAATCTGTAAAGGGGTACGAAAGTGATCCAGGAATGGATTAGTGGACAACGGTCAAAAGTTATCCTTAGTAACTAGTGGACTAAGCAATTTTTCTCGATTATGGAGGTGATAAAAGAGTTCGTCGAAATGGGTTATGCCGATGCAAGCTTTGACACTAATCCGGATGACTTCGAGTAGTAAACCAGATTCGTATAATGGAGCAATCATTTGGAATAGTTCCAAATGGCACGTGGTAGCAGCATCTACACGATGACATAGAGATTTGTAAAGCACACACGGATCTGAAAGGTTCAGACCCGTTGACTAAAAACTTCTCTCACAAGCTAGACATGATCAAACCCCAAAACTGTATGGGTGTCAGATTCATTCCTATCACATAGTGATGTGAACAAGATTATTGACTCAAGTGCAAGTGGGAGACTGTTGGAAATATGCCCTAGAGGCAATAATAATTTGGTTATTATTATATTTCCTTGTTCATGATAATCGTTTATTACCCATGCTATAATTGTATTGATTGGAAACTCAGATACATGTGTGGATACATAGACAAAACATTGTCCCTAGTAAGCCTCTAGTTGACTAGCTCGTTGATCAAAGATGGTTGAGGTTTCCTAGCCATAGACAAGTGTTGTCACTTGATAACGGGATCACATCGTTAGGAGAATGATGTGATGGACAAGACCCAAACTATGAACGTAGCATGTGATCATGTTATTTTATTGCTACCGTTTTCTACATGTCAAGTATATATTCCTATGACCATGAGAGCATGTAACTCGCTGACACCGGAGGAATGCCTTGTGTGTATCAAACGTCGCTACGTAACTGGGTGACTATAAAGGTGCTCTACAGGTATCTCCGAAGGTGTCCGTTGAGTTAGCATGGATCAAGACTGGGATTTGTCGCTCCGTATGACGGAGAGGTATCTCTCGGCCCTCTCGGTAAAATAACATCATAACAAGCCTTGGAAGCAATGTGACTAAAGAGTTAGTCATGAAATTTTGTATTACGGAACGATTAAAGAGACTTGCCGGTAACGAGATTGAAATAGGTATATAGATACCGAGAATCGAATCTTGGGCAAGTCACATATCGAAGGACAAAGGGAATGTTATACGGGATTAACTGAATCCTTGACATAGAGGTTCAACCGATAAAAATCTTCGTAGAATATGTAGGATCCAATATGGGCATCTAGGTCCCGCTATTGGATATTGACCGGAGAGTGTCTCAGTCTTGTCTGCATAGTTCTCGAACCCGCAGAATCTGCACACTTAAGGTTGGTGACATTTCAGTATAGTTGAATTATTGATGTTCGTAACCGAATATTGTTCGAAGTCCTGGATGAGATCTCGGACGTCACGAGGGTTTCCGGAATGGTCCGGAGACGAAGATTGATATGCAGGAAGTATCCATTTGGCTTTCCGCAAGGATTTCGGGGCTTTAGCGGTAAGGTACCGGAAGTGACGAATGATTCTGGAGTTCCACCGGAAGGGGCCACCCATCCGGGAGGGGACCAAACAGGCACAAGGGTGGCACACCAGCCCCTGGTGGGATAGTGGCCAGCCCAAGTGGGCCTATTCGGCCAAGGGAAGAAGGAAAGAGAGGTGGGGGCCAAACCGAATTGAAGAAGGAGACTCCTCCAATTTATATTGGAGTAGGACTCCTCGTCTCCTCCTTGTTGCGTCAGCCATGTCCCTAGGGTTTTCCCTAGGGCGTCACCCTCCCTCCCTCCTATATATAGTGGAGGGTAGGGAGGCTTTTTGCACCTCAAGCCACGACGCAGCCCTCTCTCCCTCCACCACCTCGTGACACCCTGTAGTTAGTTCGGTACGGTATGACAAAGCCCTGTCGGAGTAGCTCCACCATCATTACCGTCACGCGGTCGTGCTGCCGACATAGTTGTAATATGGATGGGACAACAACAAAGCTGATGCTATCTGAATATCGATCCTTGCACCAGGCGCCATGCTGCTTGACTTGTGTCCTAATTTTCAGTCATCATTATTAAAGATCTCACTGAAGATGTCTAACCACAAGCCTCTCCCTTCAAATAGACAACTCGATAACCGGCTCGGTTACCTCTCTTTGCCGTTGCCCGTTGGCACGTTATATGTACTAACAGAATGTGCAGCACTGCCATAGCTTAAGTAAGCTTTACTATAATCCATGCGGTGGCATTCTGTTCTCCCTATTTTCTCCTGATGTTTATGCCGGGACAATTTAAATGCCAAGGCGCCTGCTTGAATGTCTGCTGTCTATTTTCAGTTTCTGCAGTTCTAAAAGCTGATGATGCCACCCATTGTACAAATTATTCTATCAAACTTCCTTTTCTTAACAATACTGAATAAAAAAGAGATACAAATATATTTTTTATTGTGTATATTTCCATAGTGGCAGGACTAATACGATTTTGTGCTCTGTACTAACTCTTGAGAAAATTGCTTCATAACTAGAATGAATGGGAAATTTCTTCCTGCCATTCTATGTGCATGTTACTGTTGAAACTTATCTGGTTGATTTCCTTTTGATGTCTGATATACACATACGGAATTTATCTAAAAAATACGTTTATCTACTGATTATGAAGGTACTAGTATACGGATGTTTGGACAAATGGAAACTCTCGGGTAATGCTCTATGGACCAACCTGTATGTTCACTGACCAATTCACCTTTTCCCAGCTGCAGCAAGCTTCAGATATCAAGGATAATACGAGACACACCCGTTAGCACAACACTGTTCGAATGGAAGATAATTGGTGGAGTACGAAGAAAAGGCAACCAATCGACTTGTCAAGCCACAAAAGACGATAGCAAAGAAGAAAGCAAACGGAGTTACTCCTACAAAGACGCCCAGCAACCTTTATCCGAAGCCGTGCCTACAAATTTGAGCTTTCTTATTACTCACTGTTACCAAGCATACTCCGAACTTCCCCGGTGTCAAGCGTCGCCTCTAGTCAGACATCACAGCGAATCAAAACGCTATCTCTTCTCGCTTTGTGCATTGAATCCTACTCGGGCCTTGTCGCTTGTCAGAACTCAGAAGGCACTTTAAACAGAAGAGCTACTAACACTGAAAGTTCTTGTCTGAAATGTTCATACTTCAGAGTCATCCTTGCGTCCGGGCAGGTGCTCTCCGCCTTCGGGAACAGGCCGTCCATGTCGCGCTGCGATTGGCGAGCGGAGCATGACAGGACGGAGAGGGAGAGACGTGCCCGATTCGGGCACACAAGGCTGAATTTTCAGAAAGCATCATGCATGGAAGCTAGCCTTATCCCAGTCTCCCCCCGAAATTATTCCTGCACCCCATGCCAAACAAACGAACCCCACTTAAGCATGTCACTTTCCTCCTCCTTGTGTGTGTTTTGGCATCTGAAGCAGGAGGAGCTTCCGTTCCTTTCCGGGCCTCTCTCGGTGGCTGGCTCCCGTTGTGTCCAAGGAATAATGAACATGTCAACACACGCACTTGACGAGGGATATTTTCTTGGGTGATTTGCCATCCCTCAGTGGGCATAATAATTCCTTGCAATCGCTAGTGACCGCCTTTCAGTTCTCGTAAAAGGATCTCTGCCCTCTCAACCGTGCCATGGGGCGTTGATCCTGCCGAAGCAGCAAGCAGAGTGGCAGACAGGGGTAGCCATCACCGGAGACTCCCAACGGAAAAAAACAGCTGCCTTTTGGACTTGGAGATGGAACTAATCCCGTTCGCTTGTGAGTTGTGATTCCAATTAGGAAGACTACTGCTCATTTATCACATGTCCAGCTTCTAGTTCGTCTTGTGACTCTTGTCCCATCTCTGTCTGGTTGGGAGGTTTTACTTTTACCATGAAGGAATTAACCTGATGTTGAAAAGCTGATGCACAGATAGGATCTCTCATCGCCGTCTGTCACACTCAGTCCGAAGTTACTGGGATAAGGTCAAAACAATAACTAAACTACAACTCAGGCCGGTTGCTGCAAGTACAAGATTCAGGGCTGCTGTCACACTAAAGTGACACCACGGCAGAACCTCTCCCTAACAGGGTAAACTACATGTTCCTCATTGAACATTTGTCACAATAGCTACCTTCTGGCTGTCAAATCATGTTGACAATTCTGTGCCATGTTGCCGTCTCCATGAAGGAAAGAGCAGCTGCACAAGTAGGATTTCCCAAGATCTTGTTCAGATTATTAATGGATCTCGTCACGGTTTCAGAGCACACAGGTCAACACAATAACTGAGTTGGGGGCACAGATCTGGAGTTTGTGATTTGAGAACTACTCCATACCTAAGAAACATGATTACACACCACTTGTGGTAGGACCATAAACAAAACTGTGTGCTCCAATAGAAGCCAAAGTTATTTATCTGTACTTTTTGCAGGACAAGACAAGTAGAAGCAAAGGATGATTTTGCAATAGCGGAAGGAGATGCCAATGGGGGCCCTGATCGGTTGTGCTTGAGAAAATGCATGTAGATTTGCAAATCGCACCGAAAGGGACTCGTATTGGAACTGCCCCCTGCAGACATGGCTAGCTGTGTGGGAGGAAGCCAGGTGCCTCTCCTTTTCTATCATCAAGTTGGCTCGGGATCAGGTGTAAAGAGGCTCCCTATCTATCTTGCACCAATGCTAACATAATCTCACGCTTTCACAAAAGGGTGGCGAGCAAAAGAGTGCAAGAACTCAGCAACGGAATACCACCTAAAAGAAAAGGTGCAGCTGAGCTGGTCCTCTATCGGTGCACTGTGACAGCAATAGTTTCCCACTATTGATAAAACTATTCAGGAGAGCCACATGCGACAGTGGGGTGACTACGGAACCATTTTCTGAAAATCCACAGTCCTGAGTACACTATTGTTCGCAATTATGGAGTTCCAATATTGGAACTTGAGGGGTCGACAGTACAGAATGAATGCATAAAACAAGGTCGTTGGCTTGGTCTAGTCATCAAGATTTAGTCTCGCGATATTTTTCGATTGCTCCGTTGATTTAGTTTGTCACTGTAAAGTCTTTTTTATAGTTAACTAGTGGAACAAAAATTATTGCCATGCCTCAAAAGTTGAAGGTAAACATAACAGGGTACCAAACATTGAAAACACGGTCATTAGACATAATCAAAGTTTGTGGTAACTTCCTCCAACCTCTTGTTACTCAGCCTCTAGAGGACCTCGACAATCCGGATGTTGTAGCAAAGACTAGTCATAGCATGTTGAGAGATAAGAATCTATTACCTCCTTCTTAAAAAAATAATCTTAAATGTATCTTTTCTTTTTGAAAAGAAGGATATCTCCGGCCTCTCCATCAGCATGATGCATGAAGCCATATTATTAAGCAAAAATCCAACAATCTTCATGCTTAAGTACAAGCTTTGTCCGAGCTAAAATAAAAATAAATAAAAACATAAAGATGTAAACCGCCACAACCCGTAGAAATAGGATGAGATGAGTAACTACCTAGCCTATTATCACATCATCATCCAAACCGGTTGTAGATATCCTAAGCTACCATTTTTCATTGGATAGATCCGATAACCAAAAGCTCTCTAGCTTCCGTAAGAGTGGGTAGCGACTACATATGGATGCAAGTAATGGCCTTATAGATTACCTGCAAAAAGTTAATCCAAGTTTGTCTATAAAAATCGATATCATTTCTGCAGTTCCATATAGCACAGAGTAACGCGCATACTCCTACCCAATTATGTGTCACAATAGTTGAATCAACCCTATTTAGCCATGTCCCAACTAATCGTATGAATACTATTTGGAGGTGTAATATTAAAGGCTATACGAATTGAACAACAAAACATTGTAGCCGTCGGATACTCGAGAAAGAGGTGTTTAATTATTCCATCACGATCACAAAAACAACATCGTGGATTGCCCTTCCAACTATGCTTTGTCAAGTTATCCTTAGTTAGAATCACCTTCTTGTGACAAACCACATGAAGACTTTGATTCTTAGGGGCACTTTAAATTTTCAAATATGAAGCGATTTCAGGATTGGACCACAGTCTTAAATTTATGTTGATACGGATGTATCTAACACTAGAACATGTATAGATACATATGTATATAAACAAATATCTATGAGCTCTGTTTCAGAAAATATCTTAAATTTATCTTTTTTTAAATGAGGATATCCCCGGCCTCTGCTTCAGTATGATGCATGCAGCCATATTATTAAGCAAAAATCCAACAATCTTCGTGATCAAGTACAAGCTTTGTTGGGAATATACCCTACCGGTTGACCCGCCGAGGGAACAACCCGGCTGGACTACCACTCATGTTGGAGGACCATAAACACAAAGAACCAGGAGGCGGCTCAACCGTTGAGGAGGCCGGCTCACAGCCTATCACCTGGCATGCCGGCTTGAGAAGGAAGACATAGGAGAATTTTTCTGTATCTAAGAGGTTGAATACATCACGGGTTATAGTACGATCCGAACTCTGTTGTAATCTCAGGGTCTCAATCTATATATAAAGGGGAGCCCCTGAGGTAGAAAGAACAAGTTAGAAATCATCGAGAGCTAGGTAGCAATTGTGCATCCTTGTAATTGAGGTCATCATCAATAAACACTGAAAGCAGGATGTAGGCTTGTACCTCCATGGGAGGGGCCGAACTTGGGTGAATTCACGTCTCTCAATTTCGATCAACCCCGTTCAAGCCGTCACTTAGTTGCAATGGCGACATATACCGTGACAAAACCACGACAGTCGATGCCCACCATGGGGCCAGCGCACGGTGGTGTTGAGTTCTTGAAGGGAGCTCTCCCAGGGATCGACGGATATGCGATTGGAGAGATGACCAAGAGTCGCCACGGGAAGCTTTACATCAACGACTCAGGCTGGGTCCTAGAGGCCGACTCAATCGAGTACGAGTACAGGGTCCCCTTTGGCAGGATCCACATGTCCATCGGCAAGATCGGTGCGTTAGGACCCGAGTTGGACATCTGCAGCGAATCGTCGAGCCGGCTTGGCGCAAGCATTCCGGTTGTATTCAAACCGGCTGGAGGCATGTATTCGTGGGCTTCACTCACGGGATTGAGCTAGTGGATAACTCCGTAACCAATAGGGATACTCTCGTTAACTCTGATGGCGAATCATCGGTTGGTGACACCGAGTCTATCTGTCCTCTTTTTTATGACAAGCTAGGGGACTGTCCGATGATTTGTAGTTCTTTGAGCCGCCATGCCAAGCCGCCGCATACATGGAAGGAATTGCGGCGGCTCATAATTCCACCGAAGCAGGAGCAGCCAACGGCCGTGATGGGTCGACACCAGCTTCACGGGCCGCCGGGTCGAGCAAGACACCGGCTCAGGCTATGGATGATTTGATGGGAGAGATGACCAAACTCGTGGAGGCACAAATAACCCCAGAAAATCTTCTTCCTCTTTCTAGATATAACCCTTCGCCACAAACCGCGCCTTGCACTTTTCAATTGTATCATCGGGTCTAAGTATCTTTTTGAACACCCACTTACATCCGAATGGTTTGCAAGCATAGGGACGTTGAGTGATTTGCCATGTCCCATTCGCCATGATGGAATCCATCTCACTACAGACCGCATCTTTATAGTAGTCTGTATCTGGAAATGCATTCTGAAATACAAATGTGAGTACCATCCATGAGGTACATAAATAAATCATCCCTAAAGGACTTTGCAGTCCTCTATATCTTGGCCCTACAAAGGGCTTCCTCATCATCCTTCAAAGGATTTTCATCATGTGTTCATTCATACTATTCCAAAGGAATGGCGGGCTCACGAGTCTCATCAGATTCATGTTTAGAAGTTACTTACATATCACTAAGAGGAAAAATATCCCCAAAGGATGTAGCATACTTAGACTCTATAATCTGACCGACCATCATGTAAGGTACCTCAGATTTCACGACTAGAAATCTACAACCAACGTTATTCTTAACATAGACAAAATTAATGCAGTTGCGGTCTTTAGTCTCCAAGCTTATGCTTCGTGGGATTGACACGTTGAATTTCGGCAAACAGCCCCAAGTGTGTAGATAAGAGAGTGTTTTTCTTATCTTCGCCAATTTCTCATATGGATTAATCTCACTATATTTCATGGAGCCTTGTTCAGGGCATGACATGATGTTAATATAGCCTCCCCATCATGTCTTGGATAAAATGGTGTATCTTAAACAGCGTTAACAGAACCTGTTAGAGCGTTTTTGTCATTCGGCAATCCCATTTGACTGGAGTGAATAGGAAGGCCTCCTCTCATGAATAATATAAGGTTTCACACAAAAATAATCAAACTCATTAGAGAAGCACTCTCCACCATGATCTGACCAGACTCGTTTAATTTCTTCCAGTTGATTCTCAACTTCTACCTTATAGATTTTAAAATAGTATAGAGTCTCATCTTTAGTGTTTAACATATATACATAGCAGTAGACTCGGGCATTTTGGGTCGGGTTTCAAAAAGACCGAACTCAAAATCTCAAGCTCGAGCCCGACCCACACCCCGGTAAAATGCCTATTTTCCGTTTTTTAAAATACCAACATAGCTATTTTTGATGATTAATATTGCAATACTATAATTATATTTATATAAAAAGCATAAAAACCATCCTTCACCGAGCTTTTTCTCGGTGTCGGACTGGGCTGCGGGCTAGAAAGTGAGGCCCGAGCCCGGCACAGACGCCGGGCTCTGGGCCGGGCCTACCAGGATGGTCCACCCATGCGAGGTTTACATGGTAGTATCCACTAGAATCATCTACCAACATGATGAAGAATCTCTTTCCACCTTTAGTCAACACACTTTTACTCTCACGGAGATCATAATGTATGAGTTCTAATGGTAAAAGATGTTTATCCCTTGCAACCTTCTAGAGCTTGCAAGATTGCTTTGCTTGCACACACGATGACACTTGGAACCTTTGGCTAAAGTGAAACTAGGAATAAATTCAACTTAGCTATAGTTGCATCATACAATCTAAATTCATGTGACAAATGTGTGAATGCCAAAGTTCAATTTTATTAACACTCGAATGAATATGTTTCCGTGAGGGAAATACGAAACAGACCTGTGCATTCATAACTTTTTTCAACAAATTGTCCATATTTCAAAATAACTACTTTATTAGACGCAAAGACCAACCTAAACCCTTCTTAGCACATAAGGCAGACAAATTCTTGTTGATGGCATGGACATGTTGCATGTTTTTTGGTTGCACGACCCTTCGCGAAATAGAGTTTGGATCATGCGTGCCAATGCCATGGACATAAGCACTCACACCATTCCCCCATCAATACGGACTCGTTTCCTGTGACCTGGTAAGAAGAGAAGAACAAATATCAACACACACACACACGTGAATATTTGCACCTATGTCAACCCACTAATCGGTAGACTCACAGATTAATACTATATTAAATGGATTACCGTACCCAGATGTGTCATTATCAATGTTGCTTGCAATCATGTTGATAGATTTGAGTCTTCTCATGGATTCTTGTACCTGTTCGGAAACTTTTTGGCCCAATGTTCCTCGGACCAGAAGTAAAGCAGTGATCTTTCTTCTTGTCCTTCTTGAAGGTCTTCTTACCCTTCCTCTTGAAGTCGAAATTCTGTTGGACATTATTCTTTCTGTCGGGATTTTGAAAGTTCATCTGTATCATATCATATTAGCAACAAATTTTCTTGATCCGTTTTGTGTGTGAGCCCTTTGCTCTTGAATTCTGCTCAACACTCACATGATAGATGACATCCTCTACTAAGAATTCATGTCTCTAATGTTTCAGAGTAGTAGGAAAGCTCCTCTTGGAATGAGCAAGTTTAGCGATTGTCCGGTAACTCACAGTTAAGAAGCTTGAGCTCCTTAATGATGCACTGTATCTCATGAATGTGTTCCAATACATGGCGGATTTTGACCATCATGTAATCATGGAATTGATCCATATCATACATCACGCTTCAAGCATCGGTTGCATTGAAGCATGACTCAAGCGCATCCCACAAGTCCTTGACAACCCGCATATGTAAATATGTGTCAACTAACTTTTCTCATATTACACTCAAAAAGGCTCCAAGGAAGACGATTGTGTCTTCCCTGAACGCCTTCTCCTGGCCGGGAGCAAACGTTCACACCGGAGTAACACCGGCGACCCTGAACAAATTCATCGTTGTGAGCCATAAGGTAGGTTTTTTATCTGTCGGCGCTTAAAGTACATCCACATAAACGAGGCCGGTTTTAGTGCAGCAACAAAGCCTTGAATCAAAAATTGCCTACACATATTAGATTTAATATAATCCAGAGATAAATCATGACGACGACACTGTTAGTGTGTTAATTCCGTATTGATATCTAATCACATAACCATGTACTAGGAAGTGGTGAATCTAGAAAAAAGGGAGGGGGCTCGGCTACCTTGGTCATGCAAACTTTTCGTGGGTTGGGCTCGCAAGTGGCTGGGTTGGGCATTAAAACTAGTAGTAAAATCAATTTTTGTATATACATAAATAATATTTGTCCATGTAAAGATTAATTCTTCTATAGTTGCTCTTGGCTCCTCCAATGCACTCCCTTTTCTAAATCTTGAGCTACCCTGAGAAAGAAAGAAAGTAGAGAAATATTAGAAGATAGCTTTAAGGCTAGTGTGAGAAGAAATGTACTTTGATGATGTACCATACCAGTCTTTGGTGGCTTGTTTCGAGGTTGTGCATAAGTGATTAATTTTGGTTTTTTTTACCTAAAAACCACAAAGATCCTTCATAAATAAAAAGCCTTAAGTACCCACATTTGAGCATACAATAATTGCATGGAAGTGTACTAATATGTGATAGAGGCCATGCAATAACATGCCCAATAGCATCCCTTATTGTTTGCAATTTTCCATGTGGTCTAACCAGTGTCTCATCTCCAAGTCTTGATATAGCGCAAACAGAAACTGCTACATATTGTTCTCCAAGCATGTTTCCTCCAACCACATATGTTTTATCTCTGCTCACTAAAGTTCCTTCGGCCACAAATCTATTTTTGCTTCTCGGGTTCAACGAAACCAGCAAGACTTTCATTTTTTTCCTATTTTTCAAGAAATGAAACATTCGTTATCACAAACCATGGAAGATTTCACTTTACACAAAACAGGATCAATTGCACATGGAATTAGACAAACTAACTATTCTAACCATTGTTATTCAGATATAAATATAATATACCTGCTTAGTGAAGCGAAGAACCTGTTCACTTGGTTCAGGACCACCTTGCTTGGTCGTATTGCTATTTTCAGCATGACCATTCTTTGATAGAGGACCATCATGTGCTTTCTATAGTTGAGGTTCGGTATAGTTGTAAGTAAATTTATAGAAAACATAGACATTGTTTGATAACTCAACAAATATTTATGCGCACATGCACACCCACCTTAGCAACCATGTGCTCATGTGGTGAAGATAAACTGGTGCAGCCCTCTTTGGTTATTGCACAATTTCTAGGATGCAATTCCTGGTCAGTCTTGTCCGCTAAAATTGATTTTGCACAGCCTTGATTGAACGTATCAATTTTTTTAATGTGCGCTTTCTACAATTGAGGTTTCAGTTATAAGTAAATATACACAAAACATAGACATTGTTTGACAATGAAGCAAAAATGTATGGACACGCACACCTTAGCAACCATGTGTGGTAAAGATGAAGGAGTGTAATCCTCTTTGTTTCTCGAAGAGAAGCTAGTATGCAATTCTTGGACAGTGATATGTTTATCGGGCATAGTTGATTCTGCACTTCCTTGATTGGTATAATCCTCTTTTGTTGATTCTACACGGCCTTGATTAGCCTTATCAAAGTTTTCAATGCATGCCTTCTATATTTGAGGTTCAGTACAGTGCGATATAAGCATACCCAATAATAGGCATTGTTTGATAATGAAGAAAAAAAGTTTATGCGCACACACCTTAGCAACCATGTGTGGTAAAGATAAACAAGTGAAGTCTTCTTTGGTTCTCACAGAAAAACTAGGATGCAATTCCTAGTTAGTGATCCGCTCGTCGGGTAAAATAGATTATGCACTTCCTTGATTGGTTGTATCAAACTTTTCAATTTGTGCTTTCTACAATTGAGGTCCAGTTCAGTTGTAAGTAGACTTATACAAAACATAGGCATTTGTAATAATGAAACAGAAATTTATGCACACACACACACACACCTTAGCAACCATTTTTCTTGTGGTAATGATAAACCGATGTAACACTCTTTGGCTCTTGCACAATTGCTAGGATGCAGTTCCTTCAACTTATGATGAACAATTGATTAAGCATAAGAATGAACTACAATACTTATTAGGAAAGAAACTATTACATCACCTGCATAGCACTCAATGGAGCATGTTCTTCAGCTTTTCTATATAATTCATTTAGGAGATCGCTGCCAGCAACTCTTTTGTTGAGATCAACCTAAAACAAAAACAAGATAATAGTATATTAATGCTTCCATTTATCTTGCTAGAAAGAGATGTGTTTTAGATACCAACTTCATCACTTCCCCTGGTTACATGTTCATTTCTGAAATCCTTTGTGGGGAATTTTCTCTTCAGGAAAGAACGGATCATAGCCAAGTCATCTCTCACGTTTTCTATATTATCTCCTAGTGTCCGCAGTACAAATTGAACATTTCCTTCTTCCTCAGGATGTTGAACAAAAGTCAGTCCCTGAGAAACTTTTATTTCGCTCCAATACTTATCACCATAATACCCTCGAATGTTTTTCACCTCTTCCACATGAACACTTTTAAATACTTCTGTATAATCACTGAATGAAAGGCACCCATTTTTATCTTTGTTTTTTCTTCCAGTTTCTCCTAATGAAATAAATACAAACATCTCATTATACTAACTAGTATTGAATTAAAGCCTTTACTTTAATCACAAATAGAAGTATATATACCATCACTATCTTTGTTTTCACATTTTTGTATTCACCGTCCTTCTGCGTATGAGCTTCATCCCATAGTTCAATCTTGCTAACCTTTCGACCGCTTTTGATTTCCTGTTCAACAAAGTAAATTAGAATGTTTGTTAGTCTTTCTGTTAGAACATATTCAAGTTTATTCACTAATAAAAAACAATTATGAGCCATCTTTAGAAATAAAAGGTTTCACCATCTCTTTTCTGAGCCTAGCATGGCCTTTTCTCCCAGTTGTATGTGGATTCTTCTGCTTCTTTGCACACTCGGTGTTCTTTTCACATAATTTCTGGTGAAAGAACACATCTAGTCAATATTAATGTGAGCAAGCTAGTTATGTACACCAGATTAAGTATGAGAAAAGAACACATAACCATGTGTGAATCCTGGCACCAAAACCCAACAAGAGTATCCCATTGATGTTCATTAACACCTTTGGGAACACCTGCTATAATTCCAGCTAAAGACTTCTTGTCACGCCTGAAATATTTACTCTTCAAACGAGACTTATATGCTCTCCATTTTTTGTTAATAGTCAATAGGATCCAGTCTCTTGTAAGTTGTCTAGTCTCATTGGGGTAGATAAATTTCTCCTTCAAAAATTAAAATTGGCAATCAACAATGTGAAATTAATGGTCTTGAACAGTGTTATCAAAAGAACAGTTCTATGAAAATCTTACCTCCACATCTGTGATCATCTGCCCATGTTTTTGTAGAAACAATTCATTATCCCATCTCGGAATATGCAATGGTGCAAATGTTGAGTTTTCTACAAGCCAGGTAAGATGTTGACTGAGAATGGCAGCCGACCTTTCATTTGGAATTCCATTTCCATCAGTCTCCACAATTATCTTCCCCCCATGTAATTCCGACAAATTTTTACCGCGGAATTCACCTATAATTTGTCGCACATCTCCATTTGGCCCTGCATGCAAGATTATCACAGTTTTATATAACTAGACCCTATACAACACACTAGATTTGTGTTTGGAAAAGAAACTTGAGCTTACAAATTATTTTAATTTGCCTAGTAGAATCAGGAGGCTTTTTTGCTATTAGATCATCAATCTCTGGAGGGCTTTCTAAATTTTCTTCATCTTGTTGTACACTTTCAGAATCTTCCTCTGGGATGTTTAGGCTTCGAAGCCGTCGAGGTATCCTCGACATGATATCTGTACCAAACAATGTTAAGTCACATGTTAAGGTCAAGCATAGAAGCATATGTCAAGGTCATGCATATGATTTCACATATTTCATGGAACCAAACAGCCTTCCACTATAGCGCACCCCGCATTTTCTTGGTTTTGCGGCTAATGCTCTTATCTTTTCTGTGATATCCGGTCCATCGTTTAGTATAGCCTGTATGTAAGAGTGGTTACATTGAGTTCATATGGAACTACAATGAAGGAATATGCTAAAGGTGAAGTATACCTTTTGTTCCAACCAGTCGGCAAAGTGTCCACTAATCAATCCCTCATTGTCATCATCCGTCAAATTTAAGTTACCCGGTTTCCTCTTCTCTTGATCCAGAAATTCTCTATAATAATAAGACAAATAACATAATTATTCTTTCCAACTTATGAAAAACAAATGAAATACAAGATAGCACTGAACCACACCTACGGAGACCATCAAGCTCATCAGAGTGTCGCAAGACATATCGATGTGCTTGAACAAGAAGTTGATCGTCCAACTGACCACTGATAGCCTTTCCAATTGGGTCACCAACACTATCGAACATGTATACACCCTTTGTATTATTTGAAGGATCGGGATTCCTAGAAGTTCTTGTGAAACGTGTGGTTCCTTCTAGAAATCTTGAACAAAAGGTCAAGCATTCTTCAACAATATATCCTTCAGCAATAGAACCTTCAGGATAAGCTCTATTGTGCACAAGTGACTTTAGCCAAACAAATGATCTGAACATCGTAAAAGAATGATGTTATATGTGTCACAAGAAATGATAAATCAAATCATATACTTAGATGCATCGTGGAAAATAACAAATCAAATCAAAGCAGCATAGTACATCCACATGTAATGCACCGGGCCACCAAGTTTAGCTTCTTCAACTAAGTGCACCATTAAATATACCATGAAAGTAAAAAAAACGATGGAAGAAAAACTTTTTCCATATTACAAAGTGTATTCACAATACTCTCTTGCAGTTTCTCAAGCTCAGAGACATCTAACACTTTGGAGCATAGCTTCTTGAAGAAATTAGCCAGCTCAACCACTATTATCATGACATCTTTACTCGGATAACAGTGTAAAAGTGCCACAGGAAGGATGTCTTCTAGAATAACATGACAGTCATGGCTTTTGAGGCCAGTCAATGTTAATTCTTTCATGTTCACACACCTCGAAAAGTTTGATGCACAACCATCAGGAGTCCTACAATTCTTAATCATTGTACAAAGCATATCCTTCTTTTCTTTATCCATATTAAAAGGTGTGTGCGGCAATTTAGTTTTACCTGTATCACCTTCATCGGGTTGAAGGTTAGGTCGAATTCCAATTTCAGAATATTAACTTCTTTTTGAAACAATCCTCGGGCTTATTTTCAGGTTTACGTGAGATGTTATCCGATTTCTTTTTAGGCCCTCTTTTACGCTTCTGTTTTTCACGCCCTTCAGTTGCTTTTTCACTGGCTTTGCCCTTCATTTTCCCTTTCCCTTTGTTTGCTGCAACAACTTTTTTTCCTAAGACAAACACTCTGCACTGCAACATTCTCAAAGCTGAGCTACCACTCATAGTTGTAGGTGCAAGTTCCATCTCTTCGGTGTTATCAAACTCCTTCTTTCGTCTCCGAAATACATGATCCCGTGGTAGCCATTGACGATGACCCATATAACAAAATTTCTTACTCTTTTTTAGCCAATATGATCTTGTGAAAGGACCACAGGAGGGACAAGCATATCTACCACTCGTGCTCCATCCATACAAGTAAGCTAATGCTGGAAAATCATTCAAAGTCCATAATAGTGCAGCTCGAAGAGGAAATTTCTCCTGAGTACATGAGTCAAAAGTGTCCACACCCTTCCAAAGTTGTAATAGCTCATCCATCAAAGGCTGCAGGTATACATCAATGTCATTGCCAGGGGAACTTGGTCCAGGAATAATCATTGATAAAATTAGAGATGTTTGCTTCATGCATATCCAAGGTGGTAGGTTGTATGGAATAAGCATGACTGGCCAAGTACTATGTTTTGCACTCATGAGTCGGAAAGGGTTAAACCCATCAAACCCAAGGCATGGTCGTATATTACGGGGATCCTCAGCGAATTTAGGATATCTGGCATCAAGATCTTTCATGCCACTGCATCAGCTGGACATCGCACCAATCCATCTCTTGTACGACCTTTATCATGCCAACGCATGTCAGTTGATGTCTTCTTAGTTGCAAATAACCTTTGGAGCCTTGGAATCAATGGGAAATATCGCAGCACCTTGGCTGGTCTCTTCTTCTTTTTAGATTCAGCTGTTGAATCTTTCTTCTCATTTTCATTGGTAACCCAACGAGAGGCACCACACACATGGCAAGACTCCTGGTTAGCTCTTTCACCTCTAAAGAGCATGATATCTCTTGGGCATGCATGAATTTTCTCATAATCCATCCCTAATCCGCGTATGATTTTTTCGCCTCATAATATTTCTTCGGCAGGTTTATCTGAGGAAATGCAACCGATAATACACCAAGTAGCTGTGTGAACGACTCCTGTGACCACCCATGCAAGACTTTCATGTGATATAAAGTGACAAGAAATGACAACCTCGAATATGCTGTACATCCAAGGTATAAATCCGTGTCTGCTTCCTTCAAGAAACTAGTGTATATGTCTTGTTCTCTCATTTTATCATCATCGGCAAATGTTGTACTCACATTCTCAGCCACACCAGGCTCCAAGTCAACAAATTCAAACTGAACACCATCTAGTTGTTGGAATTATGCCCTAGAGGCAATAATAAATATAGTTATTATTATAATTCCTGTATCAAGATAATAGTTTATTATCCATGCTATAATTGTATTGAATGAAGACTCATTTACATGTGTGGATACATAGACAAAACACCGTCCCTAGCATGCCTCTAGTTGGCTAGCCAGTTGATCAATGATAGTCAGTGTCTTCTGATTATGAACAAGGTGTTGTTGCTTGATAACTGGATCACGTCATTGGGAGAATCACGTGATGGACTAGACCCAAACTAATAGACGTAGCATGTTGATCGTGTCATTTTGTTGCTACTGTTTTCTGCGTGTCAAGTATTTATTCCTATGACCATGAGATCATATAACTCACTGACACCGGAGGAATGCTTTGTGTGTATCAAACGTCGCAACGTAACTGGGTGACTATAAAGATGCTCTACAGGTATCTCCGAAGGTGTTAGTTGAGTTAGTATGGATCAAGACTGGGATTTGTCACTCCGTATGACGGAGAGGTATCTCGGGGCCCACTCGGTAATACAACATCACATACAAGCCTTGCAAGCAATGTAACTTAGTGTAAGTTGCGGGATCTTGTATTACGGAACGAGTAAAGAGACTTGCCGGTAAACGAGATTGAAATAGGTATGCGGATACTAACGATCGAATCTCGGGCAAGTAACATACCGAAGGACAAAGGGAATGACATACGGGATTATACGAATCCTTGGCACTGAGGTTCAAACGATAAGATCTTCGTAGAATATGTAGGATCCAATATGGGCATCCAGGTCCCGCTATTGGATATTGACCGAGGAGTCTCTCGGGTCATGTCTACATAGTTCTCGAACCCGCAGGGTCTGCACACTTAAGGTTCGACGTTGTTTTATGCGTATTTGAGTTATATGGTTGGTTACCGAATGTTGTTCGGAGTCCCGGATGAGATCACGAACGTCACGAGGGTTTCCGGAATGGTCCGAAAACGAAGATTGATATATAGGATGACCTCATTTGATTACCGGAAGGTTTTCGGAGTTACCGGGAATGTACCGGGAATGACGAATGGGTTCCGGGAGTTCACCGGGGGGGGCAACCCACCCCGGGGAAGCCCATAGGCATTTGGGGAGCCACACCAGCCCTTAGTGGGCTGGTGGGACAGCCCACAAGTTCCCAATGCGCCAAGAGAAGAAAAATCAAGAGGAAAGAAAAAAAAAAGGAAGGAGGTGGGAAGGGAGGGGGACTCCTCCCACCAAACCAAGTCCAACTCGGTTTGGGGGGGGGGGAGTCCTCCCCCCCTTGGCTCAGCCGACTCCTTGGGGGGTCCTTGGACCCCAAGGCAAGGCCCCCCTCCCTCCTCCTATATATATGGAGCAATTAGGGCTGATTTGAGACGACTTTCTCACGGCTGCCTGACCACATACCTCCACGGTTTTTCCTCTAGATCGCGTTTCTGCGGAGCTCGGGCGGAGCCCTGCTGAGACAAGGTCATCACCAACCTCCGGAGCGCCGTCACGCTGCCGGAGAACTCTTCTACCTCTCCGTCTCTCTTGCTGGATCAAGAAGGCCGAGATCATCGTCGAGCTGTACGTGTGCTGAACGCGGAGGTGCCGTCCGTTCGGTACTAGATCGTGGGACTGATCGCGGGATTGTTCGCGGGGCGGATCGAGGGACGTGAGGACGTTCCACTACATCAACCGCGTTCACTAACGCTTCTGCTGTACGATCTACAAGGGTACGTAGATCACTCATCCCCTCTCGTAGATGGACATCACCATGATAGGTCTTCGTGCGCGTAGGAAAAATTTTGTTTCCCATGCGACGTTCCCCATCAGTGGCATCATGAGCTAGGTTCATGCATAGATGTCTTCTCGAGTAGAACACAAAAGGTTTTGTGGGCGGTGATGTGAGCTTTGCTGCCCTCCTTAGTCTTTTCTTGATTCCGCGGTATTGTTGGATTGAAGCGGCTTGGACCGACATTACTCGTACGCTTACGAGAGACTGGTTTCATCGTTACGAGTAACCCCCTTTGCTCAAAGATGACTGGCAAGTGACGGTTTCTCCAACTTTAGTTGAATCGGATTTGACCGAGGAGGTCCTTGGATGAGGTTAAATAGCAACTCATATATCTCCGTTGTGGTGTTTGCGTAAGTAAGATGCGATCCTACTAGATACCCTTGGTCACCACGTAAAACATGCAACAACAAAATTAGAGGACGTCTAACTTGTTTTTGCAGGGTATGATTGTGATGTGATATGGCCAACGATGTGATGTGATATATTGGATGTATGAGATGATCATGTTGTAATAGAAATATCGACTTGCATGTCGATGGTACGGCAACCGGCAGGAGCCATAGGGTTGTCTTTATACTAACGTTTGTGCTTGCAGATGCGTTTACTATTTTGCTAGGATGTAGCTTTAGTAGTAATAGCATAAGTAGCACGCCAACCCCGATGGCAACACGTTAATGGATGATCATGGTGTGGCGCCGGTGACAAGAAGATCGTGCCGGTGCTTTGGTGATGGAGATCAAGGAGCACGTGATGATGGCCATATCATGTCACTTATGAATTGCATGTGATGTTAATCCTTTATGCACCTTATTTTGCTTAGAACGACGGTAGCATTATGAGGTGATCTCTCACTAAAATTTCAAGACGAAATTGTGTTCTCCCCGACTGTGCACCGTTGCTACAGTTCGTCGTTTCGAGATACCACGTGATGATCGGGTGTGATAGACTCAACGTTCACATACAACGGGTGCAAAACAGTTGCGCACGCGGAACACTCGGGTTAAGCTTGATGAGCCTGGCATGTGCAGACATGGCCTCGGAACACATGAGACCGAAAGGTCGATCATGAATCATATAGTTGATATGATTAGCATAGGGATGCTTACCACTGAAACTATACTCAACTCACGTGATGATCGGACTTGGGATAGTGTAAGTGGATCATGAACCACTCAAATGACTAGAAAGATGTACTTTTTGAGTGGGAGTTTAGCATATAATTTGATTAAGTTGAACTCTAATTATCTTGAACATAGTCTAAGTCCACTTTGAATATATTTGTGTTGTAGATCATGGCTCACGCGACAGTCATCCTGAATTTTAATACGTTCCTAGAGAAAGCTAAGTTGAAAGATGATGGAAGCAACTTTGTAGACTGGGCTCGTAATCTTAAGCTAATCGTACAAGCTGGGAAGAAGGATTATGTCCTTAATGCTGCGCTAGGAGATGAACCACCCGCTACGGCTGATCAGGATGTTAAGAACGCTTGGTTAGCACGTAAGGAGGACTACTCAATAGTTCAATGTGCAGTCTTGTATGGATTCGAACCGGGACTTCAACGTCGCTTTGAGCGTCATGGAGCATTTGAGATGTTCCAGGAGTTGGAGTTTATCTTTCAGAAGAACGCCCGGATCGAGAGGTATGAGACCTCCGATAAATTCTATGCTTGCAAGATAGAGGAAAACTCGTCTGTCAGTGAACATGTGCTCAAAATGTCTGGGTACTCAAACCGTCTAGCTGAACTGGGGATTGAACTCCCGCAAGAAGCTATCACTGACAGAATCCTTCAATCACTGTCGCCAAGCTATAAAGGCTTTGTGTTGAACTACAACATGCAAGGGATGAACAAGTCTCCCGGCGAGTTGTTTGCGATGCTGAAAGTCGCAGAGTCTGAACTCCGTAAAGAGCATCAAGTGTTGATGGTGAGCAAGACCACTAGTTTCAAGAGAAACGGCAAAGGCAAGAAGGGCAATTCGAAGAAGAGCGGCAAGCCTGTTGCCAATCCGCCGAAGAAACCCAAGGCTGGACCTAAGCCTGAAACAGAGTGCTTCTATTGCAAGGGTATGGGTCACTGGAAGCGCAATTGCCCCAAGTATCTGGCAGATAAGAAGGCGGGCAAAGAAATATCAGGTATATTTGATATACATGTTATTGATGTGTACTTAACCGGCTCTCGTAGTAGTGCCTGGGTATTCGATACCGGTTCTGTTGCTCACATTTGCAACTCAAAACAGGAACTGCGGAATAGACGAAGGCTGGCGAAAGACGAAGTGACGATGCGCGGAGGAAATGGTTCCAAGGTTGATGCAATCGTCGTCGGCACAGTGTCACTTCAGCTACCATCGGGATTAGTGATGAACTTAAATCATTGTTATTTAGTGCCTGCGTTGAGCATGAACATTATTTCTGGATCTTGTTTATTGCGACACGGTTACTCTTTTAAGTCTGAGAATAATGGTTGTTCTATTTCTATGAGTAACATCTTTTATGGTCATGCACCGAATGTGAGAGGATTGTTCATATTGAATCTTGATAGCGATACGCATATACATAACATTGAGACCAAAAGAGTTAGAGTAAACAATGATAGCGCCATATTTTTGTGGCACTGCCGTTTAGGTCATATTGGTGTAAAGCGCATGAAGAAACTCCATGCTGATGGACTTTTAGAGTCACTTGACTTTGATTCACTTGACACGTGTGAACCATGCCTCATGGGCAAGATGACTAAGACTCCGTTCTCCGGAAGAATGGAGCGTGCAAGTGACTTGTTGGAAATCATACATACCGATGTGTGTGGTCCAATGAGCGTAGAGGCACGCGGCGGATATCGTTATTTTCTCACCTTCACTGACGATTTAAGTAGATATGGTTATGTCTACTTGATGAAACACAAATCTGAAACATTTGAAAAGTTCAAGCAATTTCAGAGTGAAGTGGAAAATCATCGTAACAAGAAGATCAAGTTCCTACGGTCTGATCGTGGGGGTGAATATCTGAGTTTCGAGTTTGGTGCTCACTTAAGACAATGTGGAATTGTTTCGCAGTTAACACCGCCTGGAACACCACAGCGTAATGGTGTGTCCGAACGTCGTAATCGTACTTTGTTAGAGATGGTGCGATCTATGATGTCTCTAACTGATTTGCCGTTATCATTTTGGGGTTATGCATTAGAAACAGCTGCATTCACTTTAAATAGGGCACCATCAAAATCCGTTGAGACGACACCATACGAATTGTGGTATGGCAAAAGGCCAAAGTTGTCGTTTCTTAAAGTTTGGGGATGTGATGCTTATGTCAAAAAGCTTCAGCCTGAAAAGCTGGAACCCAAAGCGGAAAAGTGCGTCTTCATAGGTTACCCAAAAGAGATAGTTGGGTACACCTTCTATCTCAAATCCGAGGGCAAAGTGTTTGTTGCTAAAAATGGAGCTTTTCTCGAGAAGGAGTTTCTCTCGAGAGAATTGAGTGGGAGGAAGATAGAACTTGACGAGGTTGTCGAACCTCTCATCCCTCTGGATGGTGGCGCAGGGCAAGGGGAAACCTCTGTCGTTGCGACGCCGGTTGAGGAGGAAGTTAATGATGATGATCATGAAACTCCAGTTCAAGTTTCTGTTGAACCACGCAGGTCGACGAGATCACGCGCTGCTCCAGAGTGGTACGGTAATCCCGTCTTATCAATCATGTTGTTAGACAACAATGAACCTGCGAATTATGAAGAAGCAATGGTGGGCCCATATTCCAACAAATGGCTAGAAGCCATGAAATCCGAGATAGGATCCATGTATGAGAACAAAGTGTGGACTTTGGAGATACTGCCTGAGGGCCGCAAGGCTATTCAGAACAAATGGATCTTTAAGAAGAAGACGGACGCTGACGGTAATGTGACCGTTTATAAAGCTCGACTTGTGGCAAAGGGTTTTTCACAAGTTCCAGGAGTTGACTACGATGAGACTTTCTCACCCGTAGCGATGCTTAAGTCCGTCAGAATCATGTTAGCAATAGCTGCATTTTTCGATTATGAAATCTGGCAGATGGATGTCAAAACGGCGTTCCTTAACGGTTTCCTTAAGGAAGAGTTGTATATGATGCAACCCGAAGGTTTTGTCAATCCTAAAAATGCTGACAAGGTGTGCAAGCTCCAGCGGTCCATTTATGGACTGGTGCAAGCATCTCGGAGTTGGAACAAACGCTTTGATGAGGTGATCAAAGCATTTGGGTTTATACAAGTGGTTGGAGAATCTTGTATTTACAAGAAAGTGAGTGGGAGCTCTGTGGCGTTTCTAATATTATATGTGGATGACATATTGCTGACTGGAAACAACGTAGAGCTTTTGGAGAGCATAAAAGGTTACTTGAATAAAAGTTTCCCTATGAAGGACCTAGGAGAAGCTGCTTACATTCTAGGCATTAAGATCTATAGGGATAGATCAAAACGCCTGATAGGACTTTCACAAAGCACATACCTTGATAAAGTTTTGAAGAGGTTCAAAATGGAACAGTCCAAGAAAGGGTTCTTGCCAGTTTTACAAGGTACGAGATTGAGTAAGACTCAGTGCCCAGCAACTGATGAAGATAGAGAGCATATGCGCTCCATCCCCTATGCTTCAGCCATAGGTTCTATCATGTATGCGATGTTGTGCACTAGACCGGATGTTAGCCTGGCCATAAGTATGGCAGGTAGGTTCCAGAGTAATCCAGGAGTGGATCACTGGACAGCGGTCAAGAATATCCTGAAGTACCTGAAAAGGACTAAGGAGATGTTTCTCGTGTATGGAGGTGACGAAGAGCTCGCCGTAAAAGGTTACGTCGATGCAAGCTTTGACACAGATCCGGACGACTCTAAGTCGCAAACCGGATACGTATTTATTCTTAATGGGGGTGCAGTAAGCTGGTGCAGTTCCAAGCAAAGCGTCGTAGAAGATTCTACATGTGAAGCGGAGTACATGGCTGCCTCGGAGGCAGCTAAGGAGGGTGTCTGGATGAAGCAGTTCATGACGGATCTTGGAGTGGTGCCAAGTGCACTGGATCCAATAACCTTGTTCTGTGACAACACTGGTGCCATTGCCTTAGCAAAGGAACCAAGGTTTCACAAGCAGACCAGACACATCAAACGACGCTTCAACCTCATCCGCGACTACGTCGAGGAAGAGGACGTAAATATATGCAAGGTGCACACGGATCTGAATGTAGCAGACCCGCTGACTAAACCTCTTCCACAGCCAAAGCATGATCGACACCAGAACTGTATGGGTGTTAGATTTATTACAATGTAATTCACATGGTGATGTGAGGCCTAGATTATTGACTCTAGTGCAAGTGGGAGACTGTTGGAATTATGCCCTAGAGGCAATAATAAATATAGTTATTATTATAATTCCTGTATCAAGATAATAGTTTATTATCCATGCTATAATTGTATTGAATGAAGACTCATTTACATGTGTGGATACATAGACAAAACACCGTCCCTAGCATGCCTCTAGTTGGCTAGCCAGTTGATCAATGATAGTCAGTGTCTTCTGATTATGAACAAGGTGTTGTTGCTTGATAACTGGATCACGTCATTGGGAGAATCACGTGATGGACTAGACCCAAACTAATAGACGTAGCATGTTGATCGTGTCATTTTGTTGCTACTGTTTTCTGCGTGTCAAGTATTTATTCCTATGACCATGAGATCATATAACTCACTGACACCGGAGGAATGCTTTGTGTGTATCAAACGTCGCAACGTAACTGGGTGACTATAAAGATGCTCTACAGGTATCTCCGAAGGTGTTAGTTGAGTTAGTATGGATCAAGACTGGGATTTGTCACTCCGCATGACAGAGAGGTATCTCGGGGCCCACTCGGTAATACAACATCACACACAAGCCTTGCAAGCAATGTAACTTAGTGTAAGTTGCGGGATCTTGTATTACGGAACGAGTAAAGAGACTTGCCGGTAAACGAGATTGAAATAGGTATGCGGATACTAACGATCGAATCTCGGGCAAGTAACATACCGAAGGACAAAGGGAATGACATACGGGATTATACGAATCCTTGGCACTGAGGTTCAAATGATAGGATCTTCGTAGAATATGTAGGATCCAATATGGGCATCCAGGTCCCGCTATGGGATATTGACCGAGGAGTCTCTCGGGTCATGTCTACATAGTTCTCGAACCCGCGGGGTCTGCACACTTAAGGTTCGACGTTGTTTTATGCGTATTTGAGTTATATGGTTGGTTACCGAATGTTGTTCGGAGTCCCGGATGAGATCACGGACGTCACGAGGGTTTCCGAAATGGTCCGGAAACGAAGATTGATATATAGGATGACCTCATTTGATTACCGGAAGGTTTTCGGAGTTACCGGGAATGTACCGGGAATGACGAATGGGTTCCGGGAGTTCACCGGGGGGGCAACCCACCCCGGGGAAGCCCATAGGCATTTGGGGAGCCACACCAGCCCTTAGTGGGCTGGTGGGACAGCCCACAAGTGCCCAATGCACCAAGAGAAGAAAAATCAAGAGGAAAGAAAAAAAAAGGAAGGAGGTGGGAAGGGAGGGGGACTCCTCCCACCAAACCAAGTCCAACTCGGTTTGGGGGGGGGAGTCCTCCCCCCCTTGGCTCGGCCGACTCCTTGGGGGGTCCTTGGACCCCAAGGCAAGGCCCCCCTCCCTCCTCCTATATATATGGAGCAATTAGGGCTGATTTGAGATGACTTTCTCACGGCTGCCCAACCACATACCTCCACAGTTTTTCCTCTAGATCGCGTTTCTGCGGAGCTCGGGCGGAGCCCTGCTGAGACAAGGTCATCACCAACCTCCGGAGCGCCGTCACGCTGCCGGAGAACTCTTCTACTTCTCCGTCTCTCTTGCTGGATCAAGAAGGCCGAGATCATCGTCGAGTTGTACGTGTGCTGAACGCGGAGGTGCCGTCCGTTCGGTACTAGATCGTGGGACTGATCGCGGGATTGTTCGCGGGGCGGATCGAGGGACGTGCAGACGTTCCACTACATCAACCGCGTTCACTAACGCTTCTGCTGTACGATCTACAAGGGTACGTAGATCACTCATCCCCTCTCGTAGATGGACATCACCATGATAGGTCTTCGTGCGCGTAGGAAAATTTTTGTTTCCCATGCGACGTTCCCCATCACTAGTTCCCCATCCAATGAGCTTGATAGTGATTGGAAGCTGTCAGTCATGGGGAAAATAGCACTTAAGAGTCCAGGAATGTCATGCAATCTTCTATTACTGCCTTCTACATCAGAATTGATTGGAAAAGCAGGAATATGAAAATTGTTGTTGTTATTTGACATGGAGCAAATGCAAATGACGGTGAATCATACTCTTCTCCATGGCAAACCCATTTTGTATAACCCTGAACAATACCATCACATCTTAGGTGGGTTTTCACTTCTTCATTATTATGTGTTGCTTTATTTGCACAATTTACACAGGGACAAAA
Organism: Hordeum vulgare subsp. vulgare; assembly: GCF_904849725.1. NCBI lineage: Eukaryota > Viridiplantae > Streptophyta > Magnoliopsida > Poales > Poaceae > Hordeum > Hordeum vulgare. The sequence goes on along the minus strand of NC_058521.1, from coordinate 41,223,883 downwards.
GATAGAAATTGCTCAATGCCGTCTTTATATGCAGTAGTCGATCTTGGTTTACTCATCCAACCTCGATCCATCCTTTTCCAGCTGTAGTAATAAAGGCAAAATAGATCAGTTTATAATTTTCCATATGCTGTTATACATTAAGCACAGGTTTACATGAATATTTTTGAACTGTGCACTCGATACTTAGGTTCAAATTGTATAATATATATGGTTTACCACAACCATTCACCTTACACTACAAAAAAAATAGAGATGTGCCTTTACTAGAAAAATTTATGTGAAGTAGATAAAGAAGTTTTCATGTGGCATAAGAGTTATGATGTGGAGAACTCCCAAAGCATACTGAGCCAACTCAAGAAGGTATTGATCAGTACGTAGACTCTGAAACAGATTGTTGTAAATCAAATCAGCTTACCCGCAAACATCGTATTTCCCAGAGGAAGTACAAAAGAAAACTTACAAGAGCAGGCCCTAACTTTCTGTCTCACTGGATCTGACAAAAAATAGCATGCGTAGCCTCATTGCCCATTGCAAAAGGCTTGTAACCAGCTCTTGCACCGGAGTATTCCGAGCAATACTACAAATACACTTGCTTGGCCGGATGGAATTAACAAGCTGAAGGAGATAAGCTCTAAAATATTGCCGTAGTGCGATCCTAATACTCCAGAGTTACCACCCGACCTTACAGATGCCGCAACTTCTAATATATTCAGAAGTTTTTGCATCCGACTAAAAATGGATGTATATTCTCCAATGCCATTAGAGTGACAAACAACAGAAGGCTAGCTGGTGTAACTAGTAACTAAACATCTAAGTAATACCCGCTGGTTTCACTTTTATAAAACAAAAAAGTAGAGATGACAGGCAACTTAGGTAATTAAAATTTAGCATCACAGTATGGAAAATTCTTGTGTGCCATGACGACATAGGCAATTCCCCTAACTAGATCGACTTATAGGAATATCATGTCATTAACGATTGTCATCCAATCAACAGTACCCATGTTTTTAACAACAATTGACATCCAACCACCAAAGAGGATTCATCTATTTTTATCAAAAAAAATCGAATTGCAACAATACAGTGCATCACAACAAGATAGAAAGAGAAAACAGATGAGGTATATCTCAATTCGAGCTCTATTTCACACGATGTGGAGATATAAAAAAAGATAACAACAACCTGCAGACAATCTTCTAGCCGCTGGGTTGTGGCGAGTTCGTTGCCAAGGTCGACAACTGAGGGACAAAGGCGTTGTCCGGGTAGAGTATACCGCGGGAGGCGGAGCCTGGCGTTGATGGGAAGCAATTTTCTTCTCGGGCCAACCGGCGACACGCAACTATGGAGCTTGGGCTGGGGGGAAATCGACGTCTTGGTGGAAGGGGAGCTGGGCTGGGGGGAGACCGGCGTTAACTAGCGAGCTTGGGTTGTTCGAGACTGGCGTCCGACGGCTGTGGAACTTGCCTGGAAGGAGCGACGGGGGCGGCGGGGTAGCTCTTGCCAGAGGGCACCGCCATCGACCGACGGGGGAGCAGAGTGGGGATAAGCGGGAGTTCAAGTTGGGGGTGAGGGCTCTGGCCAGGGGCGAACGGCGGCGGCTAGGTTCGAGGCGCCGAGCGGCGGCGGCGGCGCTAAGGATGAGCGTCGGCGGTTTGTTTAGTCCTAGTACAGATCAGATTACATATCAGATTGCAAAAATATCAACCTCAAAAAAAAGATTGCAAAAATATCAAAGGGTATATAGGTCATTCCACCTAGATTTATCAAGTCAAAATAAACTAAAATAATAGGAAAACACCAATCAAAGCAATTTATCAAGAAATTAATGTAAACTATATATAAGTTTAGATAAAATGTGGCAAATCATTAGCTATCAAACTAAAACAAGACAAAAAATCATCAAGTCCCTTGTATCTTTTGGATAATTAAGGATATTATTTCGAGGGAGGGATGATTAAGATTTTTGTTTTAACACGAGAATATTACGAAGGTAATATAATTTTACCTAGAATAATACTACGGATGTGATGATTAAGGTGACAATTTAATAAGACAATGCCTCTTAATCATTTTCTCGTGCAATTACTCGGGTCATCTATTGGGATTTTAACACACCTACAATTTTAATAGCCTTTTGAGTAAAAGATATGATTTATTAATAGAGTCGCATACTAAATTGTCTCTAAGTTAATTAAAATTATATTGTATTTTATAAATGGCCAATTATAAGCAAAAAAATGCGACGCTCTATAAACGTCTTAAGAAGCGTCTTTAGCTTGATATTGCTCATGTATGTAGAGACGAATACAAATAGCGTCTCAGAAAAAGCGACCATACAAGTCATTTTTTTTGTAGTGTTAGTACAAGTGAAGGCTAACAAAAGACTGGGAAGCGACCAACTAGAGAAAGACAAGAGTCATCAAAATGCATTGAGATTAACTAAAATTGAGTGCAAGCATGAGTAGTACATAAATCACCATGAACATGAATATCGTAGAGGCTATGTTGATTTTGTTTCAACTACATGCGTGAACATGTGCCAAGTCAAGACACTTGAATCATTCAAAGGAGGATACCATCCTATCATACTACATCATAGTCATCTCAACATTCATGTTGGCAACCAAGACAAACCATTATAAGCTCCTAGCTAAGTAAGCATGGCATCAACAACTATGATCTCTAAGTTGTCATTGCAAACATGTTTCTCTCACAACAAAGCTGAACTAGGAACAGTGAGCTAGTCATATTTACAAAAACAAAATAGATCGAGTTTATACCAGCTTTTCCAGGCTCAGTCACTTCATCATATATCGTCATTATTGCCTTTCACTTGCACGACCGAACGATGTGAACAATAATAAGAGTGCTCGTGCATTGGACTAAAGCTGGAATCTGCACGCAAACACAAAGGAGAAGACAAAGTAATATGGCTCTTTGAAAGCTAAACAGGTATGCATGCAAGAGCCACTAAACATTGTAACCATGGTCTTCTACCTTGACCCAAAGAAAAAGAAAACTATTCGCACGGGAAAGCTCCCAACAAGCAAAAGAAGAAAAAAAAAATTGGGTTTTCTCAAACTAGACAGACGCACGAAAAGAAAATGAGAAAAAGAAAATAAACTAGCATGGATGATACAGTGGCAAAGTGTGAACACCGACGAACAAAGTGAAAGCATAAGCAAAAATGTAAAGTCGATGAGAAACACGTACTCCCCAAGCTTAGGATTTTGGCCTAAGTTGGTCTACTCCCAAGGAGGGAAATAACCAGCTCCGGGGTACTCTGGAGTGGACTGAGGATGCCACTGCTGTGTGAGATCCTCTAGCTCCCACTGATAAACTGGCGTCCGGTACTCGACTGGTGGCTCGGGCACGGGCACCTGTGGTTGGGCTAGGCCCCAATATGCGTAGATGTCCGAGGGCATAATAATGTACCTGCCTGCATGAAGGTTGAACAAAGAAGGAGCAGGCAAAGTAATAGTCTCACGAGTACCCTGACTAAATACCAGGTTATAAATCATCCTTCTATTTATATCTCTATCAAGAAAGTCATGGCGAACCATGCTATCGTAATCTAGATATCTCTCGGGAAGAAGAATCTCTTCTTCCTCGTCCAGTCTAATAGGTATCTCAAAGTGTCTAGCAAGACGAGTAGCATAGATACCTCCATAGACAATGCCCTTAGAACGGTTCGTGTTCAACCGTTGAGCTACTATAGCGCCCAAGCTATAAGTTTTATCATTATAAAGGGCTTCGTGCAAGAACGCAAGATCTGGGGAACTAAGTGACCCAGCTTTCCCACGGCCAATAAACATTTTCCCACAAATAATGAGAAGTACCGAAGCACGGGAAAATGAATGCTAGCAGCTCTAGCGCAAGACACTCCTCTCTCCTCTCCTACAGCAATTGTATCGATGAAAGCTTCCAAGTCCCGTGGACGAGGTTCATGAATATCCCCAACGTAAGGTAATTTGCAAACATTGCAAAAATCCTAGAGTGACATGCACTGGGGCATATCATAAAGTTTGAACTCAACCATAGGAGGATTCTTCCTCGGATAGAAGTTAAAGATTTGTGCGAAGATATTAGTGAGGAGGAGGTATTGTAGACACTTATCTTCAATGAAGGCGGTAAGGTCTGCGTTCTCCACCAAGTGATAAAAGTCCTCATAAATTCCAGCGGCGCGTAAGAACACGTCGCTTGGTCACTCGCACGCTCGAACTTCTCAGACTCGAGGGACCAGATACTTGGGCTTCTTCTCACTCCCATCATCCTTGGGGTCACGGCTTGAACAGCCTCTTAAGAACCTCCTCATCTTTTCCCTTTTCTATCTCTGAAAATTTCTGAAATTTTTAGTGATTCTAAGGAAAAGTGAACAAGGCTCAACTAAACTCGTAGCAACTACTCCAACTAGTGCCTAGAGGCCATATTACGCACCAAAACTACTTGGGACCAGCTAAAATTAGCATGTAAAGCTCAAGAACAGGGTCACCAAGGTAGTAAAAATACGTGAAGTATAAGGCACTAGAGAAAAAACTAATTGGACCAATGGAGGAGTCACTTACCAAGGAGTAATTTCCCCAAAACAGTTCGGAGAATGGTGCTTTGAGCAAAGATATCGAAAATCCCAGCAAGAGGAGCCAGAACACGGGTTTGAGCTGTGAAACGGTTTTTTCTGGAGGTAGGAGAACCAGATGAGAGCAAGAATGAGTGAAGGTGGTGCATGTGGGCCCCACAAGCCTGGGTGGCGCGGCCAGGGGTGTGCCCGCGCCTCCAGGGCTTGTGGCCCACTAGTGCAGCTCCCAGACAAGCTCTTCGTCTCAGTATTTTTCAAAAAATCAAGAAAAAATCATACTTGATTTTCAGGACGTTCGGAGAACTTTTATTTTCGGGGTAGTTTTCTACCGGATGCTAAAACAGAAAACAGGGAAAACTAAACTAAATCTATCATTTTTCTTCTAAGCAACCGCAGGTGAAAGCTTGGAATAGAGGTTTGTGACTCCTTGATTCATCCATCTCATGGTCATCGAAAGAAATCCGTCAATGGGGTTGATCAATTCCCCTCGACAAAACTTCTCGAATCGCAAAAGAAGACGGAGAATTTTCGAACAGTCACTAGGTCACCTCAATGGGGATGTGTATCTCCCCAACAAGCAAATCATACTTCATCTTGACACGAGGAATAGGGCATTCAAAGCTCCCAATAAGAATCGATGAAGTTTTTTCGAAGCATTGATGCAATGTACTTGATATTGTTTCTTCGGAAAGTGCACCGTATGCTCATTACCGTTGACATGGAAAGTGACATTGCCTTTGTTGCAATCTATAACAGCCCCTGCAGTGTTTAAAAAGGGTCTTCCGAGGATGACAGCCATGGCATCGTCCTTGGGAATATCCAAGATAACAAAGTCTGTTAAGATAGTGACGTTAGCAACCACAACAGGCACATTCTCGCAAATGCCGATAGGGAAAGTAGTTGTTTGTCGGTCATTTGCAGAGAGATTTCAGTGGGTGTCAACTTATCCAGTTCAAGCCTACGATAAAGAGAGAGAGGCATAACACTAACACCGGCTCCAAGGTCGCATAAAGCAGTTCTAACGTAGTTGCCTTTAATGGAGCAAGGTATAGTGGGCACACCGGGATCACCTAGTTTCTTGGGAGTTCCACCCTTGAAGGTATAATTAGCGAGCATGGTGGAAATCTCAACCTCAGGTATCCTCCTATTATTAGTCACAATATCTTTCATGTACTTAGCATACGGAGACATTTTGAGCATATCTGTCAAACGCATTTGCAGAAAGACAGGTCTGATCATTTCAACGAAGCGCTCAAAATCCTCATCATCCGTTTTCTTGGATGGTTTGGGAGGAAAGGGCATGGGTTTCTGAACCCATGGTTCCATTTCTTTACCATGCTTCCTAGCAGCAAAGTCATTCTTATCGTATCTCTTAGTCTTAGGCTATGGGTTATCAAGATCAACACTAGGTTCAATCTCCACATCCTTTTCATTGCTAGGTTGATCATCATCATGAACATCACTATTAATATCATCATTAGGCTCATGTTCATCACCAGATTGTGTTTCAGCATCAGAAGTAGAGACATCGTTTGGACTCTCAGGTGTAGTAGCAACAGGGTTGCTAGCGTGCAAGTTCCTATCATCTTTCTTCTTCTTTCTAGGATGACTAGGTGCATCAGTGCTAACTCCTTGAGAATCTTGTTCAATTATCATTGGATGACCCTCAGGATACAAAGGTTCCTGGGTCATTCTACCGCCTCTATTAACGACTCTAACGGAATTGTCATTCAACTCATTGAGCAAGTCATTCTGAGCTTTAAGTACTTGTTCTACTTGAGTAGTAACCATAGAGGCATGTTTACTCAGAAGTTTAAGATCATTGACGTTTCTGTCCACACAAGCACTTAAGTGACTAAGCATACGAGCATTTTGTTCCAATTGTCTGCTAACATAATCATTGAAACTTTGTTGTTTGGCAACAAAGTTACAAATTCATCCAGGCATAAGCTAGCAGGTTTATCAAAAGGAATATCACTCTCATCAAACCTGCGCAGAGAATTTACTTCTACTACCTGTATCGGGTTATCAAGACCATGAATCTCTTCGATAGGTGGTAGATTTTTGACATCTTCAGATTTAATGCCTTTCTCTCACATATATTTCTTAGCTTCTTGCATATCTTCGGGACTGAGGAATAGAATACCTCTTTTCTTCGGAGTTGGCTTAGGAGGTGGTTCCGGAATAGTCCAAGCATTCTCATTGCACAAGATGTTATTCAGTAGAATCTCAGCTTGTTCTACAGTTCATTCCCTAAAAACACAACCGGCACAACTATCTAGGTGGTCTTTGGAAGCATCAGTAAGTCCATTATAGAAGATATCAAGTATTTCGTTCTTCTCAAGAGGGTGATCAGGCAAAGCGTTCAGCAGCTGGACGAGCCTCCCCCAAGCTTGTGGGAGACTCTCTTCTTCAACTTGAGCAAAGTTGTATATTTCCTGCAAGGCAGCTTGCTTCTTATGGGCAGGGAAATATTTTTCAGAGAAGTAGTAGACCATATCCTAGGGACTACGCACACAACCAGGAGCAAGAGAAGTGAACCAGGTCTTAGCATCATCCTTTAGCGAGAAAGAAACAACTTGAGGATATAGTAGTGGCGGATTTTTTCCTCACTAGTGAATAGGGTGGCTATATCGTGCAGTTTGGTAAGATGGACTACAACTGTTTCAGACTCATAACCGTCAAAAGGATCAGATTTGACCAGAGTGATTAACTCAGGGTCGACACAGAATTCATAATCCTTATCGGTCACAAAGATAGGCGAAGTGGCAAACTTCGGGTCGTATTTCATCCTAGCGTTCAGAGATTTTTCTTTCCACTTGCGCAGTAATTTCTCAACATCATAGCTATCCTTACACGCAAGAAAATCCTCAGCTATCTCTCCCTCCATAACATAACGCTCAGGCATAACAGGCAATTCAGGCATATCAGGAGAGCTAGTTCTAGCAGGCAAAATAGCAGGTTCTACTTCAATGGCATCAGCAGTTTCAGAAGTATCATCACATCTAGCAGCAACTCTAGAAATTTGTGCATCAAGGAATGCACCTAGTGGCAAAGCAGTATCAAGCATAGCATCATCAGGCATAGTATCAAGCATAGCATCATTAGGCATAGTATCAAGCATAGCATCATCAGGCAGAGTATCAAGCATAGCATCATCAGTCACACGCGACATATCAAGATTTCTAGCAGGAGGTGGTGTTGCAAACTTACTCATAACTGAAGGTGAATCAAGTGCAGAGCTAGATGGCAGTTCCTTACATGTCCTCGTAGTGGAAGGCAAGACTTTAGTTCTTGGATCTATCGGATTCCTCATAGTGATCAGCAGATGTAAATCCCAAGTGACTCAGAGAATATAGTTGTGCCTCCCCGGCAATGGCGCCAGAAAATAGTCTTGATAACTCACAAGTGTAGGGGATCGCAACAGTTTTCGAGGGTAGAGTATTCAACCCAAATTTATTGATTCGACTCAAGGGGAAGCGAAAGAATATTCTCAAGTATTAGCAGCTGGGTTTCAATTCAACCACACCTGAAAGATTAGTATCTGCAAGCAAAGTATCAGTAGCAAAAGTGCTATGATAGCAACGGTGCCAGAAAAAGGTCTGTTGACGGCAGACTATTCCTGACTTGTTGTATCAATGGCGCCAGAAAAGTCTTGCAGCAGGTAACAGCAAAGTAGCAAGTAACAGCAGTAGCAACAGAGTAACGTAGCAAGGAACAACAGTAGTGACATCATTAGCGACAAAGTAACGTAGCAAGGACCAGTAGTAAAAGACTCGCAGGCATTGGATCGGTGATGGATGATTATGCCGGATGTGATTCATCATGTAATAGCTATAACACGGAGAGATATGTAACTAGCTCCCGTTCGTCAATCTAATGTAGGCATGTATTCTGTATGTAGTCATACATGCTTAGGGAAAAGAACTTGCATGACATCCATTGTCCATCCCTCCCGTGGCAGCGGGGCCCTAATGGAAACTACGGGATATTAAGGTTCTCCTTTTAATAAAGAACCGGACCAACGCATTAACACTTGGTGAATACATGAACTCCTCATACTATGGTCATCTCCGGGAGTGGTTCCGGGTATTGTCACTCCGGGGGTTGCCGGGTCATAACACATAGTAGGTGACTACAACTTGCAAGATAGGATCTAAAACACACATATATTGGCGACAACATAATAGGTTCAGATCTGAAATCATGGCACTCGGGCCCTAGTGACAAGCATTAAGCATGGCAAAGTAGTAGCAAGATCAATCTCAGAACATAGTGGATACTAGGGATCAATCCCCGTCAAAACTAACTCGATTACATGATAGATCTCATCCAACTCATCACCGTCCAGCAAGCCTACGATGAGATTACTCACGAACAGTGAAGAGCATCATGGAGTTGGCGGTGGAGAAAGATTGATGATGACGATGGCGACGATCTCCCCTCTCCGGATCCCAGAATGGACTCAAGATATGCCCTCCAGATGAAGAACAAGAGGTGGCGGCACCTCCCTATCGTAAAACGCGATGAATCCTTCTCTCTAATTTTTTTTTCCGGGCGAAACGGAATATATAGAGCTGAGATTGGAGGCGGTGGAGCCTCGTGGGCCCCACAAGCCCTCATGGCGCGGCCAGGGTGTTGGTCGCCCCCCTCGGCTTGTGGCCCACTTGCTCACCCCCTCCGGTGGATCTTTGCGCGGGTATTTTTCATTAATTCCAGAATTTTTTCGTAAATTTTCAGGTCTTTCCGAGAACTTTTATTTCTGCACAAAAACAACACCATGGCAATTCTACTGAAAACATCGTTAGTCCGGGTTAGTTCCATTCAAGTCATGCAAATTAGAGTCCAAAACAAGGGCAAAAGAGTTTGGAAAAGTAGATACGACAGAGACGTATCACCCACACGCGCGGTCACGATGACCCGGGCTGCTCTGTGCTCAACACGCACACGGCTAGCGTCGGTCCTGGGGTCGGTAAATATGGAGTCAAAACTGGAGCTGAAGAATGGTTGTGCACCCCTACCTCGCGTGCCAAATGTCGGAATCGGGGTTGTGCGGATCCAGAAAGATTAGAAAACTGCGGTGTGCTCGCTCTCGTACTATGTTCTACCTCTCAACCTCACGGTGACTCTCCGGTGGCTCGAGCTAAGGAAGATGAACACGAACACTCGCACTGTTTACCCAGGTCAGGCCACCTTGCGGTGTAAAACCCTACTCCTGCTTGTTTGGATTGCTTGAGGTGGAAGATGAGTACAAAGGGAGGGGTTCTTGTCCTAATGGAGTTGGCGGATCCCTCTTGCTATATAGGCAGGAGCTCCCTCTTATATCGGCCCCGATCCTCTTCCCTCAAAAACACTCCACGGGAAGGGTTTCCACAACAACCATTTTGAAAGGGGACACGACTACAGCCCACCCTGACAAAGGTGGTCTATGCCTGCTAAATTTCTTTGCCATGACGCGCTGGTGGGCTCGGGGGTGACCTCCGTCCTACCCAGCCCCCAGCCTTGGTCCTCTTGCACCAAGTAGGAAACCTTTAGGGGTTGCTTTGGGAACCTGCGGGCTGGCTCTGCTCCCTTAACACCAAAAGGGGAAAGCCTCTCTGTCTGTGCTTGCTGGTACCAACCCTGATGTCGTCCTGCGTGATTCACATCACCCACGTGAGGGGGTAGGACCGTGCGACCCGGTGGGCTGTCCTTGGTTAGCCCACTCTGTGCGGGCCCCAGGGGCGGCTTCACGATGCGACCTTACGAGGAATGGACTCGAGGGGAACTCAGCTGGTCCCTAGCAACCTTCGATGATTTGTACCTCGCAAGAAGGGGGCCTCGTGAGGGTTGGATTCCTGGGCCTTGGCGGGAAGCACTTCCGGGCCCACAACGCCCGTCGTGCCTTGGGCCGCAGTCATGCGGCCCTGGGTACCCCCAGTTCCAGGACCCCAATAGTTTGATATGGTCATACCTCATTTATTCGTTCTCATGCTAGTCGTATATGACATGTTTATAGATATTAGTTTTTATGTACTATACTTGCTGGTATGCTAAGGTATCGGTATGAAGTGCATACCGTATTTACCATCTTGTTATTTACTCATGGATTAGTCTAATCGGGAAAGTGGTAATATTTACAACAATCCAAAAACCATATTTTATGCACTTTTTGATTCATGGCTCCGGTGCTACAGTAAAACTTCAAAAGTTTACCGAAACGCATTTTAAGCATTGGCAGACAAGGACCACCTTGTGGCTCACAGCTATGAACGTGTTCTGGGTCGACGATGTGGATTCCACGGGAACGATTGCTCCTGAACAGGAGATGGCATTCAGGGAGGCCACTACTTTCTTTGTGGGAGCCGTTCTTACTGTGATTGGAGACAAGTTGGTTGACGCATATATCCATATGCGCTTTGCCAAAAACTTGTGGGATGCGCTCGAAGCTAAATTCGGCGCAACCGATGCTGGAAGCGAACTATATGCTATGGAGTCGTTCCATGATTATAAGATGGTTGATAAGTGTCTTGTTTTGGACGAGGCTCATGAGATACAGTGCATTGCTAAGGAGCTGGAGCTCCTGAAGTGTGAGTTACCGGACAAGTTTGTTGCGGGTTGCATTATTGCAAAACTCCCTCCTGGATGGAGGAACTTGGCTACTTCTCTCAAGCACTTGAGACATGAATTCTCTATTGAGGATGCCATCGGTCATCTAAGTGTTGAGCAGAACTTGAGAGCAAAGGATTCACGCGTGAAAGTGGGAGAAGGTTCTTCTAGCACCAATGTGATGCAGAAGAATTTCTTCAAGTTCAAAGGAAAGAACTCTGTCCAGCAGAATACTACCTTCAAGAAGAAGGGTAAGAAGAAAGAGAAAAAGAGAGATGGTTGCTTTAATTTTGGTTCAGAGTAACTTTGGGAAGACAAGTTCTCAAACAAGTACAAGAAGCCAGGACAGGACTCCAAGTCTGTCAATGTGATCATGAGAAACAGTGATGGAGCAACTGGATATGGTAATTATCTTCTTACCAAGTCGCATGAGATTGCTCCATCCTGATGAGGAATGGCTCGCATGCTTCTGATCATGGTGTTGACATGATAGGTCTGAATTTTACTTTGAGAGAGATCGTGCAACTAAAGAACATGCAGCATATCCCTGCTATCAAGAAGAATCTCATTAGTGGATCCCTTCTATGTAAAGAAGGATTTGAGTTGGTATTCGAGTCTAATAAAGTAGTCATATCTTGGTATGGACTGTTTTTCAGAAAAGGATATGATTGTGGAGGCATGGTCCACCTTTCCCTAGCGGATCTGTGTAATAACGTCGTGAACCAAATTTATTATAATGAGAACGAATGTGAGGTTCGACAGTCACGTCTTTGTCACAAAAATTTCGGTTGTATGATGCGGTTAGATAATGGATTTAATCCTGAGTTTCACTTTAGCTAAAGGCTCTAAGTTCCAAGCATGTGCGCAAGCTAAGCAACCTCGTAATCCTCACAAGTCTGCAGTGAAGAGGCACCTCGCACCACTAGAGCTCATACATTCAGATATCTGTGAAATGAATGGTGTGTTGACTAAAGGTGGAAAGAAATATTTTATGAGGTTGATTGTCGATTCCACTAGATTCTTCTTTGTGTATTTGTTAAATACCAAGGACAAGACTCTACACTACTTTAAAATATATAAGGCAGAAATTGAGAACCAACATGAAAAGTAAATAAAACGAGTTCCGTCTGATCGTGGTGGAGAGTACTTTTCTAATGAGTTTGATTTATTCTGCGTGGATCATGGTATTATTCATGAGAGGACGCTTCCCCACTCACCCCAGTCCAACGGGGTTGTCGAATGGAAAAACCGTACTCTATCAGATTTGGTTAAAGCCATGTTAGATACATCGTGTTTATCCAAGGCATGGTGGGGGAGGTTGTACTAACATCATATCATGTCCTCAATAAAGTTCCCATGAAGGATGATGCGACTACTCCATGTGAGCAATGGGAAAATAAAATAAACACACTCTCTTACTCACGCACGTGGGGCTGTTTGGTGAAAGTCCACATGCCGATAACCAAAAAGTGTAAGTTGGGACCAAAGACCGTGGACTGCGTTTTTCTCGGCTATGCGAAGCATAGTGTTGGCTATAGAATTCTAGTGGTGAAATCTGATGTACATGACGTGAAGGTCGGTACGATCATGGAGTCTAAAGATGCTACATTCTTTGAGGGTGTTTTTCCAATGAGAGGTATGCAAATCACTTCTAGACTAGAATCTAATGAGCTCGTGAACCTGTCGTTCTGATGGAATATTATGAGCACAAAATTGACGAAAGTTCCACGAAGGATGACGAGGAAGCTCTTGTTAGGAGCAAGAGACGAAGGACTGCAAAATCTTTTAGTCACGATTTCCTCGTGTACCTCGTGGATGATGACACTCACAGTTCCATTTCAGAAGCCTACGCATCTCCAGATGCTGACTGCTGGAAGGATGCGGTCCGTGGCGAGATGGATTCCATCTTGGATAACAGTACATGGGAGATCGCTGATCGTCCTTATGGTTTCCAACCATTGGGATGTAAGTGGGTGTTCAAGAAGAAGCTTAGGCCCGATGGTACTGTTGAGAAGTACAAGGCTAGGCTTGTGGCCAAGGATTATACCCACAAAGAAGAAGAGGATTTCTTCGATACTTACTCACATGTGGCTAGATTGACAACAATTCGAGTGTTACTCTCGTCGGCTGCCTCGTATGGTCTTCTCGTTCATCAGATGGACGTTAGGACGGTTTTCCTTAAGGGAGAGCTAAACAAGGAAATTTATGTGAAATAGCCAGATGGCTTTGTAGTAAATGGTCAGGAAAGAAAGGTGTGCAAGCTATTGAAATCTTTGTATGGCCTGAAACAAGTGTCTAAGCAAGGGCATGATAAGTTTAATACAAGTTTGACATCTGTTGGCTTTGTTGTTAAAGAAGCTCACAAATGTGTATGCTATCGCCATGGTGGGGGCGAAGGAGTTATACTTTGTCTATATATCGATGACATACTGATATTTGGGACCTACCTCAAAGTCATTGAGGAGGTCAAGGCTTTTCTATCTCATAATTTTGAGATGAAAGACCTAGGTGTGGCTCATGTTATCTTGAACATCAAGCTGCTGCGAGGTAATGAGGGTGGGATTACACTTTTGCAATCCCACTATGTTGAGAATATTTTTGAGTCGCTTTGGATATTCTGACTGCAAACCATTTGCAACCCCAAATGATCCTAGCATGCGGATTCGAAAATTTGAAGGCACAACAGTTGATCAATTGAGATACTCACAAGTGATCGGTTCACTCATGTACCTAGCATGTGCTACTCGGCCTAACATCTCATTTGTTGTGTGCAAATTGAGCTGGTTTATTTCCAACCTGGGAGATGTGCACTGGCACATTGTTGAGCGAGTCATGCGTTATTTGCAAGGTACTCGAATTGTATAGTGATTCGAATTGGATATCTGATGTTGATGAGATGAAAGCCACAAGTGGATATGTCTTCACACTAGGTGGTGATGCTATTTCCTGGAAGTCTTGCAAGCACACGATCTTAACGAGATCGGCTATGAAAGCCCTCGTTAATCTCTATGGCCCATGTGAGTGTACGACAAGTGGTGAGAAATTTAGTATCATATTGCTACAGTAGTAAGAGTGAGACGCCTTTATAAGGGTTGCTCTATCACTTGTCATTGGGAGCTTGGGAAGAGGAGTTGTACATGTGCGCTCCTCCACCTCCGTCGCCCGCCTCGCCTCACCATGCCTCGCCTTGTCACGACGCACACATGTGCCGCGGGTTGCGGGAATGAGCAGAGTCGAGCCTTATTTTTACCGGTCAGAAATGGTTAATTAATTCTGGATTAATTAACGAGTCGCTGCATGGAAGTGCCACTGTCCAAGACGTTGGATCGTGGGTTGTTCGTGGACTCGGTCGTGGGCCTCACTCAGGCCCATCTACCTGGCAGCCTATACGAGGGCGTCGACTATGGAGCATAACCTAATCCGTTTACTCTCTCCCTTTCTATACAACCCTAGTCGTCATCTACTGCTCCTCTCGTGTGTTGCTTCTGGTGTTTCCATCCGATGACCACGTGCATGGTTGGTCGCGAGAGCAGGTGCCTCCGGAACCCTGATGTTGGAGATCCTGTCCGGGAGAACAGCAATAAGGTTTTTGTGGATGCGTCTCGATGCGACTGCTCCACATCTGTCCCCGTCTCTGTCCTCCTATGCTTCGACTACTTCCCCTGCATTCACACCATGATCGACGACATCGTCGTCGTTGTCGCCGCCAAGAAGAAGTCCATGGACAACGCTGAGGTTGTTGTTGTCGCCGCCGCGTTGGCTTCGCCAACCGGAGGGTATGATATGTGCATCCCTCATTTACTCATTCTCATGCTAGCCGTATATGACATGTTCTTTTTTTTGCATGGTAATACATGTCTCATTTATATCATAAAGATCAAATTACAATTCACGTAAAAACGACATGACAAAACTGAGAAGATAGCAAAAGTCGATGAGCTTGACACCAACGTCCGTTACCTGCCTCCGTCACCACCATAGGACCCCCCCCCCCCAAAAAATACTAACGGGTCACCTCCTCATGTGAGCTCGACGCGGCTCCATCGCTAATATGCAGCTTTGCGGACCTTCAAGGTGGCTCACCAAAGATGAAGCCATTACCGTTGAACGAATCTGACCAAGACAACACCCCGAACACGCCATCGAACTCCAGATCTGACACACCCACCATGACTTAGATGTTGAAGGAGGAAACCATACCTGCCATCCATCAACCACGAACCCCAGAACAAGTTTCGTCTTCCAAATGTCGTCGATGCAGATCACAATCTGCATCCGCTCCTAGACTACCTCACAAGCTCCACGCCGATGCTGGAGCAGACATCGTCCCAACGGCGAAGCCCGAGGACACAAGTCCATTACAAGAATGTCGTCGTCGCCACGATATTTCCGCTTGAACAGACTGATTCCCAAATCCATCACCAACCCCAGAGACCATCGCCTCGCTGGTGAAGAATCCGGAGCTTCTTTATTCAGCATTGTTGTCGCCGTTGTCGAAGCCAAGACGTGAGACGATTAAAACCTAAGCTATTAGGGTCTAAACCTGAAGCAAAAAACCATCCGCACGCACGGGATCCGATGACCCCCTTCACGACCGACGACCAAGAAGTCGCCGGTGGAGGAGAGCCTTCGGAAAACGCACGGCGCCAGATGGTCGGCTCCTTTGGCGACGACGGCTAGGGTTTTAGTCCTAGCCTGCCAGATTATATGCCATATCTACATATATTCTGTTTTTATGTACTATGCGTGCTAGTATGTTTAGGTATCAGTATGAAATGCGTACGGTATTTACCATTATTTACTCGTGGATTAATTTAATTGGAAAGTGCTAATATTTCCAACATTAGCGGTACATAAAATCGACCATGTCACATGGCCCAGCAATCAATCGCCGTGCTTTAACTAGCGTAAACGGTATGCAACCATAGCTGGGGTGCCATCAGTTGCGTCATTGCGTGGTACTTTGGGTATACTCCATAGTTCATACTCATGCTAATGCGTTGGAAGAGATTACCCTCCGCATGGCTTATCTTGTCGAATCTGGAGACCTAAACCCAGTCATCTCAATATCCGGAGGTCGATCGGATCGGAAGCTATCCTGATTATAGGCATCTGAAACCGTGAGGTCCAGACCAACCAGACGTTGTAGCTCCTTTATATCATCACCCCCATGCACCACTAGTCAAGCGACACCTACCCACCGGAGCCAAGCAACCCTGTCGCCGAAACTCCACGCCGAGCGCATGCATGCTACTACTACTTACGATTCTCCCGAAAGGAAAAGGCATCGCTAGGCCGCCGGCTACAGTGGCGCGGTCACAACAACTCTCACAACTCGATCAATCGATCACAACGACACTACGAGCGTACATACGTACTCCTACTACGTAGCTAGCTAGCCTAGCAGCAGCATGAACCTAGATGCTACCTAGCCATGGAAGGAGCCCGCCCAGGTGGGCATCGCAGGCAAGCATAGGACTAGGAGAAGGTGACCTGAGGACCCACTACTGCTCCCTCCGGAACACGGGCCAGCCAGACCCTGATGTGAAAGGAAGAAGAAAGAAGCGATCGATATTACATGCAAGTGGAGGAGAGGTTAGAGTTGTCTAATGAGGACTAGCTGCGTGCCTCCCCAACCTGATTGGATTCCTCACAAAGACCAGCCACGAGCCTTGTCCCGGATGCCGGACCCCCTCTATAAAGCGCGCACCGCGAGCCCGGAGCGGGCGCCAGAGACACACACATAGCACAACCAAAGACATCGCGGGGTTCGCGGCTAGTGCGCGTGGCCTGCGCCAACCAACTGACTGGACACAGTGCAGAGGCGGCAGACAGGCAGGAAGACCCAAGCTTCCGGCTAGTTGCGTAATTGCATGCAGGATCGGGACATCGAGCAGATGGAAGAGGCGGTGAGCGTGAGCTTGAGCCCGGCGCGGCTGCTCGCCGCCGCCGGCGAGCAGCAGGGCGACGCGTCGACGTGGCTCGACCTCACGCTGGGCGTGACCGGCTCGCAGCCGGCGGCGGAGGACTACTCCTCGTCCTTCTCGGACGAAGAGCCGCCGGCCAAGCGCACGCAGCCGCATCCTCCTCCGGCGGCCGCGGCAGCGCCGCCGACGCCCCACAAGGTGTTCTCGTGCAACTTCTGCATGAGGAAGTTCTTCAGCTCGCAGGCGCTGGGCGGGCACCAGAACGCGCACAAGCGGGAGCGCAGCGCGGCCAAGCGCTCGTCGTCGCTGTCCTACCACCACGCGCACCGCCAGCGGATGGTCATGGCCGGCCTGCCGCTCGAGGCGCACGCCGCGATCGTGCGCGCCCTCGGGGTCAACCAGGCGATCCACAAGCCGGTCCGGCAAGAGCCCACGGCGCCGAGGCTCCACGACGGCGTGGTTGGCCCGTGGCCGTCGCTCGTCTACGAGGAGGTGCTCGGCTCCACGTCGTGGCCGGGGAGCTTCAGGATGAGGACGCAGACGGAGCCACCTTCCCCGGACCAGCAGCTGCTACCAGAGCAAACTAAGAAGATGGATTTGAGCCTTAGGCTGTGAATCGGTGATAGATCATAGATGGTGATCATAGACGTACGTAGAGTTAGCTAGCTTCTTCTGTTAATTAATTTGATTTGACCGGTAATATATGCTCTCCCTGTATCATAATACTTGTCGCTAGGTGATATTAAACTGGGTGTCCAGCGACAAATATTATGATATAAGGGGAGTAATATCGAACGTACAATTCTCGAGCTTGCGCCTGTTCTAAATAGTTATTCAGTTAAGCCTACATGCATGCATCTTCAGGCATTTTCACCGAAAAAACAGTTGTCATTTTTTTTAAGTTTTCTCGAGTAGTTTTGGAAGTTGGACTTGACAATTCAGCCAGCAACATCTCCTCACTATCCTTAACCGACGCGACATCACTGGTACGCACACCACGAACAAGACCATCTGAAAGGTTTAGGCACCTTCAAAGGTCAAGTTTTTTTCCTGGTTAACGATCCAAAACAGGATCTGAACGGCGGATAGATTGAAGAAGCGAGGCTGGAAGAATTGCGGTCTGTGCACTTTGTGTTGAAGGGATAATGAAACGGCCGCGCATCTATTCTATCGGTGCAGATTCACGTTGCGCGTTTGAAGACCGGTAAAGTAGTGGCTTGGCCTTGGGTCCCTGAACACTCGTCAATGGTCGACTGAGCGGAACGTTAAGTATTGATGGACAAGCATGTCGAAACCAAACACGATGAACAGGAAGGCTATCGCTTCACTGACTATGCTTGTCAGTTGGGTAATCTGGAATGAGAGAAACCCTAGAGTCTTTCGAAAAAAATCGAGGCCACTCATATACATCCTCAAGCTGATCCAAGACCAAGCAAAGCTTTGGGTCACGACAGGAGCGAGGCACCTGAGCAGCATCATGTCGCGAGAGTAGTTGCCGTTTACCATGTGCTTGGACCGACTATGATGTAAGGCCAATCACTTAATTTGTAAAACTCTCCTCCTTTATTAATATATAAGGCATGTCTTTTGCCTCTGTTACAAAAAAAAAAGAAAAAAAAACTAGTACGCACAAAAGTCAGGAAGAGCGGTCTCTCAGTTCATGCTTCTTTGAGTCTCTCAGTTCATGCTTCTTTACGTATCCTCTGTTGCTAAATTACCGAAAATGCTACACCTGCGTAACGACATCTTCAGCAGATTTAGTATAAAATCGATCCATAAAATTCGTTTATTTGCGGAGAAACGGTTTTACGGTCTGGCGCTGACACGGATAGAGACAGACCTCGCAAAACGGACTCATAAAAAAAATATTCGTAGAAGATGCTTTTTTACGGGTCGACTATGTGGGGTCTGCTCAGGCGCCGTCCCGTCGACCGACAAACCAAAAACATCGTAACTCAGAATTACTAATGTGCAATGTAAAAAGAATATCAATATTACAATACAATAATCATCCAAAATACAATAATTATTCAAATCACCCAAGCAAACTAAATAATTCAATAAAAAACTTGTCCCATATACAAATCATACATGAATGAAAAAATGGAATGTGTTACTGCCCAGCCCTTTGCCGGTGATGCTCAATGAGATTCTTCTGAAGTTGAAAGTGGATGTTTGTGTTTTCAATCTCCTTGTAGATCTGAAGAAAAGTTCTAATTCGGTTAGGGTCTCTAGCTGGTTTGACACGGCTACCCATATTATCGTAAAAGAACTTCAAGTTAATGTCTCTCTCATCTTCGATAATCATATTATGAAGAATAACACAACATGTCATGATGTTTTTCAAGGATCGCTTGTCCCAAAACCAAGGAGGACCACGAACAATGGCAAACCTAGATTGCAAAGCCGCAAATGCTCTTTCAATGTGGCCTCTTGTGCCCTTGCGAATTCACATTGTTTCCTAGTTTGGGGATCTTTGATGCTCTTGACAAATGTGCACTAAGAAGGGTATATACCATCTGCAAGATAGTACCCCTTTGTGTATTCATGTCCATTGATAGTGTAGTTGCAAGCAGGAGCATCACCACTAGTAAGCCTAGCAAACAAATGAGACCGTTGCAACACGTTGATATTATTGAGATTACCCGACATACCAAAAAAGCAACGTCAAATCCATAAATCCTCGGATGCTACGGCCTCTAGCACAATTGTTGCATCATGAGACTTGCCACGGTACATTCCCTGCCATGCCTTTGGGCAATTTTTCTAAGTCCAATGCGTACAATATACGCTTCCTAGCATGTTAGGCCAACCTCTTCTATCATTATATGCCATCAAATATTTTGTGTTTTCCTCATTCAGTGCCCGAAGATATTCAGGACCAAAGACACGGATGATCACTTTGGCAAACCTATGCACTAACTCAATTGTAGTATATTCGCCAATGCGAAGGTACTCATCGACAGCCGGAATGTCTTGTGCAATTACCCGCATAGCTACCGAGATTTTTGATATGCACTAAATCACTTCAAGCCCGCGACATTTCTTCTTTGAGTAAAATACCAACAATTGGCCTCGCAAGCTTGAAGAATTTCATAAAGAGGGATCGGCACATACGGTACCTTCTCCGGAAAAGGTGTGGCGGATATGTTGGATTTTCCGTGAAATTGTCTTGCATCAACATCTCGTTCCCGAGATGGCGATTTCAAGGAATGCAAAGACGGCCGACGGTCGGTCCTTGCCGCCTCTTTTGATTTGCGTCTTCGTGCTCCTTCACGGCAAGGGCCATCACCAACGTCAGCTCGCAAAAGGTGAGAAACGTCATCTCAACATCCGAGTCGTCCGAATCAGATGAATCGTCGAGCAAAAACTTCTCGCACGGGCTCAATTCCATCTCTGGCGGTGGCTCTCCGGCCGCGGTGGATTGGCGGATCCGAGGAGCCGGTTCAGCGGCTCGGTGGAAGAGGGCAAGGACGCCCCCGCGGCACGATTTTGCCCGTAGATTTGGCCGGAATTACCGGCGACAAACAGGCGGAACCAATGGCGGGCGGCGGGGAAAGGGGTGGGGAAAGGGCGTGGGCTGAAACGTCCCTCCCGCCAACCGCTTTCCTAGGATACGGGGCACCATAGGAGCGAGGCGGAAACCTGTGTTTTCACGGGTCGGGGATGGGATTTTGCCGCGCCGCTCAAAAAATTTACGGGTCGGACGCATTTGCGGGGTCTGATTGGGCTGCATTTTCCGCGCTGACCCGTATTTTGACGGTTATTTTGCGGATCGCGGCTTTATACAAGATCTGCTAGGGATGCTCTAATGGATGTACGAAACTTAAGTAAATTCATTCAACGCTAACACCCCCCCCTCCTCCTCCTTCTAGGATGGGCCCGTGCGCCCTATGGAAGATACATAAAAGAAAGGTTACCTAGCTAGCGTGTAGCTTTACCCCTAAATTATACATGGCCATATGCCGGGCCAGGCCAGGGTTCGGGTCGGACCCAAGAAAAACAACGTTGAAAACCCATGCCTGAGCCCGGCCCGGCCCAACCATTGGGCCTAACAAATCGGACCCAAGCTCAAAAAAGCCTGACACGGTCCAACTAACCCGGTCCGACTGTGGCTAAAAAAATAGCTTTGGTCAAGCTTGAGCCCGACACGGCCTAACTGTTGGGCTCAATTTTCAAGCCCAAGCCCGGCCAATGGTGCAATTAGGCTCGGTCTCGTCCAAGATTTTTGGATCGGATTGGATCGGGCCGTCCGGGTCGGGCCGGCCATGACCAAGAATGCCCTAATTTAGAGCTTTGGTACACCTACATAGAAACTCTACGTATTTTAGCCTACGGGCTGATGTGGACAAGGCAATTGGATCAAGATTAGCGCCTGGCCCCACCCTAGTTAAATTCACGCGGGAGGTCGGGGTGGGGGAGCAGAGTTGATGAAAGATGTAGGTATATAAATTTCGTTCAATTACTACCAAAAATGTTAGATCTACTAAAACCTATCTAGGTTTACTAAGGTTTCGTCAACTACTACAAATCATCCGACTGATTTCTTAGCGAAATCAGTCGGGTCGCTAGCCGTGTGATCAATTCTTCCCAGCCCTTAGATAGTTTAAGGCATGCTGACGCTTTTCTCTCGCGTGCGTCCAACCAGGCCACCTGCTTCGATCTCCGAGCAACGCAAGTCACAGGCGAACATCCACCACAACATCGGAGAGCCGTCATGACGCGAGCTCCATAGTAACACCAGAACACTACGTCTAGTCACCGGCGAGCGCTCCGGCGGAGCTGCAATGGAGCCGACGACGAGCGCTCCAATGCAACACCAAAAGCTCCTCCCGCACACCTCCTACCCAGAGCCGCCGGTGACACTCCATCGGGCCACCAGTGAAGCTCCATTGCAACTCCGACGGCGTTCCATTGCACCTCCGGCTAAGCTCCAATGAAGCCGCGACGGAGCTCCATTGACCTCGGCGCGCTCCATTGCAGCTCTGGGTGCATTCCATTGCAACGCCGACGATGAAGACGTATGTTGGGATGCAGCATGCGACCGCCATGGCGGAAGCTTCGATACAGAGCACGGCGACGACGACGCAAGTTGCTTCGCAGGAGCTCCGGCGGTGCAGCGACGCGAGGAGACGGCGATTTGCAGCTGTGACGATGTAGAGCGTTGCGTGTAGGGACAGGCGTTGCAGCAACACGAGCGATGGCGGTAGTGCATCGGTCTGCGGCTATGGGGGGCGGCGCTGCTGTAACGACTAAGATGCGGTCCTTTTCGATCTGGGGGTCGAGGCCCCGAATAGGAAAGAAGCGCATCTAAGCGTTTCGCAAGCAAGTAACATAGCACAAATAATAATAAAAGTAGACAATTCGGGATTCAACTGTCTTCTCATTAATAACTCAGAGTACATCACAGATACAATCAAGGGTAGTTCCGCTACGGACTACAAAACATGAAAATGCTATGCTACCCTGCCTGCAGGCCCACGATCACGACCACGCCTCAGTTCTCTGGATAGTTCACATAGAGGCGGTCTGTCTCCTCGTCGTACTGCCACGCCAGCTGGGTGCCGTCAGGATCATCTGTCTCTGGGGTACCTGTACCTGTTGGGAGTTTCGGAGGAATCCGTGAGTCACGGGGACTTAGCAATCTAAAACCTTGGTGCCAGAACTAGCCATGTTATTAGGTAGGGTAAGGGTGAAGTGTATAGGGCTGCAGCATCCTAAGCTGGATTAAGTGGCTAACTTACGCAAGGTAATTGTGACGGTGGTCTACACTAGCGGTCGGGATTACTTGATCACTAAGTGATCCTGAACACCTACCTACGACACTCATAACCCCACCTTGTTCCCGATCGAAGAGAGATCTTCGAGGGGGACAGTCACGGTTACGCACACAGTTGGCAATTTTATTAGTTTATGTTTAAGTTCTCTAATACCGGATGTTAACAAAATATTCCAAGTTGCCACATAACCGCGCGCACGGCTTTCCGAAAGATTAGACCCTGCAGGGGTGCTCCAACTAGTCCATCACAAACGAACACAGGCCGCAAAGGCATCCTCTATCACGAATCTCGTGATCTCGTCGGATTCCTTAGAGGAAAACCTCAACTCTGGGGGAAACCAAAGCTTCACTGGGATTCCTACACGCAAGATATACCGCTAAGGTAAGACAAGGCTAGCAGGACCTCCCGACGTGTCGACGACCCCGATAAGAGCCGCGTATCTCAGTCTCAGGACACGCCGGATGGAACTAGCTACAGGTACCAAACCTCAAGTTTCCTTGTGGTGGCCCCGTAGGCAGACCAGTTTGGACCAACACTCATGAGGAGCACTGGCCCGGGTTGTTGATTAAAGATCCTCGGGTTGATCATTCCCTATGCAGTTTATTAAGTGATTACCAAATTAACACCAATGTTGGGTCCTGCCAGACAAGCCTTAGCACTACGCGATTTATCGAGGGGGTCCCCATAACAACTCCGAACGTGTTAGGAGCGATCATTATGGAATCAAACACCGGTAACTGGTAACTAAGGCGGCAATAACGGAACAAAGCACCCGGCAAAAGGCTAGGCCTCCCGTCATTTACCAAGTATATAGGTGCATTGATTAAATAACGGAATTTAAGATAATGATATCAAGCTCATGTTATCACATGAGTCAAAGCACCTGCAACTAGCAATGCTAACATTAGTAGCTGAGCAAAGCCTACTTAGCCATACAAGTTTTGCTAGGAAGGGGAACAGTGTTTGGGCTCATGGAATATCAAGAGGCAATTTAATTCAGTGGTAGGCAGTGAGCAATATGACATGGAAACGAAACTAGGATAACAAGTCTAGAGATGGAATCAAGGTCATATCATCTTGCCTGTGATATCCTCAGCTTGGAATGGTTCTGGTTCATCCTGCACGTACTCTCCTGACTCCACGTATTCGTTCTCCGATCCCGGTGCTACCCAACATAAGAATAACAACCAATGAACAGCAGCACCACAAGATGCAACAATCACATGGTGCATGAGATGATAAATGAGCATGCACCGCTATTTCTATCACTAGCACAAGCAAAAGAAACTACTACAAGTTTCTGGACAGCACTGTACACTAAGCTATTTTGACATGCATGAGGATGGCATGAACATATGCGGCTCGTGAAAACGATGCAAAACCATATAAAGAACATTGCAAATGGAGCTACGGATCAACGGGAATCAACGAAACAAGATATGAAGCTCTACGTGGAAGAATCAACACCACACCCACAATTGGCACAAATCTCCAGGTTGCCAAGACATGTAACAACCCAACATGAATGGATTGGAGCAAGGGAGAACACCAAAACATCAACTAAGCACACACAATGATCAAAATGACTATACTACTCAATCTGCCATAATCTGCATCTTAGCTCTTTGTGAGCTACATGCAACATAGCTACAGCCCTCCAAATATGGCATATGATATATGTGGCTGTAGCCAACCAAGAACGCTACAAGCACCAGCAAGAATCACAGAAAAAGGAATTAAACTCTAGGAGATACAAGGCCACAAATTTCCCCAAAACCAACAGATCTCAGGGACTTAGTGAAAATTCCTGCACCTGAATTTCTGTCCGAAGCTTTTTGACAGCAATCAAAACACAACCTACTGGACTCCAAATGATATGTACAGGGAGCTTCACAAACATATCAGGTCCAAAATCCTAGCAATGAACTAAGGCTATAGGAGAAGAAAATGTTTCTAGAATTCCTCATCTATAGGAGAAGAAAATGTTTCCAGAATTCCCAGACTTGGTGAAATTCCAGATTTCACTAAGCTGGACTTTTTCAACCACATGCCCAATTTGTCTAGGCATAGTTTGCACACAAATAGCACCAAGTGATAAATGACACCACTATGATGTAGAGCAAAAGTCCTACTACTATCACACAAAAACCCATGCCCTTGGGTTCCACCTATTCCATGGAAACCAAGATCAAACTTGCAACAAATCTGAATATGTCAACTCCATAAAGTATCCCAATGGTAAAACTAACTTCAGCACTGGATTCCTTGGGAGTTTCTACCCCAAAATCATATATAAAATGTGGACACCTACTTAGAACAAGTGACCACAAATTAAGGGAGAGGAAACTACTTCAAATCATGCCTAGTGAATAGGGCATCATTTCATGTAGTCCCACCCTATCAACAACTACAAAGGTTGAGCTCATGTGCACAACGACAAAGTGACATGGGGGTTTGAACCCCATGTTTGTGTCATGCACATCAACTTCACCACTTCTACCAAGCTATCCGCACATACAAATCACCATGCCCTCTCACATATGGACATGTGAAGGTGCATAGTTTTGCTTGCAAAGGTGGGGTGTCCCACACACACACATCCACTCCACTACACACCTCAAACATGTTCTTGCTCCAAACACAATAAGTAGGTCTGTAAATTAGTAACACGAGATGGGAACACCATATCACATACACATTCTCACAACTAGGGAGTTCATGAACTATGTTCATGTGGGTGTGTTCTTCACACCCTAAGCACCCCATGACATGCACACAAACATATCACCTATTCCACATAAGCAAGGCACTAGTGCACCCACACACACACTTGGACTAGCTTCACCACATACTCACACACATGTGGCTAACCTCATGTGTATGCACACACACACATGCACTCATCATATGGCATTTCTTATTGCAGCAAAGGGGAAAAAATGAATGCCCTTGTCACCTATGGGTTGTGGCACTAGCATAGCAGCAAGGAAAAAAGGAAAAAATATATCAAGAAGGGAAAATAAAAGGGGGCATTCTGGTATTCGAATCCCTATGCCCCTGGTGCACAAACTCTACCCATACCACTCTGCTACTGTCACCTGATCGACAGAATAGAGGGGCCAGGCAAGGTAAGGCTTCCCTGCAGACTATTGTGCCGAAATCAACAAACTAAAAAGGTGTCGAGGGGGGATCGAACCCAGCACCTCCAACTCGCACACATGCACAGCTACCACCACGCTACGATACGTTAACTGACAAGGTAGGAGTAGAAGAGAAGAAAAAGGACCCCTCTCTGCTACTGTGCTCCGATGGCTTGCCGGAGCAGGGAAGGGATCTCGCCGGCGCTACTCTGCTGCTGCGGCAGCGGTACGAGGGGGGTGCGCTAGGGCTACGAGGAGGGCACGCCTCCTGCTGCCGTATCCTGCGAGCACCACATGCACCACAACACTGCACCCCACGCACACACAACAACACGATGCACCTCTCTGCTACGGTACAGCTCGCCGGCGAACGAAACGGAGGGGACGGCGGCGACTACCATGAACTCCAACGGCTGTTCTACGCTGCGGATGAGGAAGTAGGATACGCAGGGGATCCATTCCTGCCTCGAGACCACCCTAGTACCACTACCAACAACAAGCAGAAGTTGTTGCCTTCGCCAGCGTTGTTGCCTGCTACTGCGCCCGAGCGAACCTACGACGAGCTCAAGCCCATGCGTGCGTAGGAGAGGAAGGAACTGATCTACGGCTGCTCACCGAGGGGGGACGAGGGAGGAGGGCGACGCGTCATGGAAGAAGAAGGAGCGGCGACGAGGTGTAGCAGGGACGGCCACCGTAGAGGAGGAAGAGGAGGATGACGAGGCCGACGATGTGGTCGCTCCCGTTGCTTGCTCTTGACGGGAATGGGCCTCCCTTGGCCACCGCACCCTCTTGCACTGGTTGGAGCAGGAGGAGGAGCAATGGTCCGACGGCGTCGGGCTCACCAGTAGCCGGCCATGGCGTTGGCGACGACGAGGTGATGCCCTGGCGGCGCTGGGGGAGAAGACGAGGGAGAGGAGGAACCCTACCCGACTGGGCGAGGGAGAGGAGAGTATATATCGTCCTAGGGGGCGAGCTAGAGCCGCAAGATCAAGAATACGCTGATCGGGAGGCTAAAACTCGTTCGTACATGCATGACGTCGGGAGGAAGATGATGGACGCGGGACTGGGCTTCTGCAGGAGAGGGAGAGGAGAGTTCTTGGGCCAGCAAGGAGGAGCAGACCCAAACAGGCGCACCGGTTAGAGAAGGGAAAACCCTTTGGGTTTTTCCCATTTAAACAAACCACAGACAAAACAATAACTCCTAGGCAACACCACGGCTCCTAAAAATAAAACAAAAATATGCCTGGTCATAAGGGAATTATGACTCATTTTAATAAAATAGCCAAGTGATTTTTGGAGCACTCAAGTAATTCTCAAAAACAGAATCTGGTACCCTGTTTTAATAATAAACCCTATTATAGCAAGACCAAAAAAAATACCCTAGACATGACCCCATAACCACAAGGAAATATTCTAATGGATCTACAATTTAAAACAGGGAAAGAGTAAATAAAACTTGAGCTCAAAATAATAAGTAAGGGAAAGAGGTTTTGGGATAGCTTTAAAATCCACATAGTTGAAACCCCTCTTTCTAAAACCTGACAACATCACATCACACCACAACACTTGACATCACATCAAATCACCTCACTGCCACACATTAACAACTACCACAAGAAGGCATGGATGAATGGATGCATGAATGCAATGTGAAGACAAAGTATGATCACATAAAATCATAGACACAAAATGACATCATCATATCCAAGACAAGGTGGACCCACATGCAATAGGTTCCAAATAGGGAAGGTTACATCTGGGGCACTACAAACTCTCCCACGCTACAAAGAAGATCTCGCCCTCGAGATCTAAAACTGAAAGAAATCGGGAAATACGGAACGGAAGTGATCCTCGCGTTCCCACGTAGCCTCTTTATCGGAATGGTGAGACCACTGCACTTTGAGAAACTTGACAATCTTGTTACAGGTCTTGCGCTCAGTCGCTTCGAGAACCGCAATTGGTTGCTCACGATGGGAAAGGTCAGGCTGAAGGTCGATATCTTGAAGATGCACAGTGCGCTCGGGGGTCTTGAAACACCTCCGAAGCTGAGAAACATGGAACACATCATGGACATTTGCAAAGGTCGACGGAAGCTCGAGCTGGTACGCAAGGTCGCCCCTCTTGCAAACCACTCTGAACGGACCAACGAAATGAGGCGCAAGCTTGCCTTTGATGCCAAAGTGTTGCATACCCTTCATAGGTGACACCTTGAGATAGACAAAGTCATCAAGCTCATACGACATGTCACGGTGCTTGCTATCGTAATAGCTCTTCTGACGGGACTGAGCTGCTCTGAGGTTGTCGCGAATGATCCGACACATCTCCTCAGCTTCTTCTATCATATCATTGCCAAGGATCTGACGCTCGCGGGTCTCGGACCAGTTGAGCGGAGTACGACACTTCCTGCCATAGAGAATTGCAAACGGAGCCTTGCCAGAACTAGCTTGATAACTGTTGTTATACGAGAACTCCGCGAAAGGCAGACAATCTTCCCACTTCATGCCAAAAGAGATAAAACAGGCTAGCAGCATGTCCTCAAGAACTTGATTCACTCTCTCCACTTGACCACTAGTCTGAGGATGGAACGCTGTGCTGAAGCGGATCTTCGTGCCCATAGCAGACTGAAAGGAGTCCCAGAACTTGGAAGTGAAGATACTTCCGTGATCTGAAGAGATCATCATAGGCACGCCGTGCAAAGAGACAATCCTCGAGGTGTACAACTCTGCCAGCTGAGCTGCTGAAATGGACTCCTTGACTGGAAGGAAATGAGCCACTTTACTCAATTTGTTGATGACGACAAAGATAGCATCATTGCCCTTCTTGGACTTCGGAAACCCGGTGACGAAGTCCATCTCAATGTGATCAAACTTCCACTCGGGAATCGGCAAAGGCTGCAAGAGGCATGCTGGTCTTTGATGTTCTGCTTTCACCCTTTGACATACATCACACTCGTTTACGAACTGTGCAATTTCACGTTTCATACGAGTCCACCAGAATGTCTGCTTCAAGTCATGGTACATTTTGGAACTTCCAGGATGAATAGAGAGCAGAGAGTTATGAGCTTCTTCCATGATTACCTTCCTGAGATCACCTTTCGGGACGACAAGGCGATCCTTGAAAAACAACGTGTCCCTGGCATCAACAGTGAAACACTTATACTTGGGGAGACTCTTTCCCACGCCAATCTTGACCTTTTTCACCATAGCGTCAAGTAGCTGAGCTGCTCTGACCTGATCTTCCAAGGTAGGAGAGATCTGAAGGTTCGCAAGAAAACCCTGAGGAACTAGCTGAAGATTAAGCTTCCCGAAAGACTCAGAAAGACCCGGCTGGAGAGGTTGCAGAATCAGACTGTTGCAATATGCCTTCCTGCTCAATGCATCTGCCACAACATTTGCCTTGCCTGGCGTGTACTCAACACTCGGATTAAAATCCTGGAGCATTTCCACCCAACGTGTTTGCCGAAGATTCAAGTTAGGCTGAGTGAAGATATACTTGAGACTCTTGTGATCGGTGAAAACTTCAATCTTACGTTCCAACAAGAGATGTCTCCAAGTCATCAAGGCGTGCACAACAGCTGCTAGCTCGAGATCGTGCACAGGATAGTTCTTCTCCGCAGGCTTCAGCTGCTTGGAGGTATAAGAAACCACCTTCCTATCTTGCATCAAGACTGCACCGAGACCTTGGAGAGAGGCGTCGCAAAAGACCTGGTACGGCTTGGAATCATCCGGAGGGACCAAGACCGGAGTGGAGATAAGCTTCTCTTTGAGTGTATCGAAAGCCAGTTGACACTCTGGAGACCAAACATACTTGACACCCTTCTGAAGAAGACTAGAGAGCGGCTTGGCGATTTTGGAGAAGTTCTCAACGAATCTTCTGCAATATCCGGCAAGCCCGAGAAAGCTTCGAAGCTGCTTCACATTCTGCGGAGGCTCCCATTCAACAATGGCTTGAACCTTGGACAGGTCAACCTTAATGCCCTCAGCAGAGATAATATGCCCAAGATAAACCACTTCTTTCAGCCAGAACTCGCACTTGGAAAACTTAGCATACAGCTTGTACTCTCTCAGTTTATCAAGCACCAACCTGAGATGTCTTTCATGTTATTCCTCATTCTCAGAAAAGACCAGAATGTTGTCGAGATAGAGCAAGACAAATTCATTCTTGTATGGGGAGAAAATATAGTTCATCAATCGACAAAATGTCGGAGGAGCATTTGCCAGACCAAAAGACATGACCGTATACTCATACGAGCCAAAACTAGTCCTGAATGCCGTCTTCGGAATGTCTTCCTCGCGAATGCGAATCTGATGATAGCCCATTCTGAGATCAAGCTTGGAGAATACTTTAGCACCTTTTAACTGTTCGAACAACTCAGTTATGTTCGGAAGTGGATATTTGTTCTTGATTGTCTTCTTGTTCAATGGGCGGTAATCGACACACAGCCGGTCCGAACCATCCTTCTTCTTGACAAATAGAACACCACATCCCCACGGAGACGAGCTTGGTCTGATCAAACCCAAACGCTCCTGCTCATCGAGTTGCCTCTTGAGTTCCTTCAATTCTTTTGGACCCAGCTTGTACGGCCGTTTGCACACTGGCTCTGTGCCTGGCTCAAGCCCAATGACAAACTCAACTTCACGGTGCGGAGGCATGCCTGGCAGCTCTTCAGGAAACACATCTTGATATTCGCAGACCATTGGAACTTGCTCAATAGGATTATCTCACCCTTTTCGTTCAAGGAGAACAAACGGATTGTATCATCGCGCGCCGTGAATATAATCACATCCTCCGAAGAGTGGGTAAGCTTGAATTCTTTGGCTTCACAATCAATTGACGCCTTGTTCATGGCCAACCAGTCCATACCAAGGATCAAATCAATGTCAGAATTGCCCAAGACAATAGGAGATGCCAGAAAAGCATAAGCGCCCATCTTGACAGAAACATCTGGGACGAACAACTGAGAGCTCATCCGCATACCCGGAGACACAACTTGCAATGACTTCGGAAGGAACTCGGTCGCAATATTATTACCAAATGCAAAGGGGTATGACATGAAGGAATGCGAAGCACCAGAATCAAATAACACTTTAGCAGGAATATCATTGACGAGGAGGTTACCCATGATCACATCAGAGGAGTTGTCTACTTCAGCTGCATTCACCATGTTGACTCGAGTTGATCTGGGGTTGAATTTGACAAGAGCGTTGCTTGGAGGTTTGCCTGGAGGAGGAGGCGGCAGACGGAGCTGAGAAGTACATTTGTTGGCATAGTGACCCTTCTGCCCACATTTATGACAAGTGACATCTGCTGGCTGCAGGAACTGAGTCTGAGGAGGCCCTTGCTTCTGATGTTGGTATCTCTGCTGGAAGCCAAGGTTGGGTGGGTGGGAAGAACTACGTCCACCTGACTGCTTCAGCTGATGTGAGTGCCGAGGAGGAGGAGGAGAAACCCAAAACCTCTGTTGCTTCTGAACCACCTGAGTTGAGGAAGAGCTGGAATCTCTGAAGTGCTTCTTGGAGTTTTCCACCCTGAGCAAGGCTGCCTCTGCCCTGAGATCTAGGTTGTAGAACTTGTCAAACTCCTCAGGATCGTGCAAAGCAAGAGCCAACTGCAAATCCTCCTTTAAGCCACCCCTGAACTGGTAGATCTTGCTCTTCTGATCCGGGACATCCTGCAGCGCGTAACGGGCCAGCTCGTGGAACTCGAAATTGTACTTGTACACAGAATTGTTGCCCTGCTTCAAACGCCTGAACTTCTCGCGCATCTCCTCCACAAAACTGGAAGGGATGTAGTGGGACCTGAAGTCACGACAAAACTCGTCCCAAGACATCACCCTGTCACCTCTGGAGTCCTTAAGCTGCTGCCACCAAATAGAAGCTTGTCCCTTCAACTGAAATGTTGCAAACTTGACATAGTCCTCCGGACGCACATTGCTACACTCGAAATGCTTGTTCATATCACGGATCCAATCTTCCGCATCAAACGGTTGGTCGCAAGAAGTGAACGTCTTAGGCTGGTTTGACAGGAACTGACTCAGATTGGCGAAGTGATTGCCACCCTGCTGGAAATTGCCCTGTTGATGATTGGCTCTCTCCTCGATCAACTGCAACAGCATCTGAGTGTTTGCATTAGTAGCTGCCATCATCGCCTACCAGGCCTCTGCAGGAGGAGGAGGCGGCGGCGGAGGAGGATGAGGTGGAGGCGGCATATCCTCACGCGCTGGGGTCTGACGAGTCGGTGGAGCCATCCTGAAGACGGACAGCATATTAGTCCACAGAATAATTGAAGATATTGTTGAATCAAAAGACATAATATCTGAACAAATTTAGCACTGCACTTGAACAATCATAGCAAGAGTGCATCCTCAAAGTAACAGACGACAAAATTCCGATAAGGACCAATGCAAACAAGTGTGAGCTAGAACTGCTCGGAACAAACATATGACCGAGATTTCCCAAACCTCAATCAAGCGTCTGTGGGAAGATAGTCCTATAAGATACTACTAGATATCCCACCTATGAATTCCCGAAATAACTGGTCATGCAATCTGGTACACGGATACAAGGAGTATTTCACACAACTCCTAAACTAACCCGTCACCTGTATCACATCCTTCAACACACGACCAGCATCTCGGACCTTCATCTACAACAGATCCTCGTGATCACAACGATACCAAGTGTGGTAGTACCCCCGAACAATCTACACCAGTACTGGGGACATCGGGGTTATCTCACCACTACCAGTATTGAAGCAATAACGAACACCCTCCGTTCTTAGATACTCAGAAATCTGAATGATGGCGATGTGCGCGATAATCCCTGGAGCTCAACTCCCCTGATACTTAGAGCAGATAGGAGGCACCAGGACAGGATTCCATCACATCGAAATCATATAGATTTCACAAATACCCGCGTGATCCTAAAAACAATTTGAGCGAGAAAAGGAGTAGAGTTAAAGATTTCCTAAGACGGGAACCTCACCAGAGCATAGAAGAGGAGAAAAAACAATCCTACTCTCCGATATAACTAAGACTCAAAACATTTTCTAGACTCGACCCGGCCAAATACGATCACACAAAGGCTCCTATGGTCGTAAGGCTCTCATTACCAACTTGTAACGACCAAGATGGGGTCCTTTCCGATCTGGGGGTCGAGGCCCCGAATAGGAAAGAAGCGCATCTAAGCGTTTCGCAAGCAAGTAACATAGCACAAATAATAATAAAAGTAGACAATTCGGGATTCAACTGTCTTCTCATTAATAACTCAGTGTACATCACAGATACAATCAAGGTAGTTCCACTACGAACTACAAAACATGAAAATGTGCTACCCTGCCTGCAGGCCCACGATCACGACCACGCCTCAGTCCTCTGGATAGTTCACGTAGAGGCGGTTTGTCTCCTCGTCGTACTGCCACGCCAGCTGGGTGCCGTCGGGATCATCTGTCTCTGGCGTACCTGTACCTGTTGGGAGTTTCGGAGGAATTCGTGAGTCACGGGGACTCAGCAATCTAAGACCTTGGTGCCAGAACTAGCCATGTTATTAGGTAGGGTAAGGGTGAAATGTATAGGGCTACAGCATCCTAAGCTGGATTAAGTGGCTAACTTACGCAAGGTAATTGTGACGATGGTCTACACTAGCGGTCGGGATTACTTGATCACTAAGTGATCCTGAACACCTACCTACGACACTCATAACCCCACCCTGTTCCCGATCGAAGAGAGATCTTCGAGGGGGACAGTCACGGTTACGCACACAGTTGGCAATTTTATTAGTTTATGTTTAAGTTCTCCAATACCGGATGTTAACAAAATATTCCAAGTTGCCACATAACCGCGCGCACGGCTTTCCGAAAGATTAGACCCTGCAGGGGTGCTCCAACTAGTCCATCACAAACGAACACACGCCGCATAGGCATCCTCTGTCACGAATCTCGTGATCTCGTTGGATTCCTTAGAGGAAAACCTCAACTCTGGGGGAAACCAAAGCTTCACTGGGATTCCTATACGCAAGATATACCGCTAAGGTAAGACAAGGCTAGCAGGACCTCCCGACGTGTCGACGACCCCGATAAGAGCCGCGTATCTCAGTCTCAGGACACGCCAGATGGAACTAGCTACAGGTACCAAACCTCACGTTTTCTTGTGGTGGCCCCGTAGGCAGACCAGTTTGGACCAAAACTCATGAGGAGCACTGGCCCGGGTTGTTGATTAAAGAGCCTCGGGTTGATCATTCCCTATGCAGTTTATTAAGTGATTAGCAAATTAACACCAATGTTGGGTCCTGCCGGATAAGCCTTAGCACTACGCGATTTATCGAGGGGGTCCCCATAACAACCCTGAACGTGTTAGGAGCGATCATTATGGAATCAAACACCGGTAACCGGTAACTAAGGCGGCAATAACGGAACAAAGCACCCGGTAAAAGGCTAGGCCTCCCGTCATTTACCAAGTATATAGGTGCATTGATTAAATAACAGAATTTAAGATAATGATATCAAGCTCATGTTATCACATGAGTCAAAGCACCTGCAACTAGCAATGCTAACATTAGTAGCTGAGCAAAGCCTACTTAGTCATACAAGTTTTGCTAGGAAGGGGAACAGTGTTTGGGCTCATGGAATATCAAGAAGCAATTTAATTCAGTGGTAGGCAGCGAGAAATATGACATGGAAACGAAACTAGCATAACAAGTCTACAGACGGAATCAAGGTCATATCATCTTGCCTGTGATATCCTCAGCTTGGAATGGTTTTGGTTCGTCCTGCACGTACTCTCCTGACTCCACGTATTCATTCTCCGATCCCGGTGCTACCCAACATAAGAATAACAACCAATGAACAGCAGCACCACAAGATGCAACAATCACATGGTGCATGAGATGATAAATGAGCATGCACCGCTATTTCTATCACTAGCACAAGCAAAAGAAACTACTACAAGTTTCTGGACAGCACTGTACACTAAGATATTTTGACATGCATGAGGATGGCATGAACAGATGCGGCTCGTGAAAACGATGCAAAACCGTATAAATAACATTGCAAACGGAGCTACGGATCAACGGGAATCAACGAAACAAGATATGAAGCTCTACGTGGAAGAATCAACACCACAACCACAATTGGCACATATCTGGTATTCCCAGGTTGCCAAGACATGTAACAACCCAACATGAATGGATTGGAGCAAGGGAGAACACCACAACATCAACTAAGCACACACAATGATCAAAATGACTATACTACTCAATCTGCCATAATCTGCATCTTAGCTCTTTGTGAGCTACATGCAACGTAGCTACAGCCATCCAAATATGACATATGATATATGTGGCTGTAGCCAACCAAGAACACTACAAGCACCAGCAATAATCACAGCAAAAGGAATTAAACTCTAGGAGATACAAGGCCACAAATTTCCCCAAAACCAACAGATCTCAGGGACTTGGTGAAAATTCCTGCACCTGAATTTCTGTCTTTATTCTGAAGCTTTTTGACAGCAATCAAACCACAACCTACAGGACTCCAAATGATATGACATTTTACAGGGAGCTTCACAAACATATCAAGTCCAAAATCCTAGCACTGAACTAAGGCTAGTTCTCAACACAATGACGAGCACATCCTCATCTATAGGAGAAGAAAATGTTTCCAGAATTCCCAGACTTAGTGAAATTCCAGATTTCACTAAGCTGGACTTTTTCAGCCGCATGCCCACTTTGTCTAGGCATAGTTTGCACACAAATAGCACCAAGTGATAAATGACACCACTATGATGTAGAGAAAAACTCCTACTACCATCACACAAAAACTCATGACCTTGGGTTCCACCTATTCCATGGAAACCAAGATCAAACTTGCAACAAATCTGAATATGTCAACTCCATAAAGTATCCCAATGGCAAAACTAACTTCACCACTGGATTCCTTGGGAGTTTCTACCCCAAAATCATATATAAAATGTGGGCACCTACTTAGAACAAGTGACCACAAATTAAGGGAGAGGAAACTACTTCAAATCATGCCTAGTGAATAGGGCATCATTTCATGTAGTCCCACCCTATCAACAACTACAAAGGTTGAGCTCATGTGCACAATGACAAAGTGACATGGGGGTTTGAACCCCATGTTTGTGTCATGCACATCAACTTCACCACTTCTACCTGAAAAGACCTCGATGACGCCTAGAGGGGGGTGAATAGGCTATTTAAAAACTTCTTCAGATTTGGCTTGACCCTAATGCGGAAATAAACTAAGAGGGTACTTGTTAAGCACAAATCCTAAATGCACAAGGCACTGCAACGTGTATCAACAACACGATCTACCAAGATGGACACAATGCAGTTCCTAACAAGCACAAGTAAGTTACACAAACTTACTTGAGCTATATCACACGACAAGTAGGTAAATAACACAAGATACTATATCACACTATATCACACGATATATCAAGGATTGCAAGTATGTACGTGTGGATATAGAGGGTATGCTTGAATGATTAATCTTGTGCAAGAAATGGCCAACACAATATAATGAGCACAAGCAATATGCAATGTATGTATGCTCAAATAACACAAGTAAACCACAAGTAAGGAGTTAGGGTTAAGGATAACCAAGGTCACTGAGACGAAGATGTATCCCGATGTTCACTTCCTTGGAGGGAAGCTAGTCACCGTTAGAGAGGTGGATGTTACCACGAAGGCACACCAACGCCACGAAGGCTCACCCTATTCTCCCTTTGAGATAACACCACGAAGGCGTTTCTCAACCACTAGTGGTAAGCCTTTGAGGTGGCTTCCAAACCCTCACAAACTTTTCCGGGGGAAATCACACGAATTGATTCCTCTCCGAAGAACTCCTACCGCCTAGGAGTCTCCAACCTCCAAGAGTAACAAGATCACGGGGAATGCTCAAAACTTGCTCAAATCACAAATAGCTTGGGTTGAGAGAAGGAGAGGGAGAAGATCTATCTTTTGATTGGAACAACTCTCAAAGGGGCTCACAAATGCTCTTGGGATCTAAGATTTGGAGTGGGCAAATGTGTGTGAGGTGGAAATGTGTTCTTATGAGGATAAGGCTGTGTTGGGCAACCCTCTCACGAAGTGGGAGGGGGTATTTATAGTGTGGAGAGTAAAAGAGCCGTTGGGGACACTTTTAAGTCACACAGGGTCCGGACGTCCGACAGTTGTCGGAAGTCCGGGCGTCCGTGAGGGGCCGGACGTCCGACACGGGTCGGACGTCCGAGACCTGTAGGCATGACTGGAGCTCTTCTGAATTCATCAGCGGCCGGACGTCCGACAGGGGTCGGTCGTCCGAGGCCTGTAGATGTGCCTGAACATATTTGAATTCATCAGCATACGGATGTCCGGAGTGGCCCGGAAGTCCGTGATATACAGCACAATATCTACTGGTGGTGGCTTCCGGATTTCCGATGGGTGTCGGACATCCGGCGCTCGGACGTCCGGAGGGGGCCGGATTTCCGAGATATAGTGCACATATACTACTCGTGTTGGCTTCCGGATTTCCGGAGCTTGGCCGGACGTCCGGCCCTCGGACGCCCGAAGGGAGCCGGATTTCCGAGATATAAGCCTTACAAACTACTGGTGTCTGGCTGCGGATTTCCGAAGCCAGCCGGACGTCTGGCCCTCGGACGTCCGGAGGGAGCCGGATGTCCGAGGCAATTGGACATATATTGAATTGTAGAGAGTGGACAGTATGTGGTGTTTGATATGGTTGTAGAGATGTGGTATGAGCAAAAGTGAAGATGTTGTTTGAGCAAGTTCATCGCAAAACCTGTGATCCCCTCTTAATAGTGCGGGATCCCTAAGGACTCAAGAATCATAAAAGAGTATTGATGATCCATACTTGAGTGTATACTTTTATTCGCTGATCATCACTCCGCACAACTAACGTGAAAGGAACTGATACCTTTGAGTTAGCCCTTTCACCTGAGCTTGATGTTGTTGTTCCTTCTTGGCTCAAGTTGAAAGCAAGACATGATGAAGTCTTCAAGTAGCTTTCCCATACACAATGCGGAAAGCCTAGCTTATGTATTCATCTTCATTTGTCCACCATGTGAACATCCACAAGAATCAAGCATGTAGTGCTCAGGAATGCTTATCTTGATCTTGTCCTTGTTAGCACATGAGATTGTCCTTATCAACACATGATCATTGACAATAGTTTCAATGATATATTCGTGTTGATCCACTTGAACTTGCACACCACAATCTTGATGACGATCACCACTTGACGTCATCCTTCATGGGTTGTATGAGATCTTCCTTTTGACGCAAGCCCAATGGAAACACACCTAACCCCCACATAGGAGTCTCACAAAGACCATGGGTTAGTACACAAACACGTAATGGACAATGCTTACCTTACCATGGGATAACTTGATCCCTCTCGGTACATCTTATACGCTTTGTGTGTTGATCATCTTGATTTACTCTTTGTCTGAGATCTTGATCAACCTAGTGTTTCTATGACCATTATTTGAATAATAACTTGAATAACATCTTGGTCAACATATAAACTCCTTGAACCCAACAGATGGACTTCAAGAAGTGCCTATGGACAAATCGCAATAAAAGCAATGTGTTGATCATCTTGATTTACTCTTTGTCTGAGATCTTGATCAACCTAGTGTTTCTATGACCATTCTTTGGATAATAACTTGAATAACATCTTGGTCAACATATAAACTCCTTGAACCCAACAGATGAACTTCAAGAAGCGCCTATGGACAAATCCTATAAATATAACTTAAGGCAACCATTAGTCCATAGGAATTTTCATCAATTACCAAAACCACATATGGAGATATATGCTCTAACACTACCAAGCTATCCGCACATACAAATCACCATGCCCTCTCACATATGGACATGTGAAGGTGCATAGTTTTGCTTGCAAAGGTGGGGTGTCCCACAGACACACATCCACTCCACTACACACCTCAAACATGTTCTTGCTCCAAACACAAGAAGTAGGTCTCTAAATTAGTAACACAAGATGGGAACACCATATCACATACACATGCTCACAACTAGGGAGTTCATGAACTATGATCATGTGGGTGTGTTCTTCACACCCTAAGCACCCCATGACATGCACACAAACATATCACCTATTCCACATAAGCAAGGCACTAGTGCACCTACACACACACTTGGACTAGCTTCACCACACACTCACACACATGTGGCTAACCTCATGTGTATGCACACACACACACATACACTCATCATATGGCATTTCTTATTGCAGCAAAGGGGAAAAATGAATGCCCTTGTCACCTATGGGTTGTGGCACTAGCATAGCAACAAGCAAAAAAGGAAAAAAATATCAAGAAGGGAAAATAAAAGGGGGCATCCTGGTATTCGAATCCCTGTGCCCCTGGTGCACAAACTCTACCCATACCACTCTGCTACTGTCACCTAATCGACATAACAGAGGGGCGAGGCAAGGTAAGGCTTCCCTGCAGACTATTGTGCCGAAATCAACAAACTAAAAAGGTGCCGAGGGGGGGATCGAACCCAGCACCTCCAACTCGCACACATGCACAACTACCACCACGCTACGATACGTTAACTGACAAGGTAGGAGCAGAAGAGAAGAAAAAAGACCCCTCTCTGCTACTCTGCTCCGATGGCTTGCCGGAGCAGGGAAGGGATCTCGCCAGCGCTACTCTGATGCTGCTGGAGCGCTACGAGGGGGTGCGTTAGGGCTACGAGGAGGGCACGCCTCCTGCTGCCGTATCCTGCGAGCACCACATGCACCACAACACTGCACCCCACGCACACACAACAACATGATGCACCTCTCTGCTACGGTACAGCTCGCCGGCGAACGAAACGGAGGGGGCGGCGGCGACTACCACGTACTCCAATGGTTGTTCTACGCTGGGGAGGAGGAAGTAGGATAGGCAGGGGATCCATTCCTGCCTCGAGACCACCCTAGCACCACTACCAACAACGAGCAGAAGTTGATGCCTTCGCCAGCGTTGTTGCCTGCTACTGCGCCCGAGCGAACCTACGACGAGCTCGAGCCCATGCGTGCGTAGGAGAGGAAGGAACTGATCTACGGCTGCTCACCGAGGGGGAGACGAGGGAGGAGGGCGACGCATCGTGGAAGAAGAAGGAGCGGCGACGAGGTGCAGCAGGGACGGCCACCGTAGAGGAGGAAGAGGAGGATGACGAGGCCGACGATGTGATCGCTCCCGTTGCTTGCTCTTGACGGGAATGGGCCTCCCTTGGCCACCGCACCCTCTTGCACTGGTTGGAGCAGGAGGAGGAGCAACAGTCCGTCGGCATCGAGCTCACCAGTAGCCGGCCATGGCGTTGGAGATGACGAGGTGATGCCCTGGCGGCGCTGGGGGGAGAAGACGAGGGAGAGGAGGAACCCTAGCCGCCTGGGGGAGGGAGAGGAGAGTATATATCGTCCTAGGGGGCGAGCTAGAGCCGCAAGATCAAGAATACGCTGATCGGGAGGCTGAAACTCGTTCGTACATGCATGACGTCGGGAGGAAGACGATGGACGCGGGACTGGGCTTCTGTAGGAGAGGGAGAGGAGAGTTCTTGGGCCATCGAGGAGGAGCAGACCCAAACAGGCGCGCCGGTTAGAGAAGGGAAAACCCTTTGGGTTTTTCCCATTTAAACAAACCACAAACAAAACAATAACTCCTAGGCAACACCACGGCTCCTAAAAATAAAACAAAAATATGCCTGGTCATAAGGGAATTGTGACTCATTTTAATAAAATACCCAAGTGATTTTTGGAGCACTCAAGTAATTCTCAAAAACAGAATCTGGTACCCTGTTTTAATAATAAACCCTATTATAGCAAGACCAAAAAAAATACCCTAGACATGACCCCATAACCACAAGGAAATACTCTAATGGATCTACAATTTAAAACAGGGAAAGAGTAAATAAAACTTGAGCTCAAAATAATAAGTAAGGGAAAGAGGTTTTGGGATAGCTTTAAAATCCACATAGTTGAAACCCCTCTTTCTAAAACCTGACAACATCACATCACACCACAACACTTGACATCACATCAAATCACCTCACTGCCACACATTAACAACTACCACAAGAAGGCATGGATGAATGGATGCATGAATGCAATGTGAAGACAAAGTATGATCACATGAAATCATAGACACAAAATGACATCATCATATCCAAGACAAGGTGGACCCACATGCGATAGGTTCCAAATAGGGAAGGTTACATCTGGGGCACTACAGCTGCCATGGTTGTGATGTGTCGCACGAAGAGGAAAAAGGAGGAGAAGAACGAGTGGCCAACGCTTTTACGGGAAAAGATAAGGAAGGGAGAGAGAGATAAGCGGCTTGGTGGCCCACCGGACGCGTTGTCGGCGTGAGAGGTGACTTACGAAACGCAGTGATTTGATTTTCAACGATTTCCTAAGATTTCTACTAGTCTAAACATGCCCCCCTCGTGCGTGGGCCTGACCCTCCTCTTAATCCAGCCAACCCGTAAACGTACATAAATATAGCATTGCTTAATTACTATAACTAGTAGAACGCTCGTACGTTGCTTCGGCGTTTAATGTATATAAATAAAATAAATAAATAGTTAAGGTCGTCATCAAGGTTAACTCATTTTTTTCATATGTCTGGATGTGTTCGGGCATTAAACGGGTTAGCGAGCTAACTAAAATTCAACCCCCCCCCCTTCCCCCAAATCCACAACATATACTCCCTCCGTTTCAGTTTATAAGGCTTGCACGTGTATCTAGGTCGTTAATTTGATCAACTTAATAAAAGACATATATTACAAAAAATATATCATTAAAAACTTTAGATGTTCTATTTTTTAATGATATAATTTTTGTGTTAAACAATATATTTTATATAAGTCAAATTAATGACCTAGATACACGTGCACGCCTTATAAACTGTGATGGAGGAAGTATGAAAGAGAAATGTACTCATTATGTTATCTTCAACACGCGGTCTTAACATGAAAAACTCCCCATAACGCACCCTTTCCTTTTTTACCAGACCCTCCCCTTCGAGCTCGATTTCCCATCGTAGCATACTAGCATATATCCATGTGTACGTTGCAAAAAAGAACCCCTTCTCTTATGAGTAATAAAGTCGTATTGCTCTCGTTCACTATGAGGTATTTTCCCTTCCAGTAGGCTGGACCTTGCACTCTTGTGAAATTAGTGAATCATTGAGAAATTATTCTTGCAATTACTTGCACCTGTATTCAAAGTCTTGCACCTAAAACTCTCTCTCTCTCTCTCTCTCCCTCCCTCCCTCCCTCCCTCCGTCTCTCTCTCTCACACACACACACACACACACCCCGATGCCACGATCCCGAGCCACCCACTGCCACCATGAACCCAGCCGCTTACTGCCACCTACCAGACATCACTCCTCCCTATTTCCCAATCTCCACGACATAGCGTCCCTACTACTGTTGCATTCTTCTTCGTCCAGGAAGCCAAAGAACAAGAGGAGGGGCGGCTCCAGGCTGCGCATCTTCTCTCGCAATCACGAGCCACCGGGTAATTCTTCACCCTCTCGCGAGCACGAGTCACCAGGTAATGCCTTGATTATGTTGATTACTACCGAGATACATGTAAACAAGCCCAGCTATCCCTAAGTCATAGCGGTTATTAGTTGCATAGCTCACCAATATACTTGTGTGGTAGAAAAAACAAGTGAAGAATTTTAGAGAAAAATAAATATTTTGATTTGGTTATAGTAAGCACAATAAATAGTATTTCCTTTTTTTGTTTGTGGGGGAAATCGCCATATATTTTTTATCATGCAAATATGGTATGGTACGTCTATAAGAGTTTGGCAAAGACCCGGAACATGGTAACTTTCAGGTACAATTTCATGACAACATAAAAGTCCCATTTTAATTAGATCAAGAAGCATTCCTTTGATTTTGTTGCCGAAATTTTTTAGGGAAAATTTTGTAACAAAACCTAATGAAGACACGAAATGATACTAGCCTTGCTTCAATAGTGGACAAATCCACACAATAAAGATGGGATAAAGACCTAGTAATCTCACCATATTGTTTGAGGTTCTTGAAAAATTGTCGTCCTGCCAGCCAAAACTTCATCCTCCATCACCATGCATGCATTAGGATGATAGTAGGATGGAACAGAGCCATTATGTCTTAAAATTTTAAATGGAGATCATGTGTTGGGTCGCCATATGGGGTGAAGCATAATTGATAGAGAACATCATCATATGAACTGGAGATCGGTTTTTATGATCTCAGTATGTTCCACGTGACCTGAACAACCTGTCTGAAATCTATTAGAGAAATAGTTTGGCACTTGTCCATTGTGATTGAAATTATATATTCACAAAAGAGGATTTGAGTATGAAAAAGGAAATCTCGAAAATGAACATGTAGTTGTTTGGTCAATGTATGATGAACATTGTTGCATGAGAGAAGAGCAATCATGAACATCAGCGTAAATATGCTCAGAGGTTATTTCGATAGCACTCACGTGCTAGAGTCGCCGCTCCATGTGTTGCCTGACCGGATCACCACCACCACACTTTGGGTAGGGAGGGGCAAGTGACCCACCAGCGCTGCTCTAGGGAAGCAGCACTAGACAACAGCATGATGCAGCGGTGGCAACAAAGCAGCCACACGAACCAACAACCTACCGTCCATATCTGCAAGA
Source organism: Hordeum vulgare subsp. vulgare (assembly GCF_904849725.1). Taxonomy (NCBI): domain Eukaryota; kingdom Viridiplantae; phylum Streptophyta; class Magnoliopsida; order Poales; family Poaceae; genus Hordeum; species Hordeum vulgare. Next base: position 41,180,175 of record NC_058521.1, on the reverse strand, counting down.
AGCTCCCGCGGAAGCAGCAAAATCACACATTATACTCAATTCAAATATATTAGTAGCAGTCAAGCGAGGCTCCAACGGCTGAGACTCCAACTTACGGACATGTTTCTTTGTTGAAAAAATCAGTGCAAGGTGGAACAACAATCGATGGAGGTGTGATGAATGAACAAACCGACTTTTGTAATGCCCCTTTAGGAGTATAGAGATACGATTGAGAAAACTTTTTAGTTTCTACTGTTAATTATTTGCATCCCTAATTAAGGCTCTGACTAATTAATGAATTGCATTAGTAACTCGATTTCATATGGCACGAAAAAATGCCTACTTAGACGGACTTATTTAATTGCATGTGTAATTAGTTTTGTAGCTAATCAATCGTATTAATGACTTGATTTTAAATTGATTTGGTGCTTCGTTTTTAAATTATGTTTTCATTAATGACTGAACACCGATGGAATATGTTTGTATTAATGACTGAGTACCAACGAACAACGTACGGGCTTCCCCTTTAGGAATGGAGACTCACTATCTATTTATTCTCTTCATGTGGCTATGCAACATTAGCATGTCATATATGTAATTATAAGTTATTTTCTCACTAATCTATCCATGCAACTTATTACCTCAGCAAATTATTCGTGTGAGGCATAAGTTTAATTGTTTGTATTAATTTTACTATGATCATGGATGGTGTATGGATATATGTACTTAATCCTTCACATTTTGTTAACAAGATGATATTATGTTAACTTTGATCCAAAAGTATCTCTTCTTTTATTCTCATTTTGTCATATGCTTCATATGTCTTCTTATTTTTTAAATGAAAAATCGAGGACACTCTATCATTTGCTTTTTCATTTTCTTTTGTTATTTTATATCACATATTTAAACATTTATTTTAAAAGATTTCCAGAGCAACACGCGGATGTATCATCTAGTATAAAAAGTGTGTGGGGGATAAAAGTGTTTGTGGTTGTGTAGAATTTAAACTTGTTAGTTATTACCCATTAATATGTACATTTATGTCATATCTGTTTTTTATGAAGTGGTTCCCTAGCTATCGATGCCATTACAATCCCCAAGAAATTGATAACCTCACTTATTTATTTACTTAGGAAACAAATGCTTTATTTATGTTAAAAATCATACCAGCTGCAGTTTTATCATGAAGACCTTGAAAGATAGAAAAGCAAAACTCCCCATCACCTGTGAACAGTGAAGACGAGGCTCATCTCCACCAAAACAATTATGGGAGAAAGGATCAACCATCGCTGCCTTGAGGACTCCACCGAGGGAAGCAGCTTGAACCACCCGGTTGTCCGTGGTCTAATGTTGATGAACGTACCTTGGTCATACGACTTTTGAAGGAACACTGACACTTTCGTTAGGATAGAGGTAAACTCCATCCGAGAGGAAAATCAACACATCGGATGGTCAAAATTGAAGATTCAACCTACGAAGACCAACCTCCACGCATTCCTCGCCGGTTGCTAAACGCGCACCACTGAGACAGGCACGGAATGGGGAGAACTCATTCGCTGAAGCGGCCACTGTCGCTCGACTCCCTCATTCCCAAAACTGAAAGGGGGTTTCAATTTTTGAAAGTTCATTTTTCAACTTTATAAAAGTTCAGAAAGTGCAAAAAATCTTAAATTTTGGGAAACTGAATTTTTAGATTCTCTAAGGTAAATGTAAGCTTCTGATCATTCAAGATTATGACAGTTGGCGCACAATTTTTCTGTAATTCTATACATGGATATCTAAAATTTTCCAAAAACTAAAAATTCGGCCATAGATGACTTCACAGAAAAATGGAAAGATCGGCCTATCGGAAACTGAAAGTTTGGACGCACACATCTTGGCTAGAAAATTCCGTCCATATAGCCTGGGCCCAGGGTTTGTATTGATAATTTAGGATTTAGAAATTTAGAAAGAATCTTTATGATGATGACAAGCATTTTGTTTGTTCAACGTGCGTGCAAAGGAGTCATGCAGATGCAATGCATCATTCCATATCATCAATGTTGTAGCGTTGCTTAGAGGGGAGCAGATTTTAGTCCCTCGAAATTGGATGGTACGTGAGAGGGTCATGTTATTTAGCAAATTCTGCACGTCATTATCCAATAAAAAAGTTGCAATATCGACCTTAGAGCTTAGTGGCCATGTGTGCAAGTCAAAAATATGATTTCTACAAGCAAAAAATACCGGGAAACATCAGTAAGATTTTCCTTCAATATCATTCAAACATATTTGCGGAAGGGGGCAAAACGACTATATAGTTGTGTTTAGCTCAAACTCATGCACATTATTTCCAATTTTTCAAAAAAATCTTAATTTGTTTATTCATCGTTGTACTGACTTGAAATTTGACACCTCTAGATTGGATGCCGACGATTTGCATAACCAAAACAGCATAGGCTCCCCAATGTTGATATTGTCGGTTTGTTAATTCTCATGATGTCATCTCCACTATCGAAACATCACCACCAATGACAAAATAAAAATTACAATGTTGATGTAGATCTAGGTTTCCCCATGTCTCCTAACATCAAGTCGGTCGTGGGAGACGAATGGAATCCACGAAGAATGACACGAGAAGACCGTCTCTCTTCCGAAAGCTAGGTCTCCACTTTGGCTCTTCTTTGCAAGTGTTAATTTAGGTTACTAGATGAGCTACTGGACAAGGCCTCCTATATGACGCTCTGTATCAAAATGTCCGGATGACTCATATAGTGATTGCTATATAGGTCGGTCAAGTATTATCGCTTGTTGTTGGTTTTAGCATTACTACATACCGCTTTTCTACTAGTTTTCTCTAGGGGGGGGGGGGTGGCTTTTACATCTTTGCAGTCGGTTTTCTAATTGTGTTTTCCTTAAAAACATGAATATTTTTTAAATTAACAGTTTTAGAAAGGTATTAGTTATTTTACAAATTTGACAAGATTTTTTGTAAAATCGTGAACATTTTTAGAATTGGTGAACATTTCTAAACTAATGGAAAAAAATACCAATAGTGCAAGTATTTATTTTAACGTTGTGAAGATTTAAAAATAAATATGTGATCAAATCAAAAAAAGGGGAAATCACACACAAAAAACGAAACAAAGAAGGGAAGCTGGAGAAAAGAAAATCGGCTCGAACCGGATCGACACATTGACCAGGCCCATGAGCTCTTTCATAGGCCTCGGGCCAAGAAGGAAGGAAGGAAGTACTCGTCGCCGGGAAACCCTATTTAGCGCTACAGGCGCCGGTTACAGGAATCTTTTACTAACCAGCGCCTGCAAGCGCTCCGTCATGAGTCGGCCCGTTCAGAGATCCGATCTGTGCTTTATCCCGTGAACTTTGTTGCAAATCAATGAATTTTTTTGAAAATCAGTACAAATTTCTGCAAATATATGAACTTTTTGGAAAATCAGTGAACATAAACTAAAATTCGTAAAAAATTTGAAAAACAATGAATTGTTTATAAAATTTAAGGATTTTTCAAAAAATCGACGAATTTTTTCCAAATTCTGTGAACTTTATTATAATACATAACCATATTTCAAAAATCAAAGAATTTTTTTTATAATCATTGACCTTTTTTGCAAATCGGTACTTCTTTGAAATTATATGAAAAAAAATCATTTTTTTAACGACAAACACGTTTTACATGGGCCGGCACACCAGGAGAAGTTCTGCAGGCGTCGGTTTGCCTAACCGGCGCAGAACGCGCCGTATACGACTTTCCTGGGGTCAGGAGTCACTTTCCCCGGCTACTTACCTCCTTTCTTTCTTTTTCCTTTTTTCTTTCTCTTTTTTCTATTTGACCTGGTTAAATGATTTTTCTTTGACGTAGTTCAACAATTTGGAAAGAGTTCGTCAAATTTATTCTTTTGTTTTTTTGAATGATGAATTGTTTTCAAATTTCTGAAGTTTTTGCAATTTGACCCCAAAAAATCCAAATTTGATGAACTTAAACAGTTAACTGTTTTTTAAATTTTTTGAACTCTTTACAAATGCGATGAACATTTTTCCATATCAGTGAACTTTTTTCACATTCGATGAACTTTCTTCCAAAATCGATGAACTTTTTTTTAGACCGTTGAACTTTTTTCCAAAGTAGATGAATTTTTTTCTAAATTTGGTGAACTTTTTTCAAAACCAATGAATTTTTTTCAAAATTAGTGATCTTTTTTCCAAAATTAATGAAACTTTTCTAAAACTAAAATGAACTTTTTAAAAATTTGGATTGACTTCAGAAAAATTGGTTGATCTTTTTTCAAAATGCAAGAATTTTAACAAATATATTATTTTATATTTGATCTTTCTTATTAAAGTCAACAGTTGACTAGTCAATTGGTTAACCATGACCGTACAAAACAGCGATGAGTGAGCAAACGGTCAGGCGAGGCGAGTTGACCGCTCGCCACTTAGGCCGCCCATATTTTGGCGGATGTGAGCGCCAGCTCCTCTCGTGGTCGGCTTAAGGTGACCTCCTATTCGCCGCTCGTTCCGGCGACTGCCGAACGGACGCAAGGGGGGTCGCCCTACACGGCCGGCCCAGTTTTTCTCTATGTAAGAAAATCTGATAATTTTCTTTTTCCTTTTATTCTGTTCCTTTTTTCCTTTTTCTGCTTATGTCTTGTTTTCCTTTTTGTTCATATTTTCTTTATTTACTTATTTTTCTTTTCAAATTTGAAGCAAAAACATTTTTTGAATTTGAAGAATAATTTTTGAAAATCTTGAGCTTTTTTTGAATTAATGAAAACTGGTTGGAAACAAAAATGTTTTGAAATTTGGAATATTTTCTAAAAGCAAAAACATTTCGAAATTTAAGAACAATTTTCGAACATGAAATTAGTTAAAAAATTGAACAAAATTTTGATATTTGAGAGTTTTTGAAAATACAGAATATATTTTAAAAATATCAAACATTTTCTTTAAATACCGAACATTTTTTGAAAATTCCAAACATGTTTTGAAGTTATGAATATTTATGAAAAATAGCAAGTATTTGAAACTTAGAACATTTTTTAAAAAATAATTTGAAGAACAATTTTTTAAAATCCACAAGATTTTCTGAAGTTCTGAATGTTTTTCAAAAATTGCCACTAATTGAAATTTAGAAAAAAATATAAAAAATCAGGGATATTTTTCGAATTTTAATAACATTTTTTTAAAATCCAGAACCTTTTTTGAAAATCTGGACATTTTTAAAATTTATGAAAATAGTTTGGAAAATGACAATCTTTTGAAATTTGGAAGATTTTTAAAAGCAAGAACAATTTTTGAACACGAAATTAGTATAAAAATGAACAAAATTTTGATATTTCAAACAGTTTTTGAAAATACCAAATACTTCTTGAGAATACCAGAAATTTTCTCAAAAAGACGAACATTTTTTGAAAACTCCAATCATATTATAAAGTTATGATTGTATGAGAAATGAGAAATGTATGAGCAATTGTAGCCAATCAATGAGAGGTTCACGGCTGCTTGACAAGGCATCGTAGTACTACTTCATATATTTGCAGAGTTCGTTTTCAGGGTAGAACATTCAGGCAAACGTTAGTCTGAGGAATCTGTTTATCAAGCTACAAAAGCGTGGACTAGTCAAGACTCAACTTACAGTGCATTGCCAGTATGCTGTATGCCACTCAAATAACTAGAGAAATATATTGATGGGTGTCATATGATCAATTAGTCAATGCATCTGTAGCAGTAACTTCATGTACTTCTATTACAACTAGACAGACTCCCCCATGCCCGCGTCGCCCCTGGCAGCGGCTCGGGCGAAACCCTAGCCGCAGTCGCAGCCGCGTCCGCCCCCTCCCCTGCTTCCTCCTCCCTTGCCATCGCCGAAGGAAGCCGGCGGGCTAAGCCCGACCGGCAGACGACGGCGGGGAGGCGTTTCGTCACCCTGCGGTGGGCTCTCGTGGCAGGGGAGTTTGACCCTTCCGCGGACTCTTGCGGCGTGGCGTCGCCGGCATCGACAGGCCTCCTTCGTGTCGCTCCTTCGATAGGTCTCGCGCGCGGGGGGAGGGGGCTTTTCCTCCTATGCGAACTCGTTCGGGTGCTCGTCGTCGGATGTGGCGGCTTGCGGGGTCTGGCCATCTTCGGCCAGTTCTGGCCCAGTCGGGGGGCTGCCCTGGCTGGGGGCCATGGTGGTGTGCATCGGCCGCGCTCTGGATGCCTGCGGTTGCCCGGGTGACGGCCCCGGATTTGGTGGTGGCGGCTTCGGTCAGGGGGTGGTGCGTCTGGTCATGGTGGATCGTGGGATCCCGTGGTCAGAATGAGGTATGCCTTGCAACTGGTGGTTGGTGGGCGGCGGTCGATGGCGGCGAGTGTTCGGCGCAGCTCCGGAAGAAATCTTTGCTCCGGTCTCCATCAGAGTCGTTATCTTTCTTGGAAGCGTCGTCATGAAGGTGTGCTACTCCTCCCCACGACCTGAGCTCCGGAGGAAAACATCAGATCCCCTGGATCAGGCGATGGAGGCGTCATTGCGTCTTTTTCCTCCTTGGGGCATCGCCTCGGAGCCGGCTACGATTGGGAGACTAGTATATTGCAACATCTTCGCCGCATGGTTTGCTAAGATGGGGCGCTTGTCACTGTTTGGCAACGATGGTGGCGTTGAGAGGAGCTCAGGTCGCAGCGTGGACTTTGGTAGTCGATTCTTTCCGGCGTGTCCGAGGTGGTCTTCCGTGGGTTGCTTGGTTACTTTGAAGTCAAAGCTACGGTGGAGGGGGTCCAAGCGATGACGATGACAGGCGCTCGGTGGTCATTTGCGATAGACACGATCAGCACAAGTCCTGCATATTTCCCTTGTGATACTCATCATCCAGGTCGAAGCTATCAGCTGTTGGCGCGTGTGGTCATCCGATGGCATGTGTCATCATGGCTTCTTTGCAACTGTTTGCGGGATGGCTTCGATGTTAGAGCTCAATGGTGAAGTCGGAGCCACTTGTTCGAGGCAACCGATGATGACAATAACGCTTGCGACCCACGGCAAGCCAGGTTGACCGGTGGTGCTAGTGTCATATGGATTGTGTATTATATCAGGTATTTCATCAATTAACCAGACAATTCTCTTCTTCTTAATCAATGAAAATGTTCTTTTGCCTCCTTTCAAAAAAAAATAGTCAATACATACAGCATAGTTACTGTACACCAAGTTATTTCTATGTACCCTTTTTGGCCTCTGGTCTAGAGTTACCCACCAAAGCATGTCAGCGGAAAATAACAGTAGGTAATCAAACATTGCAATTCTGGTTCTGCCCAATAAATAAAGGCATTATACAGTTACTTTTTAGAAAGAAACACGGCATCAGAGTGTAATGTATAGGTATGATACACAGGTACATGTCTCCACTTGCCTCACCTCCTACCAAGCTGATTTGTAATAATTTAACTCCGAAAGCGCCTAGCTGAGGTTTTGACATTGCCAACACCTAAGGATCTATGACTACCCTAACTGGGCTGACAAAGCCACTCCTGAACTTCCGTCATCATGTATCACGGTCGAGGAAACCTCAGAGAGTGTTGATTTGATCTCACTGCCAGCAGATTGAGGAACACCTACTCCTTGAGGTCTTCAAAGTATGATGCAGGAATCCCAACAGGCGGTAGCAATGCAGATACACCCTTGAACTGTTACAGAGATGATTGCACGGTTAGACCAAAAGCAGAATCATGTAAATGGTCATAGGTAAAATGGCACTGCTGATGCATGCTTACCCTGTGTTGCTTGTATTTGTCCCGGATTGCATTCCACGATTGCCCTTTCCTGCTGAGCTGCAGGTCATGTATGGCGGTAATGCAATCCTTCAGCTCGGATGCCCTGTACCCGGTCACCGATTGCAACTTCTTGCTCTGCAACCGCGCAAAAAAAAAATGAGATGCCATTTCAAAGCAGATGGCTCAAAAGCAGAGCTTCGGATGACATGGAAATGTTTCGTACCCAAGGGTTGGAGTCTGGATTAAGGGTCAGCCGTGCAACGAACACCGCTGAAGCTGCAACAGCTGATGGCAAGAACCGGACGCAGGCATAATCCAAAAGACTCAGCTCTGTGAGATAGCTCCCCATGAACTCCAGCAACAGGCTAGGATACTGCAGCAAACAACACGACTTGAGTGAGACAACAATGCATGAAAATCAACCAATTTAACAGCAACATGGCTCAAAGGTAGTATGAGAGTTGTGGACCATTTACCTTCTTGTCTTCTTGGCCAGATTTGATGAACATCCTGCAAATAGGGAAGGAAGCAGACAGAACACAAAGTTCAGCAACACATCCTTAGCAACAAACAGGGATAGGAGCAGCAATTCAGACTCATTTGGTTTGTGATATACCTTAGGAAGGTCTTGGCGGTAGGATTGCCCATCTCAAACTTGAGATTGTTTAGTATATCCCTCTCCATCTTAACAAGCTGTGCATGCCAACAAGAACTCAGATCAGCACTCTAAGCTAGCATCGACCAATTGCAAGATCTAGCACAAATGAACCAAGCAAGCAAGAGAAGACCACACACCTCCTGCTTCATGTAGGTGTTGTCCGTGATGTAGCAGAAGTCCTCCACATTTGGGGGGCTGATCTCCTCATACTTACTGGATCCACGCAACGGATCTCAAGTCAGGCTCAAATATTGATTTAACTGAACAATCTGCACAGAAATGGGGACGAAACGGGGGCTTACGAGGCAATGAGCATGGCAGAGACGCCGAGGAGCTGCAGCTTCTGACGGTTGAGGGAGTTGGACGAGAGGAAGCGGTCGATGTAGGAGACGGTGAGGTAGAGCGTGTCAGAGACGAGCTTGTACTCCTCGGCGACCTCGACGAGCCAATCGACGAGGATGCCACGCATATTGGGGGTGACGTCCACCTGCACCCTCTCGATGTAATCCGCCGCCGGCCGCCGTCTCGCCTGGACCTGTGAGGCAGTCACACAGATAGCTCGTCAGAACCCAGCAACGAGCGAGTAATTAAGCCGATGTGACCGGGGAAGAATGGCGCGTACCTCCATGGATCGGAGGTAGGAGTAGATGTCGGACGCGTACGGAGCGCAGAGCTGCGGGTCCCCGTTCTCATCGGCCGCGTCGGGCGCCGGCTTGGGCGGCGCGGGGAGGGACAGGAACGACAGGGACTTCTTCTTGGGCTTGGCGGCTTGGGACGACGGCTTCTTGGGCTTGGTGTGCGGCTGGGGGGCGGCGTTAGGGAGCGTGGGGATCTCGCTGAGCGCGACGCGCTTGCGCTTGGCGGCGACGGCGACGGCGGTGACGGCGGCGGCGCGCTTGGCGGATGCGCGGGTGATGCGGGGCGCGGCGGCGGCGGCGTCGTAGGCGGAGTTCTCCTTGTCGGCCATGGCGCGGCTGCTGCTCCTCCTCCGACTCCGGGCGCGGCGGGGCGGCAGGGGTAGGCGGGCGGCGGCGGAGGGGAGCAGGGGCCGGTGGTGGAGGAGGAGGAGTGTGGCAGGCTCGGGCAGAGGCGATTAAGTAGGAGGAGGAGGCGGGGGGGAATTGAAATGGAGGGAGGGGAGGCCGCCATTGGCTTTTGGATTCGGAGGTTTGGGGGAGGGGGGGCGGGGGCCTCGGGTCCGATTCGCGCAGCGATTTGGGAATTGGTTTGAGGGATTAGGAGGGAAATTGGTCTCGGGGGGGCGTGGAAACACGAATCGTTTTGAACGGGGGCGGGGAAGCGAGGGGCGGCCGAGGAGGGAGCGCGCGCGAATCGGTTTTTTTTCTTTTTCGACGAGAAATTTTAATCGTGGGAGCGGTACGGCGTGGCGTGGCGTGGCGCAGGCGGAGTAGTGTTTTCGTTTCGTTTTTTGGGGATTTGGGCGTGCCGGCGCCGGCGCGGAACGGGCCCGCGTAGCAGCGGGCGCCCCGTTTTGGAGTCATTTCTCGCTGCTTCTTTTTGGATGCGTGCTGATGCCGATGACGTGTTTGCTTTTGCTGAGTCAGCTTTGCCACCGGGGAAGTTCGGGAACGGGCTTGTGGAGCTTCGAAGGAAATTGCCGGCACGGACCTCGCCCTAGTGTCCCTCCGTGCGGGCGACCCGCGCGCCGCCGCACCTCCATCCCTCCTCCATGCCGCCGCCGCCGGGCGGTGACCGTGACGGAAAGATTGTGTGGTGTCCGCAGCGATGGGCCCTCCCTCTTCCGCAAACGAAATGGGCTGCACGGGCAGCTGCACCAGGCGGAGACGCGAGGCCTGGGTCGTCGCCATGTGGCGCGCCACTGCAGCGAGTGGTGACTTGTGTGTGTTGTCGACACGAAAAGACAATGAGCGGTGAAGGGGATGGGTCGCAGTAGATAGGTCGTGCCAGATCTGATTGTTTAGCGGTTGGTGACAGAGATGGACGGGTGCTAGTGCCCAGTGCGTTGGGATGGGGCGACACACGCATGTTGTAGCGGTGTTTGCCTAGTGAAGGTAGTAGTGGGGCTGTCGGGTGTTGCTAGTGGTTTACTCCCTTCAAGTGTGTCCATGTCCGTCTCCTTGAGTTGTGGCGTCGTCTAGCGTGTGTAGCGCTAGAGGCAACCCAAATCCAACATGGGTATTCTTATTCTTGTGTGCGGTGATGTCAGTCACTTGGTTTTGGTTTGGATTTTGCCTAGTTCTAGCACGTGCTACTGTAGGTCGTCAAGTTCTAGTTCTCCCTCAACTTTCCTATTTTTTCTTGTGTGGTTTATCACCCAGTTCGAAGCATGGAGGTATAGGATGGCCAGACCCAACATGGGCTCGTCTAGGTCATGTGTGTGTCACTACATGCCACTCGGGTTGGTGTGTGCTTGTTGAGTTCTTGTGTGCGGTGGCAACCAACATGTTCCTGGTAGTGTGTGTCTGGTCTCATTTTGCCTTGTAGCGTTGGGTGGTGTTGGATTTTGGGATTGTTTGAGGAAGACTTGGCTCACCAAGAAAATCTAGCATTGACCATGTTGTCCGTGGTAACAATGCCCACGAATGTCGCCTTCCTCCTTGGTGGTACCATTGTGGAGCCGATTACCCTTTGTACCTCATGACATGGGATCTTCAGGTGAAACCCTAAGACCAGGTTGTCCAGATCGGGTGACATCGATGCCTAGACATCGTTTTCCTTCTTGGAGCCATCACCTTTGAGATATCGACAATGGATTCCAGTGGTATGCACAGTTGATGGTCGAGCCTGGGTTTGCTACTCCATACGAGTTATTGGGTTCTTCTTGTGATATAGCACACAAGCAAAGAATTTCCCTCATTTGAAAAATAAGGTTTAATCAAACCAGTAGGAATCACCAACCTAACTAGGTCAAAATGCTAGCACACAAACAAAAACAATATTTGCACCCAACTTTGCATGGGGGTTGCCAAGCCCCTTGTCTTACTCGTTAGAACGTTCAAAGCAAGTAGATAAATAGTGATATGGCAAAAGCAAAACACATTTTTTGTTGAAGCTTGTATTAATGAAGAATGGACCCGGGGTCCATAGATTCACTATAGGTATGTCTCTTGAAAAGAAGGCAAACGGCATGGTAACAAGTTACAGTTGGGCAATAGACAAGAATAGCAACAAATATGACTATGACCATTCATGGCATAATCTCATATAGGCATTACGTCCGAGACAAGCAAACCATTAATCCAACATCATCTACTACTATCACTCCACCCCAAGACCACTATCCAGTATGCATCTCAAAGTATTAAGTTCAAAGTAAACGGGGTAACGCTTTAAGCAAGATGTCATGATGTAGACACAAAGAAAACTAGCAATAAGATAAAACCCCGTTGTTTTTTCCTTCGTGAAAAAAATACAAAAATACATGTCTTGTCCCCATTATGTCGTTGGGTGATAGAAATCACCGTCAAGATTGAACCCACTACTATTCATCACTCCCTCTGAAGATCTACCAACAATCTTGGCCAAAGGAAACAAATAGATCGGAAATCATACATAGCTACTTAATTATACAACAGATAAATCTCACCAGATTCAAATAAATTCGATGAACAATCTGATCATAAACTCACAATTCATCATGTCCCAAGAAACACACTGCAAAATCATATTGGACTTACCCCAATCAAATAAGGAAGGAACATGGTAATGGTGAATGTGTTGTGAACTTCCCCTAGCGAATAACCTAGGGTTTCTCTCACTTCTAGCGCCTCGGCCGGAATTTATCTTGTATCTTCGTTCGATCCCTCTGACGTGCCTCTCTCATACTCGAGCGGATCAAGAAGGACCCTCGCGTTTCTTCCCTGCCTTGGTTGTGAGGCATGTCGGGAGTATTGCAGGAGACAAAGGTCTAGGGTTTGGATACTCACCCTCGTTTGGTGGTAATGATGGCAAAGGATGCGGGAACGCGGAGGAGGGAGCCAAGGGAGAGTGTGGATGATCTCCTAGCCCGTCTGAACCTGCAGGAAGAAGAAGACGATGATTTCATCTGGGAAGAGGAGCTTCCCGATCTGACGGCGACACCCAAGTGGCTAGCTATCGCTAGGGTTCATACTCCAAAAACCTTCATCCCGAGTGTGCTCTATGGGGACATACGTGCAACGTGGAATCCAGCTAGGCATGTGGTTTGGTGGAAGATCAATGACAACCTCTTCAGAGCACAATTCGGTTGCTTAGCAGATTGGAATAAGGCCATGTCTGAAGGCCCATGGCTATTTAGAGGCGAGGCATTGATAATGAAAGAGTATGACGGGTTTAAAAAACCTGAGTCTATCAAACTGGACAGAATAACAGTATGGGCGCATATTCATCGTCTACCAGATAACTTTCTTATAGATCAAGTAGTTCAAGGGATGGCCTCTCGTATTGGGGAGGTGGAGGAGATCCAGCTGAGGCTACCGGCGGGGTTCTTTGGAGAATTTGTTCACGTCAACGTCAGTATTGACATCAATGCTAAGATAAAGATATTTGTGACACAAAATAAGGGAGACGAACGTGTTCATTATCAAGTCAAATATGAAAAGCTACCCACCTTGTGCTTCATTTGTGGGGAATTAGCCACTCGTATGAAGAATGTGGCGATGGTGAACATGATGAATTAGGTGTTGGTTGGGGAGAATTTGTCCTAGAGGATGCGTTCAGGGTCGGTCATGTTGGCCGAGGTGTAGCCGGTCCACAGAGAGGACGAGGCTCTAGAGGAAGAACAAGATGAGGAAGAGGAAGGGGGAGATGCTTATAACCCTAATCAGAGCTGGCATTTTAATGCTCAGAACCAGAACCCGGTAAATGCTGGGGGAAGGATGGAAACAAATAGGGGAGAGGATGAACTCGCCGAAAATCTGGATGGAAACGCACTGGCGATGGTGCAGGATAATATGCAAATGCCTAATAAACGCTCATCTATTGAGAATGGATCGAGCTCAAGCTCAGTTCGTCCGGACCAGAGCGTCAAAGTATCGAGGGATAGAGGGACGAACCCATTGGCACTGGTGGTGGCTGCTTTTGTCGCGTGTTCTTCCCCCCTCCTGTTTATGTCTCCCACGCAAGCAAGTAAAGAGGCACAAGCAAGGGGATGAAGGAAATGGCCAAATATCAGAGAAAGGCGGAGCAAGAGGGAAAATCTCAGGGTTGGAATTCTCCCAAACTAATGTCATATCGGCGACCTCCACGCTAGAGGATCGCCGGGAGCAATGAAAACCTTAGCTTGGAACTCTCGGGGTTGCTCTCGCCTAAGGCAGTCCGAGAGCTCTTGGATCTCCAAGGGCGGCTGAGAGCAGATGTGATTTCTTTGTCTAAATCACATATGAATAATGTTAAGGCGGAAGTTCTGAGAATTAAATTAGGCTTCAATTCTTTTCATATAGTAGACAGTGATGGAAAGGCTGGTGGTCTTGTACTGTGCTATAATTCTGCTTATGAAGTGATCTTGAACTATTCTTCAGACAACTTTATTGATGGGATAATTATGGATGGAAACGCACCTGCTCGGCGTATCACAGGGTTCTACGTTGAACCGAGTTGGGATTGAAAGCATCTATCATGGAACTATCTTCGCGACATTCATGCCACCAATTCTGGTCCATGGATTGTTCTTGGCGACTTCAGTGAAATTGCAAACATGAGTGAAAAGGAAGATCGTAATGTCAGACCTAATCACTTCATGCAGGATTTCAAAAAATGCATTGAGGAGTGTGATACTGAATATTTCAAACCCTTCATGAAGCAACAGACGAATCGGCTCAAGTTTGAAGCCCGATGGTTGGATGAAGGAACAGTTGCTGAGATCGCCACTTCAGCGTGGGAGCGCGCCAAGGTCGCGGGAATTAGACCCTCCCTGGCGAACCAGACCAAGGTTGTGTTGCATGATATGCATGAGTTGGATCGTGAGATTCCTAAGAGCCTGAAGAATATAGTCAATAAACTGATGAAAGATCTTCAGAAGTTGAGGAGGGGACCGAATACGGCGTAGAACCGACAAAAAATGCAAGACATTCAGGTTCTGATTGAAAACCTGCTCGACCAAGAAGAACTCATTTGGCTTCAAAGGGGTCGGGCCAACTGGCTACTTCACGACAACCCTAATACCGCTTACTTCCATAGAGCAGCTTCAACTCGGAAGAAACAAAACTGCATTAAGAAGTTGCTTCATGATACCGGGGTGTGGAAGGATAGTATAGAAGATATCAATACCATTATCTCTACCTATTTCTCTGACTTGTTCAATACACAGGTTAATCAGTCGGATCTGAATGTACTGTCTAGGGTGCAACATCGTGTGTGAGATGATATGAATGAAATCCTTATGGCGCCATATACTCCTGATGAGGTAAAAAAAGCTCTATTCTCGATCGGAGATCTCAAAGCACCAGAGCCCGACGGGTAACATGCAGTGTTCTACAAACGTTTTTGGCCAATTCTAGGGGAAGATCTGGTTGAGGTAGTTCTTAATGCGGTGAATTCGTAGGTTATTCCACCTGCCTGGAATGACGCTACCATTGTAATGATCCTCAAGATTAACACCCCAAACACAGTTAAACAATTCAAGACTATTAGTCTATGCAACGTGGTCTACAAAGTTATTGTTGGAAATATGAGCAATTTACCATAGGATTTTATTACAGGAAAAACTAGGAAAAACATAATCAACATAACAACAACGAAAGAAGGCAAGCTATATAGAGATGAGAAGACAAAATACATGTGCACGTAGGATCCAGAAAAGAGCATATGTATACCGTTCTACAAAGACAAGGTATCATCTGGAGTAATGAGTAGAAACGGAACATATATAGCAGAGAAACTATAGCAAAAAGTTGTGATAGGAATTCAAAGAAGAAGCACATGAGTACGTACTGAGTTGCAGCAGGAGGAGGATTGGTGTTGGCGTTGTCGTTGGCCATGGTACCGAAGAGGTGGTCGACGTCGGGGAAGTAGTCGTCGTGCGGGAAGAGATCGTCGGTGTCCGTGATGGAAGCCAGTAGTCGCGCTGAGCGCTCCCCAAAAACCTTATCGCCCTTCTCCGTACAGGACTCGAAGAGACGGAGTTTCGGAGGCCTACTGTCCCGACGAACGGTGCACGCCGCAGGACGGGATGAGGAAGAACGTAGCAGCAACACAGAGAGAAGAACTGGTGGCGAGTGGGAACTTCTGATGCGTTTACTGGAGAGCACAAATTTAGTTCGGCTCGGCTCATTCCCGCAACCCGCGTCGCGTCGTGTCGAGGCGGGCGGCGGAGGAGGAGCGCGCGTGTATGTCTCTCTTGTTCTCAAGCTCATACATGTGTGGAAACATCCTCCCTTATAAGGAGGTCCAACTCCCACTAAACTAGCAATGTGGGACTAAACATTTCCACCTCTGCCTGGCACAAATGGGTTGCGTGGGCCTCTAGGATTTATTAGGAATTTCTGAAATTACATATTGGGTTGGCCCATAGATACACAAAATTCCAGCAATCCCCCACCAGATCCCAGGGGCACACAAAATTTGCCTTTGGTTCCAAAACACTGTTTTATATACCGATACTGCAATGGAGACTGTTAAGTTGAACTTCCACCTAGAACTATATGCTACACTAGTAAGCAACTTGAGCAGTGGACTAGGCCTTGAACTGCAAGTTTTCTGCGAATCTAGCTTCACACAGATCCTTGATTGATACTAGGTTGCCGTGGGACTTCCCCGCGGATGGAGCTTATGCGTCATACTCCGAGACCTTTCGTGAGTATACTAGAGAGCACCCTACTCTCATAAATTGCGAGGTTTAACAATCTGACTCATATAGGTATGTTCTTCAAAAGATGTTCTGCACGACAACATCTCTGTTTCAGTAAGCAACTTAGAACATATTAAGATGTATATCAACCTGCCATGCAGTTTAGGGAAGTATTGCATCTTCATGGAGTGGTATCATTAATGATAAGGATACTTTCCTCTCAGTTGACCAACAACTTGTCTTCCACATCTAATTCACGGGATCTCCGATCACAAAGAATAGGTTACCACTGTGAACAACTCAAATTGTGGGTCTCATACCCATCTCCCTCGATGCATTATCTATCACATTACGTGATAGACCCTTAGTAAAAGGATCTGCCAGATTTTTAGATGTTTGGATATAATCCAATGCAATAACTCCGGAGTTTCTCATTTTCCTGACATATTTTAACCTTCTGTGAATGTGTCTTGATGACTTCATGTTATCCTTTGAGATGCTCACTTTCGTGATCATAGTTTGATTGTTGCAGTTCATAAGGATACCAGGTACTCGTTTCTCAACAACCGGCAAGTCACTCAAGAGCCGACGAAGCTAATCTGCTTCGAACGTAGCTGTATTTAGTGTTGTGAGTTCTGCTTCCATTGTTGACCTTGTTAAGATCGTTTGCTTGCAAGACTTCCAAGAAACAGCGCCACCTCCAAGAGTGAATACATATCCGCTAGTGGCCTTTATCTCATCAGCATCATAGATCCAGTTTGAATCACTATACCCTTCAAGCACCTTTGGGTTTCCAGTATAGTGAATTCCATAATTTGCAGTGCCTTTCAAATAACGCAAAACTCTCTCTAGAGCTTTCCAATGCACATCTCCTGGTTTTGAGACAAGCCGACTCAGTTTGCTAATAGCAAAAGAGATGGCAGGTCTTGTAGCACTGGCTAAGTACATAAGCGAGCCAATAATCTGAGAATATTTCAATTGATCTCTAGCAATTCTTCGATTCTTTCGAAGCAGCACGCTCGCATCATATGGTGTGGGAGAGGACTTGCAATCACTATACCCAAAGCGACTCAAGATCTTTTCCACATAATGAGATTGACGCAATGTAATCCCACCATCTTCGTCTCTCAACAACTTGATGTTCAGAATGACATAAGCCACTCCTAAATCCTTCATCTCAAAACATTGAGATAGGAAATCCTTGACCTCTTTAATAACATTCAGATTTGTTCCGAAAATCAGTATGTCATCACATACAAGCAAAGGATAACTCCCTCGCCCCCACCATGGCGATAGTACACACATTTATCAGCTTCGTTTACTACAAAGCCTGCAGTAGTTAGAGTTCTTTCAAACTTCTCATGCCACTGCTTTGGTGCTTGCTTAAGTCCATATAGAGATTTCAGCAACTTGCATACTTTCCCTTCCTGACCATGTACTACAAACCCATCTGGTTGTTCCATGTAAATTTCCTCATCCAACTCTCCATTTAGGAAAGCAGTCTTAACATCCATTTGATTAATGAGAAGACCATGTGAGGCGGCTAGTGAAAGTAGTACTCGAATAGTGGTCAGTCGAGCCACGGGTGAGTAAGTATCAAAGAAGTCTTCACCTTCCTTTTGGGTATAACCCTTAGCCACGAGCCGTGCGTTGTACTTTTCGATAGTACCATCAGGCCTAAGCTTCTTCTTGAATACCCATTTGCATCCTATAGGTTTGCACCCGTAAGGACGATCAGTGATCTCCCAAGTTTCATTTGCCAAGATGGAATCCATCTCACTACGGACTGCCTCCTTCCAGTAGTCAGCATCTTCAGACGCATAGGCCTCTGAAATAGAACTGGGAGTGTCATCTATGAGATACACAAGAAAATCATCACCAAAGGACTTTGCAGTCCTCTGTCTCTTGCTCATGGTAGGAACTTCATTGTTCTCCTCCACAATATTTTCAAAGTGTTCCGTCGAAATGATAGGTTCAGTAAATGTGACTAATTCATGGTTTGATGAATTAGGCATCTCCTGATTAGATGAGGTAGCTGTATCCTTCATGGGAAAGATATCTTCGAAGAAAGTCGCATCATTCGACTCCATGATTGTACCGACATGCATGTCAGATACCTCAGATTTTACAACCAAGAATCTATATCCAATGCTATGAAAAGCATATCCCAGAAAAACACAATCCACAGTTTTTGGTCCTAGCTTGCGCTTCTTTGGGATTGGCACATTGACTTTTGCCAAACAATCCCAGGTTCGTAGATAAGAGAGTTTTAACCTTTTCTTTTCCCATTCCTCGAATGGAGTTATCTATTTGTTCTTTGTGGGAACTCAATTTAGGACATGATATGCAGTCAATATTGCCTCCCCCCACCATGCCTTGCAGAGACCCGATGTGTCTAACATGGCGTTAACCAAATCAGTTATAGTACGTTTCTTTCTTTCGGCTATCCAATTTGATTGAGGTGAATAGGGAGGCGTCCTCTCATGGACTATACCATGTTCCGCACAGAAGGAATCAAATTCATTTGAGAAATACTCTCCACCACGATTGGACCTAAGCTTCTTGATCTTTCGATCAAGTTGGTTTTCTGCTTCAGCTTTATAGATCTTGAAAAAGTTCAAAGCCTCATCCTTAGACTTTAGAAGATACACTCGGCAGTATCTAGTGGAGTCATCAATTAGTGTCATGAAATATTTCTTTCCACCTTTTGTCAAAATGCCATTCATTTCACATAGATCTGAATGTATGAGCTCTAGTGGTGCAAGATTTCTCGCTTCGGCAGTCGTATGAGACTTACGAGGTTGTTTGGCTTGCACACAAACTTGACACTTAGATCCCTTGACTGTGTTAAAGCTAGGGATTAAGTTCAATTTGACTAGTCGCGACATGCAACCAAAATTAACATGACAAAGACGTGAATGCCACACATTTGATTCACTATTGTTGTAAACATGATTAACAACTTTATTGCAAACGTCTGACAAGGATAAACGGAACAGGCCTCCTGACTCGTAGCCTTTACGAACAAAAGTTCCATACTTGGATATTACAAATTTGTTAGACTCAAAGACAAGCTTGTAGCCATCTCTACATAAAAGAGATTCGCTAACAAGATTTTTATTCACGGATGGGACATAATGCACATTCTTCAGCCGCACGATCTTTCCCGAAGTAAACTTCAGATCAACCGTGCCAACACCACGAACAGAAGCACGTGAACCGTTGCCCATCAGGACGGTGGAAGTCCCTGCGGACTGATAAGATGAAAACATGGAAATATCACCGCATATATGCACATTAGCACCCGTGTCAATTAACTAATCAGGAAAATGACATACTGAAAGAATAGTGGGTAATATACCATACCCAACATCCTCCACGTCAGTGTCAGCAATGACGACATTAGCAGACTTGCCGCCTTTCCCATGTTGACGCTTGTCATAACGATTAGGGCAGTTAGGTGCCCAATGATCAGGATCTCCACACACATGACAAACATCTTTCTTCTTGTCATTCTTCTTCTTGAAGTTGGTGTGCTGTACATCCTTGTTCTTCCCATCGAACTTTGCTTTACCATCAAACTTGCCCTTGTTCTTGAAATTGTGGGGCTGGAAGTTTTTCTTCTGCACCAGATTGGCACTAGAACCTCCCTCAATAGCTCGAGCACGTGAGTCTTTTGCTCTCGCCTTTTCTTACACATCAAGAGTACCTATGAGATCCGGAACGGAAAACTCCTGTCTCTTATGCTTCAGTAAGGTAGCAAAGTTCCTCCACGAAGGAGGAAGTTTAGTGATGATGCCTCCGGCAATGAACTTGTCCGGTAGCATGCAATTAAAGTGCTCAAGTTCTCTTGCAAATGACTGTATTTCATGAGCTTGCTCAACCACGGAGCGCTCTTCAGTCATCCTGTAGTCATAGAATTGTTCCAGGATGTACAGCTCAGTGCCAACATCCGAGACCCCAAACTTGGCCTCGAGTGCATCCCACATATCTTTTCCATTATCAATTGACGCATAAGCATCAACTATGTTTTCACCAAGAACGCTCAAAAGAGCAGCCTTAAACAAGGTATCCATTTTCTGAAAGGCTAGCTCTTGTTGAGCATCATGATCTCCTTCAGGTTTGCCAAGAGTGGCGTCATAGCAGCTCATGATTTGAAACCATAGGACAGCTCTCACGCGCCACCTCTTATAGTGAACACCCTCAAACATAGGAGGTCTCATGGAAGCAGCAAAACCACTCGGGGTAAATTGCCTGTAATAAGATTTTTGGAAAGTTGGAAATATGAGCATTTTACCATAGGATTTTATTACAGGAAAAACTAGGAAAAACATAATCAACATAACAACAACGAAAGAAGGCAAGCTATTATATAGAGATGAGAAGACAAAAGACATGTGCACGTAGGATCCAGAAAAGAGCATATGTATAACCGTTCTACAAAGACAAGGTATCATCTGGAGTAATGAGTAGAAACGGAACATATCTAGGAGAGAAACTATAGCAAAAAGGTGTGATAGGAATTCAAAGAAGAAGTACATGAGTACGTACTGAGTTGCAGCAGGAGGAGGATTGGTGTTGGCGTTGTCGTTGGCCATGGTACCGAAGAGGTGGTCGACGTCGGGGAAGTAGTTGTCGTCCAGGAAGAGATCGTCGGTGTCTATGATGGAAGCCAGTAGTCGCGCTGAGCGCTCCCCAAAAACCTCATCGCCCTTCTCCTGTACAGGACTCGAAGAGACGGAGTTTCGGAGACCTACTGTCCCGACGAACGGTGCACGCCGCATGACGGGATGAGGAAGAACGTAGCAGCAGCACACAGAGAAGAACCGGTGGCGAGTGGGAACTTCTGATGCGTTTACTGGAGAGGAGCGACCTCCCTTTTATAGGCGCAGGAGAAGGAGGCGAGTAGCCAGCGATGGGAGCCGAAGAGAGCGACGGGATACGAAACGAACAGACAACAGCGAAATGAGTTGCAGCACTCGGTTTCAATATCCACTAGCAAAACATTCAGCTTCTCCGAGTGGACTTTTAAATACCAGTTGTGCGTGGCAAAAATTTAGTTCGTCTCGGCTCATTCCCGCAACCCACGGCGCGGCGCGGCGCGTCGTGACTAGGCGAGGCGGGCGGCGGCGGAGGAGGAGCGCACGTGTATGTCTCTCTTGTTCTCAAGCTCATACATGTGTGGAAACATCCTCCCTTGTAAGGAGGTCCAACTCCCACTAAACTAGCAATGTGGGACTAAACATTTCCACCTCTTGCCTTGCACAAATGGGCTGCGTGGGCCTCTAGGATTTATTAGGAATTTCTGAAATTACATATTGGGCTGGCCCATAGATACACAAAATTCCAGCAGTTATCTCCAAGATTATTGCGGCAAGACTGAAGAATCTGCTGCCTAAAATTATCAACCCCACATAAAGTGTCTTTGTTCCTGGGAGACTAATAATCGATAATGTTTTGATTGCTTACGATTGTCTGCATGCAATTAAACAGAGAAAACTTGGGAAGGAAGGATGGTGCATGGTAAAGCTGGATATGCATAAAAGCATATGATTGTGTTTAATGGGTCTTTCTCGAGGCTATTATTTTTATATTGGGGTTCATGAGTGACTGAATCAAAATGATCACGAGTTGTGTGTCATCGGTAGAATATAGAGGGAGGTATAATTCAGTGGAAACGGAGTCTATCAAACCATCATGAGGCCTTCGCCAGGGGGATCCTTTATTTCCATATCTTTTCTTGCTGGTTACTGAGGGTCTAACAACACTTCTTAACCATGCCGAGCTTTCGCGTGATCTTGTGGGTTTTAAGGTTGTCGTGATGCCCCTTCCGTTACGAACCTATTATTTGCTGATGATTCCTTAATCTTGATGAAAGAAAATGTAGCAAATGCGAGCTGTTTGAAATCTATTTTGGATGCTTATTGCAGCGCTACTGGCCAACTAGTCAGTGGGGAGAAATCTAGTATTTTTTCAGCCCAAGTACGGATGTTAACACCAAGGCTCAAATGTTCTCCACCCTTGATATCATGACTGAAGTTGTGAACAATAAATATTTGGGCGTGCTAGCTTCACTTGGGTTTGACAAATCAGACAGTTTTCAATATTTAATTGATTGCTTGATCTTGAAGTTGTCGGGATGGAAGGAGAAATGCCTATCATCTGGAGGTAAAGAGGTGCTTATTAAAGCAGTTTCTGAATCCATACCAACGTACGTGATGTCGGTCTTCAAAATTCCTAAGAAAATCTGCAAAGGAATTACACATGCGATATCGAGTTACTGGTGGGTAGATGATGCTTCGCGTAAGAGAATGCACTGGTTTGCCTGGTGGAAGATGTGCATGTCGAGCAGTAGAGGGGGATTGGGATTCAGCGATATACATTGTTTCAATCTGGCTTTACTAGCAAAACAAGCTTGGCGCCTTATCGATGACCCTGATTCTCTATGTGCAAAAATTCTTAAGGCAAAATACTATCCTGACGTTGATCTCTAGAATGCAAAGCCGAAAAAGAAAGCTTCGTTTACATGGCAAAGCATAATGGTTGGAGTGGAATCCCTAAAACATGGACATAGTTGGAGGGTTGGGATGGTAAAAAGATCAGTATATGGGATGACTCCTCGATCCCACTTTCACCAGCACGAAAGGTTATTTATAATAGAGGTGACCACTGTTGGGGAACGTCGCATGGGAAACAAAAATTTTCCTACGCGCACGAAGACCTATCATGGTGATGTCCATCTACGAGAGGGGATGAGTGATCTACGTACCCTTGTAGACCGTACAGCAGAAGCGTTAGAGAACGCGGTTGATGTAGTGGAACGTCCTCACGTCCCTCGATCCGCCCCGCGAACAATCCCGCGATCAGTCCCACGATCTAGTACCGAACGGACGACACCTCCGCGTTCAGCACACGTACAGCTCGACGATGATCTCGGCCTTCTTGATCCAGCAAGAGAGACGGAGAGGTAGAAGAGTTCTCCGGCAGCGTGACGGCGCTCCGGAGGTTGGTGATGACCTTGTCTCAGCAGGGCTCCGCCCGAGCTCCGCAGAAACGCGATCTAGAGGAAAAACCGTGGAGGTATGTGGTCGGGCTGCCGTGGAAAAGTCGTCTCAAATCAGCCCTAAAACCTCTGTATATATAGGTGGGAGGGAGGGGACCTTGCCTTGGGGCTCAAGGAGCCCCAAGGGGGTCGGCCAAGTCCAAGGGGGAGGACTCTCCCCCCCAAACCCAGTTGGACTAGGTTTGGTGGGAGGGAGTCCCCCTTCCTTCCCACCTCCTCCTTTTTTTTTCTTTCTCTCTTGATTTTCTTCTCCTTGGCGCATAGGGCACTTGTGGGCTGTCCCACCAGCCCACTAAGGGCTGGTGTGGCTCCCCCAATGCCTATGGGCTTCCCCGGGGTGGGTTGCCCCCCCGGTGAACTCCCGGAACCCATTCGTCATTCCCGGTACATTCCCGGTAACTCCGAAAACCTTCCGGTAATCAAATGAGGTCATCCTATATATCAATCTTCATTTCCGGACCATTCCGGAAACCCTCGTGACGTCCGTGATCTCATCCGGGACTCCGAACAACATTCGGTAACCAACCATATAACTCAAATACGCATAAAACAACGTCGAACCTTAAGTGTGCAGACCCTGCGGGTTCGAGAACTATGTAGACATGACCCGAGAGACTCCTCGGTCAATATCCAATAGCGGGACCTGGATGCCCATATTGGTCCTACATATTCTACGAAGATCTTATCGTTTGAACCTCAGTGCCAAGGATTCGTATAATCCCGTATGTCATTCCCTTTGTCCTTCGGTATGTTACTTGCCCGAGATTCGATCGTCAGTATCCGCATACCTATTTCAATCTCGTTTACCGGCAAGTCTCTTTACTCGTTCCGTAATACAAGATCCCGCAACTTACACTAAGTTACGTTGCTTGCAAGGCTTGTGTGTGATGTTGTATTACCGAGTGGGCCCCGAGATACCTCTCCGTCACACGGAGTGACAAATCCCAGTCTTGATCCATACTAACTCAACTAACACCTTCGGAGATACCTGTAGAGCATCTTTATAGTCACCCAGTTACGTTGCGACGTTTGATACACACAAAGCATTCCTCCGGTCAATGAGTTATATGATCTCATGGTCATAGGAATAAATACTTGACACGCAGAAAACAGTAGCAACAAAATGACACGATCAACATGCTACGTCTATTAGTTTGGGTCTAGTCCATCACGTGATTCTCCCAATGACGTGATCCAGTTATCAAGCAACAACACCTTGTTCATAATCACAAGACACTGACTATCATTGATCAACTGGCTTGCCAACTAGAGGCATGCTAGGGACGGTGTTTTGTCTATGTATCCACACATGTAAATGAGTCTTCATTCAATACAATTATAGCATGGATAATAAACTATTATCTTGATACAGGAATTATAATAATAACCATATTTATTATTGCCTCTAGGGCATAATTCCAAGAGTCTCCCACTTGCGCTAGAGTCAATAATCCAGCCCTCACATCACCATGTGAATTACATTGTAATAAATCTAACACCCATACAATTCTCGTGTCGATCATGTTTTGGCCATGGAAGAGGTTTAGTCAGCGGGTCTGCTACATTCAGATCCGTGTGCACTTTGCATATATTTACGTCCTCTTCCTCGACGTAGTCGCGGATGAGGTTGAAGCGTCGTTTGATGTGTGTGGTCTTCTTGTGAAACCGTGGTTCCTTTGCTAAGGCAATGGCACCCGTGTTGTCATAGAACAAGGTTATTGGATCCAGTGCACTTGGCACTACTCCAAGATCCGTCATGAACTGCTTCATCCAGACACCCTCCTTAGCCCTTTTCATGAACTGCTTCATCCAGACACCCTCCTTGGCACTACTCCAACATCTCCTTAGTCCTTTTCAGGTACTTCAGGATATTCTTGACCGCTGTCTAGTGATCCACTCCTGGATTACTCTGGAACCTACCTGCCATACTTATGGCCAGGCTAACATCCGGTCTAGTGCACAGCATCGCATACATGATAGAACCTATGGCTGAAGCATAGGGGACGGAGCGCATATGCTCTCTATCTTCATCAGTTGTTGGGCACTGACTCTTACTCAATCTCGTACCTTGTAAAACTGGCAAGAACCCTTTCTTGGACTGTTCCATTTTGAACCACTTCAAAACTTTATCAAGGTATGTGATTTGTGAAAGTCCTATCAGGTGTTTTGATCTATCCCTATAGATCTTAATGCCTAGAATGTAAGCAGCTTCTCCTAGGTCCTTCATAGAGAAACTTTTATTCAAGTAACCTTATATGCTCTCCAAAAGCTCTACGTTGTTTCCAATCAGTAATATGTCATCCACATATAATATTAGAAACGCCACAGAGCTCCCACTCACTTTCTTGTAAATACAAGATTCTCCAACCACTTGTATAAACCCAAATGATTTGATCACCTCATGAAAACGTTTGTTCCAACTCCGAGATGCTTGCACCAGTCCATAAATGGATCGCTGGAGCTTGCACACCTTGTTAGCACTCTTAGGATCGACAAAACCTTCGGGTTGCATCATATACAACTCTTCCTTAAGGAAACCGTTAAGGAACGCCGTTTTGACATCCATCTGCCAGATTTCATAATCGAAAAATGCAGTTATTGCTAACATGATTCTGACGGACTTAAGCATCGCTACGGGTGAGAAAGTCTCATTGTAGTCAACTCCTGGAACTTGCGAAAAACCCTTTGCCACAAGTCGAGCTTTATAAACGGTCACATAGCCGTCAGCGTCCGTCTTCTTCTTAAAGATCCATTTGTTCTGAATAGCCTTGCGGCCCTCAGGTAGTATCTCCAAAGTCCACACTTTGTTCTCATACATGGATCCTATCTCGGACTTCATGGCTTCTAGCCATTTGTTGGAATCTGGGCCCACCATTGCTTCTTCATAATTTGCAGGTTCATTGTTGTCTAACAACATGATTGATAAGACGGGATTACCGTACCACTCTGGAGCAGTGCGTGATCTCGTCGACCTGCGTGGTTTAGCAGAAACTTGAACTGGAGTTTCATGATCACCATCATTAACTTCCTCCTCAACCGGCGTCGCAACGACAGAGGTTTGCCCTTGCCCTGCGCCACCATCCAGAGGGATGAGAGGTTCGACAACCTCGTCAAGTTCTATCTTCCTCCCACTCAATTCTCTCGAGAGAAACTCCTTCTAGAGAAAAGCTCCGTTCTTAGCAACAAACACTTTGCCCTCGGATTTGAGATAGAAGGTGTACCCAACTATCTCTTTTGGGTAACCTATGAAGACGCACTTTTCCGCTTTGGGTTCCAGCTTTTCAGGCTGAAGCTTTTTGACATAAGCATCACATCCCCAAACTTTAAGAAATGACAACTTTGGCCTTTTGCCATACCACAGTTCGTATGGTGTCGTCTCAACGGATTTTGATGGTGCCCTATTTAAAGTGAATGCAGCTGTTTCTAATGCATAACCCCAAAATGATAACGGCAAATCAGTAAGAGACATCATAGATCGCACCATCTCTAACAAAGTACGATTACGACGTTCGGACACACCATTACCCTGTGGTGTTCCACGCGGTGTTAAGTGTGAAACAATTCCACATTGTCTTAAGTGAGCACCAAACTCGAAACTCAGATATTCACCCCCACGATCAGAACGTAGGAACTTGATCTTCTTGTTACGATGATTTTCCACTTCACTCTGAAATTGCTTGAACTTTTCAAATGTTTCAGACTTGTGCTTCATCAAGTAGACATAACCATATCTACTTAAATCGTCAGTGAAGGTGAGAAAATAACGATATCCGCCGCGTGCCTCCACGCTCATTGGACCACACACATCGGTATGTATGATTTACAACAAGTCACTTGCACGCTCCATTGTTCCGAAGAACGGAGTCTTAGTCATCTTGCCCATGAGGCATGGTTCGCACGTGTCAAGTGAATCAAAGTCAAGTGACTCCAAAAGTCCATTAGCATGGAGTTTCTTCATGCGCTTTACACCAATATGACCCAAGCGGCAGTGCCACAAAAATATGGCGCTATCATTGTTTACTCTAACTCTTTTGGTCTCAATGTTATGTATATGCGTATCGCTATCAAGATTCAATATGAACAATCCTCTCACATTCGGTGCATGACCATAAAAGATGTTACTCATAGAAATAGAACAACCATTATTCTCAGACTTAAAAGAGTAACCGTCTCGCAATAAACAAGATCCAGATATAATGTTCATGCTCAACGCAGACACTAAATAACAATGATTTAAGTTCATCACTAATCCCGATGGTAGCTGAAGTGACACTGTGCCGACGGCGATTGCATCAACCTTGGAACCATTTCCTACGCGCATCGTCACTTCGTCTTTCGCCAGCCTTCGTCTATTCCGCAGTTCCTGCTTCGAGTTGCAAATGTGAGCAACAGAACCGGTATCGAATACCCAGGCACTACTACGAGAGCCGGTTAAGTACACATCAATAACATGTATATCAAATATACCTGATTTTTCTTTGCCCGCCTTCTTATCTGCCAGATACTTGGGGCAATTGCGCTTCCAGTGACCCATACCCTTGCAATAGAAACCCTCCGTTTCAGGCTTAGGTCCAGCTTTGGGTTTCTTCGACGAATTGGCAACAGGCTTGCCACTCTTCTTCGAATTGCCCTTCTTGCCTTTGCCGTTTCTCTTGAAACTAGTGGTCTTGCTTACCATCAACACTTGATGCTCTTTGCGGAGTTCAGACTCTGCGACTTTCAACATCGCAAACAACTCGCCGGGAGACTTGTTCATCCCTTGCATGTTGTAGTTTAACACAAAGCCTTTATAGCTTGGCGGCAGTGATTGAAGGATTCTGTCAGTGATAGCTTCTTGCGGGAGTTCAATCCCCAGTTCAGCTAGACGGTTTGAGTACCCAGACATTTTGAGCACATGTTCACTGACAGACGAGTTTTCCTCCATCTTGCAAGCATAGAATTTATCGGAGGTCTCATACCTCTCGATCCGGGCGTTCTTCTGAAAGATAAACTCCAACTCCTGGAACATCTCAAATGCTCCATGACGCTCAAAGCGACATTGAAGTCCCGGTTCTAAGCCATACAAGACTGCACATTGAACTATTGAGTAGTCCTCCTTACGTGCTAACCAAGCGTTCTTAACATCCTGATCAGCCGTAGCGGGTGGTTCATCTCCTAGCGCAGCATTAAGGACATAATCCTTCTTCCCAGCTTGTAAGATTAGCTTAAGATTACGAGCCCAGTCTACAAAGTTGCTTCCATCATCTTTCAACTTAGCTTTCTCTAGGAACGTATTAAAATTCAGGATGACTGTCGCGTGAGCCATGATCTACAACACAAATATATTCAAAGTGGACTTAGACTATGTTCAAGATAATTAGAGTTTAACTTAATCAAATTATTCGCTAAACTCCCACTCAAAAAGTACATCTCTCTAGTCATTTGAGTGGTTCATGATGCACTTACACTATCCCAAGTCCGATCATCACGTGAGTTGGGTATAGTTTCAGTGGTAAGCATATCTACGCTAATCATATCAACTATATGATTCACGATCGACCTTTCGGTCTCATGTGTTCCGAGGCCATGTCTGCACTTGCTAGGCTCGTCAAGCTTAACCCGAGTGTTCCGCGTGCGCAACTGTTTTGCACCCGTTGTATGTGAACGTTGAGTCTATCACACCCGATCATCACGTGGTGTCTCGAAACGACGAACTGTAGCAACGGTGCACAGTCGGGGAGAACACAATTTCGTCTTGAAATTTTAGTGAGAGATCACCTCATAATGCTACCGTCGTTCTAAGCAAAATAAGGTGCATAAAAGGATTAACATCACATGCAATTCATAAGTGATATGATATGGCCATCATCACGTGCTTCTCGATCTCCATCACCAAAGCACCGGCACGATCTTCTTGTCACCGGTGCCACACCATGATCATCCATCAACGTGTTGCCATCGGGGTTGTCGTGCTACTTATGCTATTACTACTAAAGCTACATCCTAGCAAAATAGTAAACGCATCTGCAAGCACAAACGTTAGTATAAAGACAACCCTATTGCTCCTGCCGGTTGCCGTACCATCGACGTGCAAGTGATATTTCTATTACAACATGATCATCTCATACATCCAATATATCACATCACAATCATACCCTGCAAAAACAAGTTAGACGTCCTCTAATTTTGTTGTTGCATGTTTTACGTGGTGACCAAGGGTAGCTAGTAGGATCGCATCTTACTTACGCAAAAACCACAACGGAGATATATGAGTTGCTATTTAACCTCATCCAAGGACCTCCTCGGTCAAATCCGATTCAACTAAAGTTGGAGAAACCGACACTTGCCAGTCATCTTTGAGCAAAGGGGGTTACTCGTAACGATGAAACCAGTCTCTCGTAAGCGTACAAGTAATGTCGTTCCTAGCCGC
Organism: Hordeum vulgare subsp. vulgare; assembly: GCF_904849725.1. Lineage (NCBI taxonomy): Eukaryota > Viridiplantae > Streptophyta > Magnoliopsida > Poales > Poaceae > Hordeum > Hordeum vulgare. The sequence goes on along the minus strand of NC_058521.1, from coordinate 41,150,585 downwards.
TTCAATCCAACAATACCGCGGAATCAAGAAAAGACTAAGGAGGGCAGCAAAACGCACATCACCGCCCACAAAAACTTTTGTGTTCTACTCGAGAAGACATCTACGCATGAACCTAGCTCATGATGCCACTGTTGAGGAACGTCGCATGGGAAACAAAAAATTTCCTACGCGCACGAAGACCTATCATGGTGATGTCCATCTACGAGAGGGGATGAGTGATCTACGTACCCTTGTAGACCGTACAGCAGAAGCGTTAGAGAACGCGGTTGATGTAGTGGAACGTCCTCACGTACCTCGATCCGCCCCGCGAACAATCCCGCGATCAGTCCCACGATCTAGTACCGAACGGACGGCACCTCCGCGTTCAGCACACGTACAGCTCGAAGATGATCTCGGCCTTCTTGATCCAGCAAGAGAGACAGAGAGGTAGAAGAGTTCTCCGGCAGCGTGACGGTGCTCCGGAGGTTGGTGATGACCTTGTCTCAGCAGGGCTCCGCCCGAGCTCCGCAAAAACGCGATCTAGAGGAAAAACCGTGGAGGTATGTGGTCGGGCTGCCGTGGAAAAGTCGTCTCAAATCAGCCCTAAAACCTCCGTATATATAGGTGGGAGGGAGGGGGCCTTGCCTTGGGGCTCAAGGAGCCCCAAGGGGGTCGGCCGAGTCTAAGGGGGAGGACTCTTCCCCCCAAACCGAGTTGGACTAGGTTTGGTGGGAGGGAGTCCCCCTTCCTTCCCACCTCCTCCTTTTTTTTCTTTCTCTCTTGATTTTCTTCTCCTTGGCGCATAGGGCACTTGTGGGCTGTCCCACCAGCCCACTAAGGGCTGGTGTGGCTCCCCCAATGCCTATGGGCTTCCCCGGGGTGGGTTGCCCCCCCGGTGAACTCCCGGAACCCATTCGTCATTCCCGGTACATTCCCGGTAACTCCGAAAACCTTCCGATAATCAAATGAGGTCATCCTATATATCAATCTTCGTTTCCGGACTATTTCGGAAACCCTCGTGACGTCCGTGATCTCATCCGGGACTCCGAACAACATTCGGTAACCAACCATATAACTAAAATACGCATAAAACAACGTCGAACCTTAAGTGTGCAGACCCTGCGGGTTCGAGAACTATGTAGACATGACCCGAGAGACTCCTCGGTCAATATCCAATAGCGGGACCTAGATGCCCATATTGGATCCTACATATTCTACGAAGATCTTATCGTTTGAACCTCAGTGCCAAGGATTCATATAATCCCGTATGTCATTCCCTTTGTCCTTCGGTATGTTACTTGCCCGAGATTCGATCGTCAGTATCCGTATACCTATTTCAATCTCGTTTACCGGTAAGTCTCTTTACTCGTTCCGTAATACAAGATCCCGCAACTTTCACTAACTTACATTGCTTGCAAGGCTTGTGTGTGTGATGTTGTATTACCGAGTGGGCCCCGAGATACCTCTCCGTCACACGGAGTGACAAATCCCAGTCTCGATCCATACTAACTCAACTAACACCTTCGGAGATACCTGTAGAGCATATTTATAGTCTCCCAGTTACGTTGCGACGTTTGATACACACAAAGCATTCCTCCGGTGTCAGTGAGTTATATGATCTCATGGTCATAGGAATAAATACTTGACATGCAGAAAACAGTAGCAACAAAATGACACGATCAACATGCTACGTCTATTAGTTTGGGTCTAGTCCATCACGTGATTCTCCTAATGACGTGATCCAGTTATCAAGCAACAACACCTTGTTCATAATCAGAAGACACTGACTATCTTTGATCAACTGGCTAGCCAACTAGAGGCTTGCTAGGGACGGTGTTTTGTCTATGTATCCACACATGTAAATGAGTCTTCATTCAATACAATTATAGCATGGATAATAAACGATTATCTTGATACAGGAATTATAATAATAACTATATTTATTATTGCCTCAAGGGCATAATTCCAACAGTCTCCCACTTGCACTAGAGTCAATAATCTAGCCCTCACATCATCATGTGAATTACATTGTAATAAATCTAACACCCATACAGTTCTGGTGTTGATCATGCTTTGGCCGTGGAAGAGGTTTAGTCAGCGGGTCTGCAACATTCAAATCCGTGTGCACTTTGCATATATTTACGTCCTCTCCCTCGACGTAGTCGCGGATGAGGTTGAAGCGTCGTTTGATGTGTCTGGTCTTCTTGTGAAACCGTGGTTCCTTTGCTAAGGCAATGGCACCCGTGTTATCACAGAACAAGGTTATTGGATTCAGTGCGCTTGGCACCACTCCAAGATCCGTCATGAACTGCTTCATCCAGACACCCTCCTTAGCCGCCTCCGAGGCAGCCATGTACTCCGCTTCACATGTAGGATCTGCTACGACGCTTTGCTTGGAACTGCACCAGCTTACCGCACCCCCATTAAGAATAAATACGTATCCGGATTGCGAATTAGAGTCGTCCGGATCTGTGTCAAAGCTTGCATCGACGTAACCTTTTACGGCGAGCTCTTCGTCACCTCCATACACGAGAAACATCTCCTTAGTCTTTTTCAGGTACTTCAGGATATTCTTGACCGCTGTCCAGTGATCCACTCCTGGATTACTCTGGAACCTACCTGCCATACTTATGGCCAGGCTAACATCCGGTCTAGTGCACACCATCGCATACATGATAGAACCTATGGCTGAAGCATAGGGGACGGAGCGCATATGATCTCTATCTTCATCAGTTGCTGGGCACTGAGTTTTACTCAATCTCGTACCTTGTAGAACTGGCAAGAACCCTTTCTTGGACTGTTCCATTTTGAACCTCTTCAAAACTTTGTCAAGGTATGTGCTTTGTGAAAGTCCTATCAGGCGTTTTGATCTATCCCTATAGATCTTAATGCCTAGAATGTAAGCAGCTTCTCCTAGGTCCTTCATAGAGAAACTTTTATTCAAGTAACCTTTTATGCTCTCCAAAAAACTCTACGTTGTTTCCAATCAGCAATATGTCATCCACATATAATATTAGAAACGCCACAGAGCTCCCACTCACTTTCTTGTAAATACAAGATTCTCCAACCACTTGTATAAACCCAAATGCCTTGATCACCTCATCAAAGCGTTTGTTCCAACTCCGAGATGCTTGCACCAGTCCATAAATGTATCGCTGGAGCTTGCACACCTTGTTAGCATTCTTAGGATCGACAAAACCTTCGGGTTGTATCATATACAACTCTTCCTTAAGGAAACCGTTAAGGAACGCCGTTTTGACATCTATTTGCCAGATTTCATAATCGAAAAATGCAGCTATTGCTAACATGATTGTGACGGACTTAAGCATCGCTACGGGTGAGAAAGTCTCATCGTAGTCAACTCCTTGAACTTGTGAAAAACCCTTTGCCACAAGTCGAGCTTTATAAACTGTCACATTGCCGTCAGCGTTCGTCTTCCTCTTAAAGATCCATTTGTTCTGAATAGCCTTGCGGCCCTCAGGTAGTACCTCCAAAGTCCAGACTTTGTTCTCATACATGGATCCTATCTCGGACTTCATGGCTTCCAGCCATTTCTTGGAATCTGGGCCCACCATTGCTTCTTCATAATTCGCAGGTTCATTGTTGTCTAACAACATGATTGATAAGACGGGATTACCGTACCACTCTGGAGCAGCACGTGGTCTCGTCGACCTGCGTGGTTCGACAGAAACTTGAACTGGAGTTTCATGATCATCATCATTAACTTCCTCCTCAACCGGCGTTGCAATGACAGAGGTTTCCCCTTGCCCTGCGCCACCATCCAGAGGGATGAGAGGTTCGACAACCTCGTCAAGTTCTATCTTCCTCCCATTCAATTCTCTCGAGAGAAACTCCTTCTCGAGAAAAGCTCCGTTTTTAGCAACAAACACTTTGCCCTCGGATTTGAGATAGAAGGTGTACCCAACTGTCTCTTTTGGGTAAGCTATGAAGACACACCTTTCCGCTTTGGGTTCCAGCTTTTCAGGCTGAAGCTTTTTGACATAAGCATCACATCCCCAAACTTTAAGAAACGACAACTTTGGCCTTTTGCCATACCACAGTTCGTATGGTGTCGTCTCAACAGATTTTGATGGTGCCCTATTTAAAGTGAATGCAGCTGTTTCTAATGCATAGCCCCAAAATGATAACGGCAAATCAGTAAGAGACATCATAGATCGCACCATCTCTAATAGAGTACGATTACGACGTTCGGACACACCATTACTGTGGTGTTCCAGGCGGTGTTAACTGTGAAACAATTCCACATTGTCTTAAGTGAGCACCAAACTGGAAACTCACATATTCACCCCCACGATCAGACCGCAGAAACTTGATCTTCTTGTTACGATGATTTTCCACTTCATTCTGAAATTGCTTGAACTTTTCAAATGTCTCAGACTTGTGCTTCATCAAGTAGACATAACCATATCTACTTAAATCGTCAGTGAAGGTGAGGAAATAACGATATCCGCCGCGTGCCTCCACGCTCATCGGACCACACACATCGGTATGTATGATTTCCAACAAGTCACTTGCACGCTCCATTGTTCCTGAGAACGGAGTCTTAGTCATCTTGCCCATGAGGCATGGTTCGCACGTGTCAAGTGAATCAAAGTCAAGTGACTCCAAAAGTCCATTAGCATGGAGTTTCTTCATGCGCTTTACACCAATATGACCTAAGCGGCAGTGCCACAAAAATATGGCGCTATCATTGTTAACTCTAACTCTTTTGGTCTCAATGTTATGTATATGCGTATCGCTATCAAGATTCAATATGAACAATCCTCTCACATTCGGTGCATGACCATAAAAGATGTTACTCATAGAAATAGAACAACCATTATTCTCTGACTTAAAAGAGTAACCGTCTCGCAATAAACAAGATCCAGATATAATGTTCATGCTCAACGCAGGCACTAAATAACAATGATTTAAGTTCATCACTAATCCTGACGGTAACTGAAGTGACACTGTGCCGACGGCGATTGCATCAACCTTGGAACCATTTCCTACGCGCATCGTCACTTCATCTTTCGCCAGCCTTCGCCTATTCCGCAGTTCCTGTTTCGAGTTGCAAATATGAGCAACAGAACCGGTATCGAATACCCAAGCACTACTACGAGAGCCGGTTAAGTATACATCAATAACATGTATATCAAATATACCTGATTTTTCTTTGCCCGCCTTCTTATCTGCCAGATACTTGGGGCAATTGCGCTTCCAGTGACCCATACCCTTGCAATAGTAACACTCCGTTTCCGGCTTAGGTCCAGCTTTGGGTTTTTTCGTCGGATTGGCAACAGGCTTGCCGCTCTTCTTCGAATTGCCCTTCTTGCCTTTGCCGTTTCTCTTGAAACTAGTGGTCTTATTCACCATCAACACTTGATGCTCTTTACGGAGTTCAGACTCTGCGACTTTCAGCATCGCAAACAACTCGCCGGGAGACTTGTTCATCCCTTGCATGTTGTAGTTCAACACAAAGCCTTTATAGCTTGGCGGCAGTGATGATTCTGTCAGTGATAGCTTCTTGCGGGAGTTCAATCCCCAGCTCAGCTAGACAGTTTGAGTACCCAGACATTTTGAGCACATATTCACTGACAGATGAGTTTTCCTCCATCTTGCAAGCATAGAATTTATCGGAGGTCTCATACCTCTCGATCCGGGCGTTCTTCTGAAAGATAAACTCCAACTCCTGGAACATCTCAAATGCTCCATGATGCTCAAAGCAACGTTGAACTCCCGGTTCTAAGCCATACAAGACTGCACATTGAACTATTGAGTAGTCCTCCTTACGTGCTAACCAAGCGTTCTTAACATCCTGATCAGCCGTAGCGGGTGGTTCATCTCCTAACGCAGCATTAAGGACATAATCCTTCTTCCCAGCTTGTAAGATTAGCTTAAGATTACGAGCCCAGTCTACAAAGTTGCTTCCATCATCTTTCAACTTAGCTTTCTCTAGGAACGTATTAAAATTTAGGATGACTGTCGCGTGAGCCATGATCTACAACACAAATATATTCAAAGTGGACTTAGACTATGTTCAAGATAATTAGAGTTTAACTTAATTAAATTATTCGCTAAACTCCCACTCAAAAAGTACATCCCTCTAGTCATTTGAGTGGTTCATGATCCATTTACACTAGCTCAAGTCCGATCATCACGTGAGTTGAGTATAGTTTCAGTGGTAAGCATCCCTATGCTAATCATATCATCTATATCATTCATGATCGACCTTTTGGTCTCATGTGTTCCGAGGCCATGTCCGCACATGCTAGGCTCGTCAAGCTTAACCCGAGTGTTCCGCGTGCGCAACTGTTTTGCACCCGTTGTATGTGAACGTTGAGTCTATCACACCCGATCATCACGTGGTGTCTCGAAACGACGAACTGTGGTAACGGTGCACAGTCGGGGAGAACACAAATTCATCTTGAAATTTTAGTGAGAGATCACCTCATAATGCTACCGTCGTTCTAAGCAAAAAAAGGTGCATAAAAGGATTAACATCACATGCAATTCATAAGTGACATGATATGGCCATCATCACGTGCTTCTTGATCTCCATCACCAAAGCACCGGCACGATCTTCTTGTCACCGGCGCCACACCATGATCATCCATCAACGTGTTGCCATCGGGGTTGTCGTGCTACTGATGCTATTACTACTAAAGCTACATCCTAGCAAAATAGTAAACGCATCTGCAAGCACAAACGTTAGTATAAAGAAAACCCTATGGCTCCTGCCGGTTGCCGTACCATCGACGTGCAAGTCGATATTTCTATTACAACATGATCATCTCATACATCCAATATATCACATCACATCGTTGTCCATATCACATCACAATCATACCCTGCAAAAACAAGTTAGACGTCCTCTAATTTTGTTGTTGCATGTTTTACATGGTGACCAAGGGTATCTAGTAGGATCGCATATTACTTACGCAAACACCACAACGGAGATATATGAGTTGCTATTTAACCTCATCCAAGGACCTCCACGGTCAAATCTGATTCAACTAAAGTTGGAGAAACCGACACTTGCGAGTCATCTTTGAGCAAAGGGGGTTACTCGTAACGATGAAACCAGTCTCTCGTAAGCGTACGAGTAATGTCGGTCCAAGCCGCTTCAATCCAACAATACCGCGGAATCAAGAAAAGACTAAGGAGGGCAGAAAAACGCACATCACCGCCCACAAAAACTTTTGTGTTCTACTCGAGAAGACATCTACGCATGAACCTAGCTCATGATGCCACTGTTGGGGAACGTCGCAAGGGAAACAAAAAATTTCCTACGCGCACGAAGACCTATCATGGTGATGTCCATCTACGAGAGGGGATGAGTGATCTACATACCCTTGTAGACCGTACAGCAGAAGCGTTAGAGAACGCGGTTGATGTAGTGGAACGTCCTCACGTCCCTCGATCCGCCCCGCGAACAATCCCGCGATCAGTCCCACGATCTAGTACCGAACGGATGGCACCTCCGCGTTCAGCACACGTACAGCTCGACGATGATCTCGGCCTTCTTGATCCAGCAAGAGAGACAGAGAGGTAGAAGAGTTCTCCGGCAGCGTGACGGCACTCCGGAGGTTGGTGATGACCTTGTCTCAGCAGGGCTCCGCCTGAGCTCCGCAGAAACGCGATCTAGAGGAAAAACCGTGGAGGTATGTGGTCGGGCTGCCGTGGAAAAGTCGTCTCAAATCAGCCCTAAAACCTCCGTATATATAGGTGGGAGGGAGGGGACCTTGCCTTGGGGCTCAAGGAGCCCCAAGGGGGTCGGCCTAGTCCAAGGGGGGAGGACTCCCCCCCCCCCAAACCGAGTTGGACTTGGTTTGGTGGGAGGGAGTCCCCCTTCCTTCCCACCTCCTCCCCTTTTTTTCTTTTCTCTTGATTTTCTCGTCTTGGCGCATAGAGCCCTTTTGGGCTGTCCCACCAGCCCACTAAGGGCTGCTGTGCCACCCTCAAGGCCTATGGGCTTCCCCGGGGTGGGTTGCCCCCCCGGTGAACTCCCGGAACCCATTCGTCATTCCCCGTACATTCCCGGTAACTCCGAAAACCTTCCGGTAATCAAATGAGGTCATCCTATATATCAATCTTCGTTTCCGGACTATTCCGGAAACCCTCGTGACGTCCGTGATCTCATCCGGGACTCTGAACAACATTCGGTAACCAACCATATAACTCAAATACGCATAAAACAACGTCGAACCTTAAGTGTGCAGACCCTGCGGGTTCGAGAACTATGTAGACATGACCCGAGAGACTCCTCGGTCAATATCCAATAGCGGGACCTGGATGCCCATATTGGATCCTACATATTCTACGAGGATCTTATCGTTTGAACCTCAGTGCCAAGGATTCATATAATCCCGTATGTCATTCCCTTTGTCCTTCGGTATGTTACTTGCCCGAGATTCGATCGTCAGTATCCGTATACCTATTTCTATCTCGTTTACCGGTAAGTCTCTTTTCTCGTTCCGTAATACAAGATCCCGCAACTTACACTAAGTTACATTGCTTGCAAGGCTTGTGTGTGATGTTGTATTACCGAGTGGGCCCCGAGATACCTCTCCGTCACACGGAGTGACAAATCCCAGTCTTGATCCATACTAACTCAACTAACACCTTCGGAGATACCTGTAGAGCATCTTTATAGTCACCCAGTTACGTTGCGACGTTTGATACACACAAAGCATTCCTCCGGTGTCAGTGAGTTGTATGATCTCATGGTCATAGGAATAAATACTTGACACGCAGAAAACAGTAGCAACAAAATGACACGATCAACATGCTACGTCTATTAGTTTGGGTCTAGTCCATCACGTGATTCTCCTAATGACGTGATCCAGTTATCAAGCAACAACACCTTGTTCATAATCAGAAGACACTGACTATCTTTGATCAACTGGCTAGCCAACTAGAGGCTTGCTAGGGACGGTGTTTTGTCTATGTATCCACACATGTAAATGAGTCTTCATTCAATACAATTATAGCATGGATAATAAACGATTATCTTGATACAGGAATTATAATAATAACTATATTTATTATTGCCTCTAGGGCATAATTCCAACATATGTGTGAGTAGTTCACCACAAACCTACAAGTTCGTAGTTAGTACCTAGATGGCTATCTATCTATATCTTCATTCTTCATTGCCATGATCACTGCAATTCTTGCGGTTATCTATCTTATGTAATCACTTTGTGCGGTGCGTTTGTTGGGATCCGATGAATTGTGGGTTTATGTTCAGAGAGAAATACAAAGCTCTAACAATGATGCATAATAAAGTTCAGGTTTGACTCCCCTAATTTCAACGAATAATATGATCATAAACCCATGATTCATCTGATCCCAACGAACGCCCACAAAATAAAATTACACCAGATCGAACTCCAAGAAGATCAAGGAGAACATGGTATTGAAGATCAAAGAGAGATAAGAAACCATCTAGCTACTAACTATGGGCCTGTAGGTGTATGGTGAACTACTCATGCATCATCATGAAGGCAACAAGGTCGATGTAGATGGCCTTCGTGATCAATCCCCTCGGCATATCATTGAAAAAGGCCTCCAAATTGGATCACGGAAGTACAGAGGCTTGCGGTGGCGGGAAAAAGTGTTTTGGGTGTCTCTTTGTTGATTTTGGGGTATATGTGAATATATAGATATGGAACTAAGCCTAGAGGGCGGACGAGGAAGTCACAAGCCTATGTGGTGCTCCCTTGAAAGGACAACTTCTACCTAGGTGCTTTTGGTAATTAACTACAACATACAGTTCATTGAACTTGTAAACTTATCGAGTATATTTCAGGAAATTTCAATGAATGGATTCGCTAGGAATTATGAGAAGGATCCCCCAAGATCCAAAGAACACTTATTGGCAAAAGCTCCAAGACTCTACATTTTGTTTTATGTTAGTTAATCAAAATTGAGTCCATAGGAAAGCCAATACTATTAAGAGGGTATGTGCTACTGATGGTGATCTAGTTGCTCAAGTGATTAGAGATATGCCATCAAAAGCCTCAACCAAATTCTCACAAAAGATTATGTCCAAAACCCTAAACTACCAAAGTCGACGGTACCAAGTTCTTCACTTTGGTCTCACTGAGTTAGCCCTAGACAAATCTTATGCTAAATCCTAGCACCTCGGTAGAACCAAGACTGCATTTGGTGGAACCAAAAAAGAGTGACCAAGTTTTTGCGGTCTAAACATTTAATTTTGGAACTTTAGAGTTTTATGTTTTGGTGCCACCAAAGTACCGGATTTGTCTAGGTTAAGCCAAATCGGTCTCCCCGAGATGTTTCATTCAATCTCAGTGAAAAATCGAAAGTTAGGACATTTTCCCTAGTCGGTAACACCGAGTTTTAACTTTGGTGTCACCGAGTTGGGAAATAATGTTGTAATGGTTGGATTTTTGGAGAAGGCTATATATACCCCTCCACCCCCTCTCACTCATTTAGAGTAGCACTTCCACCATTAATTTTGTGAGAGAGAACCACTCATGACGAGTTGATGAATATACTTCTCGCCCCTCGTTGGTTACCCCAAGTGGAAGGTGGAGATGTAGTCAGCAACAAGTTTCCCTTGCACGAAGACTGTAAGGTTTTACGAACCAGGAGGACTCCGAGGATCAACAAGTAGGTGTCCGTTGCTCTAGCGCTAGCAGAAGACGTGGACCTGCACACACAACAAATAATCTTGCTCCCAACGAGTACACAGAGGTTGTCAATCTCTCCGGCCTTGTAGTTTGCAAAGGATCAAAACACAAGCGGGAATAGCGATAGTGATTGCAACGGAAAAGTAAATGAAAGTAGTAAATGATGGAGGTGTAAGCAAGTGTGGTGATATGGACCGGAGTCACATCATGTTCACTAGTGATTTCTCTCTCCCAAATAACGATATACAACTATGCTTGGGTAAACAAATTACAGCTGGGCAATTGACAGAATTATAAACGCACCGCAATGCTAATTATGCTACTTGAAATTTAGAGGCTCGATAGTAATGGGCAGTACGCCAAGACAAGTAGACCATTTATTCATCGGCGTCTACTTACTGATCATCCACCTTGAGATATCTATCCAGAACATCTCGCTAGTATTAAGTTGCGAGCCCCACGAAGAACTCATACACTTATTATCGGTAACTCTTTATCTAGTTAGGAAATTCACAAAGAGACAAGTACCCCGAGGAGGAGTGTTTGGGGGGTTTGGTTATCCTTGCGCATCTTCAACCCATGGTAATGTGAGGGTACTCTATATATTCCAACCCCTCCACAGGTTAGCGATCAATCTAGTAGCTAGAGTTCTCAACTAATTTTTAGTTTTTGAAAAACACACGGATTTACCAAAAGACGACACCTATCACTAATAGGCTCAAGCTCTTGGCATCAATAATCCAAACATTACTCAAATCAATACCTCAAAACTATTGCAAGTTACTACTATACTTAAATAGAAACCTTAATTACCTACTCATGCAAGACACACAACTCAGTGCAACAAGCGAACTCTCTAAACAAGATAAGCATGATAACTCAATAGAGTTCCAAAAGCAACCTAAATAAAAGCTCTTAAAAATATATAGCATGAAAACTAAGAGCTAAGCATGACAACATCTATGTAAAGATAAAGTACACACAAAAAGATAAACATGAAAACCTATGTTGTGTTCTAGAGTGGAATGGAGCGTGTTTCTATCCCAAACAAGGAAGGCTAGGTTTTGACTTGTTATGGAAAGCAAGCAAAACTAAAACGAACTAAAAAGTAAAGAGCGGGACGCTCCAAGCATAGCACATAAAATGTGAAGTGATAAAAATATAGCATGGAGATGGACGAACTGATGATTGTTGATAGAGAAGGGGATGCACGGGGGCATCCCCAAGCTTAGATGCTTGCGTCTCCTTGAATATTTCTTGGGGTGCATGGGGGCATCCCCAAGCTTGAGCGCTTGACACTCCTGGATCTTCTTTCATCATCTTCCATCGCATACTTGAAAACTCCCTTCATACGAAACTCATCATAAGCTGATTGGAGTGGTTAGTACCCATGATAAAATAATTCATTACCTACTGAAAATAAAGATTTTCATGAAAAGCCACTGTTTCTCATGATTGCCAAAAGGTTTTTGCAAAGGAAAATCAAGCTTAAGATTTGCAAAATGATGAAAACGCAAAACGTGGCAGAATCTGTGAAAAACAGAACAACAGGTAGTAAATAATTGTTTTGGGGCACTTCTGCAACTCAAATCAAAATACTCAGAACATATGCCAGGAATAAAATTATATAGGTCATACTCTCAAAGAAATTTCAGATCAAAAATATGATCTGGTGATTTTTGGCGAATTGTTCCGTCAAGCAGACAGAATCTGTTTCTGGACAACATGTCACAACTTTTGAAATTTCTTGCAATCCGAGTCTAAAACTGGGCACAAAGCTTGAATATAAAGATACAATGATGTTGCTAAATTAATAAAAAGCATAAATACCACTAAAACTTAAGGTAAAAACAAATTGGGTTGCCTCCCAACACGCGCTTTCTTTTATGCCTTTGAGCTAGGCATGCTGAGAAAAGATCAAGTATTATCAACTCCATAAGAATAACTTGCCCGAATGATGGGCTCATAAGGTAACTTAATCTTCTTTCGAGGCAAGTGTTCCATTCCCTTTTTAAGGGGAAATTGGAATCTAATGGTCCCTTCTTTCATGTCAATAATAGCACCAACGGTGCGGAGAAAAGGACGTCCCAAAATAATTGGACATGAGGGATCACACTCAATGTCCATAATAAGAAAATCAACGGGCACATAATTATCACTAACAACAATAAGAACATCATCAATTCTCCCCAAGGGTTTCTTTATGGAAGAATCAACAAGAAGAACACCAAAATAACATTGATCAAAAGGTTTCAAATCAAGCATATCATACATTCTTTTGGGCATAACGGAGGCACTAGCTCCAACATCACATAAAGCAAAGCAAGAGATATTATTGAATTTAATTTTGACCATAGGATCCCAACCATCTTCTAGTTTTCTAGGAGTATAAGTCTCTAGCTTGAGCTTCTCCTCCCTATCTTTGATAAGAGCATTGGCAATATGCTCGGTGAAGGCAATATTGAGTGTACTAGTGTGGGGGTCTTTAGCCATTCTTTGCAAAAAAAGTGATCACTTCGGAAAGACTACAATTGTAAAAATCAAGACTACTACCATTAATTAAAGTGGTGGTAATGTCATCTAAGCTCATTCTTTTGGTAGTCTCTAAATTCAAAGTACCTTCTTGTCCTATAGTTGTGGTATTAGCATCACCATTAATAGGTCCATTGGGACTAGGGTGTGATGGGTGCTAAAAGTTTTGAGATTGTCAACAACTTGTATAGTAGCAATGGTAGTATGTGTAGGAGGGATCTTAATCCTATCTTCCTCTTCTTTTTCTCTAGCACATCTATCTTTAAGTTTGGCTAGCATTCTTATGTTCTCATTAATTTGGACTTGGATAGCATTCATGGGTGTGGTGTTTCTTTCCTAAGGGGGGAAGTTCTAATTTTAAGCATCTCTACACCATGAGCTATGTTGTCTACCTTCAAAGAGAGACTATATAATTTTTCCTAATTTCTCTTCTAAACTCATGTTGAAGGCTTTTTGAGAAGTGATAAAGTCTTTAAGCATACTCTCTAATTCAGAAGTGGAGTTTTTGGTACGAGGATGCGTGTTGTTGTTCCCATAGTTGTTGGATGGGAATGGTCTAGGATTGCTACCAAAATTACTCCTATAAGCATTATTATTGAAGTTGTTCCTAGAAATAAAATTAACATCAACTTGCTCTATTTCTTGAGCAACCAAATAATTTAAAGGAACATCATGAGGATCAATAGGAGCTTGCTTAGTAAGTAAAGTCATGATCATGTCAATCTTATCATTAAGGGAGGAGATCTCCTCAACAGAGTTTACCTTCCTACCTGTTGGAGATCTCTTGGTGTGCCATTGAGAATAATTTTTCATCATCTCATCCAATAGCTTTGTGGCAGCACCAAGTGTAGTTGACATAAAGGTTCCTCCCGCGGCCGAGTCTAACAGATTCCGCGAGGTAAAGTTTAATCCTGCATAGAAAGTTTGGATAACCATCCAAGTAGTCAAACCATGTGTAGGGAAATTATTAACAAGAGATTTCATACGTTCCCAAGCTTGAGCAACGTCTTCATTATCCAGTTGCCTAAACTTCATAATGTTACTTCTTAACTGGATAATCTTAGTAGGCGGGTAATACTTCCCAATAAAAGCATCTTTGCACTTATCCCAAGAATACATGCTATTCCTAGGCAAAGATTGAAGCCACACTTTAGCTCCTCCTCCCAAGGAGAAAGGAAAAAGCTTAAGTTTAACAATATCACCATCTACTTCTTTATATTTTTGCATATCACAAAGCTCAACAAAATTATTCAAGTGCAAAGCAGCAGCATCTCCAGCACCGGAGAATTGATATTTCATAACAAGGTTGAGCAAAGCAGGTTTAATCTCATAGGAAATAGCCTCAGTGGAGGGAGCAACAATAGGAGTGCAGATAAAGTCACACAACTTGGTGTTTTCAGTGGAACCCATAGCAGCAGAAACAAGCAAGAACAAAGCAACTATTTTTTTGTGGGTTTTGGTATAAGACTCTAAAGCAAAAACTAGAAAGCAAACTAACAAGATTAAAAAGCAAAGGTAAAAGATAGCGTGCAACTCCCCTATCTTGAAGACTAGAGTCCCCGGCAACGGCGCCAGAAACTTGCTTGATGACGAGTTGATGAATATACTTCTCGCCCCTCGTTTGTTACCCCAAGTGGAAGGTGGAGATGTAGTCACCAACAAGTTTCCCTTACACGAAGACTGTAAGGTTTATCGAACCAGGAGGACTCAGAGGATCAACAAGTAGGTGTCCGCTGCTATGGCGCTAGCAGAAGACATGGACCTGCACACACAACAAATAACTTTGCTCCCAATGAGTACAGAGAGGTTGTCAATCTCTCAGGCCTTGTAGTTTGCAAAGGATCAAAACACAAGCGAAAATAGTGATAGTGATTGCAACGGAAAAGTAAATGAAAGCAGTAAATGATGGAGGTGTAAGCAATGGCGGTGATATGGACCGGAATCACATGATGTTCACTAGTGATGTCTCTCTCCCAAAAGATGATAAACAACTATGCTTGGGTAAACAAATTACAGCTGGGAAATTGACAGAATTATAAACGCACCACAATGCTAATTATGCTACTTGAAAGTTAGAGGCTCGATAGTAATGGGCAGTACGCCAAGACAAGTATACCGTTTATTCATCAGCATCTACTTACTAATCATCCACCTTGATATATCTATCCAGAACATCTCGGTGGTATTAAGTTGCGAGCCCCACCCAAAGTGTAAACTCAAAGCAACGGACAACTGCATTAACGAACTATGCGTAATGTAAACAATCCTTGCAACCGCGGTCACAAGCACCATTGTTTTCTCCGTGGTGGCAACACCACATCCCCTATTCTCATGTTTCTGTCACTCAAGCTAGACATCAAGGGGCATGAACCCACAATCATGCATAACGCTCCCTCTTGGAGTTACAATCTACTACTCGACCAAAGCAATAAAGAGCAATGGAGAACATGCATGAATCACTAAAGAACATAATATAAAAGGATAGTCAAATATACAACTCATCACAATCTGAACATAATCTCATAATCCATCGGATCCGAGCAAACCGAGCATAGCAATAGCATGAAAATTACATAGATGCCTTGATCATGTAGGGCAGCTCACAAGGGCTAATCATGGAAGCACAAGATTGGAGAGGAGACATGACATAGCTACTGGTCATGGACTCATGGTCCAAGGAGGACTACTCACGACACATCCGGGAAGCGTCCATGGCGGTGGAGAAGCTCCCGGAGGTCAATCCTCCCTCCGGCAGGGTGCCGGGAAGAGGTCTCGTGACGCTCCCGATCTCGGGAGCGTTGCAGCAGCGGAATGATGGAGAAATTTGCAATTCTGGATATGCTAGAAGGGTTTGCGATCGGAGGGGTAAATATAGGCCAAAGGAGGGCGTCAGAGGAGGTGGGCCCCACCCAGGCGGCCTATGGGCGCGGCCAGGGGCTAGGCCACGGAGGCTGGCCGCGTGGGCACCCCCTGGATCCCCCTGGCCCATCTTCGGTGATCCGGAAGCTTCTATCACGCTGATTTTTATATATTTTTCTCAGGATTTTTGGGGCTCTGAAAATTTGGGTAAAAGCCCGTGCAAAAAAGACATCAGCAAACATAAACTGACACTGGGTGCACTGAGTTACTAGGTTAGTTCAAATATGTGTAAAAAGATATAAAAGTATAGAAAAACATATAACAATGTCACCCAAAACATCATGGAACAAGCAGAAATTATAGATACGCTTGGGACGTATCAACCACCTACTCATGTGTTGAGATCAAGAAACATTCCATTCCTACCATATGATTCTTTGTTTCTAGCCTCCCCAAGTTGCTTTCCACCCAATCACCCTCTTCTACCAAGCCAAATTATATGAGAGAGTGATTGAGTCTTCGGGAGACTATCTTTTGAAGCACAAGAGCAAGGAATACACCATTTATTACCTTTTGGAGAGTGATATCTCCTGGATTGGTTAGGTGTTGCTTGGGAGCGTCGAAATCGCATGGACTTTAACCAAGAAGTTTGTAAGGGTAAGCATATCGCCTACTTCGTGAAGATGTACCCCGAGTGAGGCTAGTCCTTCGTGGACGTAATCCATAATGGAATAAACAAGGTTGCTTCTTTGTGGACCCTTCATGGCTGCAACCCTTTGTAGACTCGAGAAACTATTACCTAATACGTCTCCAACGTATCTAATTTCCAAACACTTTGGCTCTTGTTTTGGACTCTAATTTGCATAGTTTCAGTGAAGCTAATCCAGACTAACGTGGCTTTGAGCAGAACTACCATGGTGTTGTTTTTGTGCAAAAATAAAATTTCTCGGAATTGGATGAAACTTTTTGGAGAATTTTTGTGGAATATTGATGACCCACAAGTATAGGGGATCAATCGTAGTCCTTTCGATAAGTAAGAGTGTCGAACCCAACGAGGAGCAGAAGGATCTGACAAGTGGTTTTCAGCAAGGAAATATCTGCAAGCACTGAAATTATCGGTAACAAGTGATTGTGTGGTGAGATGATTCGTAGCAAGCAACAAGTAACAAAAGTAGCAATGGTGCAGCAAAGTGGCCCAATCCCTTTTGTAGCAAGGGACAAGCCTGGACAAACTCTTATAGGAGGAAAAACGCTCCCGAGGACACACGGGAATTTCTGCCATGCTAGTTTCATCATGTTCATATGATTCACGTTCGTTAGTTTGATAGTTTGATATGTGGGTGGACCGGCGCTTGGGTACTTCCCTTACTTGGACAAGCATCCCACTTATGATTAACCCCTCTCGCAAGATCCACAACTACAAAAGAATAATTAAGACAAAGTCTAACCATAGCATTAAACTAGAGGATGCAAATCAGCCCCTTACGAAGTAACACATAAACTAGGGTTTAAGCTTCTGTCACTCTAGCAACCCATCATCTACTTACTACTTCCCAATGCCTTCCTCTAGGCCCAAATAATGGTGAAGTGTTATGTAGTCGACGTTCACATAACACCACTAGAGGAAAAACAACATACAACATATCAAATTAACGAACGAATACCAAATTCACATGACTACTATTAGCATGACTTATCCCATGTCCTCAGGAACAAAAGTAACTACTCACAAAGCATAATCATATTCATGACCAGAGAGGTAATGAGTAGCATCAAGGATCTGAACATAAACTCTTCCACCAAGTAATCCAACTAGCATCAACTACAAAGAGTAATCAACACTACTAGCAACCTTACAAGTACCAATCGGAGTCGCGAGACGGAGATTGGTTACAAGTGATGACCTAGGGTTTGGAGATGAGATGGTGTTGATGAAGATGTTGATGGTGATGAGTCCCCTCCGATGAGAGGAGTGTTGATGATGATGATGGCGACGATTTCCCCCTCCAGGAGGGAAGTTTCCCCGGCAGGATCGTCTAGCCGGAGCTCTAGAATGGTTCTGCTCAAGTTCTGCCTCGTGGCGGTGGCGAAACCACGGAAAAGCTCCTGCCTGATTTTTTTCTGGACGAAACCCTTCATATAGCAAAAGAGGGGGGCAAGTGGGCCAACAGGTTTCCCACAAGCCCTCATGGCGCGGCCTGGGGGGGGGGGGGTGCCCGCGCCGTGCAGGCTTGTGGCCAACCCCTGGCGCCTCTCTGGCACTTCTTCGGCCCAGTATTTTTTATAAATCCGGAAAAAATCCTCGTATTTTTACGGTGTTTGGAGTTGCGCAGAATAGGTATCTCAACTTTGCTCCACTTTCAGGACAGAATTCCAGTTGCCGGCATTCTCCCTGTTCATGTAAACCTTGCAAAATAAGAGAGAAAAGGCATAAGAATTGTACCGTGAAGTGAAATAACAGCCAAAGAAGCGATAAATATCAACATGAAAACATGATGCGAAATGGACGTATCAACTCCCCCAAGATTAGACCTCGCTTGTCCTCAAGCGAAAGCCTAGCTCAATAAATATGTCCACATGTTTAGGGAGAGAGGTGTCGACAAAACAAGATACGAACGTGCATGCATCATGATCAAGATCAGAACAACAATACCAACATATAATCTCTCATGCTAAAGTGATAATTCCTTCACAAGGTAAAGCATGGATCAAGAACCTTACCGAGAAGTAACAACCGATAGCCTTTAGTCATTGAAGCAATTGCAATTTATCACAACATCAGAAAGAGTCAAATAAGAGCTTGTAAAGAAAATACACATACTCAATCATTCTTTCGTTCTCTACAATTGCTACAACTCACGTGGTACTCATGAGATCAAAGTTTCAGCTGGACACAGAGAAAGATAGGGGCTTACAGTTTTGCCTCCCAACTGCTCACCTCAAGGGTAATGTCAACAATAATAATTCATGAATGCCTACCTCCAAGTTGACATATGAATATAGATCTTTCCAAAGAATATGACGTTAGCCAAGATAAAGGCGAGATAAGGAATTGGTGAGGATCACCATGACTCTTTCAAGGGCAAAAATTAAAGGTACAAGATAGGCCCTTCGCAGAGGGAATTTGAGGTTGTCATGCGCTTTTGAGGTTTGAATGTGTGTCCTCTTAGTGCGGAGGAACGTCACTTTATATTGCCTCCTGTCATAAAGAACTTTATTATGCAGTCTGTCGCTTTTATGTCTTCCTCATCACAAGTTCGTACAAAGCTTATTTTCCACACACTAATAGATCATACATATTAGAGAGAAAATTTTATTGCTTGCACCGATGGCAACTTACTTGAGGGATCTTATTCAATCCATAGGTAGGTATGGTGGACACTCATGGCAAAACTGGTTTGAAGGTTTATGGATGCACAAGTAGTATCTCTACTTGGTGCGGGAGTTTTGGCTAATATGAGGTGGAAGAAATCGTCACATGCTAAGGGATATCTAAACATATAAAATTGTTCGGAACCAAGCAAACACAATTCATTATGTTGTCTTCCTTGTCCAAAATCTACTTCTAGGCATGCAATAGTTTAGTGAGTGTTCACAATCATAGATGGTGTCAGAGATGATATATTTATATGTGAACCTCTCCTTCTTTATTACCTCCTATTAATTGCAACAATGACCAAGGTCTACGTTTGACTACCCTCAACAAGTTTCAATCCTCATTCTTTTTATATGTGAAGCCATCACTTCCCATAAGATCATTACATGATCTTTCATGCTTTTGTTCTATTCTCACTCTTTTGATCATGGCAACAGGCAAAGCCCTTCAACTAAGACATTCTTTATTATATGGCTCACGAGCAAGAATACATCGGGGGTGACACACAGCAAAACTCAAAACTAAAACACTAAGACTTTTAAACTACTAGAGAAAAAGAAAACTGAAAAGGAAAACTAAAACAAAGGTAAAGGCAAAAGATGTGATGGTGATACGATACCGGGGCAACTCCCCCAAGCTTGGCACAAGCCAAGGGGATTGCCCATACCAATGCTCAGTTGTCTTCCTTTGGTGGTGATGGTGGTGGAGTTGTTGAAGAAGTCTTGAGCTTGTTCAATTTCCACCTGATCATAAAATTCTGCTCCCTCAGATCATCATTTTCCTCTTCAAGTTTCATGACCAGAGAGGTAATGAGTAGCATCAAAGATCTGAACATAAACTCTTCGACCAAGTAATCCAACTAGCATCAACTACAAAGAGTAATCAACACTACTAGCAACCTTACAAGTACCAATCGGAGTCGCGAGACGGAGATTGGTTACAAGTGATGAACTAGGGTTTGGAGATGAGATGGTGCTGATGAAGATGTTGATGGTGATGAGTCCCCTCCGATGTGAGGAGTGTTGGTGATGACGATGGCGACGATCTCCCCCTCCGGGAGGGAAGTTTCCCCGACAGGATCGTCCTGCCGGAGCTCTAGATTGGTTTTGCTCAAGTTCCACCTCGTGGCGGCGGCGAAACAACGAAAAAGCTCCTCCCTGATTTTTTCTGGACGAAACCCTTCATATAGCAAAAGAGGGGGCAAGTGGGCCAGCAGGTTGCCCACAAGCCCTCATGGCACGACCTTGGGGGGTGGCCGCGCCGTGCAGGCTTGTGGCCAACCCCTGGCGCCCCTCTGGCACTTCTTCGGCCCAGTATTTTTTATAAATCCGGAAAAAAAATCCTCGTTGATTTTTACGGCGTTTGGAGTTGCACAGAATAGGTATCTCAACTTTGCTCCACTTTCAGGCCAGAATTCCAGCTGCCGGCATTCTCCCTCTTCATGTAAACCTTGCAAAATAAGAGAGAAAAGGCATAAGAATTGTACCGTGAAGTGAAATAACAGCCAAAGAAGCGAAATATCAACATGAAAACATGATGCAAAATGGACGTATCAAATATATGAAAAATATTGGAGAGAAGATCCATCGGAGGGGGCCCACCTATGGTTGCCAAACCAACAGGGTCCACCCCCCTCGGCGCGCCTTGACGTCTTGGGAGGCGCACATGGATCCCCAGACCCTAACTCTAGTCCTATAAGTTCCTATTTCTGGATAAAGATATAAGAGAGAAGTTTTCATCACGTTTAATGAGATAGAGCCACCGCCACCTCCTGTTCCTCCTGAGAGGGCTGATCTGGAGTCAGTTAGTGGCTCTGACGAGGGGATTCATCGCTGTCGTCATCACCAACCCTTCTCCATCAACACCATGATGATGTTCATCGTCGGGAGTGAGTAATTCCTTTGTAGGCTTGCTGTACAGTAATGGGATTGGATGAGATTTGTCATGTTATCGAGTTATTTTGATGTGGCTTGATCCCTAGTATCAACTATGTTGTGAGATTGATGTTGTTATGACTTTCCTACGTTTAATGCCTGTCACCAGGGCGCGAGTGCCACAATTTTAGATCTGAACCCTTATGTTTCAATGAATATGAGAGTATTTTGGATGATACCTTGCAAGTTATATGCACCTATTATGTTTTATTATCCGCATACACCAAGGTGACAATAATTTGATTCTTTCTAATGATTACCGTAGTTTGAGGAGTTTATGTATTCACTGTGTGTTAATGCTTTGTTCCGGTTCCTTATTAAAAGGAGGCCTTAATATCCCTTAGTTTCCTTATAGACCCCGCTGCCAAGGGAGGGTAGGACAAAAGATGTCATGCAAGTTCTTATTATAAGCATGTATGACTATTTACAGAATACATGCCTACATTACATTGATGAATTGGAGCTAGTTTCGTGTCGCTCTAGTGTGTAACTGTTACATGATGAATGTCATCCAATGAATATGCTTATCCGTCACCAATCCAAATGCCTATGCTTTTTATATACTGAATCTTGCTAAGTTCCTATTGTTGCTGCTACTCTTACATTACTACAAAACTGATGTTATTATTGTTACCGTTACTACTACTATTTTTATGGTACTAAAACTTTTGCTATAAAGAAATATCCTAGGTGTTGAATTAACAACTCAACTTCTAAGACCAATAAATATTCCTTGTCTCCTCTTGTGTTAAATCTATAAACTAGGGTGTAATACTACAAGTGAAGACTGTTGTGATCCCCTACACTTGTGGTTTATCAAGGCTATTTTCTAGCGTCGCCGCCGGGGACCATACTCTATTTATTGTGTTCACTTAAAGATATACAATTTTCACTATCAATAATCTAATAGATAACAGAACCAAGATCATACCCTCTAAGACGAGGGGAGGTTAGGAACTGCCATCTAGCTCTGCTTTTGATTCACCTACTGTTTTGAATTAGCTTATGACACCAGCATTTGTTGTTCGTTCTAATATGTCACAAGTACTTCATGATGATACTTCCAAATTTCATGAAACTTATGATGATGCTACTACTATAATTGATAAAACTGAAACTGTGCCACTTGGTGAATTACTTGCCGCTAATATTGCTAGATCTAGAGAAATTAAAAATGCTAAAACTGATGAAAACTATGATTCACCTATTATGCCTAGCTCTCCTAATAGATATTATATGCATGAAGTACCTGAGGGTTATGTTATGGATGGAGAGGTAGCTAGAGACTTTCTTGCTTGTAATCACAGGGATGATTTGTGAAAATTGCTATGCAAACTGAAAGGAAAACATGTGATGGACAAAATGAAACATGATCATGAATTTTCTACTTCTCCCATATGTGTTACTGATAAGGATTATGATTTCTTTGTTGATCCCGATTTAATTACCTTAATAGAATATGATCTTTTTCATGGTTATCAAACCAAAATTTTTGTGGAACACCTTACTAAGTTGCATGATATTGCCACCTTGTTTGATCATGAGGAAAAGATGCACTATTTCTGTATACTTAAACTTTTCCTTTCTTAGTGAAAGGTGATGATAAGAATTGGTTTCTTACCCCTGATCTTGGTTGTGGGTATATCCCCCTCGGATATGATTTGTCACTTCTCGAAAAAATATTTTCCTGCTCATAAGAAACAAGTTGCTTTACAGGAAATATTTAACTTTGTGCAAATTGAACAAGAGAATCTCGCGCAAACTTGGGGGAGGCTTCTCGAGCTATTGAAAGCTTTACCTGATCATCCTATTAAGAAAAATGAAATACTTCATATCTTTTATAATGGACTAATCAGTGATTCTAGGGACTACCTATATAGTTGTGCTGGTTGTGTTTTCAGGGAACGAACCACTGGACAAGTCAAAGAACTATTGAATAACTTATTGAAGAATGGAAATGATGTCAAAGGTCTAGGTAAACATGCTTCCATGGTTCATACTCAACTAGACCAAGTTGTTAAGTCACAAAATGATTTGCTTGCTGAAATGAGTGATAATATGAACGGTCATGTTGTTAGAGTAATGCCTAGAGGGTAGAATGACTCAGGAACCTCTTTATCCTGAAGGTCACCCTAAAACAATTGAACAAGGTTATAAAAGAATTAATGTGATGCACCTAGTCCATCTAAAAGTAGAAATAAAAATAAAAAGATAGGACTTTCCATGATTGTAGTGAACCTGTGATAGAAAAACCTACAAAGAATCATAATGATGTTTCTATTTCTGATGCTGAGACACAACCTGATTGTGAACATTCACCTAGTGATGATGATAACGATAATAATGATGTTCATGTAGATGCTCAATGAGGTAATGTTAAAGAACATGATAATGATTTGGAGATAGAACATGCAGAAGATCTTGATAGCCCACATACTAAAAATAAACATTATGACAAGAGAGACTTTGTTGCTAGAAAACATGGTAAATAAAGAGAGCCATGAGTTCAGAAATCCATGCCATTCCCTCCTAAGCCTTCTAAGAGTAAGGACGAGGAGGATTTTGAGCGCTTTGCTGAAATGATTAGAACCATCTTTTTGTGCACTCGTTTGACTGATATTTTGAAGATGCCTCCTTATGCTAAGTATATGAAAAATATTATCAGCAACAAATGAAAGATACCAGAAACTGAAATTTCCACCATGCTTGCTAATTATTGTTTTGACGGTGGAGTACCTAAGAAGTTGGGGTATGCTGGTATACCCACAATACCTTTCTCCATTAAACGAAGTTATGTTAAAAACTACTTTATGTGATATAGGAGTCGGTGTTAGTGTTATGTCCTTCTCTCTATACAAAAAACTTGATTTGAATAAGCTTACACTTACTGAAATATCTTTGCAAATGGCTGATAAATCCACTGCTCTACCTATTGGAATTTTTGAGGATGCCCTGTTGTGGTTGCAAACATTACTATCTTAACAAACTTTGTTATTCTTGATATGCTTGAGGATGACAACATGTTAATTATCCTTGGTAGACCCTTTCTAAATACTGGAGGGGCTATTATTAAGTGCAACAAGAGCAAAGTTACTTTTCATGTCAATGGTAAACAACATACAATACACTTTCTGAAGAAACAAGATTTGGTGAATAATATTAATACCATTGAGCAAGTTGCTACAATTAATATTGGAGGGTTTAAATTTCCTCTTCGTACTACTAAAAATAAATATGATATCCTTATTGTTGGGGAGATGTAAATCCCATTGAGGCAACTTAGTGTTATATGGAAATTCTACGGTTTCATGACAATCAGAAATAGTTTGTTAATAAGACTTGATCAATCTTATCAATGGATTCTTTTTTAGAGGCATGTGGGTTATGAATTTAGTAAGCACACATTTTTGTTCTTGTAGTTTACTCTGTGTTATTTTATGAAAATGAAATGCCATGATTATCTTGTATTCTGAATTATCCATGTAATAAAAATGGCCCAAAAATAAAAGTGCTCAGAATGTTGCAAAAAAAATTACATGTCTTTTTATAGAATATTTAATAGTTTTTGGAGCTGAAAACACCCTAGGCCGTGCACTTGTTGCTCCTAAGCCAAGAGGGCGCGACCACCCTCGTGGGTGCACCCTGATAGCTTGGGGTCCCTATGCTCCCTTATCTATTCAGCACACTCCTTCTCCTTCCTCTAGAAAAAAATCCTGGTTGCTCTCTCTCCCCCCCTCTCTCTCACTCTCTCTCTCTCTCTCGCTCTCGCTCTCTTGTTCTTGCTCCCAAACCTGAGATTTTCGATCTCTTTGCTCAGAGCTCCATTTCTGAAACTGATTGAGGGATTGACCCTTGGTACGTGACTCCTCCATGTTCTCCAATTAGTTTTCATTTTGTTACATTATGTTTTTCACATTTTGGTGCTCTTGGAGCTACTGAAAATGAACTTGCATGTTGAATTATTTGAGTTCCAAGTAGTTTGAATGCTTCATATAGCCTCTACACATCCATATGAGTAGTTGCTATCAATATTATTAAGTTTTTTTCACATAATTGTGTGTTTAAAAAATTTCAGAATTTTTTTATTAGGATAATGAACATCTTTAGGAGGAGCTCTTCAAGGAGAAAGTCCTATGTAGAATCATCAGAAGACGAGCTTGGTACGACAAGCTTACATTAAGCAAAGAACAAGTTTAGTGGGTGTGGACGACGCTAAATCATGTGCTGGCCATGCAATGAGTTCATGATAGGTGCTGGTATTAAGGAGGAATTTGATCAATATATCTATAATACCGACCTCACCACTTTCCTCGCAGATAAGTGCGCTCAACATTATAATCTTATGCATTCGTTCACACAAAGGTTTGACTATCACTCTCGTACTTCTGGAGTTCTATTTCATCTTTATGATCAATCTTATAGTATGACTCTAGAAGAATTTGGTGATGCATGCAAACTTCCATATTAGGGCTCACTTAGAAAACGGAAAAAATCTAATTATAACATGTTCCTTGAGAGCCTATACAGTGGTGAGGGAAGAGGAGTTACGCAGGATAAATAAAAAGTATTCAATTTCCCTCTATTTGCTACTTCACATTATTTAATGGGAAATGTATTGTGGGCAAGCAAGATTGTAGTGCATTGTGCGCTCGTGACATGAGAATTATTCATACTTCCTTAACTAGCGAGAAGCGATATAATCGTGGGGCAATTTTTGCCCGTAGGCTGCATCTTAATGCGGGCAATGGTGACCAGTATGGAGGAATTTATGTCACCCTGTAGCCACGAGGCTAAGGGTCTCACCTCAACTTAACGATCCTATGTTGCCTGATAGATACTTAGACTTTGAGGCAATGCAACATCATGACTTTGTTAAAGATAGAGCTAATGGTTATGATTACAACTTAACATTTGATACATATCGTATTGTTTTTATTATGTTGCCTTCACCCACTCTCTTTGGTTTTCAAAACAAATAGAGATATTTCATTTGTGAGAATGAGGCACACGAGTACAACACAACAGTGGAGGCCGTTCGCTTGGCTAAGGCGGCGACATGGAATGCCTCCACGAGCTACCACTTTGATTATTACCCAAATCAACAATGGTGATTGCCAAGTTAGGCTAGAACTTGTTGGTTATGTTATTTCCATGAGTGAATACAATGTTTAAGTGTTATTGTTGATACGGTTATTTATGTCCTATGCTGAAAACCTGAACACTAGCTACGCATATATATCACAATGAGAACGAAATAGTTTGTAAATGTTTGTTTATCACTTTCAGTTTATCAACTAGATTGCTTGAGGAAAAGCAATGAGTTAAGCTTGGGGGAGTTGATACATCTCCAACGTATCTACTTATCAAAACACTTATGCTCTTATTTTGGACTCTAATTTGCATATTTGAATGAAACTAATCTGAAATCACGTTGTTTTCAGCAGAACTACCATGGTGTTGTGCAGAAATAGAAGTTCTTGGAATTGGACGAAACTTTTTGGAAAAAAAATTCTGGAATACATAAAAAATACTGGAGCGAAGATCCACTGGAGGGGGCCACCTATGGCTGCCAAGCTAACAGGGTGTGCCGACCCCGGTGTGCGTGCCTTAATGGCTTGGGAGGCCCACGTGGCTCCGCACACCCTAATTCTAGTCCTGTAAATTCCAATTTCCAAAGAAAGAAAATAAGAGAAAAGTTTTCATCATGCTATATGAGATGGAGCCACCACCACCTCGTGTTCTTCCTCGGAGGGCTAATCCAGAATCTGTTTGGGGCTCCAGAGAGAGGGATTCGTCGCCGTCGTCATCACCAACCCTTCTGCATCAACACCATCATGATGCTAACCATGAGGAGTGAGTAATTCCTTTGTAGGCTTGCTGGACTGTGAAGGGATTGGATGAGATTTGTCATGTAATCGAGCTATTTTGATAGGGCTTGATCCGAGTATCCACTATGTTCCAAGATTGATGTTGCTATAACTTTGGTATTCTTAATGCTTGTCACTAGGGACCGAGTGCCATGATTTCATATCTGATCCCTTTATGTTTCCATGAATATGACAATGTTTTGGATCCATCTTGCAAGTTATATGCTCCTATTACGTGTTATGATCCACATACCCCAAGGTAACAATAATTGGGATTCTTTCCGATGATTACCGTATTTTGAGGGGTTCATGTATTAATTATGAGCTAATGCTTTATTTTGATTCTTTATTAAAAGGTGTTGGAATTATGCCCTAGAGGCAATAATAAATGTATAGTTATTATTGTAATTCCTGTATCAAGATAATAGTTTATTATCCATGCTATAATTGTATTGAATGAAGACTCATTTACATGTGTGGATACATAGACAAAACACCGTCCCTAGCATGCCTCTAGTTGGCTAGCCAGTTGATTGATGATAGTCAGTGTCTTCTGATTATGAACAAGGTGTTGTTGCTTGATAACTGGATCACATCATTGGGAGAATCACGTGATGGACTAGACCCAAACTAATAGACGTAGCATGTTGATCGTGTCATTTTGTTGCTACTGTTTTCTGCGTGTCAAGTATTTATTCCTATGACCATGAGATCATATAACTCACTGACACCGGAGGAATGCTTTATGTGTATCAAACGTCGTAACGTAACTGGGTGACTATAAAGATGCTCTACAGGTATCTCCGAAGGTGTTAGTTGAGTTAGTATGGATCAAGACTGGGATTTGTCACTCCGTGTGACGGAGAGGTATCTCGGGGCCCACTCGGTAATACAACATCACACACAAGCCTTGCAAGCAATGTAACTTAGTGTAAGTTGCGGGATCTTGTATTACGGAACGAGTAAAGAGACTTGCCGATAAACGAGATTGGAATAGGTATGCGGATACTGACGATCGAATCTCGGGCAAGTAACATACCGAAGGACAAAGGGAATAACATACGGGATTATACGAATCCTTGGCACTGAGGTTCAAACGATAAGATCTTCATAGAATATGTAGGATCCAATATGGGCATCCAGGTTCCGCTGTTGGATATTGACCGAGGAGTCTCTCGGGTCATGTCTACATAGTTCTCGAACCCGCAGGGTCTGCACACTTAAGGTTCGACGTTGTTTTATGCGTATTTGAGTTATATGTTTGGTTACCGAATGTTGTTCGGAGTCCCAGATGAGATCACGGACATCACGAGGGTTTCCTGAATGGTCCGGAAACGAAGATTGATATATAGGATGACCTCATTTGATTACCGGAAGGTTTTCGGAGTTACCGGGAATGTACCGGGAATGACGAATGGGTTCCGGGAGTTCACCGGGGGGGGGGGGGGCAACCCACCCCGGGGAAGCCCATAGGCCATAAGGGTGGCGCACCAGCCCTTAGTGGGCTGGTGGGACAGCCCAAAAGGGCCCTATGCGCCAAGGATAAGAAATCAAAGGAAAAAGGAAAAAAAAGGAGGAGGTGGGAAGGGAGGGGGACTCCCTCTCACCAAACCTAGTCCAACTCGGTTTGGGGGGGGAGAGTCCTCCCCCTTGGCTCGGCCGACCCCTTGAGGGTCCTTGGACCCCAAGGCAAGGCCCCCTCCCTCCCACCTATATATACGGAGGTTTTAGGGCTGATTTGAGACGACTTTTCCACGGCAGCCCGACCACATACCTCCACGGTTTTTCCTCTAGATCGCGTTTCTGCGGAGCTCGGGCGGAGCCCTGCTGAGACAAGGTCATCACCAACCTCCGGAGCGCCGTCACGCTGCCGGAGAACTCTTCTACCTCTCCGTCTCTCTTGCTGGATCAAGAAGGCCGAGATCATCGTCGAGCTGTACGTGTGCTGAACGCGGAGGTGCCGTCCGTTCGGTACTAGATCGTGGGACTGATCGCGGGATTGTTCGCCGGGCGGATCGAGGGACGTGAGGACATTCCACTACATCAACCGCGTTCTCTAACGCTTCCGCTGTACGGTCTACAAGGGTATGTAGATCACTCATCCCCTCTCGTAGATGGACATCACCATGATAGGTCTTCGTGCGCGTACGAAATTTTTTGTTTCCCTTACGACGTTCCCCAACAAAAGGATGCCTTAATATCACTTAATTTTCTCATGGAACCAACTACCACCGGAGGGTAGGATAAAAGATGGCATGCAAGTTCTTATTATAAGCACGTATGACTATGTACGAAATACATGCCTACATTACATTGATGAATTGGAGCTAGTTTTGTGTGGCTCTAGTGTGTAAGTGTTACATGATGAATGTCATCCAATGAATATGCTTATACATCACCAATACAAATGCCTACGTTTTTTATATATTGAATCTTGCTAAGTTACTATTGCCGCCCCTACTGTTACATTACTACAAAACTGGTGTTATTACTATTACCGTTACTACTACTATTTTGTTGTGCTACTATTACCCTTCGTGGGTTGAAGTCTTCATCATCGGGGACGTATGATAGCACCACCTATCGGAACCACGCCAAAGATCTTCATGCCTTCATTAGCTTTGATCTTCCTAACCCTCGTTTATTTACTCTTGCAATGCCATTACTTTCCGGTGGAAAACGCGTATACTTGCATGTGTGGTGTGCTAGACTTGGTAAAATCTATAACACTTGCCTACCAATAAATCGGGAAAAGGTTAACTTTAATTTGCTCAAGTAGTCTAATCACCCCCCCTCTAGACATACTTTCGATCCTACAAGTGGTACCATAGTTTTGGTCTCCATTGCATTAGTTTCAGTACCGAGGAGAGTACAACATCTAGTGAGGGAAATCACCACCTTATATGTCCATATTTTGATGATACAAACTTTCCTAGTTCGAAGCATAAAATGAAAATGCATATTCTTGGACATAGCTCCAGTCTTTGGGCTGTTGTTCGTGTTGGCTTGCAAGGTGAATTATTTGGAGATGGAAAAGAACCGTACCGTCAAGCAATCGCATGTGACATTCTACTCAACTGCGTATGCCCCAAAGAGTTCACAAGATAAGCCATTTTGATAATGCCAACGAAATTTGGGACACTTTGATTCATATGCACAAAGGAACCGAATCCATCATGGAGTGTAAGTTGGATGTGCTTCGAGGCGAAGGAGTAGTGGAAATGTACTCTAGGCTTGCTCTAATCAACAATGAGATTGCCGACTAAGGAAGTGAAGAGATGACCGATAAATTCATCATCAAGAGGATCCTTAGAGCCTTGGATGGAAAGTATAACACCGTGTGCACATTAATCCAAATGATGCCAAACTACAAAGATCTCAAGCCCACAGAAGTCATTGGTAGGATTGTTTCCCATGAGATGTCACTCAAGGATAAAGAAGAGCTTCACATCAAGTGAAGCGGTGCTTACAAAGCCACAAGTGACACTCCCGCCACTTCAAGTGACAACCTTGTTACCAATGAAGAGATAAGCCTCAGGGTCAAGAAATTCAACAAGTTCTACAATAATAGAGGCAAGGAAAGAAGCTCCAACTCAAGATATGGTGAGAATCATTCTTCTAGTTGTGACTGAAATTTTTATAATTGTGGAAGACCTGGACACTTCTCAAATCAGTGCACAACTCCTTCCAAAGGAGATATGAGTCACCAAGAAGAAGGAATACAAAATATGAGTCACCTCGAAGAGAGAGGAATAGAGAAGATCGATATGAACAAAGACCTTCCCGGAGAAGCAAGGACTTGGAGAGGAAATGCAAGCACACCAAGAGTTACACAAGAAGAAGACATCAAGATCACGTTGGTGAATGGGTTTCTGGCTCTGACTCCGACAAAAAATCCGAGAGAAGTTACCACTCCAACTCCGACTATAGTCAAGATGAAGGTGTTGCTGGACTAGCACTCTTATTTCCAAATCCTATGGTTTATTTGATTCACCAAACGAAGGAATTGGAAGTTGCTTCATGGCTAAAGGCCACAAGGTATTACACCCCCCAATTCATTGACTTCAATAGTGATAAGGATGACTCATTAGGTGATGATGATTCACTCTTTGATAAAACTAGCGATGTTAGCTCAAATGAACTTGCTAATAATCATGATAGTTAAGATGAATCGGTTGATGATGCTAAGAAGGAGATTGAGCACTTATCTAAAGAACTAAAAAAAATTCTTAAGTTAGCTCATGAATCTACTTAAGAAGATCATAGAGATCTTCTACAAACTCATGATAAGCTACGCTTCGAGAAGCTAAATTGAGAAATGGCGTGAGTTTATTAAAGCTATCAACGATGATCTTCAAAAGAAGATTTCTCCGTATCTCGCCAAATGACTTCTCTTGTCTACTTTTGCGCCACAAGTTAAATCTAAGAAAACTAGTAACAAGGGCAAGAAAGGTTCTTCATTTAGTAGCAACAATATAAATGCTAAATCCAAATATGTTGCTTCTAGTAGTTATATTGATTCCACTAATGATTCTCTTAGCCAATTTACACTTGAGCATGAAAACTATTTGTTGAAAGGAATATAGAGAAAGGTGTCTACAAAAGTCTTGCCAGGAGTAAGCAATTTGAGGAAATTGTACGCAAGCAAGGATGGCACTAGAATAACCTAGGTGTTGGCTTTGAATGAAAGTTCAATGCCAATGGAGTTTAATGGGAAGAAGATAAATACACCAAGATGAAGTTTTTTCCCAACAATATAAGTATGATTCTACTATCCTAAAGGAACACAAGGTCAAGATGATCTTCCTCCACAAGACCACACTCTAAAAGGCAAGGACAAGCTTCAAGAGGAGATTGAATCATTTGAAGACCTATCTCAAACCATTGTCAAGTGGGTTCCCAAGGCTACCACAAGGTCTACTTCATCAATTGCTACTTCAACTCCAAGGATTCCCATCAAGTTGACGTGGGTCCCAAAGAAGAAGAACTATAAAGTTCTGGAGGGGTGACTCCGCCAACAAATTTCACTCATATCCATTTCTTGGCAAGAACTTGTGCAATCAACTCCAACTTTATGCACTAGTTAAAGGAGTAAAAACACTCTTGATGGTAAGCAAGGGACAATGTATTCGATGCATCAATGGAAATCATCATACGAGCATTTCACTCGATGTCAATAGATATCCTCGTTATTGTTCCTTGTATGGTACTAACCCATGTAGGTGTGGAGAGTATAAAAAAACAAGGATTACTCCCAACTCTAGATGATTTTCATCAACAATGAGCATCCACTACTACAACATCTACATGAAGTCTTCAACAACAAAACCAAAGGTTAGTTCATCCCTCTTAGGGGGGATATCACATGTAAGGGGAGCTTTGCTCTAAAAACATGAGCCAAAGTATCTCTAATGGTGTGGACACTTTAATGTACTATGTAAAAGTGGCAACCCCACTTGTACTTAAACAATGAGTATGACCTATGATCAGTGATCTCACTTGGCTCACAAGTCAGTATACTCATATATAGATGACTTTGTCATCGACAATTGCTTCATATATAGATTTGCATGATTGACATATTTTATTTGCCATTTTATTGTGTGAGCATGTTGCTATGCATATTTATCGCATTCAAGGACATCCAATTCCAGTTTATTTGGTTTTTTTGGCCAATTGGGTGTACAAGAATGCCTAAGTACCCCCCTCTAGCTATCTATTCTATCGTGTCTCAAATTTTATTCATGCTTCATCAAAAAAATTGAACAAGCTCATTTCCGGACTCTCTGGGTAAGGAGCACTTAGGGCCACCGATTCGACTATGGCTGACCTCCACAACCTTCTTAGTATTTTTTGGTGTGACCAACCCGTGCAAACTCGGTTCAACCAAAGCCACTTAAACATATCTGACTTTCAATCTCGGCACCACCAATCGGGAATTCTTGGCGTCATCGAGTTCTTCTGCTCTAAGCATTTATGAACTTTGGTTCCACCGATTCTTTCTTCTCAGTGTCACCTACATCACATGGGTATATATATCCATGTAGTGGGACTTTGATTTTTTTATTCAAAACCTTTCACCCCCGCACCCTATTGCTACTGTCTCCTAAGTCTTCACACGTCACCCTCGTCTCCAGCATACCCTCGCTGTCAGATTTCATTGTCGTCAATGGAAATCTTCACTATCGTTCCCGTCCTAGAGGCGCTCTGCCAGGTTATGGTAAAGCTCTGATCTCCTTTCCGTTCCTTTCTCCGATTCTTACACAAATTGAATTGCCTTACTTCTCGACACAGCATGCATGTTTCTACCCTCAAGAAAATTCCACTATATTGGTTTGAAAAAAAAAATTAGGGTTAGGTTTCCCCAATGAGCAATCTCAGGCCCTCTGATCGAAGAATTTCGGCGTCACTGATGTGGTTTCGGCCAGAGCACAAAGGGCTTCCCGGTGAAACCGAGAGGATCCTATCGGTGTCACCAAAACATGATTTAGGAGTAACATGAGCAACTTCGAAAAGACAGAAGCATGCCTCAGTGAAACCGAAATGCCGTTGCCAAGTTTTTGTTGTTGCGTCGGAGCTTCCAAAACTCTAAACTCGGTGGTTTCGACTTGAACATTGTGAAACCCTAAAACTAAACTTTGAGTTCAAATATTTCATGAAAACATCTGAATTTTGTGATGCTTATCCATTCCACTCTTCTATATCTAATTCATAGGATCTGAACTCAAGATATTTGCTTCAGATAGTCAGAACATGTAAGATAATCCACATGATAACATGAGCAGTGAAACAAGCCATGATGAGGAGAGATAGCATGAGGGAGAGAGGAGTTCTCCCAGTCTTCCAAACGTTACAACTAGGTCCAAAAGGAAAAGAAACTTAGATGATGATGATAATGATGATGATGACGAGGAGGAGGAGGATGACTTTGAGGTGCAAGAGGTGACCTCTAAGAAGCCAGGGAAAAAGAGAGAAATAAAGAGGATTGTTCATGTGGTAGGCAGACCCACTTCCATGTATGTGGATCCAGAGGAAGAAGAGGAGGAAGAACCTAAAGCTAACCCTCCTCTTGCCAAGCAACAAAAGTTGATGACAACAAATGGAAGTCCGCCACAATAAATTGATCCACCCCTGGTGTGATGGATTTTCAGCCCGCCTCCGCTCCTAGCACGCCTCCGCTCCTAGCCCATTGTAGGCCACTCTGACTTTGACTTCCACCTCCTCCACGTCGGCCACCACTCCAGCGTCGTCGGCCATCCTGTGGCCATTCTTCGCGAGTGTGTGCAGATTCCTCATGCCTGCATGACCAAGTAGTTGATGCCATAGCCAACCCTCTGAGGATTTTGCAAGTAGACACCTGGCCGGCTGTGGACCCGTAGAGAAATCAACAATATACAACTCTCCTCTCCTAAGGCCTTCGAAGACTTCTAATTTGTTAGTTTCCATGATGACTACGCAATGATATTTTCGAAAGATCACAACCATATCAAGATCACAAAGCATTGAGACATACATGAGGTTAAACCCAAGGGATTCGACAAGCATGACTTTGTCCATGTGCTGGTCCTTAGATATAGCCACCTTACCGAGGCCCAATACCTTGCTTTTTTCCTTTGTCTGCGTAGGTGATATGCTTCAATGGTGATGGAGTTAGTGGGATGTTCATAAATAAACTCTTGTCACCAGTCATGTGATTTTACATCCACTGTCAAGAACCCACTCTGTGGTTTTGGGGTTGTCATCCTGCAGATGAATTAGTACTGCTTACCATCTCATATGCTTGAGAGTGAAGAATATGATATCAAATTCATCAGATTTGAGTTTCATCATATAGAGTAGAGTTAAGACAGTATGAGGATGTGTGAAATGATAAACATTTCATCATAATTACCTTGTGTACTTTCAAGCATTTCCTCACGTCTCCATCGAATTCTTGAGATGATCATGTTCATCTGGAGATCTGACCTGCAGAAGTGATTAGTTCAATTTCTTCACCACCCACATCCGAAGGGGTGGCAAAGAGTTCATCATCTTGCGAGCACCATAAGAGAATTTGACATTAAAGGTAATGCACTTTGTTTCACAGGAGGGGGGTTAGTGTACTCAAATGAATATGCAGAGAAATTCTCCGAGGACTTATGAACGTAGTGATTTGAGGAATAATGCACATAATCATGTCCCTTGTAGATTCCCTGCATATCAGAAGCATTAGCATGACTATAAGCATAATTTTGACCATATAAGGAATTTGATCCTCATGAAGACTTTGGTCTACTTGAGGAATTTGATCTGGGGTTTCTGTTCTTCACGGGTGGTGTCATGAGGACATTCACGTGAAGACTTTCCAAGCTGCTTTTGGTAACCCAGATTTTCCTCAAAGGTGGTCCATTCGTGCAGTTAGTACCAACATATCTAGCAAATACTTCACCATTTTTATTTTTGAACACTTTATAGTTGGAGTCAAATGACTCATCAGAGGAATATGAAGTTTCACATGCAAAGCCTCATAAAGTAGATGGATCAACATGAGGTCCTTTTGCAGCAACCATGAGGTTTTGGGATACTGCTCATGTTTCCCGTATGATCCATCAGCATTCAATTTCTTCTCAAACGCAATGCCCTCTTTCCTAGAGTTTTTGTTCAAAATCTGCTTTTTGAGCACATCATAAAGGGTTTGATACCCTTTGAGGCTTTTGTATATGCGTGTCACATACAATTCCTTCAACCCTGCACTTTCGTCAGTGACATTTGTGGTTTCCTCACGTGAGGAATTTGTAACCACACATGCAGTCTAAGAATTTATAGCAATAGAATCATCTGAACTTTCAGGTGAAGCATTAGCACGTTCACGTTAGATGCATTTCAAGCAAGGTGGAATGAATTCTTTGTGAGCGGTACTGATCTGCTGATCAAGCAAAGAATCATTTTCACTTCGAAGATCATCATGGGACGCCCTTAGTTTCTCAAGATCTTTCTTTCTTTGAAGAAATTCATAAGAAAGCTTCTCATGATCAGCCGATAGAGTGCCATGACGTTCTTGAAGACTGTCAAACTTAGACTGAAGACTTTGAATATCATCAGTGAGGGTTTGAGGAAGCTTTTCAAGTGCATTTTGTTGCTTAGTGGCAATATTAGCAAGCTTGTAGTAACTGGTTTTTTGATAGTCATCAGGCTCATAGTCACTTTGAGTAAGAAGAGGAAGTGTGTTTGGGTACCTTGGCACCTTTTGCCATGAAGCAATAGGTGGGAGCAAAGTCATCGTCGCAGTCTGTCGGGGATATACCCCGAAGTGTAACTCGACTTGAAGTATGACCCGCCAAGGACTTGCCGACTCACCGGCGACTCAGCAGTGACTTGGCGGCCGACTCATACTTGACCCCAGAGGCGACTTAGACAAATGACGAAGGCCCAAGGCCCGACGTAAACCCTGGCATAAGGCGGCTCATAGAGAGGTCAGGAGGGCCGACTCACAAGAGAAGGCCCAAGAAGAGGAGAGACTCCCTCACAAAGGAAACAAGACCCGGATTAGGATTAAAGAGAGGCTAGTCCTATTCCTACTCCTAGTAGGACTCTACATGTAAACCTACCCCTTCCACTTATATAAGGAGGGGTAAGGCGCCCCAAGAGGGACAAATTCACAACTTAGGTCTAGACAAGACAAATCATGAGATAGACAGATTAGACACCCACGAGATTAGAGGTGGCGAGTCTGGACCCTTGTATTCAAGATCATCATCTTCATCAATGAAACACAAGCAGGACGTAGGATTTTACCTCCATCGGAGGGGCCGAACCTGGGTAAACTCGCGTCTCTCGATTCCGACCAACCCCTCTCAATCCGCCACATGGTTGCGATGGCCTCACACCTAAGTCCTTGCACGAGGACATATGCCGTAAGAAAACCACGACATTTGGCACCCACCGTGGGGCTGATCGCATGATGGTATTCTTGAAGGAAGATTCTCAGGGATCAAGGAGTTCGCGATTGATCGGATGAGAAAGAGCGAGCGCAGAAAATATATGTCAACTCCGATTCCAAGATCGAGCCCCGAAGATTTCTTTTTCATGAAAGCTGCGTGTTGGATGTCTAATTCTCACCGAGATCGAGACCGAAAGGAGATCGATTTCGTGTGTTCACTACCTGTGGCGAGTCAATTTCGTCGACTGAAGCAGGCACATAAAAAACAATCCTCGAACGAATCGGTTTGCAACATCACAATTTAGGAGTAGCTGTAGTTGTTCCATGTACAGCTACCCAAGCCTAGGGTGATCAGAAACAACCAACACATGTAAAGGGGTGAGCAGGATGAATCAAAGATCTAGTACAATGCATGCGAAGACTAAAAAGCTTGATGCCGCGGGTCAACACGCCAAAAACACAAGGTCTTGCTCCGAGTCCGTCTGTGCATCGCCTTAGCCTGCCTCGACTCACCGCACCACCTCCACACGCACACGCACTCGCCACCCCGGGCATGTTCCGTCTGGGCCGCACCTCTACTCATCACTCGCGAGCGCCGTCATGCCATGTCGCGTGCGCCACCTCTGTGCCTCGCGTTCACCCCGGCCCGCCTCTGCGCTGCGCCCCGGCCTCCGGATCAACCCCGTGGCTCTACCTCGTTGCCTCGCCTCTGCTAGCGTGCGTCCGTGGCACTGCATGCCAACTCGCCTCCGGTCGAGCGCGCCAGCTCTGTGCCTCGCCTCTGCAAGCCTGCGTCCGTGCCCCTGCATGCCGGGTCTCCACCGCCTCTCCATCCTCGAATCGGCTCGCCTCGATTGTGCCACCTGCCGCGGCCGCGGCTTTGCCCATCCTTAAGCCAGCAGCTCCATGCCCGCACGAACCGCCTGCCTCCTTGCCCACGGGCGCCCCTGTTGGAAATATGCCCTAGAGGCAATAATCAATTAATTATTATTATATTTCTTTGTTCGTGATAATCGTTTATTATCCATGCTATAATTGTATTGATTGGAAACACAAATACATGTGGGGATACATAGACAAAACACTGTCCCTAGTAAGCCTCTAGTTGTCTAGCTCGTTGAACAAAGATGGTCTAGGTTTCCTAAGCATAGACAAGTGTTGTCACTTGATAAGAAGATCACATCATTAGGAGAATCATGTGATGGACAAGACCCAAACTATGAACGTAGCATATTGATCGTGTCGTTTTATTGCTATTGTTTTCCATGTGTCAAGTATTTGTTCCTATGACCATGAGATCATATAACTCATTGGCACCGGAGGAATACCTTGTGTGCATCAAATGTCACAACGTAACTGGGTGACTATAAAGGTGTTCTACATGTATCTCTGAAGGTGTCCGTTGAGTTAGTATGGATCAAGACTGGGATTTGTCACTCCGTGTGACGGAGAGGTATCTCGGGGCCCACTCGGTAATACAACATCACACACAAGCCTTGCAAGCAATGTGACTAAGTGTAAGTCACGTGATCTTGTATTACGGAACGAGTAAAGAGACTTGCCGGTACGAGATTGAAATAGGTATGCGGATACCGACGATCGAATCTCGGGCAAGTAACATACCGAAGGACAAAGGGAATGACATACGGGATTATATGAATCCTTGACACTGAGGTTCAACCGATAAGATCTTCGGACAATATGTAGGATCCAATATGGGCATCCAGGTCCCGCTATTGGATATTGACCGAGGAATGCCTCGGGGCATGTCTACATAGTTCTCGAACCCGCAGGGTCTGCACACTTAAGGTTCGATGATATTTTAGTATAGTTGAGTTATATGTGTGGTTACCGAATGTTGTTCGGAGTCCCGGATGAGATCACGGACGTCACGAGGGTTTCCAGAATGGTCCGAAAATGAAGATTGATATATAGTATGGCTTCATTTGGTTACCGGAAGGTTTTCGGGCATTATCGGGAATGTACCGGGAGTGACGAATGGGTTCCAAAAGTTCACCGGGAGGGGGCAACCCACCCGGGGGAAGCCCAATGGCCCTAGGGGTGGTGCACCATCCCTTAGTGGGCTGGTGGGACAGCCCAAGAGGGCCTTGGCACCAAGGAAAGCAAAACCAAAGAAAAATAAAAATAAGGAGGTGGGAAGGAAGAGAAGGACTCCACTTTCCAATCCTAATTGGAGTAGGATTGGAGTAGGAATCCTCGTCTCCCTTGGCATGCGCATGCTTGAGGGCTTAGCCCTCAAGGCAAGCCTCCTCCGCCTCCCTCCTATATATAGTGGTGATTTAGGGCTAATTTGAGACAATTTTTGCCACGTGCAACTCAGATCTAGAAACCATAGTTCTTCCTCTAGATCGTATTTCCGCGCAGCTCGGGCGGAGCCCTGCACGAGTAGATCGTCACCACCACCGGAGCGCCGTCACGCCCCCGGAGAACTCATCTACTTCTCCATCTTGCTTGCTGGATCAAGAAGGCCGAGACCATCATCGAGTTGTACGTGTGCTAAACGCGGAGGTGCCGTCCGTTCGGCACTAGATCGGAGCGGATCGCGGGACGGATCAAAGGACGGTTCGTGGGACGGTTCGCGGGGTGGATCAAGGGACGTGAGGACGTTCCACTACATCAACTACGTTTCTTAACGCTTCCTGCTGCGCGATCTACAAGGGTACGTAGATCCAAATCTCCTCTCGTAGATGGACATCACCATGATAGGTCTTCGTGTGCGTAGGAATTTTTTTGTTTCCCATGCAACGTTCCCCAACAGTGGTATCAGAGCTAGGTTCATGCGTAGATGTTATCTCGAGTAGAACACAAAGGGTTTTGTGGACGGTGATGTTAGATTTTCTGCCCTCCTTAGTCTTTTCTCGAATCGACGATATTGTTGGATTGAAGCGGCCTGGACTGACATTATTCGTACGCTTACGAAAGACTGGTTTCATCGATTGACATGCAACCTTGTTGCATAAAGATGACTAGCGGGTGTCAATTTCTTCAACTTTAGTTGAATTGGTTTTGACCGAGGCGGTCCTTGGAGAGGTAAAATAGCAATTTGCACATCTCCGTTGTGGTTTTTGCGTAAGTAAGATGCGATCTACTAGATACCCATAGCAGCCACGTAAAACATGCAACAACAAATTAGAGGATGCCTAAGTTGTTTTTGCAGGGTATGCTTGTGATATGATATGGCCAGTGACGTGATGTGATATATTGGATGTATGAGATGATCATGTTGTAATAGTTAATATCGACTTGCACGTTGATGGTACGGCAACCGACACGAGCCATAGGGTTGTCTTTAAACTAACGTTTGTGTTTGCAGATGCGTTTACTATATTGCTAGGACATAGCTTTAGTAGTAATAGCATAAGTAGCACGACAACCCCGATGGCGACATGTTGATGGAGATCATGATGATGGAGATCATGGTGTGGCGCCGGTGACAAGAAGATCGTGCCGGTGCTTTGGTGATGGAGATTAAGAAGCACATGATGATGGCCATATCATGTCACTTAGGAATTGCATGTGATGTTAATCCTTTTATGCACCTATGATGTGATCTCTCACTAAAATTTCAAGAAGAAATTGTGTTCTCCCCGACTGTGCACCGTTGCTATAGTTCGTCGTTTCGAGACACCACGTGATGATCGGGTGTGATAGACTCAATGTTCACATACAACGGGTGCAAAACAGTTGCACACGCGGACATTCGGGTTAAGCTTGACGAGCCTAGAATGTGCAGACATGGCCTCGGAACACATGAGACCGAAAGGTCGAGCATGAATCTTATAGTTGATATGATTAGCATAGAGATGCTTACCACTGAAACTATTCTCAACTCACGTGATGATCGGACTTGAGTTAGTGGATTTGGATCATGTACCACTCAAATGACTAGAGAGATGTACTTTTTGAGTGGGAGTTCTTAAGTAATATGATTAATTAAACTAATTATCATGAACATAATCTAATGGTCTTTGCGAATTACAATGTAGCTTGCGCTATAGATCTACTGTTTTTATATGTTCCTAGAGAAAATTTAGTTGAAAGTTGATAGTAGCAACTTTGCGGACTGAGTCCGTAAGAGTGAGGATTCTCCCCATTGCTGCGCAGAAGGCTTATGTCCTTAATGCACTACTCAGTGTGCTGCACCTGGAGCGTCGTCTGTGGATGTTGCGAACATCTGACATACACGTTTTTGATGACTACGTGATAGTTCAGTGCATAAATACGTAATAGCTTAGAAGGAAGGCGCGAATATGTTTTGAAACGTCACGGAACATAAGAGATGTTCTAAGAGATGAAATTGAGATTTCATGCTCGTGCCCTTGTTGAGAGGTATGAGACCTCCGACAAGATTCTTTGTCTACAAAGTAAAGGAGAAAAGATCAAATCGTTGAGCGTGTTCTCAGATTGTCTGAGTACAACAATCGCTTGAATTAAGTGGGAGCTAATCTTCCAGATGAGGTAGTGATGGTTCTCCAAAAGTCACTGCCACTAAGCTGCTAGATTTTCGTGATGAACTATCACATATCAAGGATAGATATGATGATCCTTGAGCGATTCGCAATGTTTGACACTGCGAAAGTAGAAATCAAGAAGGATCATCAATAGTTGATGTTTAGTAAAACCACTAGTTTCAAGAAGGGAAAGGGCTAGAAGGGATACTTCATGAAACGGCAAATCAGTTGCTGCTCTAATGAAGAAACCCAAGATTAAACCCAAACCCAAGACTAAGTGCTTCTGTTATGAGGGGAACGGTCACTGAGGCAGAGCTACCCTAGATACATGGTAGATAAGAAGGCTGGCAAAGTCGACATATGTATATTTGATATACATGGCATTGATGTGTACTTTACTAGTACTCCTAGTAGCATGAGGGTATTAGATACCAGTTCGATTGCTAAGGGATTAGTAACTCGAAGTAAAAGCTACGGAATAAACGGAGACTAGCTAAAGGCAAGGTGACGATAAGTGTTGGAAGTGTTTCCAAGGTTGATGTGATCGAACATCGCACGCTCCCTCTACCATCGGGATTGGTGTTAAACCAAAATAATTGTTATTTGGTGTTTGCGTTGAGAATGAACATGATTGGATCGTGTTTATTATAATACGATTATTCATTTAAAGAGAACAGTGGTTATTCTATTTGCTTGAATAATTACCCTCAATGGTTTATTGAATCTCGATCATAGTGTTACACATGTTCATAATATTGGTGCCAAAATATACAAAGTAATAATGATAGTACCACTTACTTGTGGCACTGCCACTTGAGCCATGACAGTATAAAATGCATGAAGAAGCTCCATGCTGATGGATCTTCGTACTCACTCATTTTTGAAACGTTTGAGTCATGCAAACCAAACCTGTTGGTATTAACGCATGAAGAAACTCCTTGCAGATGGATCTTTTGGACTCGCTTGATTTTGAATCACTTGAGACATGCAAAACATACCACATGGAACAAGAGAGTAACTTGTTGGGAGTGATACATTTTTGATGTGTACAGTCCAATGAGTGTTGAGGCACGCAGTGGAGATCGTTATGTTCTTACTTCACTGACGATTTGAGTAGATACAGGAATATTTACTTGATGAATCACAAGTCTGAAATATTGAAAAGTTCAAAGTTATTTCAGAGTGAAGATCGTCGTGATAAGAGGATAAACTATCTACGATATGATCATAGAGATGAATATTTGAGTTGCGAGTTTTTGGTACATAGTTAAGACAATGTGGAAATTGTTTCACAATTTATGCCACCTAGAACACCATAGTGTGATGGTGTGTCCGAACGTCATAGCGGCACCCTATTTGATATGGTGCATACTATACAGTGTGTAGCAGGGCGTAGGGAGATGTTCATGTGGCGCCTACACCAATTGAAGTGGAAACTGATGATGGTGATCATTAAGCTTCGAATCAAGTTACTACAAAACCTCGTAGGTTGACAAGGTCATGTACTACTACAGAGTGGTACGGTAACCCTGTCTTGGAGGTAATGTTGTTGAACAACGATGAACCTACGAGCTATGGAGAAGCGATGGTGGGCCTGGATTCCGACAA
Source organism: Hordeum vulgare subsp. vulgare (assembly GCF_904849725.1). Taxonomy (NCBI): domain Eukaryota; kingdom Viridiplantae; phylum Streptophyta; class Magnoliopsida; order Poales; family Poaceae; genus Hordeum; species Hordeum vulgare. The sequence goes on along the minus strand of NC_058521.1, from coordinate 41,107,378 downwards.
ATGGCTGGAGGCCTTGAAATCCGAGAGAGGATCCATGTATGAAGACAAAGCGTAGACTTTGGAAGAACTACTTGATGGTCATAGGACTATTAAGTAAATATGGATCTTTAAAAGAAAGACAGACGATGATGGTGAAAAGTCACCATTAAGAAAAGCTCGACTTGTCACAAAGATGTTTCCGACAAGATCAAAGAGTTGACTATGATGAGACTTTCTCACTCGTAGCGATGCTAAAATTCTGTTGGAATTATGTTAGTAGTTGCTGCATTATTTATGAAATATTGCACATAGGATGTCAAAACATTGTTTCATCGACGGTTTCCTTGAGGAAAGGTTGTATGTGATACAACCAGAAGGTTTTGTCGATCCTAAGGATACTAACAAGTATGCAAGCTCCAGCGATCCTTCAATGGACTGGTGCAAGCATCTCGGAGTTGGAATATACACTTTGATGAGATGCTGAAAGCTTTTTGGGTTTGTACAAGGTTTATGAGAAACTTGTATTTCCAAAGAAGTGAGTGGGAGCACTATAGAATTTATGATAAGTATATGTGGTTGACATATTGTTGACCGGAAGTGATGTAGAATTTTTGTGAAGCATAAAGGTTGTTTGAAAGGGGTTTTTCAAAGGAAGACCTGGATAGAGCTGCTTGAACGTTGAGCATCAAGATCTATGGAGATAGATCAAAATGCTAGACAGAACTTTCAAATGAAATGCATGCCTTGACAAGTTTTTGAAGGAGTTCAAAATAGATCAGCAAAGAAAGAGTTCTTGGCTGTGTTGTAAGGTGTGAATTTGAGTAAGACTCAAAAACCCGACCACGATAGAAGAAAGAGAAAGGACGAAGGTCGTCTTCTATGCCTTAGCCATAGACTCTAAAGTATGCCATGCTATGTACCGCACCTGATGTGTGCCTTGCCACAAGTCTGTTAAAGAGGTACAGAGAGTGATACAGGATTGAATCACTGAACAGTGGTCAAAGTTATCCTTAGTAACTAATGGACTAAGGAATTTTTCTCGATTATGGAGGTGGTGAAAGAGTTCGTCATAAAGGGTTACGTTGATGCAAGCTTTGACACTAATCCGAATAACTATGAGTAGTAAAACGGATTTGTATAGTAGAGTAGATATTTGGAGTATTTCCGAATAGCACATAGTAGTAGCATCTATAAAGATGACATAAAGATTTGTAAAGCACACATGGATCTGAAAGTTTCAGAACCGTTGACTAAAGCCTCTCTCACGGGCAAGATGTGATCAGACCCCAGAACTTTATGGGTGTTGGATTCATTGAAATCACATGGTGATGTGAACTAGATTATTGACTCTAGTGCAAGTGGGAGACTGTTGGAAATTTTCCCTAGAGGCAATAATAAATTAGTTATTATTATATTTCTTTGTTCGTGATAATCGTTTAGTATCCATGCTATAATTGTATTGATTGGAAACACAAATACATGTGTGGATACTGATACGTCCATATTGCATCATGCTTTTATGTTGATATTTATCGCTTTATGGGCTGTTATTACACTTCACGGTACAATACTTATGCCTTTTCTCTCTTATTTTATAAGGCTTACAAGAAGAGGGAGAATGCCGACAGCTGGAATTCTGGTCTGAAAAAGGAGCAAGTTTGAGATACCTATTCCGCGGAACTCCAAAAGCCATGAAAATCAACGAGGAATTATTTTGGAATTTATAAAAAATACTGGACGGAAGAAATACCAGAGGGGAGCCACCAGGAGGCCACAAGCCTAGCAGGCGTGGCCTACCCCCTGGCCGCGCCTAGGTGGCTCGTGGCCCCCCTGTTGCCCTTCCGGCTCCCATATTTTGCTATAAGGAGGGTTTTGTTCCAGAAAAAAAATCAAGAGGAGGCTTTTGGGAGGAATCGCCGCCGCCACGAGGTGGAACTTGAGCAGAACCAATCTAGAGCTCCGGCAGGGCCATCCTGCCATGGAAACTTCCCTCCCAGAGGGGGAAATCGTCGCCATCGTCATCATCAACACTCGTCTCATCAGAGGGGACTCATCACCATCAACATATTCATCAGCACCATCTCGTCTCCAAACCCTAGTTCATCTCTTGTAACCAATCTCCATCTCGCGACTCCAATTGGTACTTGTAAGGCTGCTAGGAGTGTTAATTACTCTTTGTAGTTGATGCTAGTTGGATTACTTGGTGGAAGATCATATGTTCAGATCCTTGATGCTATTCAATACCTCTCTGGTCATGAACATACACTTTTGTTCCCCAGGACATGGGATAAGTCTTGCTATAAGTAGTCATGTGAATTGGGTATTCGTTCGATATTTTGATGTGTTGTATGTTGTCTCTCCTCTAGTGGTGTTATGTGAACGTCGACTACATAACACTTCACCATTATTTGGGCCTATAGGAAGGCATTGGGAAGTAATAAGTAGACGATGGGTTGCTAGAGTGACAGAAGCTTAAACCCTAGTTTATGCGTTGCTTTGTAAGGGGATGATTTAGATCCACTAGTTTAATGCTATGGTTAGACTTTGTCTTAATTCTTCTTTCGTAGTTGCGGATGCTTGCGAGAGGGGTTAATCATAAGTGGGATGTTTCTCCAAGTAAGGTCAGCACCCAAGCACCGGTCCACCCACATATCAAACTATCAAAGTAGCGAACGCGAATCATATGAACATGATGAAAACTAGCTTGACAGAAATTCCCATGTGTCCTCGGGAGCGCTTCACCTCCTATAAGAGTTTGTCCAGGCTTGTCCCTTGATTCAGAAGGGATTGGGCCATCTTGCTGCACCTTTGTTACTATTGTTACTTGCTACTTGCTACGAATAATCTTATCACACAACTATGTGTTACCGATAATTTCAGTGCTTGCAGAGAATACCTTGCTAAAAACCACTTGTCAGATCCTTCTGCTCCTCGTTGGGTTTGACACTCTTACTTATTGAAAGGACTATGATAGACCCCCTACACTTGTGGGTCAGCAAGAATCTTTTCTGGCGCCGTTGCCGGGGAGTGAAGCGCCTTTGGTAAGTGGAATTTGGTAAGGAAACATTTATATAGTGTGCTGAAATTTATTATCACTTGTCACTATGGAAACTAATCCTTTGAGGAGCTTGTTCGGGGTATCTTTAGATCGAACAGAAGCACAAGGAGTTGCTCCTCAACCTGCTGCACCTACTGAAAATATTTGTTGTGAAATTCCTTCGGGTATGCTAGAGCAACTGTTGGCTAATCCTTTTACACGAGATGGAACATCACATCCCGACTTGCATCTAATCTACGTAGATGAAGTTTGTGGTTTATTTAAGCTTGCAGGTTTGCCCGAGGATGAGGTCAAGAACAAGGTCTTTCCCTTATCTTTGGGGGATAAAGCATTGACATGGTATAGGCTATGTGATGATACTGGATCATGGAAGTACAACCGATTGAAATTGGAATTTCATCAAAAGTTTTATCCTATGCATTTGGTACGTCGTGATCGGAATTATATCTATAATTTTTGGCCTCGTGATAGAGAAAGTATCGCTCACGCTTGGGGGAGGCTTAAATCAATGTTATATTCATGCCCCAACCATGAGCTCTCGAGAGAAATTATTATTCAGAACTTCTATGCTCGGCTTTCTCATGATAATCGCACCATGCTTGACACTTCTTGTACCGATTCTTTTATGAAGAGAGATATTGACATCAAATGGAATTTATTGGAAAGAATTAAACGAAAATCTTAAGATTGGGAGGTTGATGAAGGTAAGGAGTCAGGTATGAATCTTAAGTTCGATTGCGTTAAATCCTTTGTCGAAACAAATGCTTTTTGTGATTTTAGCGCTAAATATGGACTTGACTCTGAGATAGTAGCTTCATTGTGTGAATCATTTGCTGCTCATATTGATCTCCCTAAAGAGAAGTGGTTTAAATATCATCCTCCCTTAGAATTCAATGTAGTTAAACCCAATCCAGTTGAAGAGAAAGTCATTGCTTATAATGATCCTATTGTTCCTAGTGCTTACATTGAGAAACCACCTTTCCCTGTTAGAATAAAGGATCATTCTAAAGCTTCAACTGTGATACGTAGGGGATACATTAGAACACCTACACCCCCTGAGAAAATTAGAGTTGAACCTAGCATTGCCATTATCAAAGATCTCCTGTCCAACAATGTTGATGGCCACGATATTCACTTCTGCGAAGATGTTGCTAGAATTGCTAAACCTCATGCTAGAGACAAACATAGGCCTGTTGTTGGCATGCCTGTTGTTTCTATTAAGATAGGAGATCATTGTTATCATGGTTTATGTGACGTGGGTGCTAATGTTAGTGCAATACATCAATCTTTATATGATGAAATTAAAGACGAGATTGCACGTGTCGAGATAGAACCTATTGATGTCACTATTCAGCTTGCCAATAGAGATACTATCTGCCCTTTGGGAATTGTTAGAGATGTTGAAGTCTTGTGTGGTAAAACTAAGTATCCTGCTGATTTTGTCGTTCTTGCTACCACACAAGATAGCTTTTGTCCCATCATATTTGGCAGACCTTTCCTCAATAATGTCAATTCTCATCTTGATTGTGAGAAGCAAACTGTCACTGTTGGCTTTGAAGGTGTGTCACATGAGTTCAATTTCTCCAAGTTTGGTAGACAACCTCATGAAAAAGAGTTGTCTAGTAAGGATGAAATTATTGCCCTAGCTTCTATTGCCGTGCCTCCTACTGATCCTTTAGAGCAATACTTGCTTGAGCATCAAAATGATATGCATATGGATGAAAGGAATGAGATAGATAGAGTTATCTTTGAACAACATCATATCCTTAAGAATAATTTGCTTGTTGAACTGCTTGGAGATCCACCCCCACCAAAGGGTGATCCTGTGTTCGAGCTTAAACAGTTACCTGATACTCTTAAGTATGCTTATCTTGATGAAAAAGAGATATATCATGTTATAATTAGTGATAGCCTCTCAGAGCATGAAGAAAAGAAGTTACTAAAAACTCTGAGGAAGCACCGTGCTGCTATTGGATATACTATTGACGATCTTAAGGGCATTAGTCCCACTCTATGCTAGCACAAAATTAAAACCGATCCTGATTCCAAACCAGTTGTTGATCATCAACGGAGATTAAATCCTAAGATGAAAGAGGTAGTAAGAACAGAAATACTAAAGCTCCTGGAAGCAGGTATTATCTATCATGTTGCTCATAGTGATTTGGTAAGTCTGATGCATTGCGTCCCTAAGAAGGGAGGTATTACCGTTGTCCCTAATGATAAAGATGAATTGATCCCACAGAGGATTATTACTGGTTATAGGATGGTGATTGATTTTAGGAAATTGAATAATGCCACTAGGAAAGATCATTACCCTTCGCCTTTTATTGACCAAATGCTAGAAAGATTGTCTAAACACACACACTTCTTCTTTCTAGATGGTTATTCTGATTTCTCCCAAATACCTGTTGCGCAATCTGATCAGGAGAAAACCACTTTTACCTGCCCTTTCGGTACCTTTGCTTACATACGTATGCCTTTTGGCTTATGTAATGAACCTGCTACCTTTCAAAGATGTATGATGGCTATATTCTTTGACTTTTGTGAAAATATTGTTGAGGTTTTCATGGATGACTTCTCCGTTTAAGGGTCTTCTTTTGATGATTGCCTCAGGAACCTTGATCGAGTTTTGCAGAGATGTAAAGATACCAACCTTGTCTTGAATTGGGAGAAGAGCCACTTTATGGTTAATGAAGGCATCAGGACATAAAATTTCTGAAAGAGGTATTGAAGTCTATAAGGCTAAGGTTGATGCGATCGAGAAAATGCCATGCCCTACAAATATCAAAGGTATAAGAAGTTTCCTTGGTCATGCTGGTTTCTATAGAAGGTTCATTAAGGACTTTTCTAAGATTTCTAGGCCTCTTAACAATCTCTTGCAAAAGGATATTCCTTTTGTTTTTGACGATGATTGTGAGGAAGCCTTTGAAATACTTAAGAAGGCCTTGATAACTCCACCTATTGTCCAACCACGTGACTGGAACTTACCTTCTGAAATTATGTGTGATGATAGTGACTATGCTGTTGGTGCTGTTCTAGGACAAAGAGTTGATAAGAAGTTGAATGTTATTCACTATGCTAGTAAAACTCTAGACAGTGCCCAAAGAAACTATGCTACTACTGAAAAGGAATTTTTAGCAGTCGTGTTTGCATGTGAAAAGTTCAGATCTTACATTGTTGATTCCAAGGTTACTATTCACACCGAGCATGCGGCTATTAAGTACCTCATGGAAAAGAAAGATGCTAAACCTAGACTTATCAGATGGGTTCTCTTGCTACAAGAATTTGATTTGCATGTTGTTGATAGGAAGGTTGCTGAGAACCCCGTAGCAGATAACTTGTCTAGGTTGGAGAATGTTCTTGATGACCCACAACCTATTGATGATAACTTTCCTGATGAGCAATTGAATGTCATCAATGCTTCACGTAGTACACCGTGGTATGCTGATTATGCAAATTATATCGTTGCCAAATATATACCACCTAGTTTCACATACCAGCAAAAGAAGAAATTCTTCTTTGATTTGAGACATTACTTCTGGGATGATCCTCACCTTTATAAGGAAGGAGTAGATGGTGTTATTAGACGTTTTGTACCTGAGCATGAACAGGGACAGATCCTACATAAGTGTCACTCCGAGGCTTACGGAGGACACCATGCAGGAGATAGAACTGCACACAAGGTATTGCAATCCGGTTTCTATTGGCCTACCCTCTTCAAGGATGCCCGTAAGTTTGTCTTGTCTTGTGATGAATGTCAAAGAATAGGTAATATCAGTAAACGTCAGGAAATGCCCATGAATTACTCACTTGTTATTGAACCATTCGATGTTTGGGGTTTTGATTATATGGGACCTTTTCCAAAGTCCAACGGGTATACTCATATCCTAGTTGCGGTTGATTACGTTACTAAGTGGGTAGAAGCTATCCCAACTAGTAGTGCTGATCACAACACTTCTATTAGGATGCTTAAAGAAGTTATTTTCCCTAGATTTGGAGTCCCTAGATATTTGATGACTGATGGTGGTTCACATTTTATTCATGGTGCTTTCCGTAAAACGCTTGCTAAGTATGATGTCAACCATAGAGTTGCATCTCCCTATCATCCTCAGTCCAGTGGTCAAGTAGAGCTAAGTAATAGAGAGATTAAACTGAAACTGCAAAAGACTGTTAATAGGTCTAGAAAGAATTGGTCTAAGAAGCTTGATGATGCACTGTGGGCTTATAGAACTGCTTATAAGAATCCCATGGGCATGTCTCCGTACAAAATGGTTTACGGTAAAGCATGTCATTTACCTCTTGAGCTAGAGCATAAGGCTTATTGGGCAATCAAAGAGCTCAACTTTGATTTCAAACTTGCTGGTGAGAAGAGGTTATTTGATATTAGCTCACTTGATGAATGGAGAGCTCAGGCATATGAAAATGCCAAGTTGTTTAAAGAAAAAGTTAAGAGGTGGCATGATAAAAGGATACAAAAACGTGAGTTCAATGTAGGTGATTATGTCTTGCTATACAATTCTCGTTTAAGATTTTTTGCAGGCAAGCTTCTCTCTAAATGGGAAGGTCCTTACATTGTTGAGGAAGTATATCGTTCAGGTGCCATCAAGATCAACAACACGGAAGGTAATTTTCTGAGAGTGGTAAATGGGCAAAGAATCAAGCATTATATCTTAGGTACTCCCATAAATGTTGAAAGCAATGTTATTAATACCATAACTCCAGAGGAGTACATAAGGGATATTTATCAGCCTGTTTCAGACTCCAAAAACGAAGAGGTATGTGATTTGGTAAGTGAACCGACTCCAAAACTTTTCCAGTAGCAATTTTTCTCCGTTTTGGAATTTTTAGAAAAATAGAAAAAATTAAAGTAGTCCGGAAAGCGTACGAGGAGGCGACAAGCGTGCCAGGCGCGGCCTACCCCCCTAGCCGCGTCTGGGTGGCTTGTGGGTACCTCGTGTGTCTCCCAAACTCTGTTTTCTTGCGGAGTACTCCTTTTGGTTGGGAAAAATTCATTATATATTCTCCCGAAAGGTCTGACCCTCGTATCACGCAAATATCCTCTGTTTTCGTTTCGAGCCTGTTTCTGCCATAGATTTAGGGCAAGATGTCTTCTCAAGATTCAGAGGGGGAGAGCTATGTGGCCGATTACCTTGCTAACCCCAAGGTCTATGGGGACTTGGATCATTATGGTTGGACCACTGATGAGGAAGAAGATTATGATCCCAAGGGGAAGGAAGGAACAAGTTCCGATGAAGAGGAGGCTCCTCTACCCCAACCTGGAGACACACATGTGGAGTTCAAGAAGTCGAGCCTCCCTGACTCAAGGTAGAAGCCTAAGATTTTGTTTATCCCTTCTCGCCTTTTGCAGGAGAGTAAGCAAGAATTATGCCAAAGGGTGTTGAGGATTGAAGAGGAAATTAACGATCTGAAGGAGCAGAATTTTGTGCTCAAGAGGAAATTAAACAAGTTCAAGACCTCCGCAACAACTCCACCACCATCACCTTTGAAGGAAGACAACTAAGCACGGGTATGGGAAATCCCTTTGGCTTGTGCCAAGCTTGGGGGAGTTACCCCGGTATCGTATCACCATCACATCTTTTGCCTTTACCTTTTTCTTAGTTTTATCCTTTTTGGTTTTATCTTTCTCTAGTAGAATAAAGTTCTTAGTGTTCTAGGCTTGAGTTTTGCTTTGTGTCACCCCCAATGTATTCGAGCTCATGAGTCATATAATAAAGAGTGTTTTAGTTAAGGGCCTTGCCTCATGCCATGATCTAAAGAAAAGAATGATAAAAGAACAAAAGCATGAAAGATCATGTAATGATCTTATGGGAAGTGATGACTTCACATATAAAAAGAATGATGATTGAAACTTGTTGTCGGTGGACAAACGTAGACCTTGGTCATTGCTGCAATTAATAGGAAGTAATAAAGAAGGAGAGGTTCACATATAAATATATAATCTTTGACACCGTCTATGATTGTGAACACTCATTAAACTATTACATGCTTAGAAGTAGATGTTGGACAAGGAAGACAACATAATGAATTATGTTTGCTTGGTTCCGAACAATGTTATACGACTAGAGATCCCTTAGCATGTGATGCTTGCTTCCACCTCATATCAGCCAAAACTTCTGCACTAAGTAGAGATACTACTTGTGCATCCATAAACCTTCAACCCAGTTTTGCCATGAGAGTCCACCATACCTACCTATGGATTGAAGAAGACCCTTGAAGTAAGTTGTCATCGGTGCAAGCAATAAAAATTACTCCCTAAATATGTATGATCTATTAGTGTATGGAAAATAAGCTTTGTACGAACCTGTGATGAGGAATACATAAAAGTGACAAACTGCATAATAAAGTTCTTTATCACATGAGACAATATAAAGTGACGTTCCTCCAGACTAAGAGGTCACACATCGAAACCTCAAAAGCGCATGACAACCTATGCTTCCCTCCGCGAAGGGCCTATCTTGTACCTTTACTTTTTGTCCTTAAAATAGTCATGGTGATCGACACCAATTCCTTATTTCGCCATTATCTTGGCCAACGTCATGTGCTAGGGAAAGATCTATATTCATATGTAAACTTGGAAGTAAGTATTCATGAATTATTATTGTTGACATTACCCTTGAGGTAAGTAGTTGGGAGGATAAACTATAAACCCCTATCTTTCTCTGTGTCCAACTGAAACTTTGATCTCATGAGTAGCACATGAGTTTTTGCAATTGTAGAATACGAAAGGATGATTGAGTATGTGGATTTGCTTTACAAGCTCTTATTTGACTCTTTCCGACGTTATAATAAATTGCAATTGCTTCAATGACTAAAGGCTATTGGTTGTTAATTCTCAATAAGGTTCTTGATCCATACTTTACTTTGTGAAGGAATTATCACTTTAGCATAAGAGATTATATGATGATATTGTTGTTCTAATTATGATCATGATGCATGCATGTCCGTATTTTGTTCTTTCGACACCTCTATCTCTAAACATGTGGGCATATTTATTGATCTCGGCTTCCGCTTGAGGACAAGCGAGGTCTAAGCTTGGGGGAGTTGATACGTCCATATTGCATCATCCTTTTATGTTGATATTTATCGCTTTATGGGTTGTTATTACACTTCACGGTACAATACTTATGCCTTTTCTCTCTTATTTTATAAGGTTTACATGAAGAGGGAGAATGCCGGCAGCTGGAATTCTAGTCTAAAAAAGGAGCAAGTTTGAGATACCTATTCCAGCAACTCCAAAAGCCGTGAAAATCAACGAGGAATTATTTTGGAATTTACAAAAAATATTGGACGGAAGAAGTACCAGAGGGGAGCCACCACGAGGCCACAAGCCTGCCACGCGCGGCCTAACCCCTGGTCACGCCTAGGTGGCTTGTGGGCCCCCTGTTGCCCCTCCGGCTCCCATCTTTTGCTATAAGGAGGGTTTCATTCTAGAAAAAAATCAAGAGGAGGCTTTCAGGAGGATTCGCCTCCGCCACGAGGCGGAACTTGAGCAGAACCAATCTAGAGCTCCGACAGGGCCGTCCTGCCGGGGAAACTTCCCTCCCGGAGGGGGAAATCGTCGCCATCGTCATGACCAACACTCCTCTCATCGGAGGGGACTCATCACCATCAACATCTTCATCAGCACCATCTCATCTCCAAACCCTAGTTCATCTCTTGTAACCAATCTCCGTCTCGCGACTCTGATTGGTACTTGTAAGGTTCCTAGTAGTGTTAATTACTCTTTGTAGTTGATGCTAGTTGGATTACTCGGTGGTAGATCATATGTTCATATCCTTGATGCTATTCAATACCTCTCTGGTCATGAACATAATTATGCTTTGTGAGTAGTCACTTTTGTTCCTGAGGACATGGGATAAGTCTTGCTATAAGTAGTCATGTGAATTTGGTATTCCTTCGATATTTTGATGCGTTGTATGTTGTCTCTCCTCTAGTGGTTTTATGTGAACGTCGACTACATAACACTTCACCATTATTTGGGCCTAGATGAAGGCATTGGGAAGTAATAAGTAGATGATGGGTTGCTAGAGTGACAGAAGCTTAAACCCTAGTTTATGCGTTGCTTTGTAAGGGGATGATTTGGATCCACTAGTTTAATGCTATGGTTAGACTTTGTCTTAATTCTTCTTTCGTAGTTGCGGATGCTTGCGAGAGGGGTTAATCATAAGTGGGATGTTTGTACAAGTAAGGGCAGCACCCAAGCACCGGTCCACCCACATATCAAACTATCAGAGTAGCGAACGCGAATCATATGAATATGATGAAAACTAGCTTGACAGAAATTCCCATGTGTCCTCGGGAGCGCTTCACCTCCTATAAGAGTTTGTCCAGGCTTGTCCCTTGCTACAAAAGGGATTGGTCCATCTTGCTGCACCTTTGTTACTATTGTTACTTGCTACTTGCTACAAATCATCTTATCACACAACTATCTGTTACCGATAATTTCAGTGCTTGCAGAGAATACCTAGCTGAAAACCACTTGTCAGATTCTTCTGCTCCTCGTTGGGTTCGACACTCTTACTTATCGAAAGGACTATGATAGATCCCCTACACTTGTGGGTCATCAGATACATAGACAAAACACTGTCCCTCGTAAGCCTCTAGTTGACTAGCTCGTGATCAAAGATGGTCAAGGTTTCCTAACCATAGACAAGTGTTGTCACTTGATAACGGGATCACATCAATAGGAGAATCATGTGATGGACAAGACCCAAACTATGAACGTAGCATATTGATCGTGTCGTTTTATTGCTATTGTTTTTTGCGTGTCAAGTATTTGTTGCTATGACCATGAGATCATATAACTCACTGGCACCGGAGGAATACCTTGTGTGCATCAAATGTCACAACGTAACTGGGTGACTATAAAGGTGGTCTACAGGTATCTCCGAAGGTGTCCGTTGAGTTAGTATGGATCAAGACTGGGATTTGTCACTCTGTGTGACGGAGAGGTATCTCGGGGCCCACTCGGTAATACAACATCACACACAAGCCTTGCAAGCAATGTGACTAAGTGTAAGTCACGGGATCTTGTATTACGGAACGAGTAAAGAGACTTGCTGATAACGAGATTGAAATATGTATGCGGATACCGACGATCGAATCTCGGGCAAGTAGCATACCAAAGGACAAAGGGAATGGCTTACGGGATGATATGAATCCTTGACATTGAGGTTCAACCGATAAGATCTTAGGAGAATATGTAGGATGCAATATGGGCATCCAGGTCCCGCTATTGGATATTTACCAAGGAATGCCTCGGGGCATGTCTACATAGTTCTCGAACCCGTAGGGTGTGCAGACTTAAGGTTCGATGATATTTTAGTATAGTTGAGTTATATGTGTGATTACCGAATGTTGTTCGGAGTCCCGGATGAGATCACGTACGCCACGAGGGTTTCCAGAATGGTTCGGAAATGAAGCGGAAATCGTTTTCAACAAAGGATGGGAATTTGGCCGAGAAAGGACGATTGAGTTCCTACTTGGAAATTTCCATAATGTAGATCTTCCACATAAGGTGCCCGTCAGAAAGAAGAAAGCGGGTTTGGATTGATATATAGGATGGCTTCATTTGGTTACCGGAAGGTTTTCGGGCATTACTGGGAATGTACCGGGAGTGACGAATGGGTTCCGGAAGTTCACCTGGAGGGGCGCAACCCACCCCGGGGAAACCCAACGGCCCTAGGGGTGGCGCACCAGCCCTTAGTGGTCTGATGGGACAGCCCAAGAGGGCCTTGGTGCCAAGGAAAGAAAAACCAAAGAAAAATAAAAAATGAGGTGGGAAGGAAGAGAAGGACTCCACTTTCCAATCCTAATTGGAGTAGGATTGGAGTAGGACTCCTCCTCTCCCTTGGCCGGTGCACCCTTGAGGGCTTGGCCCTCAAGGCAAGCCTCCTCCCCTCCCTCCTATATATAGTGGTGATTTAGGGCTGATTTGAGACAACTTTTGCCACGTGCAACTCAGATCTAGACACCATAGTTCTTCCTCTAGATCGTATTTCTGTGGAGCTCGGGCGGAGCCCTGCAGGAGTAGATCGTCACCACCACCGGAGCGCCATCACGCTCCCGGAGAACTCATCTACTTCTCCGTCTTGCTTGCTGGATCAAGAAGGCCGAGACCATCATCGAGATGTACATGTGCTGAACGCGGAGGTGCCGTCCGTTCGGCACTGGATCGGAACGGACCGTGGGACGGATCGAGGGAAGGTTCGTGGGACGGTTCGAGGGGCGGATCAAGGGACGTGAGGACGTTCCACTACATCAACCGCATTTCATAATGCTTCCTGCTGTGCGATCTACAAGGGTACGCAGATCCAAATCTCCTCTCGTAGATGGACATCACCAGGATAGGTCTTCGTGTGCGTAGGAATTTTTTTGTTTTCCATGCAACGTTCCCCAACAGCCCCTGCGTCGCGTTGCGCACTCAAAAGCCGCCATCGCACACCGCTACTGTGGCTCTCTCCAACGCGGCCTCAAGTCCAAAGTATGAAAAGAAAAAGGGGAGCCTGGACAAAGAAGAAAGGGTGAGTCCGGCTCGATGGAAGCTACCATGATAGTTGCTGCTCACGTCAAGATCAATCTAGCTTTTTGAAAAAATACAACGGCATCACAACAGCAGGGAAAGCTGAAGGAGTTTGGTCATCACTACTTTTTATGTAAAGTATGATCTGCTACCTCTTGAGCTTGCCTTGGTTTTTCCCTTGAAGAGGAAAGGGTGATGCAGCACAGTAGCAGTAAGTATTTATCTGAGTTTTAGAACCAAGGTATCAATCCATTAGGAGTATCAAGACAAGTCTCCAAAGTACATGCGCAAAAACAAACAAACTTGGACCCAACGATATAAAGGGGTTGTCAATCCCTTCACGATTAATTGCAAGGTGAGATCTGAAGGTAGAAAGTGCAACAAAGTAAAAGTGTAGAGCTGAAAATATGATGTGAAGTAGACCCGGGGGCCATAGTGTTCACTAGAGGCTTCTCTCATGATAGCAAATATTACGGCGGGTGAACGAATTAGTGTCGAGCAATTTATAGAACCGCGCAAAGTCATGATGATACCTAAGGCAATGATCATACATATAGGCATCACGTCCGAGACAAGTAGACTGATACTTTCTACATCTACTACTATTACTCCACACATCGACCGCTATCCAGCATGCATCTAGTGTATTAAGTTCATAACAAACGGAGTAACACCTTAAGCAAGATGACATGATGTAGAGGGATAAATTCATGCAATAGATATAAATCCCATATTTTTACCCTTGATGGAAAGAACACGATGCGTGCCTCGCTACCCCTTCTATCACTGGGTGAGGACACTCCACGGTATGAACCCAAAACCAAGCACTTCTCCCATTGCAAGAATTATAGATCGAGTTGGCCAAACGAAACCCACAACTCGAAGAGAATTACAAGGATACAAAATCATGCATATAAGAGATCAGAGAAGACTCAAATAATATTCATAGATAATTGGATCATAAATCCACAATTCATCGAATCTCGGCAAACACACCGCAAAAGAAGATTACATCGGATAGATCTCCATGAAGATCATGGAGAACTTTGTATTGAAGATCTAAGAGAGAGAAGAAGCCATCTAGCTACTAGCTATGGACCCGAAGGTCTGTGGTGAACTACTCACGCATCATCCGAGAGGCAATGGTGTTGATGAAGAAGCCCTCCGTATCCGAATCCCCCCTCCGACAGGGCACCAGAACGTGCCCCAGATGGGATCTTGCGGAGACAGAAGCTTGCGGCCGCGGAAAAGTATTTTCGTGGCTCTGTGTGGCAGTTTCAGATTTTTGGCGAATTTATAGGCGGAAGAAGTAGGGCAAAGGTGCCACGGGGGGCCCACAAGCCTGCTAGGCGCGCCCCCAGGCCGCGCCTAGGGGGATTGTAACCTCCCCTGGGGTCCTTTGCCTTGGTTCTCAAGTCCCGTGCGTATCTTCTGTTATGGAAAAATCATCCCGCAGGTTATATTCCGTTTGGACTCCGTTTAATATTCTCCTCTGAAAAAGGTCAAAAACATGGGAAAAACAGAAACTGGCACTTGGCATTGAGTTAATTGGTTAGTCCCAAAACAGATGTAAAATAGCATATTCATGCATACAAAACATCCAAAGTTGACAAGATAATAGCATGGAACCATAAAAAATTATAGATACGTTGGAGACGTATCAAGCATCCCCAAGCTTAACTCCTTCTCGTCCTCGAGTAGGGAAGTGATAAAGACTGAATTTTTGATGTGGAATGCTACCTAACATATTTGTCCTTTGTAACTTCTTTCTTGTGACATGAATGTTCAGATCCGTAAGATTCAAAACAATAGTTTACTATTGACATGAAAACAATAATACTTCAAGCAAACTAGCAAGGCAATCATGAACTTTTGAAATAACAAGGCCAAAGAAAGTTATCCCTACAAAATCATATAGTGTGGCTATGCTCCATCATCCCCACACAACGAATTTAAATCATGCACAACCCCGGTATTGGCGAAGTAATTGTTTTCACACTCTTACTTCCTCAAACTTTTTCAACTCTCACGCAATACATGAGCGTGAGGCATGGATATAGCACTTAAGGTGGAATAGAGTGTGGTGGATGTTGTGAGGCAAAAAGGAGGAGATGGTCACATCGACTTGGCGTATCAATGGACTATGGATATGCCCATCAATAGATATCAATGTGAATGAGTAGATATTACCATGCGACGAATGCACTTAGAGCTATAAGTGTGTGAAAGCTCAAAAGGAAAACTAGTGGGTGTGCTCCCAACTTGCTTGCTCACGAAGACCTAGGGAAATTTTGAGGAAGCCCATCATTGGAATATACAAGCCAAGTTATATAATGAAGATTACCACTAATATATGGAAGTGTCAAAACAAGAGACTCTCTATCATGAAAACATGGTGCTATTTTGAAGCACAAGTGTGGAAAAAGATAGTAGCATTGTCCCTTCTCTCTTTTTCTCTCTTTTTTTGTTTGGGCTCTTTGGCTTCTTTTCAAAACATTTTGGTGGGCATCTTTGGCCTCTTTTTATTTTTTATTTTTGTATTTCCTTACATGGGACAATGCTCTAATAATGATGATCGTCACACTTTTATTTACTCACAGCTCAATGCTCAGAACATTGATGACTCTATAGGAAATGCCTCCGGCAGTGTACCGGGATGTGCAACGATCTAGCTTGGCGTATGACGTTGAAACATCTCGCTAGCTATCTTACGATCATGCAATGGCAATATGAAAGTGACGGCACAAGTCATGAGACGGAACGGTGGGAGTTGCATGGCAATATATCTCGGAATGGCTATGAAAATGCCATAATAGGTAGGTATGGTGGCTGTTTTGAGGAATGTATATGGTGGGTTTGTGCACCGGCGAAAGTTGCGCGACACTAAAGAGGCTAGCAATGGTGGAAGTGAAAGTGCATCTATACCATGGACTCACATTAGTCATGAAGAACTCATATACTTATTGCGACAGTTTTATTAGTAATCAAAACAAAGTGCTAAACGCATACTCCTAGGGGAAGGGTTGGTAGGTGTTAACCATCGCGCGATCCCGACTGCAACACAAAGGATGGCAATCAATAAATCAATTATGCTCCGACTTCCTAACATAGCGGTTCACCATACGTGCATGCTACGGGAATCACTAACCTCAACACAAGTATTTCTAGATTCACAACACCCTACTAACATAACTCTAATATTACCAAATCCATATCTCAAAACTAATTGTGAGGAATAAAACTTCTCTTACTAATTAATGCACTTGAATTATGGAAGTTTTTATTGTATCCTCTTTGGATGCCTATCATCTTCAGGACTACTTTCATAGCACAAGCCAATTACCAAGTTACTTAAAGAGAGCACTCTCAAAAATATATAAGTGAAGATCGAGAGTTTTTATTTCTCCAAAATATGACACCGCCATGCTTTAAAAAGATCTAAGTGAAGCACTAGAGCAAAGTTATCTAGCTCAAAAGATATAAGTGAAGCACATGCGAGCTAAATTGCCTAACTCAAAAGATATAAGTGAAGCTCAATGAGTATTCTAGCAAATTCACGATGAGTGCATGTGTCTCTCAAAAAGGTGTGCAACAAGGATGATTGTGACTCAACAAAAATAAAAGACTCCTATAATACACGACGCTCCAAGCAAAACACATATCATGTGGTGAATAAAAATATAGCTCCAAGTAACGTTATCGATGTATTGAAGACGAAAGAGGGGATGCCTTTCCGGGGCATCCCCAAGCTTAGGCTTTTTGGTGTCCTTGAATTGGCTTGGGATGCCTTGGGCATCCACAAGGTTGAGCTCTTTCGACTCTTTATCCCATCGTCCATGAGAACATCACCAAAACTTGAAAACTTCACAACACAAAACTTAAACAGAAACTCGTGACATCATTAGCATAAGAAAACAAACTACCAACTCATTAGGTACTGTAGAAAACTTGATTTCTATTTAGATTGATGTTATATTACTATATTCTCACTTTTCCATGGCTAGTACCCCCCGATACTATCCATAGTTTCATCAAAATAAGCAATCAACACAACAAAAACATAATCTGTCAAAAACAAACCAGTCTGTAGCAATCTGTATACTTCGTATACTTCTCGTATCTCAAAAATTCTGAAACGTTGTGACAATTAGGGAAATTGGCATATCAACCAGCAGAAAAAAGAATCACCTCAAAATCTCTTTATGGATAGGAATTAAAAATAATTTCGTGAGCGCAAAGTTTCTGTCTTTTTCAGCAAGATCAAACAACCATCACCAAAACTAGTCATAATGGTTTTACTTGGCTCAAACACAAAAAGAAACACAAAAAAAAAATCATAACAGAATTATGATGGCGTGGACACAACAAAACAGAAAGCAAAAAAGCAGAGATAAATGCATTGGGTTCCCTCCCAACAAGCACTATTGTTTAACGCCCTTAGCTAGGCATAAGGCGATAGAATCAAGTATCGTCGTCTTTGGTGCTCAAACCATAAGTAGCCCGCATCATGGATTCATAAGGCAATCTTATTTTCTTCCTAGAAAAGTCTTCCATGCCCTTCTTTAATGGAAATTTAAATCTAATATTCCCTTCCTTCATATCGATGATAGCACCAACAGTCCTAAGGAAAGGTCTACCAAGAATGATGGGACATGTCGGATTGCAATCAATATCAAGCATAATGAAATCTACGGGTACATAGTTCCTATTTGCAATAATAAGAACATCATTGATCCTTCCCATAGGTTTCTTAACAGTAGAATCCGCAAGATGCAAATTAAGAGAGCACTCATCAATCTCATTGAAGCCTAGAACATCACATAAAGACTTTGGAATAGCGGAAACACTAGCACCCAAATCACACAAAGCATTGCATTCATAGTTTTTAATCTTGATTTTGATATTAGGTTCCCACCCATCATGAAGTTTTCTAGGAATAGAAACTTCCAACTCAAGTTTCTCTTGAAGAGATTTCATCATAGCATCAACGATATGATCGGTAAAGGCCTTATTTTGGCTATAAGCGTGTGAAGAGTTCAGCATGGATTGCATCAAGGAAATACATTCAATCAAAGAGCAACTATCATAATTGAATTCCTTGAAATCCAAAGTAGTAATTTCATTAACTAGCAAACAAGGTACAAGGGTATATCATTTGGATCTAGAGGAGCACCTTTACTAGCAAACAATTTCATTAACTCATCCATCTTAGCACTCAAAGAGTTAATTTCTTCTATAGCATGCACTTTTTTACTAGTAGGTGACCTTTCAGTGTGACATTGAGAATAGTTTGTCATGATATTGTCTAGGAGTTTTGTGGCTTCTCCTAATGTGATTTCCATGAAAGTTCCACTGTAGGCGGAATCCAAGATATTTCTAGAAGCAAAATTCAAACCAGCATAGAAGATTTGTATAATCATCCAAAGACTCAAGCCATGAGCGGGACAATTTCTAATCATCAATTTCATTCTCTACCAAGATTGTGAAACATGTTCATGATCAAGTTGCTTAAAATTCATGATATAATTATGGAGAGAGATAATCTTAGCCAGTGGAAAAATACTTGGATACATAAGCATCTTTACACTTGTTCCAAGAATCAATACTATTTTTGGGCAAAGATGAAAATCAGGTTTTTGCTCGATCTCCCAATGAGAACGGAACTAGCTTCAATTTAATCACATCATTATCCACATCTTTCTTATTTTGCATATCGCATAACTCAATGAAGGTATTAAGATGGGATGCGGCATCTTCACTAGGAAGGCCAAAAAATTGCTCTTTCACAACAAGATTCAGCAAAGCAGCATTGCTTTCATATAATTCGGCACTAGTGGCGGGAGCAATCGGAGTACTAATAAAATCATTATTGTTAGTATTCAAGAACTCACACAATTTGGTGTTTTCAGTCATGGTGACTTCAGCAAGCAGACAAGCACACAGGCAAACAGAAAGCAAGCGAGAGAAAAGAGCGAACCAAAAAGGCAAATATTTTTGTAAATTTTTGTTTTTCAGAAGTGGGGGAGAGGAAAACGAGAGGCAAAAAAAGTAAATGCAAGAGATGAGTTTGCGACAGTTACTTGGATAAGCTTCACTTAGAATAGTCCCCAACGCTAGAAATTGACACGTTGAAGGGATACTATTCTTGACTTGATACTCCCCGGCAACAGTGCCCAAAATTCTTCTTGCTACCTCTTGATCTTGCATTGGTTTTTCCCTTGAAGAGGAAAGGGTGATGCAGCACAGTAGCAGTAAGTATTTCCCTCAGTTTGAGAACCAAGGTGTCAATCCAGTAGGAGTATCAAGACAAGTCTCCAAAGTACCTGCGCAAAAACAAACAAACTTGCACCCAATGCTATAAAGGGGTTGTCAATCCCTTCACGATTAATTGCAATGTGAGATCTGAAGGTGGAAAGTTCAACAAAGTAAAAGTGTAGAGCTTAAAGTATGATGTGAAGTAGACCCGGGGGTCATAGTGTTCACTAGAGGCTTCTCTCATGATAGCAAATATTACGGTGGGTGAACGAATTACTGTCGAGCAATTGATAGAACCGCACAAAGTCATGATGATATCTAAGGCAATGATCATACATATAGGCATCACGTCCGAGACAAGTAGACCGATACTTTCGGCATCTACTACTATTACTCCACACATCGACCTCTATCCAGCATGCATCTAGTGTATTAAGTTCGTAACAATCGGAGTAACGCCTTAAGCAAGATGACATGATGTAGAGGGATAAATTCATGCAATAGATATAAACCACATCTTTTTACCCTTGATGGCAACAACATGATGCATGCCTCGCTACCCCTTCTGTCACTGGGTGACGACATCGCACGGTATGAACCCAAAACCAAGTACTTCTCCCATTGCAAGAATTATAGATCAAGTTGGCCAAACGAAGCCCACAACTCGAAGAGAATTACAAGGATACAAAATCATGCATATAAGAGATCAGAGAAGACTCAAATAATATTCATTGATAATCTGATCATAAATCCACAATTCATCGGATCTCAACAAAGACACCGCAAAAGAAGATTACATCGGATAGATCTCCATGAAGATCATGGAGAACTTTGTATTGAAGATCCAAGAGAGAGAATAAGTCATCTAGCTACTAGTGATGGACCCGAAGGTCTGTGGTGAACTACTCACGCATCATCGGAGAGGCAATGGTGTTGATGAAGAAGCCCTCCATATCCGAATCCCCCCTCCTACAGGGCACCAGAACGTGCCCCAGACCGGATCTTCGGAGACAAAAGCTTGCGGAGACGGAAAAGTATTTTCATGGCTCTGTCTGACAGTTTCAGATTTTTTGGAGAATTTATAGGCGGAAGAAGTGGGGCAAATGATCCACGAGGGGGGGGGGCACAAGCCTGCTAGGCGCGGCCCCCAGGCCGCGCCTAGTGGGCTTGTGACCTCCCCCGGGGTCCTTTGCCTTGGTTCTCAAGTCCCGTGCGTATCTTTTGTTATGGAAAAAATCATTCCGCAGATTTTATTCCGTTTGGGCTCCGTTTAATATCCTCCTCTGAAAAAGGTCAAAAACACGGAAAAAATAGAAACTGGCACTTGGCACTGAGTTAATAGGTTAGTCCCAAAAAAAATATAAAATAGCATATTCATGCATACAAAACATCCAAAGTTGACAAGATAATAACATGGAACCATAAAAAATTATAGATACGTTGGAGACGTATCATGATCCAACACCAGTATCAGCACTCATCTGTCATCCAAATATAACATGTGCTATCTACTCCATTTATTTGTATAGCATATATTATTTTTTGCGAAAACAATTACTTTTGGCTTGTAATATTTTACTGTGTAGGACAATTGTTCATTTTAAAAAATGGCATCATATTGCGAGTACGAAGCTCGTGTCAATCAATGTCATGGGCGACTCACCATCTGTGCCGATTTACAATGACGCGACCAACTCTCACGTCTACGCGATCAAGGCGACTTACAATGACACGACCAACTTTCATGTCTGCGTGACTAAGAGAGCTTACAAGACATTGCCTTCGCGGTCTGGACAACATCAACCGCCGGTGCAGTGTACGCCAGTGCGAGCCGCCCACCAGACGCACCTGAGCCGCCGCCTCCGCTGCGTGGTTCATATAAAATATGCCAGAAGATTTTCTGTCGTTCATCCGTGAAAAACACATCAGGTGCTATTCATCTTATCTACTTTTTAGTACATGTTATTTGTCCAAGAACAATTTCTTTGGGCTGCAATATTTTTATGCAGGGGAATTCTTCATTACAAAAAGTGGCTTTATATCTCGTAGATGGAGCGGGTACCAGCATCTTTCTCCACTGGCTTATGCCATAGTCCAATACGAAGACTCTCAAGCCGCCCCCTTGAGGACTTAAGACTCGAAGGCTACACAGACATGGCTCGCCAGATCCAACCAAGCTAAATAATTCAAGAACCCCGGGTGATTACAGGGAAGATAACTCGACCCCGAGGGCTATTGCCTCATTGGCGGGCATTTTAAAGTCGCCCAAGAGGACGAGTCGCCACGATGCGTTGTTCAAACATGGGTGCCCAACTTAATTGGCGGGAAAATTAAAGGTCACCAAAGAGGACTAGTTGCCACGATGCGTAGTTCAAACATGGGTGTCCTGCCTTATTGGCAAAAAAATCATGGTTACACCTGCATGTTAGCATGATGCTACCCCGAACCCCGTGTACTCCGTTTCACGATAAGTCAATCCATACGGACCCTGACCTTATTCGGGTTAAAACATCGATTGGGTCATGTGGGAGCCGGCTTACAGAAAGCGAGGATACTCCATGGGCTATTAAGCCGCCTTCTTTGAAACATGGTTAAACCTGCCTGTCTGCGTGATGCTACTCCGAACCTCGTGTACTCTCGATACGTCAATCCACTTGGACCCTGAACTATCCAGGTTAAAACATAGATTCGGTAGTGAGTGCCAGCTTACAGAAAGAGAGGATAAACAAGTGGCTATCAAGCTAGTTTCATTGAAGTAATATTCAAGTTTCATAAACCAGCACTATTCTGTCATATACATGCAGCATCTTTCATTGCATCATGCATCATACATACATATCATGTCGGTCTTCAAATCGGGTCAAAGCATAAATTCTTGCAGGTGCAAATAAATCTTTGAAATAGCCATTTTGGTTGGATTTTCATCATGGTTTATCATAACCAGTGTTAGATGATTGGGGTTTTTAAGCCAGCTCAAAAGAATTGACTATTGTCGAAGAGATGCCCTATCACATATAATGTCGGGTCATCTAATTGACCGGCTCTTGGATTTCTTCAACTTGTGCTCTGTAGTAAACTACAACACTTCTGGATTTCTCAACCATATATTTGCTAGGTCACATTGCAACCACGACCAAGGATTTCTTTCATCACAAAGGTATCATGAGAGTGGATATGATTCTACAATGGAAGGAATAGTCCCAAGTCGCTGCAGGCACGCAACCCGACACTTGGGGGCTATATTATTCAAATAAAGATTACATCAAAGTATGAAAGTCCCATGTCACTGCAAGCATGCACCATGACCCATGGGGGATAATTCAAATTGCTCTTTCAAATCATCACATCATCATCAAACCAGGCTGCCTCAAGGAGATAAGCCAGCCTTGGGGGGCTATAG
This sequence comes from Hordeum vulgare subsp. vulgare, assembly GCF_904849725.1. Taxonomy (NCBI): domain Eukaryota; kingdom Viridiplantae; phylum Streptophyta; class Magnoliopsida; order Poales; family Poaceae; genus Hordeum; species Hordeum vulgare. The sequence goes on along the minus strand of NC_058521.1, from coordinate 41,084,143 downwards.
GTCGCTCTTTATTGAAATATGGATTCAAGGAAGAACCGGCTCATCGTTTTTATAATGACCCTACCCTTGGGGGCTACATCATATGATGTTTTATGTTCAAAGGAGAAGAACGTGGAAGTTCCGAGTCGCCGCAAGCAATCAACCCGACACTTGGGGGCTACTTGTTGGAAATATGCCCTAGAGGCAATAATAAATTGGTTATATTATATTTATTTATTCATGATAATCGTTTATTATCCATGTTGGAATTGTATTGATTGGAAACTCAAATACATGTGTGGATACATAGACAACACACTCTCCCTAGTGAGCCTCTAGTTGACTTGCTCGTTGATCAAAGATGGTCAAGGTTTCCTGACCATAGACAAGTGTTGTCACTTGATAACAGGATCACATCATTGGGAGAATGATGTGATGGACAAGACCCAAAACTATGAACGTAGCATATGATCGTGTCAGTTTATTGCTACTGTTTTCTGCATGTCAATGTATCTGTTCCTATGACCGTGAGATCATGCAACTCTCGGACACCGGAGGAATACCTTGTGGGTTATCAAACGTCGCAACATAACTGGGTGACTATAAAGGTGCTCTACAGGTATCTCCAAAGGTGTCTGTTGGGTTGGCATGGATCAAGACTGGGATTTGTCACTCCGTGTGACGGAGAGGTATCTCGGGGCCCACTCGGTAATACAACATCACAACAAGCCTTACAAGCAATGTGACTAAGGAGTTAGTTATGGGATCTTGTATTACATAACGAGTAAAGAGACTTGCCGGTAACGAGATTGAAATAGGTATGGAGATACCGACGATCGAATCTCGGGCAAGTAACATGCCGAAGGACAATGGGAACATCATACGGGATTAACTGAATCCCTGACATAGAGGTTCAACCGATAGAGATCTTCGTTGAATATGTGGGAGCCAATATGTACATCCAGGTCCCGCTATTGGTTATTGCTAGAGAGTGTCTCAGGTCATTTCTACATAGTTCCCGAACCCACAGGGTCTGCATACTTAAGGTTCGGTGACGTTTTTGTATAGTTGAGTTATATGTGCTGGTGACCGAAGTTTTTTTGGAGTCCCGGATGAGATCCCGGACGTCACGAGGGTTTCCGGAATGGTTCAGAAACGAAGATTGATATATAGGAAGTTGGTATTTGGATTCCGGAAGGTTTTCGGGCATTACCAGCAGTGTACGGGGAGTGACGAATGGGTTCCGGGGGCCCACCTAGTGGGCCTGTGATAGCTTGGCTTATTAGGGATGATAGACTACTCATATCAATAAGGAATTCCTTCTCTTTCGGGTGCCCATTCGAACAGAACTCCCAGGTTAAGCATGCTTAGCTTGGAGTAGTTCTAGGATGGGTGACCGACCGGGAAGTTGATGCCGCGTGCGCATGAGTGAGAACAAAGTGCGCACAAAAGACTAGTATTGATATGTGGGGCGAGTCTAGATCTCGCCAGGACTAACGACCGCCGGCGGGTGTGTCCGGGGCGTTACAGGGCCCACCACGCCCCAAGGGGTCCACATGAGTTTAGTGGATGCACAATAAGGCTTAATGGGCTGACAAGTCATCCAAGGAAAGCCCATGAGGAAAAAGGTGAAACATCCAAAAGAGGTGGGCAATTTAGGAAGGAGTCATAATCCAAGTGGGATTGGAGGAGGACTCCTCCCTCCTCCACTTTGGCCGAGCCAAGGAGGCTCTCCTTGAGCCTCAAGGCTAGCCCCTCCTTCCTCCTATATACTCCCTCCGTCCACAAATAAGTGTACATATAAATTTATACTTAGTCAAATTTTTAAAAAATTGACCAACTTTATAGAAAATAGTAGCAACATATATGGCATGAAAATGTTATATTTGAAAACTTCATCTAAAGACAAATCTATTGATACTAATTTAATGTTATAAATGCTAACAATTTTCTCAATAAAGTTAGTCAAAGTTCAACTAGTTTGACTGACAAAAAAGGAAAAAAGTACACTTATTACCGGACGGAGGGACTATACTAGAGGGTTTAGGGTTTTTTGAAATGCTCCACTTCGGCCGAGCCAAGGAGGCTCTCCTTGAGCCTCAAGGCTAGCCCCTCCCTCCTCCTGTATACTCCCTCCGTCCACAAATAAGTGTACGTAAAAATTTATACTTAGTCAAAATTTTAAAAATTTGACGAACTTTATAGAAAATAGTAGCAACATATATGGCATGAAAATGATATATTTGAAAACTTCATGTATAGACAAATCTATTGATACTAATTTAATGTCATAAATGCTAACACTTTTCTCAATAAAGTTAGTCAAAGTTCAACTAGTTTGACTGACAAAAAAGGAAAAAGTACACTTATTACCGGACGGAGGGAGTATACTAGAGGGTTTAGGGTTTTTTGAAAAACAACTTTGCCATGTGCAACCCTAAACCTCTACTTCGTAGTTCTTCCTCTAGATCGGATTTCTGCGGTGCTTAGGCGAAGCCCTGCAGGAATAGATCACCAGCACCACCGGCACGCCGTCACGCTACCGGGGAACTCATATGCATCCCCGTCTCTCTTGCTGGATCAAGAAGGCGGAGATCGTCATCGAGCTGTACGTGTGCGGAACGCGGAGGTGCCGTCCGTTCGGCACTTGATCGGGACAGATCGTGGGACGGATCGTGAGATGGTTCGTGGGATGGATCGTGAAGACATACCACTACATCAGCCGCGTTTATTAACACTTCCCGCTTAGCGATCTACAAGGGTATGTGGATCCGATATCCCTCTCGTAGATGATCATCACCATGATAGGTCTTCGTGTGCGTAGGAATTTTTTTGTTTCCCATTCAACGTTCCCCAACAGTGGCATCATGAGCTAGGTTCATGCGTAGATGATATCTCGAGTAGAACACAAAAGAGTTTGTGGGCGTTGATGTTCAATTTTCTGCCCTCCTTAGTCTTTTCTTAATTCGGCGGTATTGTTGTATTGAAGCAGCCCGGACCAACTTTACTCGTACGCTTACGAGAGACCAGTTTCATCGACTGACATGCAACCTGTTGCATAAAGATGACCGGCGGGTGTCTGTTACTTCAACTTTAGTTGAATCGAATTTGACCGAGGCGGTCCTTGGAGAAGGTTAAATAGCAATTTGCATATCACCGTTGTGGCTTTGCATAAGTAAGATGCGATCATACTAGATACCCATAGCAGCCACGTAAAACATGCAACAACAAATTAGAGGCCGTCTAACTTGTTTTTGCAGGGTATGCATGTGATGTGATATGGCCAAAGACATAATATGATATATTGGATGTATGAGATGATCATGTTGTAATAGTTAAATATCGACTTGCACGTCGATGCTACGACAACCGCAGGAGCCATAGGATTGTCTTTAAACTAACGTTTGTGCTTGCAGATGTGTTTACTATATTGCTAGGTAGTAGCTTTAGTAGTAATAGCATAGATAGCATGACAACCTCGATGGCGGCACAATGATGGAGATCATGATGATGGATATCATGGTGTGGCGCCGGTGACGATGAAGATCATGCCGGTGCTTTTGTGATGGAGATCAAGAAGCACAAGATCATGGCCATATCATGTCACTTATGATTTGCATGTGATGTTAATCCTTTTATGCACCTTATTTTGCTTAGAACGACGGTAGCATTATGAGATGATCTCTCACTAAAATTTCAAGACGAAATTGTATTCTCCCCGACTGACGAGCCTAGCATGTGCAGACATGGCCTCGGAACACAAGAGACCGAATGGTCGAGCATGAATCATATAGTTGATATGATCAACATGGAGATGTTCACCACTGAAACTATACTCAACTCACGTGATGACCGGACTTGAGTTAGTGGATTTGGATCATGTGCCACTCGAATGACTAGAGGGATGTATATTTTGAGTGGAAGTTCTTAAGTAATATGATTAATTGAACTAATTATCATGAACATAGTCAAAATGAATTTGCAAATTATGTTGTAGCTTGCGTTGTAGTTCTACCAATTTTTATATGTTCCTAGAGAAAATTTAGTTGAAAGATGATAGTAGCAATTATGCGGACTGGGTTCGTAAACTCAGGATTGTCCTCATTGCTGTGCATAAGGCTAATGTCCTTAATGCACCGCTCGGTGTGCTGAACCTCGAGCGTCGTGTGTGGATGTTGCGAGCATCTGACATACTTGTTTTTGATGATTGTGTGATAGTTCGGTGTGTAATGCTTAACGACTTAGAATTGAGGCCCCAAAGACGTTTTGAACGTCACGGAACATATGATATTTTCCAAGAGATGAAATTGGGATTTCATGCTCATGCCCTTGTTGAGAGGTATAAGACCTCCGACAAGATTCTTTGTCTACGAAGTAAGGGAGAATAAACTCAATCGTTGAGCATGTGCTCAGATTGTATGAGTGCTACAATCACTTGAATCGAGTGGGAGTTAATCTTCCACATGAGATAGTGATGGTTTTCCAAAGTCACTGCCACCAAGCTACTAGAGCTTCGTGATGAACTATAACATATCAGGGATAGATATGATGATCCTTGAGCTATTCGCGATGTTTGACACCACGAAAGTAGAAATCAAGAAGGAGCATCAATTGTTGATGGTTAGTAAAACCACTAGTTTCAAGAAGGGCAATGGCAAGAAGGGATACTTCATGGAACGGCAAACCAGTTGCTGCTCTAGTGAAAAAACCCAAGGTTGAACCCAAACCTGAGACTAAGTGCTTCTGTTATGAGGGTAACTGTCACTGAGGCGGAACTACCCTAGATACTTGGTAGATGAGAAGGCTGGCAAAAGTCGAAAAAAGTATATTGGATATATCTGATTTTGATGTGTACCTTACTAGTACTCCTAGTAGCACCAGGGTATAAGATACCGGTTCAGTTGCTAAGTGTTAGTAACTCAAAATTATAGCTACATATTAAATGGATACTAGCAAGGGTGAGGTGACGATGTGTGTTGGAAGTAATTCTAAGGTTGATGGGATCAAACATCGCACGCTCCCTCTACCATCGGGATTAGTGTTCAACCTAAATAATTGTTATTTGGTGTTTGCATTGAGCACGAACATGATTAGACCGTGTTTATTGCAATACGATTATTCATTTAAACAAAATAATGGTTATTCTATTTGCTTGAATAAATACCTTCAATGGTTTATTGAATCTCGATCGTAGTGTTACACATGTTCATAATATTGATGCCAAAAGATACAAAGTAGTAATGATAGTACCACTTACTTGTGGCACTCCCGCTTGAGTCATGTTGGTATAAAATGCATGAAGAAGCTCCATGCTGATGGATCTTGGTACTCACTCATTTTTGAAACGTTTGAGACATGGAAACCATGCCTATTGGTATAAACGCATGAAGAAACTCCATGCACATGGATCGTTTGGACTCACTTGATTTTGAATCACTTGAGGCATGCAAATCATACCACATGGGCAAGATGACTGAAGGCCTCGTTTTTCCAGTGAGATGGAACAAGAAAGTAACTTGTTGGAAATAATACATTTTGATGTATGCAGTCCAATGAGTGTTGAGGCACGCAGTGGATCTCGTTATGTTCTTACTTCATCGGCGATTTGTGTAGATATAGGAGTATTTGCTTGATGAATCACAAGTCTAAAATATTGAAAAGTTGAAGATATTTGAGAGTGAAGATCATTGTGACAAGAGGATAAAATGTCTATCATATGATCATAGAGATGAATATATGAGTTGCGAGTTTGGTACACAGTTAAGACAATGTGGAAATTGTTTTGCAACGCATGCCACCTGGAGCACCGTGGTGTGATGGTGTGTCCAAATGTCATAGCCGCGCCCTATTGGATATAGCGCATACTATGATGTCTCTTATTGAAATACCACTATTGTTTGGGTTAGGCATTAGAGACAACCGCATTCACTTTAAATAGGGCACCACGTATTTCCGTTGAGATGACACCGTATGAACTATGGTTTGTAAAAACCTAAACTGTCGTTTCTTAAAATTTGGGGCTGCGATGATTATGTGGAAAAGTTTCAGCATGATAAGCTCGAACCCAAAGCGGATAAATGCATCTTCATAGGACACCCAAAACAGATGGGTATACCTCCTATCTCAGATCCGGAAGCAAAGTGTTTGTTTCTAGAAACGGGCCCTTTCTCGAGGAAAAGTTTCTCTCGAAAGAATTGATTGCGAGGGTGCTGGAACTTGATGAGGTTATTGAACCATCACTTCAACTAGTGTGTAGCAGGGCGCAGGATGTTGTTCATGTGGCGGTACGCTAATTGAAGTGGAAACTGATGATAGTGATCATTAAGCTTCGGATGAAGTTACTACAAACCTCGTAGGTCAACAACGTCGCGTACTTCTATAGAGTGGTGCGGTAAGCCTGTCTTGGAGGTCATGTTGCTGAACAACAATGAACCTACGAGCTATGGAGAAGATATGGTGGGCCCGGATTCCGGCAAATGGCTGGAAGCCATGAAATACGAGAGAGGATCCGTGTATAAAAACAAAGTGTAGACTTTGGAAGAACTACTTGTTGGTCGTAAGACTATTAAGTACATATGGATTTTTAAAAGGAAGACAGACGATGATGGTGAAAAGTCGCCATTAAGAAAAGCTCGACTTGTCGCAAAGATGTTTCCGACAAGTTCAAAGAGTTGACTATGATGAGACTTTCTCACTCGTAGCGATGCTAATAGTTTGTTGGAATTATGTTAGCAGTTGCTGCATTATTTATGAAATATTGCACACAAGATGTCAAAACATTGTTTCCTCGATGGTTTCCTTGAGGAAAGGTTGTATGTGATACAACCAGAAGGTTTTGTCAATCCTAAGGATGCTAACAAGTAAGCAGGCTCTAGCAATCCTTATGTGGACTGTAGCAAGCATCTCGGAGTTGGAATATATGCTTTGATGAGATGATCAGAGTTTTTGGATTTATACAAGGTTTGTGAGAAACTTGTATTTCCAAAGAAGTGAGTGGGAGCACTATAGGATTGCTGATGAGTATATGTGGTAGACATATTGTTGATTGGAAATAATTTCTGGAAAGCATAAAGGGTTGTTTGAAAGGTATTTTTCAAAGGACATCAAGATCTATAGAGATAGATCAAAATGCTAAATAGAAATTTCAATGAAATGCATGCCTTGACAAGTTTTTGAAGGAGTTCAAAATAGATCAGCAAAGAAGGAGTTCTTGGCTATGTTGTAAGGTGTGAATTTGAGTAAGACTCAAAGCCTGACCATGGCAGAAGAAAGAGAAAGGATGAAGGTCGTCCCCTATGCCTTATCTGTAGGCTCTAAAGTATGCCATGTTGTGTACCGCACCTGATGTCTGCCTTGCCATGAGTGTGTCAAGGGGTACAAAGAGTGATCCAGGATTGAATCACTGAACAGCGGTCAAAGTTATCCTTGGTAACTAGTGGACTAAGGAATTTTTTTCTCAATTATGGAGGTGATTAAATGTAGCGACCCGACTCAAGACGAGTCAAGCCTCTGTGTTAGTGTGCCATCCCTGGATCAGTATGCTGGCACACACAATACATCAATGTATATATCAAAGTGCAATCACATGTAAATAGCATAAAACTGATATATACCTTAATTACTTCAGCGGAAGCAGTCAAGGGAGTGGAGTCCCAATAAACACCAACGGCAAGTTGAGTGTAGACCGTAACCCTGAATCGTACTCTTACTCGTCGAAGAAAAATATCTGCAACATAAGACGTTGCAGCCGTGTAGGTCAGCATATTGAATATGCCGGCAAGTCACATAAGAGAGGGGTGAAAAGTAATCATCTATACTATATGCATATATGGCAGGTGGTGTTGTAAGTTTTAGCGTAAAGCAAATTTTCTCCTACAACAAGAGAGGGGCTAAAAGCAAAATATTACTACGTAGTTGGTTGTTAATGAGATGGTTCCGCCAACCAGTTCTCATACCCAAGTTATCAATATTACCCTCATCAAATATATATAATGGTGTTGAGAAATCCAGATAACTTCAGTTCCTTTGGCTCAAGTTGTCCATGACCGTGGACACGGCTAATCGATTAGGTTTGAGTACTCTGCAGAGTTTTGCACACGTTCCCCACAAGATTTGATCGCCTCCGAGTATGTCCTCGCACTTCAGGGTGTTTGAAGACCGGATGATCAAAACATGGTCTTTCAACGGGTCCCTCCGAATCCCTGTCGGTGCCCATCCATTCCTACCGTTCTTCTACATCTGCTAGCACCGCCTGTCCAGAGTCGCCACGTTGTCCAACCAAGCCAGAGCCCATAATGACTTGTGGCTGTGCAGGTAAGCCTTGGGTCTTGAAAATATCCGTCCGTCTCTTTGAGCCTGGGTGAAGCTTTCCGCAGGATGTCATAGCCTCTCCAGCATCCCGGGTCATCCACTGGGTTCTCCAGGGAGCCGATCAACCGTCCTTCACCTAGATTTGCATTGCGTCCAAGGTCTTGAAAAGTCTTGTCTTAACCGGTCTTGATTATTTAATCAACCTCGCATCACTCGTGTTATGCACTCAACCGAATTCCCGTCTACTCAAGCATAGCAATATGAAATTTGTCGTCCCGGGCCAAGTAACGGGGTTGTTGGGTGCCTACCACATGATACTACAATATGTAACCATAATTTCCAAGTACCTACTCAGCATGCAATTGGGCATAGGATGGTAAAACTACGATGCATAAAACATAGGTGATACATGATCAAATGACTTGCCTGGTGATGTTGACGAAGAAGAGTTTCTCGAGAAATAACTTGATAGACTACTCGTCACTCTCCGATGAAATCTATATAACAAACATATCATTCACATAAGCACTGTGACGCCCTCGGCTTAATCGTACGCTAATCATACACGCAAATGCGTACGATCAAATCCAAGGACTCACGGGGAGATATCACAACACAACTCTAGACACAAATAAAATAACATCAGCTTCATATTACAAGCCAGGGGCCTCGAGGGCTAGAATACGAAAGCTCGATAAGCACACGAGTCAGCGGAAGCAACAAATATCTGGGTACAGACATAAAACATGGGGTGCCTTAGAGAAGGCTAGCACAAAAGATACAACGATCGAACGAGGCGAGGCCTCCTGCCTGGGAACCTCCTAACTACTCCTGATCATCAGCGGCCTCCACGTAGTAGTAGGCACCGTCGGGGTAGCAGTCGTCGGTGGCGGGGACCTCCATCTCCTGGGCTTCATCATCTGGTCGCAGCAACCGGATCAAGGGAACAAGGGGGAGCAAAGCAGCGGTGAGTACTCATCCAAAGTACTCGCAAGTCTTACATCAGAACTATTCTAATAATGCATCAGTATCAAAGAAGGGGGTTATATGTGGACTGACTGCAGCAATGCGAGAATAGAGAGAGAAGGCCTAGTCCTATCGAAGACTAGCATCTTCAGGGTCTTGCAGCAATAGACGAGAGTAGAACAGGGGTAAAACATTAATAGTCATATTGTTGCAGCAATAATAAAGTGAGGTCACGCCTAAAGATCCTCCCTCGACTCCCTGCGAGGAAGCAATCCCGAGGCAAACTAATTCCAGTTAAGTAACAATTGTAGTTGTATAAGATCGGGGCACAACTCCAAGTCGTCCTGTAACCGTGGACACGGCTATCCGAATAGTTAATTTTCATCCCTGCAGGGGTGCACCACATGTCCCGTCACGCTCGATAACACTCTGGCCGGACATACTTTTCTGGGTCCTGCCCGGCCTCGGAATATCGACACGTCGCAGCCCCACCTAAGACTAATCAGAGAGGCCAGCCCGCCGGTCTAAATCCTAAGCACAAAGGGTTCATGGGCCCAGTTCCCCTTCACGCTCCTGCACGTGGCGTGGGCGGCCGACGTCAGTCCTAGCATCCCTTAATCACAAGCGCGATGCATCTCGGGACCACTCGGGCGCGCGCCGCTACACTGCTGGCATCTGAAAAGCTTCGGCTGATACCGCGACGTCGAGTACCCATAATTCTTCCCGCGTAGCCGGTTAGTGCGAAAAGGTCTCCGACCAACCCAGATCAAATACCCAAATCCATTAGCATTTTAATTAGGCCAGCAACACAGTCTCGCGGGAATCCACCCGTCTTACAACTAATCACCCATGATCCCAGTAACATGGTCGAGTAACTGTGTGGTCGTAACATCGGGGGGGAATCCGAGGAATCACCCTCGTTGGATTCCGAACGATGTACCCGTCAAGGTGGGCTTAGAGGAATCACCCTCGGGGGTCCCACACTCGCGGGGTGGCACGACAGAGACGTCATCGGGAATGGTGAAAGAGGAATCACCCTCGATAACCACGACCGACTAGCTATACTACAGAGATATCATCAGGAGTACTTAGCGAGGTGTCACCCTCGGTACCCGATAGTATCCCTGTAGCGTCGTACAACGAAGGGGGGGTGAACGTGCTGTGTCGGGTCTGGCTCGTCGATCAGAGATCGAGAATTGAAAACAAGCGGGGCAACTGAACTACGGGGTCAGAGGGGATGACTGCTCCACCTATACTAAGCAGGTTAAAGGTACAGGACTGAAAGTAGCAGTTCATCAAAAACAGGCTATGCATCAGATATAGGAGCTAACTACAACAGTAGCAAAATACTAATGCAAGCAGTAGGAAGAAAAGACATAGGCGATATAGGAATGATCAAGGGGAATTTGCTTGCCTTGCTGCTCTGCGGCAAAGGGCTGATCGGCAGGGTCGTAGATGTACCCGGCAGCAGCGTCAGTCTCGGGGTCTACCGGTAAGAAGAGGGGGAAGAAACAATAAATAATAGCACCGATGCAACACAAAGCACGACATGAAAATATGCAGGCTAGACATGAGCTAACGCAGCAACATCCGTCATAGACGGGTCGGAAGAATATCTGACGATATTTTCCGGGGTCTCGGGCTACTACCGGTTACACTGGAAACGACGGAAAAGTTCCATGTTTGCTATGCTAGGGGCGCGTGACACACGAATGGACCGTGTATCCGGGTTCGTCTCGCTTTGCTGATCAACTTTCATGTTGAAAATATTTCGATCTGACTTACGGATTATTTAATATTAATTTTTAAAGTTTTATTAATTATTTAAGAATTAAAAACAGATTTAAAAGATTTAGTAAAGTCCTATTATGACATCATCGCGATGTCAGGCTGACATCACATTTGACCGGTCAACTGACCAGCGGGTCCCGAACGTCATAGGCACAAGTTTTAGTTAAGATTAATTATTTATTAATCAGATTAATTCAACGAGGGACCCACGTGTCATACTCTAATTATGTTAATTAATTATTTTAACTAAATATCTATTTATTTATTTATTTAAGAAAGACATTATTTTTAATTATCGCGCGGGGCCTCCCTGTCATTGACAGCGGTGCATTGGCCCCACCGGTAAGTGGCCTAAGGTTATTTTCTCATTTATTTTTATTAGATACCTAACCGCTCAAATACCGTATTTCTCTAAATATCCAAATACACAAATACATACATAATACGGGCATCGAATACATACATACATACATACATACGACATTTAATACATCAATTGTTTTTATTTCTTTTTCTCTCAAAACACTCATCTCCCATCTCTCTGTTAACAGAGACAGAGAAGTTCCTTAGCTACTCCACCTAGAAGAACTCGAACTTCGAATCCTTCTACCGGAGTCCACCGTCGACGGATCTAGGCCCCGTTTGCCGGAACGGAACCGTGACGTCGAGGAGAACGGTAAGGTGGGAGGAGCCCGAGGAGGGGCTCACCGACGGTGACGTGACGGCCCGGTGAAGCCGGAGTTCGCACGTAGAAGACGGTGGAGACGGTGTGCCGGCGAGGAGGAACCGGTGAGGAGGGCCCCGGTGAGGAGAGGCCCCCGGAGGTGGAGCCGCCGACGGGGAGGGGCGGCCACCGTAGAGAGGGCCGCCGGAGAGGGACCTCCCGGAAGGGCCGGCCGCCGAGATGGGGGGGCCGAGGTGGCCGGCACCCCTGCCGGCGGGGTGGAGGCCGAGAGGTGGGGGGGGGCGCCGGGAGAAGGAGGGGCCGTGGGGTGGGGCGGCTCGGTGTAGAAGGTGGCCGTGGGGTGGGGAGGAGGCCGTGGGGGAGGAGGCCGGCGGGGTAGAGGGCTGGCCGTGGGGGGAGGAGGGGCTCGCCGCGGGAGGTAGGAGGAGGTGGAGAGGCGGGCTCGCCGGCGGGGAGGGGAGACGCGCCGGCAGGGAGAGGCGCCGGCCGAGGCGGGCGAGGTGGAGAGGAGGAGGTGACGGGATGGGGTGGGGGCGTGGCTCTCGTGGGGAGGGGTGGCCGAGAGAGAGGGAGGGAGTTACGGGACTGGGAGGAGATGGCGCGTGGGGTGGGGGGCGTCGGTGGGTGGAGGTGGGGCCCCCACGAGGGGGGGGGGGGCTGGCGGCGGCGGCGTGGGAAAAGGGAGGGAGAGCGAGGGGAGTGGGGTGGCGCTAGGGTTTGGGGGTGGGGCGTGGGAGGTGGCCGGCTGGGCCCCTTTTGGCCCAGCTGGGCCGGCTGGGGGGGGGCTTTCTCTTTTTTTTTTTTTTTGATTTGTTTTCTATTTTGTTTTACCTTTTCCTTTTTCCCTTTTTTTTTTAATCCTTTCTTTCAGTTTTCTTTTCTTTCTTTTAGCATTATGATTTCTTTAATATTTTCTTCTTATATGTATATCCTTTTAATACTTGTAATGAACCGATAAGGTGCTTCCCATTGCTTTCAAATCATCGATCCGGACAGACGCGAATCCACGCGGGTCTGAGATGGGAATTCGATGACGTGGCATCATTAGCGGTGATCACTGTAGCTTAATTACAATTACTACTGTAGCAAAAGTCGAGGATGTCACAATTCTCCCCTACTAACAAGAATTCTCGTCCCGAGAATTAAGAGGTAGAGGGAAAGAGCCCGGGGTATTCATCACGAAGATGATCCTCGCGTTCCCAAGTGGCTTCATCTTCAGAGTGATTTGACCACTGCACCTTAAGGAACTTAGTGACCTTGCGACGAGTCTTACGTTCAGCTTGGTCGAGAATGCGGACCGGATGCTCTTTATAAGAGAGGTCTTGTTGTAGCTCAAGCATATCGTGATCCACTGCTCGAATAGGATCCTTGAAGCAGCGACGGAGTTGAGAAACATGGAAGACATCGTGAACCTGAGAAAGGTTCGCCGGCAGTTCCAATTGATAAGCCACTCTCCCACGCCTTTCGAGAACAGTGAAAGGACCAATATAACGAGGAGCTAACTTGCCCTTGATTCTGAAACGGTGTGCACCTCTCATTGGTGTGACACGAAGATAAGCCTTTTCGCCAGGTTGATAGGCCATATCTTGATGATGACGGTCATACTGACTCTTCTGACGAGACTGAGCAGCCTTCAGATTCTCATGAATAATGCGGACTTGATCTTCGGCATGTTGAATAATATCCGGACCGAAGAGTGATCGTTCCCCAGTTTCTGACCAATTCAGAGGAGTCCGACACCTTCGCCCATACAATACTTCGAAAGGGGCCATCTTCAGGCTAGCTTGATAGCTATTGTTGTAAGAGAACTCGGCATACGGGAGAGATTCCTCCCATTTCTTACCGAAAGAAATGACACAAGCTCGAAGCATGTCCTCAAGAATTTGGTTGACTCGTTCAACTTGTCCCTGGGATTGAGGATGAAATGCAGTGCTGAAGGACAGATGAGTCCCCATAGCCTTCTGAAAACTTTCCCAGAATTTTGAAGTAAACAAGCTGCCACGGTCCGAACTGATTACCAACGGAATACCGTGAAGTGAAACAACTCTTGACATATAAAGATCTGCCAGCTGACTAGCATTAATCGTTTCTTTGACGGCCAGGAAATGTGCAACTTTGGACAGTCGATCAATGACGACAAGAATAGCATCATTACCTTTCTGAGACCTGGGAAAACCAGTGACGAAGTCCATTTCAACATGGTCCCATTTCCACTCGGGAATAGAGATAGGTTGCAGAGTTCCAGCAGGCTTTTGGTGTTCTGCTTTGATACGCCGGCATATATCACATTCTGCCACATAGCGTGCAATGTCTTGTTTCATATTGGGCCACCAGAATCTTTGCCGGATGTCTTGGTACATCTTGGTACTACCCGGGTGAATAGACAATGGTGTGTCATGAGCTTCTTCCATCACCTTCCCAGTCATCCTGAGATTTTCCTTCTTATTTGGAACGAATAGGCGACCCTTGAAATACAAGGCGCCACCTTCATCAACAGTGAAAAAGGAGGGTTTACCCTTTGCAATATAGCTCTTAATCCTGTCGACATCATCGTCAAAGTTCTGTATATTCTTTATGGAGCTCACAAGATCTGGTTCAACCACTAGGTTACTGAGGGAACCCTGATTAACAACACGAAGGTTCATCTTTTGATACTCTTCAGGGGGAGGAACAAGGTAACCCTGAGGAACAATGTGGAGGTTCAGCTTACGGAATTCCTCTTGCAGACGATCGTGAACCTCATGAACCTGGAGGTGGTTGCAGTATGACTTGCGACTTAAGGCATCAGCCATTACATTAGCCTTGCCAGGGGTATATGATATACTACAGTCAAAATCTGCTATACGCTCCATCCATCTTTGTTGACGCAGGTTCAGCTCCGGTTGAGTGAACAAGTACTTCAGACTTTGATGGTCGGTGTAGATTTCACAGCGATTACCGACAAGGTATTGTCGCCATTCCTTCAATGCATGAATGACTGCGGCAAGCTCGAGATCATGAACTGGGTAGTTCTCTTCATGAGCACGCAATTGACGTGAAGCATAAGCGATCACCTTGCGATCCTGCATTAGGACACAACCTATTCCTTGACGAGAAGCATCACAGTATATGACGAAATCCCTTTTCGTATCTGGAGGAGCAAGTACTGGAGCGGACGTCAGTTTGTCCTTGAGTGCCTGAAAACTTTCCTGACATTTATCAGTCCATTCATACTTAACACCTTTGTGAAGCAGGTTGGTTAAGGGCTTCGCAATCTTGGAGAAGTTCTCGACGAATCGACGGCAATAGCTGGCGAGTCCGAGAAAACTTCTGACTTGCTTGACATTCTTCGGGGGAGTCCAGTCAAGAATAGCTTGAATTCGTTCGGGGTTGACCGCAATACCATCCTTGGAAATCACATGACCAAGGTAAGTCACTTCGTCTAGCCAGAACTCACATTTGGAATACTTCGCATAGAGTTTATGCTCCCGAAGCTTATCCAGTACAAGACGAAGATGTTCAGCATGCTCTTCTTTGTTCTTTGAAAACACCAGAATATCATCCAGATATACCACGACAAATTTGTCGAGGTAGTCCATGAATATATAATTCATCAATCGAGAGAAAGTTGCCGGTGCATTGGTTAAGCCGAAGGACATGACGGTGTACTCGTATGATCCATATCGAGTAACAAAGGCGGTCTTTGGAATATCCTCCTTGCGAACACGGATCTGGTGGTATCCCAATCTCAAGTCGAGCTTAGAGAAAACGGTGGAACCAGCAAGTTGATCATACAAATCATTTATCCGAGGGAGAGGATATTTGTTTTGAATAGTGGCCTGGTTGATAGGACGATAGTCTTGAACCAATCGATTTGTCCCATCCTTCTTCTTAACAAAGAGAGAAGGTGCTCCCCAAGCAGAGGAACTCGGACGGATGAAACCCAGACGGAGCGAGTTGTCAATTTCTTGTTTAAGTTCAAGGAGTTCATGTGGTGGCATTTTATAAGGACGCTTGGCAATAGGAGTGGTACTGGGTACCAAGTCAATGACAAACTCGACAGCTCGAGCAGGGGGAATCCCCGGAAGTTCTTCTGGAAAGACATCTTGAAACTCTCGGACCACTGGAATGTTTTCAATCCCTTCAAGAGGCGACGCATTTAATGCATTCAAGGCATACAGCCGTGCCTCAGCATTACGGACGAGATGAGCATGGTAGCTTACTAGTTCATCTGAAGGGTGTAGGAGGTGGACGGTTTTGGTGGCACAAACGATCGATGCCGTATGAGCTTTCAACCAGTCCATCCCCAATATGAGATCAATGTTGGATGACTTTAGTAGGATGGGGTTGGCAAGGAATTCTAATCCTTCAATTTCAACTGGAACATGGGGGCAAACCACAGAGGTTCGACATTCGCCCCCAGGGGTGTTTACCACTATCGGGAGGTTCATCTCTTCGCTCCTAATGTCATGCATGTATGCAAAATTTTCCGACATAAAGGAATGCGATGCTCCTGTATCAAACAATACAGAAGCAGGTACTGAGTTAACGAGAAGTGTACCCATCACGGTAGCAGGCTGGTCTTGAGCTTGACCCATATCAATGTTGTTGGCCTGACCACGAACATAAGCAGGCTTAGCGTTGAAGTTGCGGTTCTGGTTGTTGCCACGGCCAGTTGCGGGAAGTGCCAGCTGATTCTGATTCTGCCTGCAGTCTCTAGCACGGTGACCTGGACGGCCACACTTGAAGCACAGCCCGTCCTCAGGACGGGATGGAGGAACTCGAGGTGGTGGAGCTGGAAGCCTCGGCTGCCTAGGTGGTGGAGGAGGCAGGCGAGGTGCAGCATAGGACGGCCTCGGAGTAGGAGCAGGTGCATGGTACATGTTGTTGGGGATCCAGATCTTCCGCTTCTGTGCAGATGAGCCCGAAGATGAGCCCATGTCACGGTTGCGCTTGCTGCTATCTTTGTATTCCTGCAGACCAGTCTCAACCTGAATAGCCTTGTTCACGAGGGTGGCGAAATCAGCATAGTCCTGAACGAGGAGTGTGAGCTTGATATCAGGGTGGAGGCCTTCACGGAACTTCTCCTGCCTGCGTGCATCAGTCGCAATGTCTTCTTCAGCATAGCGAGATAATTCCAGAAATTCCCGCTGATAAGCATCCACAGTCTTGTTGCCCTGGACTAAGTTGCGGAACTCACGCTTCTTCCGGTCCATGATTCCCTGGGGAATGTATCGAGCACGGAAAGCAGCCTTGAACTCTTCCCAAGTGATGATAGCTCCAACGGGCTGAGAGCGCCTGTGGCTGTCCCACCATTGAGCAGCAGGACCCTTCAGAAAGTAGGCGGCAAAGTTGACATAGCTCGCGAGGGGCACATTGGCAGACTCTAGCTCATAGGAAATGTCACGGAGCCAGTCATCAGCATCAAGAGGCTGAGTTGAGCTGCGGTAGATCGCAGGGTTGAGACGGCAGAAGTCTTGCAGTGTCACGCCTTGTGGTTGGTTCATGTTCGGCCTTTGGAACTGATCCATGAGCCCTTGCATAAACTGGCGGTTCAGCTCAAACTGTTGGATCATCCCCGCCATATACTCAGGAGGCGGGGGTGGTGCATCGTTGGTACGGCCACGCGGGCGGCCAGCCGGTCTAACCATCCTGTTAAATATTTAGCAGGGGTAGTTTAGCTTAAAGTAATTGAAAGGCATCGCACGCATTCATGAAGTAATCAAGCATAATGAAAGGGAAATGCGATAGATACTCCATAGTAGTTGAGTTCGACATAAAGACCCATACATAAGTTCGATTACAGACTAACGATTAAAAACTCGAAATTTGGCGATAGCCCGGACGCATTTGACGATACCCTAGACTCAGTAGGCGGCGCGCAGGCACGCGGTGGAAGAGTACCACAACGAGATGTAGCGATAAGGCTACATCAACGTCGGAGAGGACGATCGAATCCTGGTAGCTGGCGGTGATAGAAGGTAGGGACAGGACCCTGTGTCCCGTTGTGACTCTGATGAGGGTACCGCATCCAGTCGAGCAGCTGAGGTCCAAGTGCAGGGGTTCTACCCCCAACATCAGTCCACTCGAGAGCTGATGGTAGCTCTGTCCTGCTCGGCTCGCGGATGCGCATAGGTGGAACCCTCGGACAGTGTGATGGCTGCAGCTCTGTCAATGCGTCGTAAAGACGAGCACGCGTAGCATACAACTCCACAGTCAGAGCTCGGAAGGCACGATCCATTGCCTCAGTGTACTGCACCAGAATCCGCGCGTCGTACCGACGCGTCACGTAGGGGGCGCAGACAGCGACGTAGGAACGGTCGTTGCGCTCCCGAACGTCAGAAGCGTAGGCAGTGAGATCAGACCCAGTCTCATCCCCAGCAGGAGCATGCGGGATGTATCTGAAAGGGCTCTCCTCCAGGTGAGGGTACGCTCCACGGAGTCGGGTGATGGCGATGTAGGCCGCATCGTGGACGGCCATCTCGACCGACACTCCAATACCACAAAACACGTGGCGCTCGAGGGTCTCGCCGCCCCTCTGGTCGAAGATGCGAACCTCAGCCTGGTACTGGTACTGGTTGTACTCGCGGAAATCCTCGAACACAGTGTACTCGGGGTACCAGCGATATCCCAGCCTGGTCAGGAGATCGACCAAAATGGCCGGGAACCCAGTCGTCTCAGTGGCCTGTGTCAGGCGCACGTGCTGTCTTGCGGGACGCATCTGAAAATAAGATTGACGAATGTCAATGACAGTGTGTGTAATACATATTCAGGAGAAAAAGAGTAGATAGTCCAGCGCTCCGGATTGATGTGATTCGAGAACCTAATGTTAGAGTTAGTAAAATCTTTGACCCGAAAGAGAAGAGAAAGTAGAGCCCAGAGTATAGAAAAGGAGTAAAAGATACTAATACCACCCAATTGAGATGTGGGCCCGTAACCCACAACATCAGTGTTAGTAAAGTTTTTCAAACACTAGACTCAACTTCGGCCAAGGAGTTGGAAAGGGGGCTACCTACAGGCAGTTGGCTCTGATACCAACTTGTGACGCCCTCGGCTTAATCGTACGCTAATCATACACGCAAATGCGTACGATCAAATCCAAGGACTCACGGGGAGATATCACAACACAACTCTAGACACAAATAAAATAACATCAGCTTCATATTACAAGCCAGGGGCCTCGAGGGCTAGAATACGAAAGCTCGATAAGCACACGAGTCAGCGGAAGCAACAAATATCTGGGTACAGACATAAAACATGGGGTGCCTTAGAGAAGGCTAGCACAAAAGATACAACGATCGAACGAGGCGAGGCCTCCTGCCTGGGAACCTCCTAACTACTCCTGATCATCAGCGGCCTCCACGTAGTAGTAGGCACCGTCGGGGTAGCAGTCGTCGGTGGCGGGGACCTCCATCTCCTGGGCTTCATCATCTGGTCGCAGCAACCGGATCAAGGGAACAAGGGGGAGCAAAGCAGCGGTGAGTACTCATCCAAAGTACTCGCAAGTCTTACATCAGAACTATTCTAATAATGCATCAGTATCAAAGAAGGGGGTTATATGTGGACTGACTGCAGCAATGCGAGAATAGAGAGAGAAGGCCTAGTCCTATCGAAGACTAGCATCTTCAGGGTCTTGCAGCAATAGACGAGAGTAGAACAGGGGTAAAACATTAATAGTCATATTGTTGCAGCAATAATAAAGTGAGGTCACGCCTAAAGATCCTCCCTCGACTCCCTGCGAGGAAGCAATCCCGAGGCAAACTAATTCCAGTTAAGTAACAATTGTAGTTGTATAAGATCGGGGCACAACTCCAAGTCGTCCTGTAACCGTGGACACGGCTATCCGAATAGTTAATTTTCATCCCTGCAGGGGTGCACCACATGTCCCGTCACGCTCGATAACACTCTGGCCGGACATACTTTTCTGGGTCCTGCCCGGCCTCGGAATATCGACACGTCGCAGCCCCACCTAAGACTAATCAGAGAGGCCAGCCCGCCGGTCTAAATCCTAAGCACAAAGGGTTCATGGGCCCAGTTCCCCTTCACGCTCCTGCACGTGGCGTGGGCGGCCGACGTCAGTCCTAGCATCCCTTAATCACAAGCGCGATGCATCTCGGGACCACTCGGGCGCGCGCCGCTACACTGCTGGCATCTGAAAAGCTTCGGCTGATACCGCGACGTCGAGTACCCATAATTCTTCCCGCGTAGCCGGTTAGTGCGAAAAGGTCTCCGACCAACCCAGATCAAATACCCAAATCCATTAGCATTTTAATTAGGCCAGCAACACAGTCTCGCGGGAATCCACCCGTCTTACAACTAATCACCCATGATCCCAGTAACATGGTCGAGTAACTGTGTGGTCGTAACATCGGGGGGGAATCCGAGGAATCACCCTCGTTGGATTCCGAACGATGTACCCGTCAAGGTGGGCTTAGAGGAATCACCCTCGGGGGTCCCACACTCGCGGGGTGGCACGACAGAGACGTCATCGGGAATGGTGAAAGAGGAATCACCCTCGATAACCACGACCGACTAGCTATACTACAGAGATATCATCAGGAGTACTTAGCGAGGTGTCACCCTCGGTACCCGATAGTATCCCTGTAGCGTCGTACAACGAAGGGGGGGTGAACGTGCTGTGTCGGGTCTGGCTCGTCGATCAGAGATCGAGAATTGAAAACAAGCGGGGCAACTGAACTACGGGGTCAGAGGGGATGACTGCTCCACCTATACTAAGCAGGTTAAAGGTACAGGACTGAAAGTAGCAGTTCATCAAAAACAGGCTATGCATCAGATATAGGAGCTAACTACAACAGTAGCAAAATACTAATGCAAGCAGTAGGAAGAAAAGACATAGGCGATATAGGAATGATCAAGGGGAATTTGCTTGCCTTGCTGCTCTGCGGCAAAGGGCTGATCGGCAGGGTCGTAGATGTACCCGGCAGCAGCGTCAGTCTCGGGGTCTACCGGTAAGAAGAGGGGGAAGAAACAATAAATAATAGCACCGATGCAACACAAAGCACGACATGAAAATATGCAGGCTAGACATGAGCTAACGCAGCAACATCCGTCATAGACGGGTCGGAAGAATATCTGACGATATTTTCCGGGGTCTCGGGCTACTACCGGTTACACTGGAAACGACGGAAAAGTTCCATGTTTGCTATGCTAGGGGCGCGTGACACACGAATGGACCGTGTATCCGGGTTCGTCTCGCTTTGCTGATCAACTTTCATGTTGAAAATATTTCGATCTGACTTACGGATTATTTAATATTAATTTTTAAAGTTTTATTAATTATTTAAGAATTAAAAACAGATTTAAAAGATTTAGTAAAGTCCTATTATGACATCATCGCGATGTCAGGCTGACATCACATTTGACCGGTCAACTGACCAGCGGGTCCCGAACGTCATAGGCACAAGTTTTAGTTAAGATTAATTATTTATTAATCAGATTAATTCAACGAGGGACCCACGTGTCATACTCTAATTATGTTAATTAATTATTTTAACTAAATATCTATTTATTTATTTATTTAAGAAAGACATTATTTTTAATTATCGCGCGGGGCCTCCCTGTCATTGACAGCGGTGCATTGGCCCCACCGGTAAGTGGCCTAAGGTTATTTTCTCATTTATTTTTATTAGATACCTAACCGCTCAAATACCGTATTTCTCTAAATATCCAAATACACAAATACATACATAATACGGGCATCGAATACATACATACATACATACATACGACATTTAATACATCAATTGTTTTTATTTCTTTTTCTCTCAAAACACTCATCTCCCATCTCTCTGTTAACAGAGACAGAGAAGTTCCTTAGCTACTCCACCTAGAAGAACTCGAACTTCGAATCCTTCTACCGGAGTCCACCGTCGACGGATCTAGGCCCCGTTTGCCGGAACGGAACCGTGACGTCGAGGAGAACGGTAAGGTGGGAGGAGCCCGAGGAGGGGCTCACCGACGGTGACGTGACGGCCCGGTGAAGCCGGAGTTCGCACGTAGAAGACGGTGGAGACGGTGTGCCGGCGAGGAGGAACCGGTGAGGAGGGCCCCGGTGAGGAGAGGCCCCCGGAGGTGGAGCCGCCGACGGGGAGGGGCGGCCACCGTAGAGAGGGCCGCCGGAGAGGGACCTCCCGGAAGGGCCGGCCGCCGAGATGGGGGGGCCGAGGTGGCCGGCACCCCTGCCGGCGGGGTGGAGGCCGAGAGGTGGGGGGGGGGGCGCCGGGAGAAGGAGGGGCCGTGGGGTGGGGCGGCTCGGTGTAGAAGGTGGCCGTGGGGTGGGGAGGAGGCCGTGGGGGAGGAGGCCGGCGGGGTAGAGGGCTGGCCGTGGGGGGAGGAGGGGCTCGCCGCGGGAGGTAGGAGGAGGTGGAGAGGCGGGCTCGCCGGCGGGGAGGGGAGACGCGCCGGCAGGGAGAGGCGCCGGCCGAGGCGGGCGAGGTGGAGAGGAGGAGGTGACGGGATGGGGTGGGGGCGTGGCTCTCGTGGGGAGGGGTGGCCGAGAGAGAGGGAGGGAGTTACGGGACTGGGAGGAGATGGCGCGTGGGGTGGGGGGCGTCGGTGGGTGGAGGTGGGGCCCCCACGAGGGGGGGGGCTGGCGGCGGCGGCGTGGGAAAAGGGAGGGAGAGCGAGGGGAGTGGGGTGGCGCTAGGGTTTGGGGGTGGGGCGTGGGAGGTGGCCGGCTGGGCCCCTTTTGGCCCAGCTGGGCCGGCTGGGGGGGGGGCTTTCTCTTTTTTTTTTTTTTTGATTTGTTTTCTATTTTGTTTTACCTTTTCCTTTTTCCCTTTTTTTTTTTAATCCTTTCTTTCAGTTTTCTTTTCTTTCTTTTAGCATTATGATTTCTTTAATATTTTCTTCTTATATGTATATCCTTTTAATACTTGTAATGAACCGATAAGGTGCTTCCCATTGCTTTCAAATCATCGATCCGGACAGACGCGAATCCACGCGGGTCTGAGATGGGAATTCGATGACGTGGCATCATTAGCGGTGATCACTGTAGCTTAATTACAATTACTACTGTAGCAAAAGTCGAGGATGTCACAAGCACTCATACTAGCAATCATTCTAGCAATCAAAACAAAAGAGAGAGCGAATAAGAATCCGAAAGAAACTTCACTAAAGCTAGGAGTCTTCTACTACATCAAACACTAAATAGTTTTTGTCCAACAGAAAATAATAACAAGGAACTAAGATAGAATAAAGTATTTTTCACAAAACTATTTGGAAGTATTTCCAAACGGGATTTGAAATAGTGAAGAAACCAATTGCAAGTTACTAAGGAACTAGAATTGATTTCATGAAAACAAATAAAAATAAAATAAAAATCTGTTGCAAAAATACTGTTAACTAACATAAACAAAACAATAATCTTTCTGAAATAATAAATAAAATATTTTAAAAACAAAAATAGAAAAGGAATTAGCCGTAATCCTAAAAGAGGTGAAACAGAAATTGTTTCACAAGAAACAGTGAGCTAAAATACTCAAACCAATCTGAAATTTTTACCATTGGTAACTAAGATCACTAGTGATCAGTAGAAAAAAGAATCAAATTAAAATCTATTTTTAAACTCCTGGAATAAGCAAAACAAGGTTTAAACTAAATATGATATAGTTCAAATTTGAAAAGTCCTAACATAGACAAATTATATGTTTTAAAACCTACAGGAAATTTGTGAGCTACTGGAAAAAGAATCAACATCATTGGACTTATGGATCAAAAGTTATGGGGTAAACAAGATTGGAACTTTTCTGTTTCTGGAATTAAACAGAAAAAATAAAATCCAACTAACGGACAGGGTGTACACATGGTGCTCTCTGATTGGCTAAGGGGGTGTTTGCTGCGAGACATATAAGCAAACGGCTGAAATCTAACTAAAAGCTCCGGCTAATAAGTTATGTGACTGAAAAACTGGCGGTCTTTGTTTAAAAACCAAAAGGGTAAGTACCTCCTAATCTACACCGTGGGATCTAGATCTAAGGGCAGAACTACACAATAAAAAAACCAGAACAATTAAAAGAAAAAGAAAAAAAAGGAAGGAGGAGAGGGGTTACCTCGTGCTCCAGAGGAAAACACGGCGAGGCACTCCAGCGATGGGGAGCTTCGGCGGGGTGGGGTCGTCGGCGAGGGTGGGGAAGGGGTGGCAGGGGGGCGGGGCGGTGGAGGCTCCTGGGGGGAGGGAGTGCGGCGAGGTGGAGGGACCTGCAGGGGGGGGGCGACGGGATGGAGTTCTTGGGAAGTTTCTGGTAGGGGCGATGGGGAGGGGTGCAGGGGGGTGTGTGCCGACGGAAGGAGTTCCTGGAAGAGGGGCCGAAGTGGTGGAGGGGTGGCGGCGGGGTGGGGTGGGCTCGGCAGGGAGGGGAGGGAGTGCAGGGGCGATGGGGTGGGGCTCCGGTGAGCTCTCTGGTGGCCGACTCCGGCGAGGTGCAGGGGGAGGAGGAGGTGGGGAGAGGCGGCGGTTTCAACGGGAATGGAACGAGGAGGCCATGGGGGTTCTTATAGAGGCGACGGGAGGTGCTGGGAGGGAAAGAGCTTCGCGAATCTCGGAGGTGAAGATCTCTCTGTCCATGGAAGGAAGGCTCGTGTGACGTGAGGAAGAAACAAAGGAAGAAGATGATCCTCTGTTGGCCCAGTTTAGGAAACCTCTTAATGGGCCAGCAGGAGTTTCCAAATAAAAGTGATTCCTTTCCTATTTTTAAAACTAGGAAACTAAAACGATAAAAGGGAAATCAAATCAATTCGTAATAAAGAGTTTCTATATACTAAAATTGTCAAAAAAATAAAATATAAATGATGGGCATTTTTCCACGGCAAAAATAAAATCTTCAGATAAAATTATTTTCACACATTTGCCTAAAAGATTTATTTTCTTTTGCAAATAATTTTCAAATGACCCTCTAAGTTTTAGGGTTCAAATAACTTTCAAAATGCCCGTGTGTTTGAGGGTCATGTTCCTCCGCTTTTTTCTGTTTGAGAGAATGTATTTACCGGCATTTCTTGAGTGGAGAAAACAAATAGAAATGCAAGAGAATTCAAATGCAATTATCTCCGTTCAAATTCTTTATAGTTGAAGAAGTCATGCCATCTTCTCTCTTTGCTTTTAAAAGATTGAATTTGAATTCACTGGAGAAGGGGAAAGTCATTTTATTCCCTCTCATTCAATTTTTTTTGAAAGGTTTCAAATTTCACACAAGTTTCAATCACGCAAGCAAACAAACAAACAATATAATAATTATATTAACATTCCAAAATTTATAATTTTGGGATGTTACAAACTACCACACTTAAAATGAATCTCGTCCTCGAGATTCGAAGAGGCTAGAAAGAAAGGTTAGGGTTTGGGGGTCTTCTAACAAATCCAATCTCCGGCAAGGTGGGATGCTACCACACTTAAAATGAAAGATACTGGTCCCTCAAAATGCTTTAACGATCTTCTGGGGTTTTGGCAACTGACATCGCACAGTCTTCAAATTAAATCCTTTGGTGATGCTCTCCCGTTGATATAAGCTTCTTCCATCACTGGGTCTTCTTAACTGACAGTCTCGTGGTCAATTCTAAATAACATATCGATGGTACTCATGGTGGTCTACCATTTGTGGTTATCCTGCAGAGAGAGGGGTCTTGGTTACATCCTCACCGTAAAATTTCCTACGCGTGACAACAAATGCCATGTACATGGGCTTTTCTTATACCACTCTAAGGCTTAAACAAAATCTTGAAAGAACGTCGTCTCTCTATATGGGCAAGTCTCTCAGATTTACCATTCCGAATAGCAAGATAAATGATAAGAGTAAGTCGTCATGGTGATCAATCCATTCCGCACCCAAATCATTTCTCTGTATAAGGTTTAGCGAATCTCGCATTCTAACACTTGGGCATCCTCACTAGCGTTGCAGAATTTCTCTTGTCCACGAACGAAGTTCGGATAATCCATTGGTTCTACAAGCTGAACGAAACATCTATCGTATCTTCACAACTCTCAGGTTTTCGTATGCTCCTAAGAAAACGTTTGCTGATCCATCATAGCTTCTTCCATAAATCATATTCATTTCATAATCAATCCTTTATTACATCCTTAATTTCTTATCAAAAACTCCAATTCAAAAGTACTCTATTACAAATGCTGCCATCCACATTGTTCGGTATGGTCGAGCATTTCTGCCAACTTTATTCATCTGCCTTTCTTGGAGGTACTTTAGTTCCACTGGAACTTTCTGAGGTGCTCCTTGAAATCATCCATCTTTTGCTTCATCATGGTGGCCATTAGCTTCATCTCCATCATCTCCGCACGTACTTCACTCAGGTATTTCCTGGGTATGACGGAGTCTTTCTTCAAGTATTTCTCCGATCTGGCGTATGGCTTCCATGGCAGCTTCACGAACTGCATCAAAGAAGGTTGCTCGTGGTACACGTGAAATGAAAAAGTATTGCCCCATAGTCTTTGGACAAACTCCTTTCACATGATGGAGGTGTACTTCCACATACCAAAGTTCTACTCCACTTTCCATGAATGGGTAGCCTTTGTAGACTGCATCACCTTCAAGATGAATGTGCTTCATCATGTCCTTCAGGATTTTCGGGTAATCATGGTCACTGGTCAGGGTCATGATCGTTTCTGGGCCCTTGAGGAATGACTCGTAGAGAGTTGCCATCTGCAGGTGTCAGTAAATAGGTACTCAGAGGAATGTATATGCCTCCTTAGTGGTCATGGTACACTCCTACTCAGTGGATCCTGTGGGTTTACCAAATACTACCACACTTAAATGAATTACACTCATGCCTGCATAGACCATATTTTCTCATATCCTCATAATGTTCAGAGATCTTTGCTCGTAGAGAAACAACGCATACATTTTCAACATAGGCAATCATGAGACAATAAATTCCATTTATTCATGATGTTATTACAATCTCAGGGACTTCTGTTACAAAAATTTCACTCCATGATCTCAATGAAAAACAAGAGTTCTTCAGATTACACTAATTGCCATGGTCAAAACTTAACTACTCCATTCTAGCTTTCTTCCTTTGCGGACAATCGCTAGCAAAATGTCCTGCTTCCTTGCAACGAAAGCAAATGAGTTCTGACAAGTCTCGAGGCTTCTTAGCTTTTGCTTTTGCTCCTTGGATTTCCGACTTCCTTCCTGAGCACATGTATTTGTGGTGGCCAAATTTCATACACTTGTAACATCTGACATGACTCAGGTCTATGTCTGCAGAGATTTGGTTCTTCCGAGGGTACTTTTTCTTCTTTCCGGACTCCTTTATTTTGGCCAGTTCTTCTATTTCAAGTGGATCAAACTCCACTTCTTCCGTCGGGAAGTTTCCCAGATACTCTTGGCTTCTCTTCGTGCAATCCTGTGAATAATGTCCTTCTTCTCCACATGAGTAGCATGCATTGGAGAAAAATCTGGTCAGACCTTGTCCATCAGGGTCTTCAATATATTCGTTCATCACAGGTTCTTCTAGAATCTTCTTCTTGAGTGTTTCCTCCACTGCATCTTTCTGCTGCTTGACAACTTGTTGCACCTTGGGGTAAACGTGACACTGAGCTGGGTAGTGGGTGGTTCCTTCACAAAGAAAACAAGTCACCTGACTACTTGGGCACTCCTTAGCTGGGTGATTTTCTTCACAATGAGTGCATCCATCCTTGTGTTCTTCCTGGGTGTGTCCTATTTCTCCACAGATCTTGCATGCACAAGTCTTCTCCTTCGGATTATCATAGCACTTCCAAATAAGACGGGATCTTAACAGAGTGTTCTTGAATTCGTCCCAAGTTTTTGCTCCACTAAATCCTTGTATGGCATGGTGCATTTTCCACCAGATTGCAGCACTTTGGGTAAAGTACTGGAGAGCATGTTCCACTTCATACTTCCTTGAGATCGAGTTGCTCCCGAAGTGGTTCTCCATGTTTTGGATCCATATATCAGCTTCCAGCTGGGTCATTGGTCCAGGGACTACAGGTCCAGCTTCATACTCCATCTGGTAGGGTTGAGGTTTTGGGGATGAGACGGGTAAGAGAGAGGGATATACACACAATACAACAATATTTTTTTTGAGATAGGTTTTATTTGTGGCCGTCGGAAAACACACAGCAATGACGGCTCACAATTCATCGTAACTAACATGGGTATATAATTGGGGTTTGGACTTCTAATGGTCATATAATTATTGGAACACTTCAGGGTCTTCGAATTCTTCGGGTCTTGAGAGTCTTCAATTGGTGTAGCTTCAACTGCATGATGAAATCCTCTTTACTTTGAAGTGGGAGTCGGTTGATCCTTCACGTGGTCAAAGGGGAAAGGGCATTGTCTAACTATTTGAGGAGAGAGAGAACGTTTGATGAAATCAGAAGATATGAGAAGTAAAAGGTGTTCTTGAAAAATAGAAATTTTGAGAGATCCTTTCCTAAGAAATTTCCAGTTTCTAGGGTCACGTCCTACAGTCAACATGTGTTCTTATACCATTTTCTGTAGCGACCTGACTCAAGACGAGTCAAGCCTCTGTGTTACTGTGCCATCCCTGGATCAGTATGCTGGCACACACAGTACATCAATGTATATATCAAAGTGCAATCACATGTAAATAGCATAAAACTGATATATACCTTAATTACTTCAGCGGAAGCAGTCAAGGGAGTGGAGTCCCAATAAACACCAACGGCAAGTTGAGTGTAGACCGTAACCCTGAATCGTACTCTTACTCGTCGAAGAAAAATATCTGCAACATAAGACGTTGCAGCCGTGTAGGTCAACATATTGAATATGCCGGCAAGTCACATAAGAGAGGGGTGAAAAGTAATCATCTATACTATATGCATATATGGCAGGTGGTGTTGTAAGTTTTAGCGTAAAGCAAATTTTCTCCTACAACAAGAGAGGGGCTAAAAGCAAAATATTACTACGTAGTTGGTTGTTAATGAGATGGTTCCGCCAACCAGTTCTCATACCCGAGTTATCAATATTACCCTCATCAAATATATATAATGGTGTTGAGAAATCCAGATAACTTCAGTTCCTTTGGCTCAAGTTGCCCATTACCGTGGACACGGCTAATCGATTAGGTTTGAGTACTCTGTAGAGTTTTGCACACGTTCCCCACAAGATTTGATCGCCTCCGAGTATGTCCTCGCACTTCAGGGTGTTTGAAGACCGGACCGGATGATCAAAACATGGTCTTTCAACGGGTCCCTCTAAATCCCTGTCGGTGCCCATCCATTCCTACCATTCTTCTACATCTTCTAGCACCGCCTGTCCAGAGTCGCCGCATTGTCCAACCAAGCCAGAGCCCATAATGACTTGTGGCTGTGCAGTTAAGCCTTGGGTCTTGAAAATATCCGTCCATCTCTTTGAGCCTGGGTGAAGCTTTCCGCAGGATGTCATGGCCTCTCCAGCATCCCGGGTCATCCACTGGGTTCTCCAGGGAGCCGATCAACCGTCCTTCACCCAGAGTTGCATTGCGTCCAAGGTCTTGAAAAGTCTTGTCTTAACCGGTCTTGATTATTTAATCAACCTCGCATCACTCGTGTTATGCACTCAACCGAATTCCCGTCTACTCAAGCATAGAAATATGAAATTTGTCGTCCCGGGCCAAGTAAAGGGGTTGTTGGGTGCCTACCACATGATACTACAATATGTAACCATAATTTCCAAGTACCTACTCAGCATGCAATTGGGCATAGGATGGTAAAACTACGATGCATAAAACATAGGTGATACATGATCAAATGACTTGCCTGGTGATGTTGACGAAGAAGAATTTCTCGAGAAATAACTTGATAGACTACTCGTCACTCTCCGATGAAATCTATATAACAAACATATCATTCACATAAGCACTCATACTAGCAATCATTCTAGCAATCAAAACAAAAGAGAGAGCGAATAAGAATCCGAAAGAAACTTCACTAAAGCTAGGAGTCTTCTACTACATCAAACACTAAATAGTTTTTGTCCAACAGAAAATAATAACAAGGAACTAAGATAGAATAAAGTATTTTTCACAAAACTATTTGAAAGTATTTCCAAACGGGATTTGAAATAGTGAAGAAACCAATTGCAAGTTACTAAGGAACTAGAATTGATTTCATGAAAACAAATAAAAATAAAATAGAAACCTGTTGCAAAAATACTGTTAACTAACATAAACAAAACAATAATCTTTCTGAAATAATAAAGAAAATATTTTAAAAACAAAAATAGAAAAGGAATTAGCCGTAATCCTAAAAGAGGTGAAACAGAAATTGTTTCACAAGAAACAGTAAGCTAAATTAGTCAAACCAATCTGAAATTTTTACCACTGGTAACTAATATCACTAGTGATAAGTAGCAAAAAGAATCAAATTAAAATCTATTTTTAAACTCCTGGAATAAGCAAAGCAATGTTTAAACTAAATCTGATCTAATTCAAATTTGAAAATTTCAAAAATAGACAAATTATATGTTTTTGAAAACTACAGGAAATTTGTGAGCTACTGGAAAAAGAATCAACATCATTGGACTTATGGATCAAAAGTTATGGGCTAAACAAGATTGGAACTTTTCTGTTTTTGGAATTAAACAGAAAAAAGAAAATCCAACTAACGGACAGGGTGTACACATGGTGCTCTCTGATTGGCTAAGGGGGTGTTTGCTGCGAGACATATAAGCAAACGGCCGAAATCTAACTAAAAGCTCCGGCTAATAAGTTAAGTGACTGAAAAACCGGCGGTCTTTGTTTAAAAACCGAAAGGGTAAGTACCTCCTAATCTACACCGTGGGATCTAGATCTAAGGGCAGAACTACACAATAAAAAAACAGAACAAGTAAAAGAAAAAGAAAAAAAAGGAAGGAGGAGAGGGGTTACCTCGTGCTCCATAGGAAAACACGGCGAGGCACTCCAGCGATGGGAGCTCCGGCGGGGTGGGGTCGCCGGCGAGGGTGGGGAAGGGGTGGCAGGGGGGTGGAGGCTCCTGGGGGGGGGAGGAGTGCGGCGAGGTGGACGAACCTGTAGGGGGGCGACGGGATGGAGTTCCTGGGAAGTTTCTGGTCGGGGCGATGGGGAGGGGTGCAGGGGGGTGTGTGCCGACGGGAGGAGTTCCTGGAAGAGGGGCCGAAGTGGTGGAGGGGTGGCGGCGGGGTGGGGTGGGCTCGGCAGGGAGGGGAGGGAGTGCAGGGGCGATGGGGTGGGGCTCCGGTGAGCTCTCTGGTGGCTGACTCCGGCGAGGTGCAGGGGGAGGAGGAGGTGGGGAGAGGCGGCGGTTTCAACGGGAATGGAACGAGGAGGCCATGGGGGTTCTTATAGAGGCGACGGGAGGTGCTGGGAGGGAAAGAGCTTCGCGAATCCCGGAGGTGAAGATCTCTCTGTCCATGGAAGGAAGGCTCCTGTGACGTGAGGAAGAAACACACGAAGAAGATGATCCTGTGTTGGGCCAGTTTAGGAAACCTCTTAATGGGCCAGCAGGAGTTTCCAAATAAAAGTGATTCCTTTCCTATTTTTAAAACTAGGAAACTAAAACGATAAAAGGGAAATCAAATCAATTCGGAATAAAGAGTTTCTATATACTAAAATTATCAGAAAAATAAAATATAAATGATGGGCATTTTTCCACGGCAAAAATAAAATCTTCAGAAAAAATTATTTTCACAAATTTGCCTAAAAGATTTATTTTCTTTTGCAAATAATTTTCAAATGACCCTCTAAGTTTTAGGGTTCAAATAACTTTCGAAATGCCCGTGTGTTTGAGGATCATGTTCCTCCGCTCTTTTCTGTTTGACAGAATGTATTTCCCGGCATTTCTTGAGTGGAGAAAACAAATAGAAATGCAAGAGAATTCAAATGCAATTATCTCCGTTCAAATTCTTTATAGTTGAAGAAGTCATGTCATCTTCTCTCTTTGCTTTTAAAAGATTGAATTTGAATTCACCGGAGAAGGGAAAGTCATTTTATTCCCTCTCATTCAAAAGTTTTTGAAAAGTTTCAAATCTCACACAAGTTTCAATCACTCAAGCAAACAAACAAACAATCTAATAATTATATTAACATTCCAAAATTTATATTTTTGGGATGTTACATTAAAGAGTTCATCATAAAGAGTTACGTTGATGTAAGCTTTGACACTAATCCAAATAACTATGAGTAGTAAACCGGATTTGTATAGTGGAGTAGTCATTTGGAATAGTTCCAAATGGTGTGTGGTAGCAGCATCTATAGGATGACATAGAGATTTTTAAAGAACACACGGATCTGAAAGTTTCAGACCCATTGATTAAAAACCTCTCTCACAAGCAAGTAACATACCGAAGGACAAAGGGAACAACATACGGGATTAACTGAATCCTTGACATAGAGGTTCAACCGATAGAGATCTTCGTAGAATATATGGGAGACAATATGGACACCCAGGTCCCGCTATTGGTTATTGATCGGAGAGTGTCTCAGGTCATGTCTGCATAGTTCTCGAACTCGCAGGGTCTGCACACTTAAGGTTTGGTGACGTTTTGGTATATTTTAGTTATATGTGCTAGTGACCGAAGTTTTGTTTAGAGTCCCAGATGAGATGCCGGACATCATGAGGGTTTCCGGAATGGTCAGGAAACGAAGATTGATATATAGGAAGTTGGTATTTGGATTCCGGAAGGTTTTCGGGCATTACGGGAAGTGTACCCGGAGTGATGAATGGGTTCCGGGGGCCCACCTAGTGGACACACCACACCCCAAGGGGTCCACATGAGTTTATTGGATGCACAATAAGGCTTAATGGGCTGAAAAGTCATCCAAGGAAAGCCCATGAGGAAAAAGGTGGAAAATCCAAAAGAGGTGGGCAATTTAGGAAGGAGTCCTAATCCAAGTGGGATTGGAGGAGGACTCCTCATTCCTTCACTTCGGCCGAGCCAAGGAGATATCCTTGAGCCTCAAGGCTATCCCCTCCCTCCTCCTATATATATACTAGATGGTTTAGGGTTTTTTGAAAAACAACTTTGCCACGTGCAACCCTAAACCTCTACTTCGTAGTTCTTCCTTTAGATCGGATTTCTGTGTTGGTTAGGCAAAGCCCTGCAGGAATAGATCACCACCACCACCGGTGTGCCGCCACGCTGCCGGGGAAATCATCTACATCTCCGTCTCTCTTGCTGGATTAAGAAGGCGGAGATCGTCATCGAGTTGTACGTGTGCGGAACGCGGAGGTGTCGTCCGTTCGGGACTTGATCGAGATGGATCATGGGACGGATCGTGAGACGGTTCGTGGGACGGTTCGTGGGACGGATCGTGAAGACGTACCACTACATCAATCGCGTTTATTAACGCTTCCCGCTTAGCGATCTACAAGGGTACATTGATCCGATCTCTCTCTCGTAGATGATCATCACCATGATAGGTCTTCGTGTGCGTAGGAATTTTTTTGTTTCCCATGCAACGTTACCCAACAGTTTTATGTTCAAAATAGAAGAACGTGGAAGTTCTGATTCGCCGCAAGCAATCAACCTGACACTTGGGGGCTACACTATTCAGATCAAAATTTCTAAAGTCCCAGGTTGCTGCACACAAGACAACCCGGTGCTTGGGGGCTACAACACTCAGTTGTTTCATAGATCATGAGGTCCAAATTGAAGACCCGACCCATCACACACTGATGAGCCGGCCCTTGGGGGCTACACCAGCTCAAGCTTTATAAGTATAACATGATTACAAGTCCCAGGCTGCTGCAGGCAAGACAACCCGACACTTGGGGGCTACATGGTCAAAGATATTACTGTAAATCTCCAAGTCATCATGAGCTTCTAAACTTGGAGCTTGGGGGATACAGGTAATATGGATATATCAAAAAAAATGAAGAGCACTTTCAATATGTTAATCATGAGCAAGAACGGTTCAACATTACATGGATTTCTTTATCCCCAATAATTTGATCAAGTCAATTAGAGTTCAGTTGTTTGATGGGGCATTACCAACAATCATAGCCCGCCATTATCAATCATAAACCCACCGAAGCAAAGAGAAGTCGGTTAAACATTGTGTGGATTTCTTATTCCCCAAATTTACATCAAGCCAAAGCATTGAAGGGCGATTCAATGACATATGTATTTTATTGTGGAGGACACGTACCTGCAAAATGATTGAAGACAGTTCAAAGAACAAACCCGTATTTTTCAAGGAGCCACTTTAGTAAATCAAGCCGGACAAAGGAGCAAGTCGGTCCCTTAGCATATTTATTATTCTTATTTGAGGAGCTTACCATGAATAAATTTAAGCTAACCTGGGGCTAGTGTCGGGGATATACCCCGCAGTGTAACCCGACTTGAAGTATGACCCGCCAAGGACTTGGCGATTCACCGGCGAATCATACTTGACCCCACATGTGACTCATACAAATGACGAAGGCCCAAGGCCCGGCGTACACCCTGGCATAAGGCGGCTCATAGAGAGGCTAGGAGGGCAGGCTCACAAGAGAAGGCCCAAGAAGTGGAGAGACTCCCTCACAAAGGAAACAAGACCCGGATTAGGATTCAAGAGAGACTAGTCCTATTCCTACTCCTAGTAGGACTGTACATGTAAACCTGCCCCTTCCACTTATATATGGAGGGCTAAGGTGCCCCAAGAGGGACAAATTCACAACTTAGGTCTAGACAAGACAAATCATGAGATAGACAGATTAGACACCCACGAGATTAGAGGTGGCGAGTCTGCACCCTTGTAATCGAGATCATCATCTTCATCAATGAAACACAAGCAGGACATAGGCTTTTACCTCCATCGGAGGGGCCGAACCTGGGTAAACTCACGTCTCTCAATTCCGACCAACCCCTCTCAAGCCGCCACATGGTTGCGATGGCCTCACACCTAAGCCCTTGCACGAGGACATATGCCGTGACAAAACCACGACACAATCATCAGTGTTGTTGACGTTGTCATTTTCTTCGTGGTCAAAGATGGACTTGCTGACGAATGTGATAGAAAGAGATAGGCTTGCCACACTAGACACTGAATCCCCCTCAGATCCTTCTTGTTCATCACATTCTTCAGATTCTTCCTCAGAATCCATTTCCTTGCCAATAATATCCCGAGCCTTTCTGAAATTATTCTTCTTGTGCGATGAGGACTTTTAAGATGAGGATATTGAAGATTTCTTATTTTTCTTCAAGTCATCAAAACTATCATCCTTGTATTTCTTCTTCTTTGATTCCTTGACCCAGCAAGGACAATCAGCAATGCAGTGAGCAAACTTCTTGCATTTATGGCGGGTTCTTTTCTTGTAGTCCTAAGATGAAGATTCTGATTTCCTCATATCTATTCTCGAAGATTTTCCGAACTGGCCTCGTGTGGAGAACTACTATAATTTCCTCACGAGCATAGCAAGTTCCCGACCAAGTTCTTAAGGATCACCAATACTGCAATCAGAGTCTTCTTCTTCAGATGAGGAAACACCCTTTGCTTTCAGTGCACGAGGTCTTCCCTAGCTTGGTCTATAGAGGCCTTTCTTCTCAGCTTATTGGAATTCGTGAGTATTGAGTCTCTCAAGAATATCAGTAGCTTCTAGTAACTTTTAGTCTCTTAGCTCTTGAATCATCAGAACTAGTGTATCGAATGAAGAATGAAGAGATCTCAATAGTTTCTTCACCACCTCATGGTCGGTGATGTCTCTGTCCCCAAGAGCCTGTAGCTCATTGGAGGTATCAGCGAGGCGATCGAAGGTTTGCTGACAGCTCTCATTATCGAGTCACCCTTAGATATTGCAAATAACATCAACCCGAGAGTCACATTGAGTAGAGACTCCTTCGTTGACTTTGGACAACTTGTCCCAGATGAGCTTTGCAGATCCCAAAGCACTCACTCTGTCATACTAACCTTTGCATAGATGGCCACAGATGATACTGTTTGCTTGAGAGTCGAGTTGCTTGAATCTCTTCACATCAGCAACATTGATAGTTGGGGTGATAGAGGGAACACCATTTTCCACAATGTACCAGAGACCATTGTCAATTGCTTCAAGATGCATGCGCATCTTGTTCTTCCAGTAGGGGTAGTATGTCCCTTCAAAGGTAGGATAGCCCAAAGTGACCTTGATGATACCTGTGGTCAACATAACTAAAACTCCACATGGTTAAACCAAAATAACACATAACAACGGAGTACCTTGCTCTGATATCAATTCTAAGTGCGTTATATCGACTAGAGGGGGGTGAATAGGGAATTTTTTAAGAATTCGTCACTAAGGAATTTCAGAGTGTGCTTCAGCTGTCACTATAACTATTCCACTTTCAACTCTTCGAGTTTCAACTCCACCAACCCAGCAGGCGTCCACATAAGCATTTGTCAACGCTCTTCTCTCGACTCCATACATCTGCCGGAGAAGTGAGTCATAGAACTTCATCACCCCGTGGAGGAGATCCAACCGAGAGTGACGCTTAGCTCTTTACAATTCAAACATTTTGGTAACTTGTAGCCAAAGGGGGGATTTTACATATCACAGGGCTTCGATACAGAGTGTGTTGCACTTTGATTAGTTTCTCTTGTTCTTTGATACATTTGATTTATACTTTTGCTTCTTGTGACTTAAATTTTTTCGTGTTTGATAATACGCTTTGTGGTTGATGCTACTATCGCCTATCGTTGTGATATATGTCATGATCATTCACTTGTATGCTTGGTGATGTGTGCATTATAATTCATTCATATCATTTATGCACTCCACCGAGATGTATGTGACATCGAAGAGTGAACCATGATCCTAATCAATTGTGCATTCGCATTCAAATGCAAATTCAAAATAATACACAAATGTAGGAGGAGATCTTACTTATCACATACTTCTCAAAGTGAAGATACTTTGCATTGATTATATCCTTTGTCGAAGCTTTGATCTATATGTTGTCATCAATTACCAAAAGGGGGGGATATTGAAAGCACAACTCCTCCCTAGGTGGTTGTGGTAATTAACAACAACATATAGTTCATTGAACTAATAAGCTTATCAAGTATATTTTAGGAAATTTCAATGACAGGGTTAGTTCGGAATTGTGAGAAGGATCCCCCAAGATGCAAAGAACACTTATTGGCAAAAGATCCAAGACTCCACATTTTGTTTTATGTGAGTTAATCACAATGGATTCCATAGGAAAGCATATATTATTAAGAGGGGATGAGGTACTGATGATGATGTGGTTTCTCAAGTGCTTAGAGATATGCTACCAAAAGCCTCAACCAAATTCTCACAAAATATTTTGTCCAAAACCCTAAACTACCAAAATCGGTCGTACCAAGTTCTTCACTTTCGTGTCACCGAGTTAGCCCCACACAAAGCGTATGCCAAACCCTAGCACCTCGGTAGAACTGAAACTGCGTCCGGTGGAACCGGGAAGCAGTGAGCAAGTTTTTGTGGTCAAAATATTTAATTTCGGAACTTCCGAGTTTTATGTTCTAGTGCCACCGAAGTACTAGATCTTCTAGGTTAATATGAATCGGTCTCACCGAGATGTTTTATTTAGTCTCACCGAAAAGCTGAAAGTTAGGACATTTTGCACTAGTCGGTAGCACCGAGTTTTAACTTTGATGTCACCGAGTTGAGAAATAATGTTGTAACCATTGTATTTTTGGAGGAGGCTATATATACCCCTCCACCCCCTCTCACGCGTTGAGAGAGCACTCAAAACGAAACAACACTTTCACCATCCATTTTCTGAGAGAGAACCATCTACTCATGTATTGAGATCAAGATATTCCATTCCTACCGTATGATTCTTGATTTCTTGCCTTCTCAAGTAGCTTCCCACCCGATAACTCTCTTCTACCAAGACAAATTCTATGAGAGAGTGATTGAGTGCTTAGAGACTATCATTTGAAGCAAAAGAGCAAGGGGTCCATCATCTACCAGTAAGATGCCCGTGCTACGTGATACGTCTCCAATGTATATATAATTTTTTATTGTTCCATGCTATTATCATCCAAGGATACTTTTTGGGTCATAATTCACCAATTTATATTATTTTTGAGCACTAACCTTTTAATCGAGTGCCCAGTGCCAGTTGCTATTTTTTGTCTTTTTTGTTTTTCAGGTATTCAGTACCAAACACAGTCCAATTGCCATGAAACTTTTTGATGAGTTTTTCTGGACTAAAGGAAGATGTGGTAACCTTGGGAGGAGTCCTGCAGACACCCGAGGGAATCACAAGGCATCAGGGCGCAACCAGGGGTGGCCGTGCCCTCATGCCTTGTTGATCCCTGGTGGCCCCTCTTGCTCCGTTCTCTCGCCTATAATTTCGCATATATTCCAAAAACCCTAAATATCATCGCAAACACTTTTTACACCATCGCAAGTCTCTGTTCCATGGCGATCCCATATGGAGCTCCTTTCTGGCACCCTGCTGGAAGGGGGATCGATCACGGAGGGCATCTTCATCAACGTTGGTGCCCTCGTGATGATGTGTGAGTAGTTCACCACACACCTACGGGTCCATAGTTAGTATCTAGATGGCTATATCTCTCTCTTTATGTTCAATACAATGATCATCACATCTTCGCTTTGATCTATCCAATGTAATTATTTTGTATGGTGTGATTGTCAGGATCTGATGAATTGTGGGTTTATGTCCAGATTATTCATGAAAAATATTTGATTTTTCTCTGAGTTTCATGATTCTTATTAGCATGATCATGGTAGCTTTATAATTCTCTCCAATTTATTTAATTGTTTTGGCCAAGTAGTTTGGTATTTCTTCACTTAGAGGGGTGCGTTGTAGTGGGTTCAACCTCGCGAGTTTCTATATCCCATTGACAGAAGGGGACAAGTTGCGTATTTGTGTTGCTGCCACTAAGGATAAATCCATGGGGTTTATTCATATTGGTTGAGTTTACTTTGTCTACATCAAGTCATCATTCCCCAAGCATTACTTTTTTTTACTTAGTACTCTAGATGCGTGCTAGATAGCAGTCGATAGGTGGAGTAATAGTAGTATGTGCAGGTAGGAGTCGGTCTATTTTCTTATGGATGTGATACATATATACACATGATCATTGCCATGAAAATCGCTTAACTATCAGTTGTTCTATCAATTGCCCAATAGTAATTTGTTTACCCACCATATCTTGCTTTCATGAGAGATGCCAATAGAGAACACTATGGCCCCGGGTCTGTTGACTTATATATTCATGAAAATTATAATTTCCTTGTTGTTATTATTTTTATTTTATTTTATTTTGCAAGTCACAACTATCTACAATTAGCTACACACCCCCATTCGCTTGCAAATAACAAGATTAATGCGATTGACAACCCTCTTGCCCGCTTTGGGTGCAAGTTGTTTGCTCTTTTGTGTGCAGCCGCTGAAGACGGTTGAGGATTGATATTCCTATTGGTTCGATAAACCATGGTTTCTTAATCGGGAAAATACTTACCCGCATTGTGTTCTGATTACCCGTTACTCTTCATGGAAAAATCAACGCAGATCACAAGTATCAGGAAGGATTTCTGGCACCGTTGCTAGGGAATATCATCACCAACTATCAAGTACCTTCACACAAATTATCATTCAATTGTTCTTCTTTTTATTTTCTGTTATAACTTGCTTGCTAAAAAACATAAAAAATAAAAAATATTTATCTTTGCTAGATTACTTGCCCACCTATGCTATCTTTATCTTTGTCACACCAAAGCAGAAAGTAAAATGCAAAGATTAAGATAAATGGATCCTCATCCACTAGCTAATCTTTTCAAAAGACCTGTTTATGTTGAAACAATTGCTAGTGAGAGTGCACTAGATTATCTTTATGATGCCTTGCTTGAAAATAATGAATCTAATAATTGTGAAATTTATAAAGTGATTCATGATAGTTCCTTGAATGAAAAGTATGATTGCCATGTTGTTACTATAAATTCTGTGAATATCAATTTTGCTAATGAACATGATTGGGGTGATAATCATGATGCTGCTTGTGATCTTGATAATTCTATGTTTCATGATGAATCTATTATTGATTATCATATTTGCAACACTACTAAAAGTGGGTTTGGAAGAGCGTCAATTTAGGTAATAATGATCCCACTACCTTGGAAGATTATAAGACTTGTATGCATATGGATCATAAATATAATTATTTACATGATAGCTATATTGTTGAATTTCAATATGATCCTACATGTAATTATTATGAGAGAGGAAAATATGGTTATATAAATTTTCATGTTACTCACTTACCTCTCTTGATATTCAAATTGTTAATGCTTCATTCTTCCTATTTGCATATGCTAGATTTTTTTTGTCTTGATAAATTGTTCGCTTATAAAGTGCCTATGGATGGGAAGTACGTTAGACTTAAATGTGCTTGTCACATGTTTTATGATGTTCTATTTGTGCTTCAATTCTTGTCTTTTATGTAAGCATCATTATTACCACACGCCTATCTTAATGGATATAAATAAATAGCCTATTGGGAGACAACCCAATACTTTTTGTCTTAGTGTGATGACATGATTATTGCCTCTGTAATTTTATTTTTTATGTTCAAATTAGTGTTTGTGGCAAGTAAAGCCTTTGTGATGACTTGTATGATGAGTATAATTGATATGGTGCAAAAAGAGAAACTTTGACGTCTAGTGCAGAATTTCTATGATTTTACCGGAACGTCTTTGTAAGATAAATTGTTTACACAATGTTTATGTACAAATTCCTTAGGGTGTCCTAATTTTTCAGAATTTTTTTTAGTTATAGAATTATAGGTTCAGTACAGATTACTAAAGGTTGTTTTGTTTTAGACAGATTTTGTTTTTGCTTGCATAGTTTGCTTATTTTGATGATGTTATGGATTGTATCAGGGGGTATAAGCCATGGAGAACTTAGAATATAGTACCTATTATGCAATAATGAAATATGAATCAATTTACAATAGTACCTTAGTATTTAATATGTTGCTTATACTAACGGATCTCACGAAGTTTTGTTGAGTTTTGTGTGATTGAAGTTTTCAAGTTTGGGTGTTATCGCGATGGACAATAGAATAAGGAGCGGAAAGAGCCTAAGCTTGGGGATGACCAAGGCACCCCAAGGTAATTTTCTAGGAAGACTCAAGCGTCTAAGCTTGGGGATGCCCCGGAAGGCATCCCCTCTTTCGTCTCAATCCATCGGTATGTCTCTTGAAGCTACGTTTTTATTCATCACATGATATGAGTTTTGCTTGGAGCATCGTTTCCTTTAGTTTGATTTTTATTTTTAGTTTGCCACAATCATCATTTTTTGGACACACCAACCTGAGAGAGACGCACATTTATCATGATTTTTTAGAATACTCTTTGTGCTTCACTTATATC
Organism: Hordeum vulgare subsp. vulgare; assembly: GCF_904849725.1. NCBI lineage: Eukaryota > Viridiplantae > Streptophyta > Magnoliopsida > Poales > Poaceae > Hordeum > Hordeum vulgare. Next base: position 41,043,137 of record NC_058521.1, on the reverse strand, counting down.
TTTTGAGCTAAATAGTTGTTGTAGTACTTGAATTATATCTGTTTGAGAACGGTGGGGTGTAGATTTTATAGAAATATTTGAAATCTCGTTCTTCACTTATATATATTTTTGAGAGTTAATAAGAAATAGAGGTAATTTGCATGGGTCATAAAGCTAGTACAAACATAATAGGTATCCAATGAATGATAATCAAAACTATCATGTAACACATATAAAGAAATCATAGGTTAATGATATTGGTGTGGTAATATGAAAAAGATGTGAGTGCATAATTGTTGATTTGTAGAAGTAGCGGTATTAAGAGGTGTTTATTCCTCGTTTCTCTAAATATTAAAAAGGCATGGCGGGGATGTGTGAGCATTTATATTCCTCATTGAAATCCTAGTGTTGTTTTGAGTCACAGTCGCACGATGGTTAACTCCTCCCAGCTCTCTCCCTCGGGGCCTGTGGGTAGTGCTTTGATTTGTGATGAAACTAATAAAACTTTGCAATAAGTATATGAGTTTATCATGGCTAATGTGAAACCATGGGCATACGTAATCACACCTCCTTGTTTCGCTAGCCTTTTCGGTACCGTGCATTGCCCACTCTCACCTCGAGGATTGGTGCGAACTTCGCTCGTGTATCCAAACCCTGTGGCATGATATGATCCGTCACACACAAACCTTTCTTTATCTTCCTCAAAACAGCCACCATACCTACCTATCATATCATTTCCATAGCCATTTCGAGATATATTGCCATGCAAATTCAGCCGTTACATCATATGACTAGTTCATTCATCATCATATTGCTTCGCATGATCATATAGAGCTCACATAACATTTATCGCAAATCCACCATTCATTATATTGATGATACATGTCATGCTAGATCATTGCACATCCTGGTACACTGCTAGAGGCATTCATATTGACCCATAGTTCTTCATATCGAGCTTTCATGAGTTGTAAGTAAATAAAAGTGTGATGATCATCACTATTAGAGCATTGTCCCAGTAAGGAAAGGATGATGGAGACTATGATTCCCCCACAAGTCAGGAAGAGACTCCGGATGAAAAATGAAAATGGGGGAGGCCAAATGAGCCCACCATAAAAAAAGATGAAAAAAAGAATGAGAGAAAAAGAGAATAGGGACTTTGCTACTATCCTTTACCACACTTGTGCCTCAAAGTGCACCATGTTAGTCATATAGAAAGTCTCATGATATGTCATTTTCATATGCTAGTTGGAATCATATTATCATTATTGTAAACTTGGCTTGCATATTCCGATGACGGGCTTCCTCAAATGTCCGAGGTCTTCATGAGCAAGAAAGTTTGATGCACGCCCCACTTAGTTTAATTTGAGCTTTCATACACTTCTAGCTCTAGTGCATCATTTGAATGGAAATCCCTACTCCTTGCATTGACATCTACCGATGGGCATCTCCATAGCGCGTTGGTACGCCTAGTTGATGTGAGACTATCTTCTCTACTTTTATCCCTTTGATATCCACCACCATATTTTGTTCCACATTATACTATGTCCATGGCTCACGCTCATGTATTGCGTGAAAAATAAAAAAGTTGATTCACTTTGAAAAGTATGATCTAATTGCTTGACTTGGACATCGTGGTGCTTAACATTTGTATTAATGTGGTGAATATGGAGCCATGCTTTGCTGAAAGATTAATGGGGGTAAACATTCTTTTAGGATCGTATGCTTTGAAAGATTGATGATTTTGTTGCTTGTTCTTATAATTATTACTATGTTGATGTTTGTTAATTCATTGTTTCTTAATGGGCATACATGCAAAAGATTACATATTGGATAGTATGTCACATCAAAAATTCTGTTTTTGTCATTTACCTACTTGAGGACGAGCAGGAATTAAGATCGGGGATGCTTGATATGTCTCCAACGTATCTATAATTTTTGATTGTTCCATGCTATTATATTATCATCCTAGGATACTTTTTCGGTCATAATTCACCAATTTATATTATTTTTGAGCACAAACCTATTAACCCAGTGCGAGTGCAAGTTGCTGTTTTGTGTGTGTTTTTTGTTTTTCAGGTTTTTAGTACCAAACAAACTAAATTTGCCAAGAAACTTTTTTATGATTTTTTTCTGGACCAAAAGAAGACCTGGAAACCTCAAGAGGAGTCCTGGAGACACACGAGGGAGTCACAAGGCAACAGGGCGCGGCCAGGGGGTGGGCATGCCCTCCTGCCTTGTCGCTCCCTGGTGGCCCCTCTTGATCCGTTCTTTGGCCTATAAATTCATAAATATTCTAGAAACCCTAAATATCATCAAGAAACACTTTTTACACCGCCACAAGTCTGTGTTCCATGGTGATCCCATCTGGACCTTCGTTCCGGCACCCTACCGGAGGGGGATCGATCACGGAGGGCCTCTTCATCAACCTTGGTGCCCTCGTGATGATGTGTGAGTAGTTCACCATAGACCTACAAGTCCGTAGTTAGTATCTAAATGGCTCTCTCTCCCTCTCTCTCTTGATCATTAGTACAATGATAATCGCATCTTCGCTTTGATCTATCCGATGTAATTCTTTTGTATGGTGTGTTTGTTGGGATCCGATGAATTGTGGGTTTATGTTAAAAATATTTGAGCCTTCTCTAAGTTTTATGATTCTTATTTGAATGGTTATCATAGTTCGTAATTCTCTCTGATCTATTGAATTGCTTTGGCCAAGTAGTTTGGTATTTCTTCAGTGAAAGGGTTGCATTGTAGTGAGTTCAACCATGCGAGTTTCTATATCCGGGTGATAGAAGGGGACAAGTTGCTTCCTTGTGTTGCCGCCACTATTGATAAAATGGTGGGGTTTATTCATATTGGTTGAGTTTACTTTGTCTACATCATGTCATTGTTCCCCAAGCATTACTCTGTTATACTTAATACTCTAGATACATTCTCGATAGCGGTCAATGGGTGGAGTAATAGTAGTAGGTGCAGGCAAGAGTCGGCCTATATTCTTATGAACATGATGCCTATATACACATGATCATTTCCATGAAAATTGCATAACTATCTGTTGTTCTATCAATTGACCAACAATAATTTGTTTACCCACCATATGTTGCTTGCATGAGAGATCCACTAGAGAACACTATGCCCCCCGGGTCTATTCACTTATATATTCAAAAACATTGTTGAGGAAATCATTAACTCGTAGCTGCTCGGTTGGCTGGCGGGTAGGGGATTAATGGGCTAATCGGCAAGTTTATCGGCCATTTAATCAATTAATCAGATGATTTTTTGATTTATTGGCTACTCGATGACCCTAGGAGTAGGGATTAATTGGCAAGTTAAATGGTTAATCGGATGAATTCTTCAACAGGGTTCAAAAAACTTATAATTTCCTCACTATTATTATTTGTCTTTTATTTTATTTTGCAAGTCACAACTATCTAGAATTATCTACGCACCCCATTCGCTTGCAAATAACGAGATCAAGGGGATTGACAACCCTCTTGCCCGCGTTGGGTGCAAGTTGTTTGCTCTTTTATGTGCAGCCACTCAACACGGTTGAGGATTGATATTCCTATTGGTTCGATAAACCTTGGTTTATTAATCTAGGAAAATACTTACCTGCATTGTGTTGCGATTACGCGTTCCTCTTCACGGAAAACCCCACGCGGATCACAAGTATCACTATGCTACATAATCACAAAAGACAAGGAACAACACAGAACTGTACAAGACATTGATCAAAGCGATACCATATAGTTGATAGGTACTCATAAAGCACAATTGAACAAACGGTTTACAACCTATAAAACCCTTCTTCTAAGCCAAAGACTTTCTTATCATCTTCAACTTGCAAGAAAATTTGTTGTTCTCCCTAGTCATTGTTCGATCTGCCCTATATTGAGGAGAATAGAGCATCTCGCCATAGCAAACATTTCCACCCATTTGGCATTTGTAATGACACATGCCACCTTTACCTGGAACACCAAATAGTCTATGTCTTCACATCTTCTTCCTTAATCATGGGTTCCATATATAGTACACAAATAATTCTTTGCTAGAAAGGGTGATTCGTTAAGGACGTCACTCTAACCTAAAGCTGGCCAAGGGAAACCCGACTCGGTCAGCCCAGCACGACCCGACCTCAAAAAGCCCAACTCGACCCGACTCGACCTTGCCCATGGGTCGGGCTCGGGTCTAGATTTTGAGCCCAGTGGCCTCGACGAGTCGGGCCCAGGACTGACGTTTTTGTGATTTAGGGAAGAATCTTGGTCTGAGGCCTGACCGATTTTCACACTGATGGGCTGGGCTTGGGAATTAAAATAGGCTGGCGGTCGGGCGGGCTCGAGCGTGGGTTTTTGCCCCAGACTTTGTCAGGTCTGGCCCGAAGCCTGGCCCGACCAAAGGTATGGCCAGGTATACTCTAACATAATCGCAGTATGAATAATCGAAGAACAACAATGCCCAATATATATCTTTGTCCCCAAGAATGAGGTATGACGACTACTGAATTCATCCTTCAGCTTCAATTCGATACAACCTCCAAGGCACTGGCTGGGCACCATACTAGAACAAACACGATAAACCCATGGATACTAGAGAACGCGGGTCCAGGGCTGTCGATATCGGAGCCTCATCTACAAGAGGCCCACCGCAAAGGCACAAGCACCCGTCGAACGCTAGGCCGACTAGATGGGTAACCACCGCTAGGAGACACCACCAGAAATGCACCAAAAGCCACAGCCCAAAGCCATGGCCGTAGCTCGAGTTGAAAGGACACATCCGCAGCACCACAAAGGGTAGACCAACCCCACGAGGAGGCTAGCCACCACCACTAGCCCTTGGTCCGACATCGTCAGCGGCAGACGACGCCAACGAGCGTCAGATATGGGGCGAGAACATGTTGAGGTGGAGGAGCCTCGCCAACATCGGGTTAATAGCTGAGATGCAACTTCTTTCCATCGTATTGGAAGGGGTGCGACATTTTTCGACGAAATAGCCCAGGCGCGATGATTTGAAGGGAGAAAATAGCTGACGACCAACATGGCCCTTAAGCAGAATTGATCGTTAGCTGTTAGGGTTATGTGACGGTTGGACCCACAACTTATCCACCTCAGCAGCGCGGGACCCACCTCATGGAATCTAAAACAGAGCTGCGCCCGTGGCCGAGCTGGTGCTCGTGCCATTTCTTCCCCTTTCCCCATTCTTCCTCTTCTACGGTGACGATGCACGGGATGTCCATCTCCTCCGCCACATCGTCAAGATGGCCAGAGTATGGCGCAGTTCCGATGAGAAGGTGCCCGGACTGCCCACGGCCAGAGGCTCTTAAGCGGATGGTCACTAAAACTAACGAGAATGGCAACCTCGGGCGACATTTTGTGTCATGCTTGAGCATTCCCATGATGGGACGGGATGGCAAGGTAAGGTCTCAGTTCGTTACCCTCAATGTCGTAATCTTTTGTTCATATTTATCCAAATTGCCTTTTTCTCCTCGAATTTGAGATCTAGGGTCATGTTACTGTTTACAGATGCTGAAGAAATGTTCCCATTTTGAGTGGATAGATCAGTACGTTGATAGGCTTGACTTTGAGGGCCACATTGATATGAGCGACGCCGCAACCCGGGGTCTAATTTTGCCGCCGTTTGCTATCAGAGACCCAATTTCAGCTCGGGCAGAGGAGCGCGGGCGGACAGACGCATGCCGACGGTGAGGATTACGCGCATTGCTGAACGGGCTGCCCTTGCTGAACTGCCCGTGGAGGCCGAAGTAAACGAGGAATTGAAGAAGGTAAAGAAGCTTTTAAGGCAGATGGTGGATTTGCAGAAGCAAGAAAATCTCATGCCAGGAGCATTCTATTCTTGTATCATTGCTCTGTTCTTTCTTTGCCTCTTGTTCATCCGTCGTTAGAATGGACAAAAGTGTAAGCAAGCAAATTTCAGTTAGCTAGGCAGAGGACGCGATCTGTGCGCCATGCTAGTTTCATGTACTAAGTGTAAGCAAAAATTTCTTAAGTTCTTCAGTGAAGTGGCTAATTTGAAATTTTAATATGCATTTCGAGTTCTTCAGTTAGCAAGTGCGAGACCAAAGTTCAGTTTCAGTAGAAAAAAAAAATTGTGGGCTGGTGAATAGATGTTGGGCCATGACGCTGAAGTTGAGGAATAACCAGGCCCAAAGAGTGCAGTTTCGCGAAAAAATAAATCTGGACTGCCTAATAGATGTTGGACCGACAAACCAGGCTCAAAGAGAAAACAAACCCACTGATGGGGTTATAGTCCCAGGGTAGGGTCATAGGCCTGCCCTATAGGTCCTACCCAAGGACTACCCTTCATAGAGGGCAAGGCCCTTAGACAGTTCCGACTGAACTAAGGACCCCTCATCGTCCAGTCGGTGACGAGCATTCGGAGCATATTTATCGTACCGACTGAATTCCACTCTGTACATCGTAACCTCCGAGGAGGGCAACGGTCATACGTTTTCATACACCATTATTAGCATTTAAGGCATACGTTACCTGTAACGTAGGCATTTATTCGCCACTACTCCACCCCTGTCCACCAGGCCGTTGTGAAGGGCAACGCACTCTATATAAGCCGCCCTTCCCCAGTGGTGTAGGGGTTGGCATTTACTGTAATCCTATATTCCCCTCGACACTAAGCTCCCAAGAGCACTGAGATGTAGGGCTTTTACCTCCACCGCAGAGGGGCCTGAACTCATACAACCTCGCCGTAGCTAAGGCTCTGCCCATCCTTTCGTACCCTACACATCTACTGTCAGACTTATACCCACGACAGTTGGCGCCCACCGTGGGGCACGCGTCTAAGCGACTTCCGGCGAGTTTGCAGTTTCATCTTTTCATCATGTCGTCCGGCGGAGATTTATGCATGGGTCGAGAGATCCTCTTCGGTGCACTCTCCTTCATCGTCGACGATTCGGCATGACTTCGGGATGCGTCTCTCGATGTCGAGGCGCTCCCCAGTCGCGGGGCTACGCACTTCCGTGCCGGTGCCCGCGGCGTCCTTCTTCTCGAGCAGTCGGCCCCGATGTCGACCTTCGCCCCGGTCACACGCCGCAACAAGCGGTCCCGCCGTCCGCGGCTCCAGCGTTGGGTGCGACACGCCCAGGCGTGCCAGAACGCGTCCTCTCAAGTGGCGGTCCTCGAGTCGGTTGTGGTCGCGCCGCCGTCCCAGTGCTTGGACTCAGTTCCAACTGAGCTACCTTCGGAGTACTTGGGTCGCGGGCCTGCTGCCGAAGTTCTCATGGAAAATTCCCATGAAAGTCCCCACCGGACTGGCCGGAACAAGCACGAGGTCGGCGAATCGTCTGGCGCTCGCCGTCAACACCACCGTTCTGCCAGTCGATGCTCTCATCAGAGAAACGTCGAGGTGTTCCGTACACCCGTCCTCAACCTGGCTGCCGCTGCCAAGATAGCCGATTCCCTCCAACCGACTGATCAGAGGCTGGTAGAGGGATCGAGCAGATCCGTGCCCTGTTGCACACGACGCAGCAGCAGAATCCGGCGGTCTCTGAGTCGCACAATAGGATCCACAACAGTTCTGTTCACGCGAACACACATCGGTCGGTTTACAGCCCCCACTCTCATCAGCAACGCAGAGGGGGCAGCCGTTCCATGAATCCCGAAGATCGTCGCCGTTCACGCACCCCTCCGCGGGGTGGGCCTTACGGGCCCCGACATCATGATGATCGGCGTTCAGTCGGTGACACGTATGATCCAAGGCCCGACGCAAGAGGGTACATCGCCCAGAGGAAGGTCGACAGGAGTCGAGCCCACCGTGATGGTCACGATAGAGACCGTCCGAGTGGAAGCAGGACCATCGTCTCTGGCCCCGAGTGCTTCAGTCGGGCCATCCGTTCAACTGACATCCCTCCCAACTTCTGATTGGCGACGGGGATCAGCAAGTTCACAGGAGAATCCAAGCACACGCAAGGAGGATCCGTTCCCCCAAGTCCACGCAACATTGATGATTTTTGCTGACGTGGAAAGCAAGAGTCGACTGAAGCTGGTGAACAGGGAGGTGAACATGGCCACCCCGACCAACCCCACGTTCCTCAAATGGTCTCAGACTGCGATCGCCTTTGATCAGTCGGATCATCCAGCACACGTGCCCACCCCGGGGAGGCAGGCTCTGGTAGTCGACCCGGTGGTGGAAGGAGTCCGACTGCGCAAAGTCCTCATGGATGGCGACAGCGGCTTGAACATCATGTACGCTGACACTCTCAAGGGGATGGGCATTCTGATGTCCAAACTTAGCGAGAGCAGCATGCAGTTCCACGGAGTCGTCCCAGGACGAAAGGCCAAGTCACTCGGCCAGATCGCGTTGGACGTCGTTTTCGGCTCCGACAAGAACTTCCGCAAGGAAAAGCTGACATTCAAGGTGGTGGACTTCCAGAGTGCATACCATGCAATTCTGGGCTGTCCGGCGTATGCACGTTTCATGGCCCGTCCATGTTACGTGTATTTGAAGCTGAAGATGCCGGGTCCCAAAGGTGTGATCACCATCACAGGCAATCGACAGCGGGCCGAAGAGTGTCTGCAGCAGGGGTCGCGGATTGCCGATCAGCAGATGGCTATCCTCGAGCTGGATGAGTACAAGAAGACGGCCGACCCCCCTGACTTGATGCGTTCGAAGAAGCCAGCTTCGGAGTCTGCATTCCAGTCGGCGGGCGACACGAAGAAAGTCAGCATCCACTCGACGGACGGCACCGCTGCCCCGACGAACATCTCCACCACCCTTCATCCAAAATAGGAAGCCGAGCTCATCCAATTCCTCCGTGAGAACTGGGACATTTTCGCATGGAAGCCCGCTGACATGCCAGGTGTACCCAGGGAGTTGGCTGAGCACCGACTGCATGTGGATCCTACCGCTCGGCCCGTCCGAGAACGCCTGCGTCGGTCCGCCGCGCACAAAAGGAAGGCAATCAGAGAGGAGGTGGCTAAACTTTTGGCAGCCAACTTCATTCACGAGGTACACCACTCCGAGTGGCTCGCAAATGTTTTCATGGTGCCCAAGAAGGACAAGTCCCTCCGTATGTGCATCGACTTCAAGCATCTCAATAAGGTCTGCTCGAAAGATCATTTCCCGCTCCCCCGCATTGATCAAATTGTCGATTCGACTGCGGGTTGCGAGCGTTTATCATTCCTTGATGCCTATTCACGCTATCATCAGATCCGTCTGTATGGTCCGGATGAATTAAAAACAGTCTTCATCACCCCATTCGGGTGTTTCTGCTACATCACTATGCCATTCGGTTTGAAGAATGCAGGAGCAACTTTTATGCGCATGATCCAGAAATGCCTCCTTGACCAGATCAGTCGAAATGTGGAGGCATATATGGACGATATCGTAGTCAAGTCACGCAAAGGTTCCGACTGCTGACTGACTTGGCAGAAACATTCACCAACCTTTGTAGGTACGATATCAAGCTCAACCCTGCCAAGTGTTCATTCGGTGTTCCCAGCGGAAAGTTACTCGGTTTCTTCGTTTCCGAACAAGGAATCGATGTCAACCCCAAAAAGATCGGGACCATCGCCCGAATGGAGCGGCCGGTCAGAATACATGATGTTCAAAGGCTCACAGGTTGCCTAGCGGCTTTGAGCAGGTTTATCGCTCGACTCGGCGAGAAGGCGTTACCTCTGTACCGACTCATGAAAAATCAGATACTTTCGAGTGGACAGACGAAGCCCAGATTGCATTCGACGACCTCAAAGCCCTGCTTTCCACCCAGCCGGTTATTACTGCCCCGCTCAGTAAAGAACCCCTTCTTCTGTAAATCGCGGCTACAAATCAAGTCATCAGCACTGTTCTCACAATCGAACGTGAAGAAGTAGGCAAAGCGTACAAGGTTCAGCGGCCAGTATATTATGTCTCCGAAGTCCTGACTCCTTCCAAGCAGAGGTATCCCCATTATCAAAAGCTTATTTATGGGATCTACATGACTGCAAAGAAGGTGGCTCACTATTTCCAAGACCACTCGGTGTCTGTCGTTTCTGATGCTCCGTTGTCGGAAATCCTCCACAATCGAGACGCATCAGGCCGAGTGGAGAAGTGGGCTATGGAGATGTTATACTGCGACATCAAGTTTGAAGCCAAGAAGGCTATAAAGTCTCAAGATCTGGCTGACTTCATAGCAGAATGGGTAGAATAACAACAACCGACTCACATCTACTCGGCTCATTGGACTATGTTCTTCGATGGGTCCAAGATGCTGAATGGCTCCGGCGCTGGTGTGGTGATCATATCGCCAAAAGGTGACAAGCTTAAGTATGTGTTGCAGATACATTTCGATTCTTCCAACAATGAGGCAGAGTATCAAGCTCTCCTTTACGGATTGCGCATGGCCATCACACTCGGCGTCCGTCGCCTAATGGTCTATGGCGATTCAGATTTGGTGGTTAATCAAGTGATGAAGGAGTGGGATCTCAGGAACCCCACCATGACTGCATACAGCAATGCAGTAAGGAAGCTCGAGAAGAAGTTTGAAGGTCCGGAACTTCACCATGTTCCACGACTGAAGAACCAAGCAGCTGATGAGTTGGCAAAACTCGGATCCACTCGGAGACAAGTCCCGAGTGATGTCTGCCTCAAGCACCTACATCTCCCTTCGGTGAAAGAAGATCCTTTTACAGAGGAACCGGTAGAACCTTAGAGTTCAACAGATCCGACTGAAGTCGAGGTCCCCGCTGTGGTTGATTTGATCACGGAGATTCTTGCTATCATCCCCGATTGGACTATGCCGTTCATTGCATACATCCTGAGGCAAGAATTACCAGAGGGCGAAGTCCTTCACCGTCATTGATGGCCAGTTGTACAAGGAAAGTGTTTCAGGAGTCCTTCAACGATGCATCTCCCCTGAGGAGGGACAGTTAATCCTGGAAGAAATTCACTCGGGAACTTGCGGCCATCATGCCTCCTCAAGAGCAATCGTCGCCAAAGCATTCAGAGCTGGCTTCTTCTGGTTGCAGACGAATGAAATGGCAAAGGATATGGTCGACCGATGCGAAGGCTATCAGTTCTATTCGAACAAGTCCCACAAGCCAACGTCTGCCTGAAGACAATCCCTCTTGTTTGGCTGTTCGATACAGTCAGTCCATTCAGAACTGGCCAAGGGGGATTCACTCATCTGTTGGTGGCAGTCGACAAGTTCACCAAGTGGATTGAAGCCAAGCCCATCAAGAAGCTCGACGCCCTTACGGCCATAAAATTTGTCAGAGACATCATCTCCAGATTCGGAGTCCCGCACAGCATAATCATTGACAATGGCACAAACTTTGACTCGGACAGATTCAAAGGTTTTTGCACAGGCCAAGGTATCCGAGTGGATTTTGCATCTTTGGCGCATCCTCAAACCAAAGGGCAAGCAGAGCGGGCGAACAGACTTACTCTTCAAGGGTTGAAGCCTCGACTCCTGCAGAAGTTGGACATGCCGCTGACACATGGGTCACCGAGCTGCCTTCGGTGTTGTGGGGCCTCCGCACAACTCCGAATAGATCTACAGGGCGATCCCCGTTCTTCCTCGTTTATGGAGCAGAGGCAGTCCTTCCGAGTGACTTGCTTCACAACTCTCCATGAGTCGAACTCTTCTTCGAAGCCGAAGCGGAGCAAGCCAGGCAAGACGGAGTGGATCTACTAGAAGAGGAACGCAAGATGACACTGACTCGCTCAACAATTTATCAACAAGATCTGCGGTGTTTTCACGCGCGGCATGTCAGGAGTCGCACATTCCAAGCACGTGAACTAGTGCTCCGAGTGGACCAGTAGAGGCCTCACAAGTTGGCTCCCGCTTGGGAAGGACCCTTCATCATCTCTAAGGTGCTGAACAACGGAGCATATCGACTCTACAACCTCGACAGGGAAACAGACGAGCCACGAGCATGGAACAGAGATCTCCTGAAGCGCTTCTACAAGTGACCGCCGACGGAGGCAATGTAAAGAACAAGTATCATTGAAGTAATACAAAGGAGACTGATTTTTTGCAGGTCCAAAATTCTTCCGCGTTTGCAGACTCCAGTCTAAAAAACTCTCTCCGAGTGTGCGCTAACAGCCGCACTTGGGGACTTAGCTGCGACCCAGAGTCGCTTAAGTAAAAAAACTCTCTCCGAGTGTGCGCTAACAGCCGCACTCGGGGACTTAGCTGCGACCCAGAGTCGCCTAAGTAAAAAACTCTCTCCGAGTGTGCACTAAAAGTCGCACTCGGGGACTTAGCTGCGATCCAGAATCGCCTAAGTACAAACTCTCTCCGAGTGTGCACTAAAAGTCGCACTCGGGGACTTAGCTGCGACCCAGAGTCGCCTAAGTAAAAAACTCTCTCCGAGTGTGCGCCAACAGCCGCACTCGGGGACTTAGCTGTGACCCAGAGTCGCCTAAGTAAAAAATTCTCTCTGAGTGTGCGCTAACAGCCGCACTCGGGGACTTAGCTGCGACCCAGAGTCGCCTAAGTAAAAAACTCTCTTCGAGTGTGCGCTAACAGCCACACTCGGGGACTTAGCTGTGACCCAGAGTCGCCTAAGTAAAAAACTCTCTCTGAGTGTGCACTAACAGCCGCACTCGGGGACTTAGCTGCGATCCAGAGTCGCCTAAGTAAAAAAATCTCTCCGAGTGTGCACTAACAGCCGCACTCGGGGACTTAGCTGCGATTCAGAATCGCCTAAGTACAAAACTCGCTCCGAGTGTGCACTAAAAGTCGCACTCGGGGAGTTAGCTGCGATTCAGAATCGCCTAAGTACAAAACTCGCTCCGAGTGCGCACCAAAAGCCGCACTCGGGGACTTAGTTGTGATTCAGAATCGCCTAAGTACAAAACTCGCACCGAGTGCGCACTAAAAGCCGCACTCGGAGACTTAGCTACGATCCAGAATCGCCTAAGTAAAAAGCTTCCTTCGAGTGTATCCTCGAGATCCACTCGGAGGCTTAGCAGACCCTCATTGAGGCTCATGTGGATGTGAAGACAACTGACAACTACATGAGTATCAACTCACTCCGAGTGCACACGAGATGCCGCACTCGGGGACTTAGCTGCGATCCAGAATCGCCTAAGTAAAAAGCTTCTTTCGAGTGTATCCTCGAGATACACTCGGAGGCTTAGCAGACCCTCATTGAGGCTCATGTGGATGTGAAGACAACTGACAACTACATGAGTATCAACTCACTCCGAGTGCGCACGAGATGACGCACTCGGGGACTTAGCTGCGATCCAGAATCGCCTAAGTAGAAAGCTTCCTTCGAGTGTATCCTCGAGATCCACTCGGAGGCTTAGCAGACCCTCATTGAGGCTCATGTGGATGTGAAGACAATTGACAATTACATGCTCCGCATGTTTGCCATTGGCTTCACCAAGAAACGCCAAACAAAAACCATGAGCCAAAATTGTGTCAGAAAATAAACTTGGCGAAAGAAGAGCAAAATATTCGATTCGAATTCAAAGTTGGATCTACGATAGTCGGCTCAGTGTGGATCGAGCTTATCCACACCGAACCACGAATGTGACGGCCAACAGCAGTGGCCCAAGTTCGATACAGATACCACTCGGCATACCGAGGTAAAGTTTTTCAAGCGTCATCAGGACTGGCACCGGGACTGGCAGGCTCCACAAAGGTCTCAAGGTCGATCCCGTCCGCGATACGAGTGGCTGTCTCGAGGAAGGTCTCCATGAAATCTTCGAATCGAAGCTTCTTGGTGTTGACGACCTGCAACGCCTTCAGCTTTTCTTCGCGAGCTTCCTTGCAGTGCACTCGGACCAGCGATAGCGCCACGTCCGCACCACAACGAGCGACAGACTTCTTCCATGCCTGCACTCTGTTCGGGACGTCCTCCAGCCGAGTCATCAACCCTTCTATTTCCTGCCGGGAATCGTCTTCAGGCCACAGCTCCTTGTTGATCCGGCTGATGACTTCTCTCAGACAGCCGATGAAAGGTCCCACTCTGCCAAGGAGAATATGTGCTCGGAGCATGTCCCGATTGGCTTCGTCACCGAGTGGAACATTCGGAACAACCGACCGTTCAATGTCGGCTGCTTCAGCCTCAGCGTCCAGACAAAAATTTGCAAAGAAAAGAAGAGCAGAAAGTAAGCGCAGAATGAATTACAAAGTCAAGAAGCACTCGGCAAAAAGCTTACCACCGAGCAGTGCAATCATCTTCCTTGCCCAGTCGTTGACATACTTCTCCTGCGAAATGCATCGACTGTTCATCACCTTCATCTGACCCATTAGTTCAGTTCTTTGCTTGCCCATTTTCTCAATTTCGGCCACCAATGCCTTGTTGGTCTCCCGGGACTCCTCCAAAGACTTCTCTCGGTCAGCAAGAGCCCCCTTCACACCAGCCAAGTCATTCACAGCCGCCTCCAATTACGCAGCAAGCTGAACCTTTTCAGCCTTCAGAGTATTGTACACGGATCCCATTTCGCAAGTCTTCTGCCAAATCAGCGCAAAGGGAAGCTCAGACACATTCAACAAGGAAAACAAACAAAGCTCAAAGTTCTTCAGACCCCTGCCGGTGCAAGCACTCGACAGAAGTCTCGGGGACTACACCCAGTGGGTTCACTAAGAGTGACCCCAGTGGCATGAAGCTCGAACAGGCAGGCCCTATTGAGCTACATGACAAACAGACAAATCTACGAGAATGCTATTACCCGACCTGAGTAACACTACTCTCGGGGACTACATCCACTGGATGCACTCCGAGTGCCCCCACTGGTAATATTCAGACAGACCAGCTCTGATCTGCTCAGATAACTGAAAATGCATATAAAGACAACTGCCGGTGCAAACACTCGATAGAAGTCTCGGGGACTACACCCACTGGGTTCACTCGGAGTGAACCCACTGCAAAATAATCCTACTGTATCCGAGTATATCACTTAAACCCCCAGTGGGTTACAAGAGGAAAGTAAACACTTACTAGCGCACTTACTCGGATATCGTCCTGGAGCTCCAAGCTTCTCTTGTACAAAGACGCGATGGAGTCGTACGCTCCCTTGGCATCACCCACCATCAACTCCACTTGCACCATGGCCTCCTTGGAGGCTCCCACTTGGTCTTCCGGGAGGTGTCGGGCGTCGTATTCTATCAACTCCACTTGCACCATGGCCTCCTTGGCGGCTCCCACTTGGTCTTCCGGGAGGTGTCGGGCATCGTACTGCACGGTCGACGGACCTGGCACGACAGAAGACTCCTTGGGCATCCCAAGTCCCGCTCCAGTCGGTTCCGCCGCGAGGGGCACCGCCTCAGTCGACGGCATCGTCTCGGTCGGCGGTGCGTCCGTGGTGGGAGCAGCAGCAGATGGAACAACCTCAAGGACAAACGCCAAAGTTGGCCCTGATCCGCTTTGGTCGTCCTCCTCTAGATGAATCACCTCAGAAGGAAGCCCGACTGAACAACATGAGGTTACAGAAAAAGGGCAAGATTAAAGGCAGCACTCGCAAAACAATAATGCAAACTCTCGGAGTCGTCACAACGTACCTTGCTGGGATGTGGTAGCGTTATCCGTATCCATGGGATCATCGTCCTAGCGCGGCAGAGAGGTGGCGGAGGTAGCAGCTCTGTCGAGTAAAATCCACTCAACCAATAAGCATGAGTTCAATCAAATACTGAAAGAAGATGGGAGAACAAGACACTTACGCTGAGGCAACTGGAACAGCGATCCTCATCCGAGGCAAAGCTTTCCGAGGCTTGGACCCACTCAGTTTGGCCACCTTGGACGGTTGGTCCGTGGGCTCGGCAGCAGCGTCCCTGGTCCTCTTCACGCTCCGAGCACTCGGAGCCACGGGAGGAGCTGGCGGAGCACTCGGCGCCACGGGAGAAGCAGGCGGAGCACTCGGAGCTGCTGGAGGAGCCGGCGGAGCCGCGGGTTCGTGACGGCGCTTAGTTCGAGGCTCTAATGGTGGAGGTGGCGAGCTCTGCTCCGCAACCTCACCCTCCTCCTCTCCAGACTCCTCCTCCGTTTCCCCACTGTCGGAGACGTACTAGGCGCTATCCACGCTGCCCTCCTGGCTGCCCTCCTCTTCCTCAGCGGGATTCCCGTTCGAGACGGGAGAGTGCCAGTTGGTCCACTCCTGCACAAAATACAGTCGACAACGTTAGACACCAGGTGGCGACACAAGAAAAGTGATAGATCTAAGAAGATTGAAGGCACTCGACAAGATGCACTCACCTCATTCGGAGGAGGATTGTCGGCGCGGAAGGTCCTCACTAGCCGGGCTCCTTGGGGGTTGTCACATGCGCGTGTAATGTCGCGGACCCACGCTGTCACGGTCTCCCCGGTCACGCACTCTGGATGAGTCTGAGTGGAATCCTCGGGCCCCACGTAGTGCCACATGGCGTGGTGTCGGGCTTGCAGCGGCTGGACGCGCCGACCCAGAAAAGTCTCCAGCAAATCTTTGCCGAAGACTCCCTTGCGGACGACAGCTATCAGCGCGTCGACCATAGGTTGGATCTGGATCTTTTCCAACTTTGAGAGCGCAAGCTGCCTGGGAGGGGCCGGACGGTCTAGGCTAAAGGGCGGGAACCCAGTCGCGGCATTCGGACAAGCTATGTCCTGGCAGTAGAACCAGGTTGACTGCCAGTTCCTAACTGACTCGGACAGCTGGAGAGGTGGGTAGCTACTCTTTGTTTTCTTTTGGAAACCTAAGCCCCCGCAGAGCTGGAGGAGATGGGTTTTATCGTCCGACTGGCTAAGCTTTCTGACAGTCTAAGACCTAGCGGAGAAGATGTACTTAAAGATCCCTCAATGGGGGGACATCCAATAAAGCACTCGCACAGAGTGACGAATGCGGCGAGATGGGCTATCGCGTTGGGAGGAAAATGATGGAGCTGCGCCCCGAAGTGATTCGTAATACCTCTAAAGAAGGGGTGCGGAAGCAAGGAGAAGCCCCTGTACACGTGGCTGAGCAGCAAGACGCGCTCTCCCTCCTGCGCTGCCGGCTCCGTCTCGCCCTCCGCCGGCAGCCTCCATGACTTGTTGGCAATCATGCCTTGCTCCACCAGCTCCAGCAGGTCGTCCACCGTCACCGTGGAGGGGAGGAAATCCCCCTGGATCCAACCCGACGGTAATGCTCTCTGTCGCCGCTCAGCAGGAGCCACCGCCTTCTTCTTCTTCTTCTGCGACTCGAGCTTGCTCGTCTGCCCCTTCGTCATGGTGAAGGAAGCAGATCCGCAGAGGAGGAGAGGAAGGAG
Source organism: Hordeum vulgare subsp. vulgare (assembly GCF_904849725.1). Taxonomy (NCBI): domain Eukaryota; kingdom Viridiplantae; phylum Streptophyta; class Magnoliopsida; order Poales; family Poaceae; genus Hordeum; species Hordeum vulgare. The sequence goes on along the minus strand of NC_058521.1, from coordinate 41,025,979 downwards.
GAGGCTTGGAATGCGCAGGGAGCTACGGGAGAAGTGAGGCGAGTGCGAGTAACAAGGGCAGCGCAACAAGAAACCCCCACCGGAGAGGCTTAAATAAGGTTCCGTCTCGGTCACTAACAGGTGGCCCCGAAATCTTACCCCCCGACCGGCGGATGCGATATTAGTGGAGAAGATAAAGGCACGGTAATCGAGGCGGCAGAAACTACTCGATGACGATGTCGACATCCCCGCTGAGCGCGCGGCAACCGAAATTTGAAGATCCCAGAAAATCCGCCGCTGTCAGTTTGACCGGTCACATCGAAAGATTCCGCAGAAGCACTCGGTCCGTGACGGTTCGTTTCACTGGTATATTCACTCGGATCACTGGTCGAAAGGATAAAATGGATCGAGGCAAACAACGCCAAAGTCACATCCATACCAGTCGGATCCGTACTCCAGGCACCACTTCGTCGTTCCAACCCTGATCCATTCGGGGACTAATGATGGGGTTATAGTCCCAGGGTAGGGTCATAGGCCTGCCCTATAGGTCCTACCCAAGGACTACCCTTCATAGAGGGCAAGGCCCTTAGACAGTTCCGACTGAACTAAGGACCCCCCATCGTCCAGTCGGTGACGAGCATTCGGAGCATATTTATCGTACCGACTGAATTCCACTCTGTACATCGTAACCTCCGAGGAGGGCAACGGTCATACGTTTTCATACACCATTATTAGCATTTAAGGCATACGTTACCTGTAACGTAGGCATTTATTCGCCACTACTCCACCCCTGTCCACCGGGCCGTTGTGAAGGGCAGCGCACTCTATATAAGCCGCCCTTCCCCACTGGTGCAGGGGTTGGCATTTACTGTAATCCTATATTCCACTCGACACTAAGCTCCCAAGAGCACTGAGACGTAGGGCTTTTACCTCCACCGCAGAGGGGCCTGAACTCATACAACCTCGCCATAGCTAAGGCTCTGCCCATCCTTTCGTACCCTACACATCTACTGTCAGACTTATACCCATGACACCCACCTGCCTAGATTTGACTTGTTTTAATTTAAAAAAAATGTTTTACTTGTTTTACATGTCTTAGGTCCTAAATAATTTGATTCGTTTTCATGTTTGTATGATTTACTTAATAAATTTTTTGTTACAAATTGCATGCTTTGTTCACCGAAATATTTGTGTCAAATATTTTGTTTCATGAAGTAACACATTCAAAAAGATGAAACAACTAGATGGAGACATTTAGTAGCAAACAATATTATGACACGAACAACACAAAGATATAGTAGTAGTAGCACACCGTCACGCTTACAACTGGCTTACAACTGAACATAAAATGAGATGCGACCTTACATGATGAACTTTAAAGACGATAGGAAAGAAACGATAGAAAGACACATGATAAACCCTAACTCGATTAGAACGACACGAACAAACCACCTAGGCATAGATTGAACATCACCGGCACGGGGTCCCCGACATGGAGACGTCTTCACTCCTCATCGTCGGTGGCCGACAAGTTGTAGGGGAGGGTGTGCATGGCCTGCTCGTTGGGCTAGATGTTGTCGAGGTCAGTGTAGAAGTTGTATGTCGTGAAGCAGATGAACTCGCACCCACCAAACCGGACATGGTCGAGGAGGTGATACGCATCATACGGGTTTCGGAAGCGGACAAGGATGCCACTTCCTCCTAGGCGGGGTTCGTCGGTGGTGAACATCTGCGGACAAGGAAGATCATCGCAAACTCACGTGCACCCCGCCAGCGAGAGATGGCCCAGACCCGGAGTTGGTTCTCCACGACGACCCCGACGGGGTACTGCCTTTCCGGCACGGTGTTGGGCGCAAGGAACGTCGGCCTGTTGAACTCCATTGTTTCTTGGTTGCTCGGATGTGATGTGAGTGGGGAGAATGGCGTTTTCGGTGCTCGTGAGGAAGATGAAGGTTAGAGGTACACGAGAGGAGGGGTTAAATAGGCGTTTTTGGCTACGTCGCTTCATCGATTTCGTGCCATTAATGGATGCCGTTTGCGTTTGCCTAGTGGATCAAGGGATGCATCATCGATCACGGGCCTGTCGAGCACGCCATTCAGACTGCGTCGATGCACCACCGTTCATTGATGCGCTGCTAATGGCTTAGATGCGGCGCGTGCATGCATGCAAAAGGTCGCAACAAAGAAGCACACGAAGTCAGACGCGCGTACGCCTGATCCATGCACCGCATCATTGTCAATCGTCGGATCTGGTTGAACGGTCTAGATCGAACAGATGGGCTGATCCAAACCCTAGCTTGCCAGCCAATCAGCGCACACGAATCCCTCCATGCACCGCGAGCCAATCAGTTTGTAGAACGAGCGCACACGCGGATCGGTGCGTCACGTGCACACGGAGGCATCAGATCCAACCGCTCACTCACCAGCGATCAACGGCTCTAAAGCTGGCGGGGTTTCGGATGGGGTTTCCGGGGTTTAGGGTTTCAGTGAGCTAGGGTTGAGCATAAGTAATTCAAAAAAGATATAAAACTTTCGCTCAGTGTCTACTTATGCAACTACGTTGCTATAAAAAATTGATTCTTGTTATATCTACGTTACAATGAAAAATATTCACACAATTCACACTACTGATGGAATGAGCTAGGGTTGAGCATAAGTAATTGAAAAAATATCAAAACAATGTACAAGCAGCGCACATGGTCTACTTATGCAACTAAGTTGCTATAAAAAATGCAAATTTGTTATATCCACATTTTAAAACCAAAATTCACACGTGCACGATATCGATGAAATGAGCTAGGGTTGAACTTAAGTAATTCAAAAAAAATTCAAAAACATATAAAACTAGCGCACATTGTTATTTTACATGACATACTTATCAAAAAAAACTTCGATTTTGAGTCGGTCAGCGTTTTTGTGAAAAAGTTGACAATTTTTCAAATGAGCACAAATAAAAAAAATAAAAACTTGTGCCCATAGTCGTATTATGTTGCATAGCAACCAAAAAAAATAAACATAGTTTATATACAATTGCACGCAAATGCCTTCAAGAATATGGGATTCTTGTACAATGTACTATGGATTTTGAAGAACAAAGGTTGTGTGTCCTAGATCATAAGTAATTCAAAAAAATTCAAAAAAAGAAAAACTTTCGCCCATAATCATATTATACTGCATAGAAACCAAAAAAAATTATAAACATGATTTATATACAATTACATGAAAATGCCTTCAAGAATATGGGATTCTTGTACAATGTACTATGGATTTCAAAGAACAAAGGTTGTGTGTTCTAGATCATAAGTAAATATATATATATATGTTTTATTATGGATTTCAAAGAAACTTGAGCACATAGTCTTATTATGTTGTATAGCAACCAAAAACAATATAAGTAAGATTCAAAAACTTGTTATATATATATTTTTCTATTAAATAATGATTTCAGAAAAAAGAAAATAACATAATAGAAGATGAATTCAAAAAATAATGAGATTTCATATTTACACTATATAGGTAGGATATAGGTGTAGGAATTTTATTTGGATGATTTAGACAAGATGCAAAAAAAACAACCTTCTTAGAAAGGGGGCGTTTACCCTACCTTATGAGGTCGTGTGAAACACATTTTTCATGACTATGAGTCTAACTTAACAAAAGAGCTCAGAATGATCAGATAACAACCATATTTGAGTTGAGGTAGCATTGAAACATCATACCCGAGTCAAAAGTTCAACTTGAGTCCAAATTTGAATTTAAACCGAAATTTAAATTTTCATCAAATTTGAAATTCAGTTTGAAAACAATAACCAAATAAGTTCTGATGGAAACATGTGGGTACATAGTGCCCAACAAATGTTATTACATGCCACAAATTTCAAATGATCAACAGTTATATCTCTTCCGACCACGTCGTTTACCCTTCTTCGCCTTAGCATTTCTAGTTTATGGTTGTACTGCACACACAAGTTCACTACTCATCTTGGTTTTCTTCACTGGACTCGACGCTATCACCTCATGAAATTCGATAGCAGATTCAGTTTCATCAAATTCTTCAGTGTGCACACCTTTAGTTTCTTCAGTTTCGATAGTGTGCACCTGGACATCAGTTTCTTTAGTGACAATAACTTCAGTTTCTGTAGTTTCAACAGTTTGCACCTTGACTACAATTTCTTCAGTTCCAGTGACACCGGCTGCAGTTTCTTCAGTTTTAGCACCAAACTGTTCCAGCCACTGACTTGTTTTCCTTCTGCTGCCACTGACCCTTGCTCTTTTTGTTGGCCAAGACTGTTCAACAACAATAAGCTGACTTGGAAGCTTCCTCCTGAAAACAACAAAGCATGCCACATATTTATAATTGAAACAAAACCAGAATATGAACAAACACAAATAAACAAGCACATACTTTCTGGGATTAGGAAGAGAGAAAATGCATAGTCTAGGTCCCTCTTTGTGCCCAAGTATTTGGCACCTCTTGCATCTGTTTTTGTTACCCTTTTGAGCCCTTTTTGGCTTCGCATCTTTCTTGTCCTTCTTGCCCTTCTTACTACTCCCATCTTTTTCAAACCATGATTTGAATCTACTCTGTTTAGGTCTGCCTGCCTTTCTTTTTGTCAGAGGAGGACACATGGAAAATTCAAGCGACACTTCTGGCCACTACTTCTGATCTGTAAGAGGTGGAATTGGAGTTGCATATGCAGCTTTGAATTTTGCTACCAAATAATACTCATGCAAATATGGATGCATATTTATCTTCGACTGACCGGCGAAGAATAGAATGGCATGATCACATGGTTTACCAATGGCCTGCCACTCGAGGCAACTGCAATCATGCAATTCAGTGTTCACAACATGCCTCCTTGCAGTCTTGTTATCTCTAAATTCAGCACCCCACAGTGATGATTTTTCAACACACAAATGTGTAAGACCTCTGCTTCTGTTGACCACTTGTTGCACCACTGCTGGAAGTTGATCACCTTGCAGACAATCACCAATATTTTTTCTCAATTCCCACAGCCGCATGAGCATGATCCTGATTTGATCAACATGTCATGCACATGCAAATCTTTTAGTTGCTTCACCTTGTTGTTGAAACTTTCTGCCAAATTGTTGTTGATATGATCACACTTGATGGCAGTGTTGAATCCTGACCTGTACCGTAATAAAGAATGGTAGGTGTTCGACCATGTACCAAACTCCTCACATGTTGCCATTACCTTACTAAGATGATATGAATGTGTCTCTTTAGTGTAAGATCTTGCTGCTGGCCACATTCTCCCAAATTCATCTCCTCTAAATTTTTTGATCAAATTCATCCACAAATGGCCGAAGCACTCCCTTTGCTCAGCATGTGGGAACACATTTTTAATTGCATTTTCCAGACCTTTGCATGCATCTCTGTGTATTGCCAAAGATGACACTGGCCCTAAGCATCTTTTCAACTGCATCATGAACCATGTCCGTGAAGCCTCTATCTCTGACTGAAACAAGCCAACAACAACTAGAAACATCCAGTTATGTCCATCCAGAGCATTACATGCTGCCAACTGACCATTCCACTTGTGTGTCAAAAATGATGAGTCTATGCTCAAATATGAACGACATCCTGCTTTAAAGCCATTGATGCAAGGCTTTAAATCCATAAATAATTTGGAGAAATAAACCTTGCCATCCTCTGATACCTTAGTATCTATCTCGACGACACTGCCAGGTAACCTTTTCTCCACCTGTGCTTTGAAATTGAAAAGCAGCCTAAATGTGTTTGCCCAATCACCATACAAATGCTTCATTGCCCTTTGTTTAGCCTTCCACACTGTGGTATAATGCAGTTTAATGGGGTACAACTTTTCCAAGTCTACTTGGAGTCTTTTGGCAGTAGTGTTGGGTGCTTTGGCCAAAATTGGAGTTATCTTTTCTGCAACCCAAATCTGTGATGTCATGCTTGATTTTTTTTGTGAACTTGTCGGACAAGTATGTTTATAAGGGATTTGCTTAACCCTAACAGTACTTCCATCAGGCTGTAGTCTAGCAAATATGTACCACTTGCAAGCCCTCTTACCACTACCATCAAAACCTCTGCACTTAGCATAAAACTTCTTTCTATCAGTCCAAAATGTCTTGGCATCAAACTGATGTGTGACTGCATAAGTCTTGAAAGACAACCTGAACTCATCCATGTTTGGCCACAACTTCCCCACTCGAATGACAGGGGTTTCCTTGTCATACACATGCACCAGCTCTTCATCATGCGCATCATCTACATCATCTGCAGCATCTTCCATAAACTGTTCATCTACATCTTCACTCAATTCTCTATCATCATTATCACTTGTATTAGATTCATCCCTCTTGTCCTCATCTCTGTCATCGACTGGAATGCCAAATAGTTTGGCCATATCAGTGTCAACAATTGGTGCAATGACCAAATCAGTGGGCTCCTCCAACTCAACTGCATTCCAATCAACAACAGCAACATTTCCCTCTTCTGCATGTGCATTAGCCCCATCGGCTATTACTGTCATATCAGTAATAATGGGAACGATATGCCTCTGTGAAGCCCAATCATCATCTGCCTTCTGCATAGCCAAGTGTGATGGCACATAACCCACCTTCGAGTCAATATTCATATCAACAAGCTCAGCAAAAAATTCAGCCCTGAGGCTTGCCCAGCCCTCATGCCTATCGATTTCATAAACAATATCTTCACCATCTTCAATTCTGACATACTCTCCTTTGAAATCATCATACCGCAATAGTGAAACCTCTTGCTCTGGACCCCAAAGCACAATTTCCCCAATTTTCTCCACCAATTTCCTCACTGCCTTCTCTTCCATCAATTGTAGCTCATTGGGATCAATCTCTGCAGAATCAACCTCCCTTTTCACAATTGTGTCTCTCTGGATGTTATGAATGCTACCATCAACTAATTTTGTCATCGATGGAAAGAAATTGATTGCAAATTCAAAGGTTTTAGCAGCATCCCCTCTGTTATAGGCGGGCAGTGTGAGAAAGAGCAAAGAAGGCCTTAAATAGCATTGACAAATGGGTGGGAGGGAGGCACATTACCTGTTCGAAGATGAATCTGGCGGCTCCTTCTCGACCTGACCACGGGCTCCTCTCACCGCGCCGCCCCCTCTCACCTTCTATCGATTTCAACAAGCAAAACAGAGAGCTCAGATCTACAAACAAGCGTAGGGGATTGGGACTAGAGTATCGAATTCACTCACCACCATGGTTGTCACCGCCGAAAGGGAGCTCCACTGCCGCCGAGAAAAAGGGCTCCTCCTCCTCCGCCGCCGCCGCCGCCAGAGCTGAAGAATGGAGTGCGGGCAGTTTGGGACAGTTCAGGTCGGGCGGGTGGAGCGCAGACGGTTTGACGGGATGCGATGCTAATTATTTTGGGGGGCAAATTAGTTAGGACATGTCTTAACGCAAATTGGACTAGTTGACTAAGGTTTTAACGCCTGTGTGGCCATGGGCTATTTACATGCTTCGATTCATCGCAAGAGCTATTATGTCGAAAAACATCACACTCCTTCCAATTCGATGGAGAGAAGTCGCATCTGAGCTATTAGCCCGCCAACATCAGGCATAGGCAGTAGCCAGAGGCACGGGTCCGGGCCAGGACAGGGAGGGAAGGGTGGCAGAGACATTCCCCTACCAGGCGCAATGACCAGCAGGAGCCGACAAACGGTGAGGAGGGGCTAGGGCTGAAGCTAGCCAGGGCGCCATGCCACAACCTTCCTAGGAGCCGGCACGACGTTGGCCATTCCTCCGATAGCAGCGAAGTGAGGGCGGGGTTGCGAGGTGGCGACACGACACGATCTAGGGTTCCTCATCTCCGCCAGGGAGGGCGACACAGGGGACGCAGGAGTCGAGGAACAGTTTTTTAGTTTCTCTATGGTCTTAATATTCGTCATCTCTGTGTCTCGATGAGCATTATATAATGCAACATGTCGCCCATGGGTAAACATAATGGTAAATGAAGTCTTACATAAGTTGATGTTGGCGCAACACTTTACATGATTTGAAGAGAAAAAACATATCACTTAATGGTATTTTGAAGCATAGCAGTCTGCAATATTGCAAATGTGACCAGCCAATACTGAATATTTCTTAAACAGTTTGTTATGTGTATTATAGTCCCACAAACAAAAAATATGTCACAATTAACAACTGACCAAAAGAACTATGAAAGAATAAAAATATAATTGAAATAGAACTTGCATCAATAAAGGAGTATACGAGTTCAAACAAGGTTGCATGTACATTGATAATTGGCACTACAATATAGAAGACAAAGCAATATCTAGAGAGATACATATTCCAGTTTGATGACCTGATAGGAGAGTTTTAGAAGGAATAAATACTTTATGGAACACATGAAAAGCAGATGACAAACACATAATGGTCGTGTCCCATTAAGCTAGATTACAATGGTAAAATTATATGTCGTGCGTCAGCCTCCTTCCAACATTGGCTTCCTCGTTGGCAGGGTGTGCGAGCACCACATCTGGTAACTCTGAATTCTGAAATATGTGGCAGCACCGCAACAGCTGTGGCACTCGCCATAATTCAAGCATGACTGACACATCTAGTTCCATTTACATAGTCACATACCTTAAGCATCTATCAGGCAATGGAATTTTTTGTCAAGCATAGTATAACCCTTGTCTTAGTTGTTTGCTCAAAACATCTGCAACAACAATATTAGCTCTAGAACTCTCGCTTCATCAATCTTCTCACCTAAAAGGATATGAGATGATCACTGCTGCATACATAACAATATGTAGTATATTTAGGCAAATGATAAACAATAAGCCTATGCAGGGTCTATAGTATATTTAGGCAAAAAAAGCATTGAACAATATTTGCAATACATTTATTAAGGAGCAAAGAGACAAAATCTATCTACAAGCAACACTACACTCATTAGCACATATCAGACCACAAACCAGAAGGATGTTATTTATGCTAAATGTCGTTTATCAGTTAGCACTTCCAAGTAGATCTCAGACAACTACATAAGTGTGCACATGTTTGTGATCACGCACAACTACATAAGTATGCATATGTTTGTGATCTTGCAAAACTACAGAAGTATGCATATGTTTGTAAAAGCGATTGTTTTAGATTGAATTCAATACACAACAATATAGTGGAATGGGAAGTTAAATTACTTGATACAGAGTGAGGGACTAAGAACTTATCTACTTAATAATACAACTAATCATACATTATCATGCCCCTCTACTCACCGTGCACCAAATCATGCCAAGTAAAAAAATCTGACAAATGTCACAATGAAAAAAGGTACGGATACTGAATAGAAAATTTGGTACCAACCCGAGGGGATGGAGTATAGTGAATTTCATCAAGGATGAACTACAAGCTTCTGCAACGAATCAAGTAGATAGTCTGAATCTGGATTTCACTATGAACTGTGCCAATCCGACGGATTTGTTTCTAGACATTTAAGAAGTCACATGTTTAGGAGAGACAAAAGTTTTGAATCGCGCATGGATCGGACACACATCTCTACTCCAAAAAAAAATTAACCGATTTCTTGGATCTAATAGGATAAACATACAAATTACAGAGGGATGAGTGTGGTGGGGAGCGAAAACAATGGCTCACGGAGTTGGCACCAGTGCCGCTGTGAACGAGCATCTCGTTGCGGGTAGAAATCCTTCACATCTGCAATGCTCATGCCAACTGCTAGCAGCCCCTGGCAATGACGCCAGAAAAGAGTTGCTTCCAGTTGCTCAACAATTAGCAATTGTCTTGCAATGGCCCACCAACGTGTGGGATCACGGCAGTTTTCGAGGGTAGAGTATTCAAGCCAAATTTGTTGGTTCGACACGATGGGAGTCAAAGGATATTCTCTAGTATTAACAGTTGAGGTGTCAGCTCAACCACACCTGAAAGATTAGTATCTGCAAGCAGGATATAAGCAGCAAAAGTAGTATGATAGCAACGGTGCCAGAAACGGTCTGTTGACAAGGCAGACTATTCCTAACTGTTGTATCAATGGCGCCAGAAAAGTATTGTAGCAGGTAGCAGCAGTGTAACGAGTAACAGCAATAGCAAGAGTAGTAACAGCAGCAGAGCAAAGCAAGTAACAGCAGTAGCAGCAGAGCAAGTAACAGTATCAACAACAGTAGTAACAGCACCAGCAGCAGATCAAGTAACAGTAGCAGTGACAGAGCAAGTAACAGTAGCAGTGGGACAAACTCGTAGGCAATGGATCGGTGATTTGTTGGATGACATTCATCATGCAACAGTTATAACACAGAGAGATATGTGGCTAGCTCCCGTTCGTCAATGTGATGTAGGCATGCATTCCTTGTGTAGTCATACATGCTTAGGGAAAAGAACTTGCATGCCATCTATTGTCCATCCCTCCCATGGCAGCGGGGTCCAAATGGATACTACGGGATATTAAGGTTCCCCTTTTAATAAAGAACCGGACCAACGCATTAGCACTTGGTGAACACATGAACTCCTCAAACTATGGTCATCACCGGAAGTGGTTCCAGTTAGTGTCACTCCGGGATTGCGGGATCATAACACATAGTAGGTAACTACAGCTTGCAAGATCAGATCTAAACACACATATATTGGTGACAACATAATAATTTCAGATCTGAAATCATGGCACTCGGGCCCTAGTGACAAACATTATGCATGGCAAAGTAGTAGCAACATCAATCTCAGAACATAGTGGATACTAGGGATCAATCCCCGTCAAAACTAACTCGATTACATGATACATCTCATCCTACTCATCACCGCCCAGCGAGCCTACGAATAGATTACTCACGAACGATGAAGAGCTTCATGGAATTGGAGAGGGAAGAAGGTTGATGATGACGATGGCGACGATCTCCTTGATTCGGAGACCAAAGCGGACTCCAGATCTGTCCTCCAGGGCAAGAACGGGATGTGGCGGCGCCTCCGGATCAAAAACGCGAAGAAATCTTCTCTCCTGATTTTTTCCGGGACGAAAGGGAATAAATAGATCTGAGTTTGGGGGCAGCAGAGCCACGTGGGCCCCACAAGCCCTGACAGCGCGGCCTGGGGGGTGGCGGCGGCCACAAGGCTTGTGGCCCACTGGCTCACCCCCTCCGGTGGATCTTTGCGTAGGTATTTTTCATATTTTCCAGAAATATTCTCCGTAAATTTTCAGGACGTTCCTAGAACTTTCATTTCCGCACAAATACAACACCATGGCAATTCTGCTGAAAACAGCATCAGTCCGGGTTAGTTCCATTCAAATCATGCAAATTAGAGTCCAAAACAAGGACAAAAGAGTCTGAAACCCGAACCGGGTGCTCGTGACCGTTGGGTCCGGATCAACCCCGTTTTACCGCAAACCATCATCAGTTTGTCCATTGGATACCCTAACATATTTAATCCCGACCGTCCAATGTAGATCGGAGGGTCTAAACCCATCGAACCGTATTATCTATATGCCGCAAACCCTAGGCCTGATTTGTCCCATCCTCCCATTCCGTGTTGCGCCGCCAGCCTCTTCTTCCTTGGGATCTGATCCAACCCACCTCGGTTTCATCCCCAACCCAACCAACAAGCTTCCTCGCGATTCCATCCCTTCCACTCGTTCCCTTGTCCCCTGGACGCGTCCAACCGCCGCAGGCCCCGCTTCTGCCCGTCATCGCCAGAGCAGCCCCGCCGCCAGCAGTTGTTAACCAGCGCGTAAGCTCGCTGCAGCAGCTTGGATGTGTTGCTCCGCCAGGGACGCAGAGTCCTCGAGTTCATCCCAGGTGCCCTCGCTGCGTGTTAGGGCCCCCTCGAACCTCGTTCTCGTGGGACAGGACGCCGCCAAGCTCCAGCGCCAACTCCTCCCCATTTCGCCTCGGCCTCGACCCCATCTCCAGCAGGCCTCGACCCCATCTCCAGCAAGTTAAGGGCCCCGACCAGGTTGACCCCGCTGCCCCCTTCTTCTCTCTGTCTCTACGTGTTGCTCCTCCTCCTCTCTCTAATATCTCTTTCTCTCCCGTTGCAATTAGGAGCAGCCATGGAGGCGTCGAGGTCCTTCAAGCCGTGCCTCGATCTACGGCTGCCGGTGACCGGAGTCGTCATCGAGCTCGGAAATGGGACCCCCTTGACCGGATCTACCCGACCCGCCGGCAAAGAGCCCCGTCGGAGCCGCCCTTCAATCGCCCGCGTCGCCCTCTGTTCGTCCCTGACGAACTGAGCTGTGCAGGTTGTGCGTATTTTTTTCTTTTCTTGTAGAACGTCCGAAGTTGTAGTTATAGAAAGCCTCGACGTTGTTTCCTTTCGCAAGCATGTTGTTAGCCGAGCTGGTAGCGAGCCGCACACTGAACCAAGGGGTCTGGGGTTTGAATCCCAAACAACCCTGCTTATTTTGCTGTTTTGTTTGATTTTTGGTTCAGGTTTGGCGTGGTGCTTATTCATCTAGCGTAGGAACCGAATTTATCACAAGCGTGTCAGCTAGCCAGCTGGTCAACCAAGCGAATTTGCACCCACATGTTGTGGGTTCAAATCCTAGCTTCCCTAGATTTGGCCTACTTCTTTTTTTTGTATTCGTACGCTAGTAATTTTTTTGTGCTAAGTCAGGATATAGGCATATCTTTAAAAGCACTTGTAATTTTTTAACCGTTCATCGCATGCAGAAATCATAGATATGTAGAACGTGTAGATTTTCGTGTCGTTTCGCAAAATGCCACTTTCTTGCACGATAAAAGTAATTAACCCCGATGTTTGCATCGTTTTGCATAGAGGGCGTGTTAAAACGGTTTAATTCGTAGCTAGTGATCCGTAGCTCCGATGGAGATGAGCTATATATGAAAATCGACTAGAACAACGAGTAGAATCACGTGAACCACTTTGTTTTGCCGTTTAACAAACCTAAAATGTGATTAGAACAAATATGGACAGAATTAAGATTTAACACGTGGGGTCATTTCGGAGATGCTATATGTCGTTTCCAGTCCCATTTAAAATGCCTAGCTAGGTAGATTAATTTGTACTTCACCCTCGTGCCATGTTTAACAACATTTAATATATCCGTGTACCTGAACGGGAATGAACTAAATAATTAAACGTGGAGTTTCGTCGTTATGCAACTCGTTGCATATCGAGCTTCACTTAATGTGTAGTGTTGATTGTTGTGGTTGTCATCCCTTGCATTAGACCGTTCATGCATCATATGTGTTGTGCATCGTGTGGTGAATATCGTGTGTTGATGCTTGTTTCCGGTTTGCTTCGTCTCGATAGAGTTCCGCAAGCGTGTCGGATTGTGAGGACCCGTTCGACTACATCGGTTCGTCTACTTCACGGAGTCGTTCTTCTTCCAAGCGGGATCTCAGGCAAGATGACCATTTCCCCAGATACCATTACTATCATTGCCATGCTAGTTTTATTGCTTCTATCGATTATGTATCGTTGCCTACCACATGTTAAATATCAGCCTCTCAACAATGCCATGAAAACCTTCAACCTGTTCAACCTAGCAAACCACTGATTAGCTATGTTACCGCTTGCTTAACCCTGTGATAGCGTTGCTAGTTGCAGGTGCAGTTGCTTCCATGTGATAACATGGGTTCCTTGTTATATCACCATATTAAATGCTATTTAATTTAATGCACCTACATACTTGGTAAAAGGTGGAAGGCTCGGCCTTTCTAGCCTGGTGTTTTGTTCCACTTTTGCCCCCTTAGTTTCGGCTACCGGTGTTATGTTCCATACTTGAGCTCTCCTAGCACGATCGGGGTTGTTATGGGGACCCCCTTGATAATTCGTTTTAGATTAAAGCTGGTCTGGCAAGGCCCAACATTGGTACTACATTTTCCCAACATAATAATTCTGTTAAATTGAAATGCATAGGGAGTTAGCGCTACCCGAGGAGTAATTCTACATAATACAGGGAGGGCCAGTGCTGATGGTGTTGGTCCAAAACAGAGCACCGTGCGGGGGCAACCCGTGGCAACTCGGGAGATTTCTATCAGACCACCGTACGCTTTGCTTATCCGTCGTGTCGTGAGAACGAGATACGCGGATCCTATCGGGATCGTCGACACGTCGGGTGGCCTTGCTGGATTAGTTTTACCTTTGACGAGATATCTTGTGCATCAGGATTCCGGTGATGCTTTGGGTAATCTCAGAGTTGAGGTTTTCCACTAAGGAATCCGACGAGATCGCGAGTGTCGTGATCGAGGATTTCTATGCAGCTTGTGGTAATTTGTGTTGGACTAGTTGGAGCACCCCTGCAGGGTTAAATCGTTTGGAAAGCCGTGCCCGCGGTTATGAGGCAATGTGGAAACTTTGTTTAACACTGGTTCTAGATAACTTGAAGTTAACTTAATTAAAATATGCCAACTGTGTGCGTAACCGTGACTGTCTCTTTCATGAGTTCCTTCTCCGATCGAGGACACGGTGGGGTTATGTCTGACGTAGGTAGGTGTTCAGGATCATTCATTTGATCATCAGTAGTTCACGTCTGTTATGCGTAGATCATTCCCTCTCATTTCTTGTACTCGCAGGTTTAGCCACCAAATATATGCCTAGCCACTGCTGCAACCTCACCACTTAACCCTATCTCACCTATTAAGCTTTGCTAATATTGATACCTTTGGAAATGAGATTGATGAGTCCCCTGTGGCTCACAGATTACTACAACACGAGTTATAGGTACAGGTAAAGGTTACTTGACGCGAGTGCGTTGATTGATCATTTGGAGTTGCTTCTTCTTCTTCTTCTTCTTCTTCATCGATCTAGGATGGGTTCCAGGCCGGCAGCCTGGGATAGCAAGGATGGACGTCGTTCTTCTTTTCCCGTTTGTTTCCGTCCATAGTTGGACCCTGCTCTTATTCATGATGTTGATGTATTGTACTGATGTGACTCTGATGTAGCTTGTGGCGAGTGTAAGCCAATTCTATCATATATCTCTTCTTTTCAGTACATGTACTTGTAACAATATCCATTCTTGCGACACGACGAGATGCGCTTCTATCCCTGACGAGGCCCTCGTGCCAAATTGAGGATAGGGTCGCATGTTGGGCGTGACAAGTTGGTATCAGAGCAGTACCGACCTAGGAGCCCCCTTGATTGATCGAACATGGCCGAGTCGAGTCTAGTGAAAAACTACTTTGAGTCTAGTTATATATCGGAGTAGGATTCTTTTTTCTCCTCTTCTATGCTCTGGTGAGGAATCTTGACGTAATAATTTAATTCTACTCCTCTTCTAACTCAAATTTTTTTTTGGATCACGCGGATATTTTTGGAATCTATATGATGCCGATGTGACGGAGTTCTGTCTCGGTGCCTCCTGTCTGACTTGATTTCTTTCGGGGAGTTGAGCTCCAGGGGATTCTCGAGCACATCGCTATCATTTAGATTTCTTAGTATCTCAGAACGCAGGATGTTCGTAATTGCTTCAATACTAGTAGTGGCGAGATAACCCCGATGTCCCCAGTACTGGTGCAGATTGTTCGGGAGTACTGCCATACTTTGTATCGTTGTGATCACGAGGGTCTGTTGTAGATGAAGGTCCGAGATTCTGGTCGTGTGTTGACGGATGTGATATAGGTGATAGGTTAGTATAGGAGTTGTGTGATTATTACTCCTTGTATCCGTGTACCAGATTGCATGACCAGATATTTCGGGAATTCTTATGTGGGAATTCAAGTAGTTACTTATGGGACAATCTTCCAACAAATGCATGACGTTAGGTTGGGGTTCGACATCTAGTGGATTCGTTTGTTGACGGTCGACTTACAGCGGTTCTCGTTGTGTCTAAAAAAGTCCTTGTAGCTTGCTACGAGTCGGGGACGCTTCGTATGTCGGGTGCACTGCCTTGCACTTGATGAATACTGTAAGAATCGAGCCCGCGTGATCCTGTCCACGAAAATATCGAACGGAAATCTTTCTCATGAGTTTGTTCTGGCTAATTGCAAGCCGCACCTTTTGTTTTGTCGAATATGGTAATTCAAGTTGCTTCGATGTCAAGTGGTGATTTCAGATCTTTTCTAGCAGTGTTCTCACATTCATATGAGAGTGCTAATCCTTTTACTTAATGAATTCTCTTATCAATTCTTGTCAACCGGAGTCGTCATGTTAATTCTTTTAAACCGGTGCGCTTCTCTTCAAGTGAATTCAATCATCTCCAATATTTGCAAGATCAATCATTCTATTCTTATTCCGGAGTTCATGTCATCTGTACCAAGTTGTCTTTGTTTTTACCCGCCCTCCCGCCCTTTTCTTCAATGTCTCAGTCATCATCCTAGTGCCTTTATATTCAGTGATGCTTCCGCTATCTCTTCTTCCTTTTGTAGCCGGTGATTCATTGTGAAGATTCTCGGGACTTCATGTTCATCTTTATTCAGTCTTGTTATCTTTCCTGGTGAATTCAATTTAATTATCCGTGTTCATTATATCCTATTCATCCTTGTAATTCTTTCATATGTTGGAGATTCTTATCAGTCTATCTTGTTTATTCAGTTATCTCTATTCATCCGGAGAGTTGAAGTTATCTCAGAAGTTTCTTGTTTTCAGATCTTTCATTATTTCGAGGTGCTCAACCTCATCAAGTTTTTCTTTATACCGGTGCAATATCTCTCTTTCTAGCAATCTTTTCAACGGTGGTTTCTTCGAGTGGGCCCATAACCCACAGGTTTTTCCCAAGATCTTTTAGCTCTTCTAATCTTTCCGTAGATCTTTAATTGTTTTCAACTATGACGTAAGTATGAATTTCATCAGTCATATTCCTTCTTCAAGATCCATTCGAATTAATTCTCATGTTTGGCTCAACCTTCCATTCTTCTTTATTCTGGAGTGTCTCATTATCCTTGGTGTTGTTTCCCGTCATCATTCTCAGCTTGCAAATTCGAAGGAGTGTTTCTCTCAAATCTTGGTCTATTCTCTTGGATATTCGTCATTTCAGCTTCGTGTTATCATCTTGAATTTGTTTTCAATCATGAGTGATTCATTTCTTGCTATCCGGTGCTTTTCTGAGTTGTTTTCATTCTCGATCCTCCGAAGGCCATCATTTCAGAAGATTCTTCGTTCTCAGCTTTCAGCTTTCACCCTCAATTCTTCTCCATTGTTGTCTCTTCGTTCGTCTCTCGATTATCCGGTGCCTTGTTCAAGTTTTTCTCTCGGCTGGCTCATGAGCTCTTCATTCTCATGCATCTCCATTAATTCGTGGTGTTCCCATTTAATTGTGAATTCTTACCGGTGCGTCCTTCAATTTTTCCTCAAGTGGTGCTTATCTCTATGGCTCTTCAAGATTCTTTCAAGAAGAAAAGTTGTATGCCTAAATTCGTTGCTTGTCATCAATTTAATTTGATGAAGGATGAGCATAACATAATTCTTATTGTTGTCCTTCCTTCTTCCAAGAGATTTCAATTCTTCTTCCGGAGGGCTCATGATATCAATTCTTTTCTCAAGTGCCTATCTTTCTTTTCCGGAGTTCCAAGTTCTTTTAAGTATCTCTTTGTGAGACTTCATCTAAATCTTAGCAAGGTCATAATCTTATTCTTTTCTACCTTCATATCGTGGCATCATTCATTTGTATACGGAGGTCCTTCATGGTGGTTCATCAAAGTTTCAATCCATGCTCAAGTGTTCTTCAAGATTCTTGTTGGAGAACCTCAAGTATCATTTCTCTTACATTTCTATGTGCAATTGTTCTTCCTTTATCCTTTGAGGTGGTATTATAGCATTCTTGTTAGTGTAGGAGCCTCGACGAGATTTCCTTTCAAGTGTGAGATAATTAAACCCACCAATTCTATGGTCATGAGATATTTTCAACCCGTGATTTCTTCATTGAGCTATCTTGATTTGGATTTCACCTAAAGCTTTTCCTATGGATTGTTGCTATCATGGTGCTTGTCATTAATCCAAGTTCTCAATGTATCCTCTTGGTGTAAGAAATTGTTCATATCTTGTTTCTCCCAATCAATCCTTGTTTCTGTTAGTGGCTGGTTGTCACTTCATTAATTTGAAAAGGTTTCCATAAGCCCACTACTATCTTGTTCTTTCGTTGTTGTTTTCCAAGAACTCCGTCCAATTCTTCTTGCAAGGATGCTTGCCAAGTTCATTGGAGTTAGTAGTTGTCATTCTCTCTTCATTCTCTTCTTCCGTATGAGCTAGTTCCTATTCTATTGTTCCGGAGGCATTGTGCTGTTGCTCTTTTGGGTCTATTATGTTGTTCTATCAAGATCATGGTGTTCCCTTGTTCTATTTAGTTATTTGTAATGAATATTTCTTCCATCTTATTGAATTTTTTGTCCCATTTTCCTACCGAAGTGCTGCCGAAATTTTCCATGAATTCTTGATTCTTTCTCACATCATTCCTCATCGCCTTACAACCTTCAAGGGTCGTTGGTTTCACTCGTTTGTCAAAGAAGTGACTAAGTTTTACCTTTTGCTTTTCTTATCCTCTCCCCCTTTCATTCTTGGATCTCGGGGCGAGATCCTCTTGTAGTGTAGGAGAGTTGTGACAGCCCGATGCCGACGTTCTAGAAGATTCCCCTTCTATTCCGTTTTCGTCGTGTGTCTATTTTCTTTTGTCGCATCATCATCGCATCATGCGCATCATCAGCATTGCATCGGCGTTCCATTGCCGCCAGTTTTCAAACTTGCATCCGTTGTTAGTTTCTGGTTCTCGTCGTTGCCCGTTCTGAGCCCGACCGCACACGCACGCGCCTGCAACATCGTTCGAATCTTGTTTTTAAAAGTGTGTGTAAAACTTTCTCTGATTGGGTTGAGATTTGACGTGCGGTCTTATTTAGATATAGGTAGGCCGCCTGTCAATTTTCGTCGCGATCGGAGTCCGTCTGATACCCGAACGGTCGACCGTAGTGGCACCGTCTCCGCTCTATCGTCAGACGTTTTATCGGTGTTCTAAAATACGTTGTCGGGTGCCCGTTCTCCCTCTCATCCCCGCCTAGCCCCTCTGCACAATGCACCGACCCTACGCGTAGCCTAGTCCGGAAACCTCCCGAAACCCGAACCGGGTGCTCGTGACCGTTGGGTCCGGATCAACCCCGTTTTACGGCAAACTGTCATCGGTTTGTCGATTGGATACCCTAACCTATTTAATCCCGACCGTCCGATGTAGATCGGAGGGTCTAAACCAATCCAACCATATTATCTATATGCCTCAAACCCTAGGCCTGATCTGTCCCATCCTCCCATTCCGTGTTGCGCCGCCAGCCTCTTCTTCCTTGGGATCTGATCCAACCCACCTTGGTTTCATCCCCAGCCCAACTAGCAAGCTTCCTCGCGATTCCATCCCTTCCACTCGTTCCCTTGTCCCCTGGACGCGTCCAACCGCCGCAGGCCCCGCGTCCGCCCGTCATCGCCAGCGCAGCCCCGCCGCCAGCAGTTGTTGACCAGCGCGCAAGCTCACTGCAGCAGCTTGGATGTGTTGCTCCGCCAGGGACGCAGAGTCCTCGAGCTCGTCCTAGGTGCCCTCGCTGCGTGTTAGGGCCCCCTCGACCCTCGTTCTCGTGGGATAGGACGCCGCCAAGCTCCAGCGCCGACTCCTCCACATTCCGCGTCGGCCACGACCCCATCTCCAGCAGGCCTCGAACCCATCTCCAGTAGGTTAAGGGCCCCGACCAGGTCGACCCCGCTGCCCCCCTTCTTCTCTCTGTCTCTACGTGTTGCTCCTCCTCCTCTCTCTAATATCTCTTTCTCTCCCGTTGCAATCAGGAGCAGCCATGGAGGCGCCCAGGTCCTTGAAGATGTGCCTCGATCTACGGCTGCCGGTGACCGGAGTCGTCATCGAGCTCGGAAATGGGACCCCCTTGACCCGATCTACCCGGCCCACCGGCAAAGAGCCACGTCGGAGCCGCCCTGCAATCGCCTGCGTCGCCCTCTGTTCGTCCCTGACGAACTGAGCTGTGTAGGTTGTGCGTACAGGTTGTGCGTATTTATTTTCTTTTCCTATAGAACGTCCGAAGTTGTAGTTATAGAAAGCCTCGACGTTGTTTCCTTTCGCAAGCATGTTGTTAGCCGAGCTGGTAGCGAGCCACACACTGAACCAAGGGGTATGGGGTTTGAATCCTAGACAACCCTGCTTATTTTTTTGTTTTGTTTGATTTTTGGTTCAAGTTCGGCGTGGTGCTTATTCATCTAGCATAGGAACCGAATTTATCACAAGCGTGTCAGCTAGCCAGCTGGTCAACCAAGCGAATTTGCACCCACATGTCATGGGTTCAAATCCCAGCTTCCCTAGATTTGGCCTACTTCTTTTTTTTGTTTTCGTGCCCTAGTAATTTTTTGTGCTAAGTGAGGATATAGGCATATCTTTAAAAACCCTTGTAATTTTTTAACCGTGCATCGCATGCAGAGATCGTAGATATGTAGAACGTGTAGATTTTCGTGTCGTTTTGCAAAATGCCACTTTCTTGCATGATAAAAGTAATTAACCCCGCTGTGTGCATCGTTTTGCGTAGAGGACGTGTTAAAAACGGTTTAATTCGTAGCTAGTGATCCGTAGCTCCGATGGAGATGAGCTATATATGAAAATCGACTAGAACGACGAGTAGAATCACGTGAACTACTTTGTTTTGCCGTTTAACAAACCTACAATGTGATTAGGACAAATCTGGATAGAATTAAGTTTTAACACGTGGGGTCATTTCGGAGATGCTATATGTCGTTTCCAGTCCCATTTAAAATGCCTAGCTAGGTAGATTAATTTGTGCTTCACCCTCATGCCATGTTTGACAACATCTAATATATCCGTGTACCTGAAAGGGAGTGAACTAAATAATTAAACGTGGAGTTTCATCGTTATGCAACTCGTTGCATATCGAGCTTCACTTAATGTGTAGCGTTGATTGTTGTGGTTGTCATGCCTTGCATTAGACCGTTCATGCATCATATGTGTTGTGCATCGTGTGGTGAATATCGTGTGTTGATGCTTGTTTCCGGTTTGCTTCGTCTCGATAGAGTTCCGCAAGCGTGTCGGATTGTGAGCACCCGTTCGACTACATCGGTTCGTCTATTTCATGGAGTCGTTCTTCTTCCAAGCTGGATCTCAGGCAAGATGACCATTTCCCCAGGTACCATTACTATCATTGCCATGCTAGTTTTATCGCTTCTATCGATTATGTCTCGTTGCCTATCACATGTTAAATATCAGCCTCTCAACAATGCCATGAAAACCTTCAACCTGTTCAACCTAGCAAACCACTAATTGGCTAAGTTACTCCTTTCTTAACCCTGTGATAGCGTTGCTAGTTGCAGGTGCAGTTGCTTCCATGTGATAACATGGGTTCCTTGTTATATCACCATATTAAATGCTATTTAATTTAATGCACCAATATACTTGGTAAAAGGTGGAAGGCTTGGCCTTTCTAGCCTGGTGTTTTGTTCCACCTTTGCCCCCTTAGTTTCGGCTACCGATGTTATGTTCCAAACTTGAGCACTCCTAACACGATCGGGGTTGTTATGGGGACCCCCTTGATAATTCGTTTTAGATTAAAGCTGGTCTGGTAAGGCCCAACATTGGTACTACATTTCCCAACATAATAATTATGTTAAACTGAAATGCATAGGGAGTTAGCGCTACCCGAGGAGTAATTCTACATAATACAGGGAGGGCCAGTGCTGATGGTGCTGGTCCAAAACAGAGCACCGTGCGGGGCCAACCCGGGGCAACTCGGGAGATTTCTATCAGGCCACCGTACGCTTCGCTTATCCGTCGTGTCCTGAGAACAAGATACGCGGCTCCTATCGGGATCGTCGACACGTCGGGTGGCCTTGCTGGATTAGTTTTACCTTTGACGAGATATCTTGTGCATCGGGATTTCGGTGATGCTTTGGGTAATCTCAGAGTTGAGGTTTTCCACTAAGGAATCCGACGAGATCGCGAGTGTCGTGATCAAGGATTTATATGCGGCTTGTGGTAATTTGTGATGGACTAGTTGGAGCACCCCTGCAGGGTTAAATATTTCGGAAAGCCGTGCCCGCGGTTATGTGGCAATGTGGAAACTTTGTTTAACACTGGTTCTAGATAACTTGAAGTTAACTTAACTAAAATATGCCAACTGTGTGTGTAACCGTGACTATCTCTTTCGTGAGTTCCTTCTCCGATCGAGGACACGGTGGGGTTATGTCGGACGTAGGTAGGTGTTCAGGATCATGATCATGAGTAGTTCACGTCCGTTATGCGTAGATCATCCCCTCTCATTTCTTGTACTCGTAGGTTTAGCCACCAAATATATGCCTAGCCGCTGCTGCAACCTCACCACTTAACCATATCTCACCCATTAAGCTTTGCTAGTCTTGATACCTTTGGAAATGAGATTGTTGAGTCCCCTGTGGCTCACAGATTACTACAACACCAGTTGCAGGTACATGTAAAGGTTACTTGACGCGAGTGCGTTGATTGATCATTTGGAGTTGCTTCTTCTTCTTCTTCTTCATGATCTAGGATGGGTTCTAGGCCGGCAGCCTGGGATAGCAAGGATGGACGTGGTTCTTCTTTTTTCGTTTGTTTCCGTCCGTAGTAGGACCCTGCTCTTATTCATGATGTTGATGTATTGTACTGTTGTGACTCTGATGTAGCTTGTGGCGAGTGTAAGCCAATTCTATCATATATCTCTTCTTTTCAGTACATGTACTTGTAACGATATCCATTCTTGCGACACAACGAGATGCGCTTCTATCCCTGACGAGGCCTTCGTGCCAAATTGAGGATAGGGTTGCATCTTGGGCGTGTCAGCCTTCCATGCTCTACCGTGTGGGTGGCGGGAAGGTGGTGGGCATCGGTTGCGGCGGCGGGTCTTGTTGGATGCTGGTGGTCATGGTGATGCTCGTCCTCGACCACGATCTACTCCGATCTACAACGGATCCGGCCCCTGATGGTTTCTCGCTGTTCTTGGGTGAAGGCCTTGCAGATCCAGTGGCTGGAAGGGTTCCGGGGGAATCCCTTGGCTGACGCGGCGACCAATCCGAAGGCAGCGCCTTTGGGTGTTGCTCCCCTTGCTGGAGGCTTCGGAGAGGATCCCCGTCCTTCCATCCCTCCCAGGAGCTCAGGTGAAAACCTCATATCCCCTTGTTCGAAGCGGCGACGACACCGCGGTGGCGTGCTCCTTCCTGAAGGCGTTGCTCGGGGGCTGCTAGCGGCGGTGGAGGTGGTGATGGTTCGGTGTCGGCGTATTTTGGCCAGCTTCATCTTGGAGGCTGCGGCGGCGTCGGCGCCGCTCGTCTGATGAAGCAACTGCCTGTTGCAGTTTGCATCATCAGGCTTGGGATGCTCCGGAGGAAACTCTAGATCTGGATCTTCCTGGATTGGATGATGATGGCGTTCTATCGCCTTCCTTCCTGGGGGCATCATTTTGGAGCAAGTGTTGGATGGAGGGATGGTGGAGCGGTGCTTCATCTCACACATTGATGGCGGCGAATATCGGCGGCGTGGCGCTGTGCGGACTCGGCGTCCGATCCGTGAAGATGGACTCGTGCAGGAGGAGATAGTTGTTTGGCGTCATGGTGATTGTTGATGTATAATGTGTTGTCTTAGTCTCTTCCATCAGATCGGTCTTTTGGTTACATTGGCTAGAGCATGCACTTCTACATGGTATCAGAGCCAAGAGGTCTCGAGTTCAGGATCCGGCTGGCGCAATTAAATTGCAGCCCACTTTCGGTCCACGTTTAGGCCTGAGGGAGCCACACGTGAGGGGGAGTGTTGACATATAATGTGATGTCTTAGTCTCTTTCATCAGATCGGTTCATGTTAAGCTTCATGCACTAGCCAACGCAACCAAAAGTCCGAACGTTTGGTTGCGTTGGCTAGTGCATGAAGCCTAACATGGTATCAGAGCTAAGGCCTTGAGTTCAAGTCCTGGCTTTCGCAATTTACTAAAAACTGTTGGTAGCTCCCCTTTGTGTCCACGTAGAGGCCTCTTGAGTCATACGTGAGTTTCGCGCGTTGTCGCTCTCTTCCGGTTGCACGCGTTGACTTGTATTCCCCGTCACACGTGAGAGGGGGTGTTACAATATATGTGGATTGCACTAGCCCTTTCCATCAGTTCAGACTTTTGGTTGTGTTGGCTAGTGCATGAAGCTTAACAGTGACGTCGATGACAGAGTAGCTAGACAAGGTAGAAGCCTCAATATTTTCTCTAAAGACGGACCGGTGGAAGATGGCGGCGACAGCACACGAGTGCGTCTGACCGGTTTGTGCCCCAGACCCGGTATGTGGCTCAGCTGGGGCTGGCGGCTTTTGATGTTAGGCTTAGGTGAGTGGTCTGGGTAGGGGCCCAGCTAGCACCCCTACATCATATGGATAGGAGCAGTGGCACTTTTTGCCAAGATGGTGGATTCATGCATATTGTTGTAATACTTTGTAAGATCCTCAAAAATAATTAATAAAATGGCCGTATGCATCTCCCAGATGCAGAGGTCGAAGGTCATCCTCCTTTTCTAATAAAACAATCACAAAGGGAAAATGAGCATACTACATGGAAGCAACCACCGCCATTCTCTTCATCTGTGATGGCCTACATGGCTAGATCCATAAGGAGAGGTGTTGGCAAGCACTAAGCCAAAATCTAATTTAATGATTTAGTGAGACCCTAATTATAATTACAGGTACATAAGGGAAGGGACCTCACGTGATTCAACTTGGAAGGTCGCCCAGGAAGAGAAGGAAGGGGTCGGTGGTGAGGAATTGGGAGGACTTCTTGAAGACTCTACTTCTTTCGCGAAAGAATGAGAAATGAGAACTTCCAAAACTTTTTCACGTGAAAACAATTGCGGTGTGCAATTTTTTTTTTGCAAAAGTACAACTGCTATTGAGCTTAGCCTTACGATCAGGATGTGATGGTGCACATGGATGAAGGCAGGCACACCATCATCACCAACTCCACACAATTCACCATCATCGCCTTTCGAAGAGTGGTGTCTCCTAAATTGGTTAGATGTCACTTAGGAACCTTTAAATTGTGTGGAGTTGAATCAAGAAGTTTGTAAGAGCAAGAAGATCGCCTACTTTGTGAAGATCTACCCCGAGTGAGGCTAGTCCTTCGTGGACGTAAGCCATCATGGAATAGACAAGGTTGCTTCCTCGTGGACCGTTCGTGGGTGGATCCCTCCGTGGACTCACGCAACCGTTATCCTCCGTCGGTTGAAGTCTCCATTAACGTGGACGTACAGAACCACGCCAAAAATCTTTGTGTTTTCATTGCGTTTGATCTTCCTAGCCCTCATTTACTTACACTTGCAATGCCATTACTTCCACCCCTCTCTAGACATACTTTTGATCCTACAACCCTACCCCCAGGGCGCACCATGCGAGCTCATGGCTCTCTCGTGGCTCGTCTGGCCTCCTCTCGATGCTTTTAGGGGTCTCTTTATGTTCAAAAATAACCCCCGTAAAGTTTCATCGTGTTTGGACTCCTTTTGATATTGATTTTCTGAAAAATCAAAAAAATGAAGAAAAAAATAGAAACTGACACTGCGCACTGGGTTAATAGGTTAGTTCCAAAAATAATATAAAACAATATATAAATACATATAAAGTATCTAATATTGATAATATAATAGTGTAAAAATATATATACATTGGAGACGCACCTGGGCACGGCCGCCGCAGCGTGGGGTATGTGGTTGCTTGCTACGGGTCGAGTAGGGCTAAATTAGGCAAAAAAATAAGGAAAACTCACGTAGCCCATGTCCCACTTGTCATAGGTGGTAACGACGAGGCCCACATGTCATAGGCAATAACGCCAGGCCCACGCGCGAGTAACTGAGCACGTAACGGTCAATTGCGTTGAGCCAGCGACGGGGCTTCGTTTGGGCTTTTGTGAATGGTGGAGGGAATAAGTGGGCAAATTTAGACTTCTTGTTGAAAACTGAGCACAGCTAAGCAACTAAGGGCACCCAAATAGAAAACCCTAGATTCTTTGACTAAAATGCTTAGCAAAACAACCTTTTGTTGACTTAATTAGTGGTCTCTGGCCTGGAAATATTATCTGTGTCAATATACATATGACACCATCCTTTTCTTTAAAACTAACCTAGATAAAACAAATAATCTCAAGCATGTACTTATTTGCTTTGAAAAAGTTTATGGGATGAAAAATTACTACAATACAAGTTAGTTAGTTCCAATAAGGATGACGCTAGAAGAGACGTCTCCTTATTCTGAGATTTTTTGCTATCCCACTAGTTTCTTTCCCATTAGGTATCTAGGTGTCCCTTTGCATCATGATAAACTTAGAAGGCAAGATATCCAACCCCCGATAGATAAGATTCTGAAAATAAATGCAGGATGGAGTGAAAATCTCATCTCTTAAGGCAGATTGTATTTATTCAAGCTTGTTTAGCTAGCATCCCATTTGCCTTCTCTCCTTTTCAAATTCCCTAAGCAGGCCCTTGAAATTATCAAGGCTCAAATGACTCGATGCCCTTGGAATAATTTTGGAAGGCATGCAAAATTGCATATTGCTAACTACGGCATGATATGCATGAAAACATGGTGGGCTAGGTATCCCTAGTCATAAATCTTCCGAGGTGCCTAGTCATACATGTCGGCCTTCCCCTAACCTCAAAACACATATTTCGCTAGATTGCGAGCCTTCATATTCTAGCTCATATATTCAATGTTGTACATAAATATAGGAGCTCGAATGTCGAGGCTCACAATCTAGCGAAATATGTTTTGAGGTCAGGAGAAGGCCGGCATGTATGGCTAGGCACCCCGTTGATTTATCATTTGTACCGTTGAACGTCTATCAGTAAAGTTTCGCAAGATTGTCTCAAAAAAAATTTGCAATCATGATGTCGTCCAGATCAATGCCCTCGCAAGAGATAGGAACGACCTTGGTCTTAGCCAGATTAGTAGCTAGGCCACGAGTGTGTAACATGGCCTTCTATCGATTACATGCAAATTTCATATCTCAAATTCATCTACATGTCAAGAAACTAAAGATAAAATCTGGTGTGGATAGTGTTGTGCTGCTGGTGTGTATAATGATTGTGTCATCAGCTACTATTCACGGGTGAATTCATCACTTTTGGTTCTCATTATACAGATTGAATTTACATTAGAAATTTTGTGAAATGGTAGTTGTATCTTGCCATCAGCCACTATTTATTGGATCTCGAAATTATTAGACCACATGTAACAATCTACTCCCTCCGTCCCGAAATATCTGTCGCAGGTGACAAAATTTTTGAACTAAGTACAATTTTTCATTTACACCCTTTACATTTTAAATAGCTAGCAATCCAGTATTAACATCGTCGTGATCCCCAGACTCCCCCTTTCCCTTCCGTGATCCAGCTCGCCGTGATTCCAGCTCGTCGTGATCTTTGCACCTGCCCCGCGATCCCACCTCCCCGTGATCTCCGCACCTGCCCGCGATCCCACCTCCCCGTGATTTCCGCACCTGCCCGCGATCTCGCGTGAGCTTCGTGGTACAGATCTCAATCCTCGCCGGATCTCCTGCTCGAGGCCCTCCGCCGGCGCCGGAGCCCCTGCTCGAGGCCCTCCACCGGCGCCGGAGCCCCTGCTCGAGGCCCTCCGCCGCTGCCGACCGGAGCTCCTGCTCCAGGCCCGTCGCCGCCGGCCGAAGCTCCTGCCCAGGCCCCTCGCCGTCGGCCCACCTCCGTCCCTCTGCTCCAGACGCGTCGCCTCACCAAGCTCCTCGACCAGCGCCTGGCTGAGCTCCAGCGCCTCGCGGAGCTCCGTGACCAGCGTGACTAGCCGAGCTGCAGCTCCTCGACCAGCACCTAGTCGACCTCTGGTGCCTCGCGGAGCTCCTTGACTAGCACCTAGGCTGCAGCGCCTCACCAATCTCCTCGTTCGGTGCCTCGCCAAGCTCCTCATACGGCGCCTCGCCGAGATCCTTGTCCGGCAGAAACTGAAGAATAAGAACCTCATAAAAATGAACCTGAAGAGTAGTGTTAAACCAACAAGAACCTAAAGAAAGTCACTATTGAGGTGAGACTGCTGAAAGTACAGGTTTACAAATGTCATATTTTGATTCTTGGATCATGCATATATTTTGCCATTCCAACTCAGTTTAGACTAATGCAGTTTTTTTTGGCATGAACAATTTTGAAGTGTTGATAGAAATAGCATTGGCGAGAACTAAAAGATTATACAGCCTACAGGACATATGGGATTGGTTCTATATGACCTGCACACAAGATTCTAAAGTTGATGCATGTATTTCCAAGAGTTCAATTGCTTCTACTACAGTTGCATTAAACTTGATTCTTGTATCATAGTGATGCCCAGGAAGAAGCGTCGGTGCAGAGACCACCAAGTATGCATAGTATTTCGACAGTTTTATTGCAATACTAAAATGTTTTGCAATAATAGTGTTAGCAATGTGACAATTTCAGAACATGGTAAAGCAGTGTGATTTCGGGGTAAACAAAGGATATGGAGACATATTAAAAATGTGACAGTTTCAGAACATGGTAAAGCAATGGTGAAAAGAAAAGGCTAAAGCAGAAGAGAAAGATATGACGATTTGCGACTCACTAGTGGATGAGGAGCCTCGTGATCTGCGCCGTGGGACTGGGAAGCGTGGCAAGCCATGATCTGAAGCTTATGGCGCCCTATAGCGTTGTCCAGGATGATGTTCGTGACCGTGTAGTCTTCTTCCTGGTTTAATGACAAACTTCTCATGAGACATCACTAAAGAAAATCAACAGGATATCAACTAAAGCAATTAATGGAACAAATGCAGTAAAACTACGAACTGTGGCTTTCTTTGAAACAAATAAGAGAACTATCTTTCATATTGTGTTTGTTAACAAATGTGACAGTTTCAGAACAAATTTCTGTACTTCCAGAGCTCAACAAATGTGACAATTTCAGAACAAATTAACTGAATGTTAAATTTTTGTTAGAAATTCGCCATGGATATGACAGATCTGAACTTGACTCCTCCGCAAGAGGAGGATGGAGTACCTGAAAATGAAGAGGAGGATCGACTCATCGTCATGGATATGGCAGATCTGAACTTGACTCCTCCGCAAGAGGAGGATGGAGTACCTGAAAATGAAGAGGAGGATCGACTCATCGTCATGGATATGGCAGATCCGAACTTGACTCCTCCGCAAGAGGAGGATGGAGTACCTGAAAATGAAGAGGAGGATCGACTCATCGTCATGGATATGGCAGATCCGAACTTGACTCCTCCGCAAGAGGAGGATGGAGTACCTGAAAATGAAGAGGAGGATCGACTCATCGTCATGGATATGGCAGATCCGAACTTGACTCCTCCGCAAGAGGAGGATGGAGTACCTGAAAATGAAGAGGAGGATCGACTCATCGTCATGGATATGGCAGATCTGAACTTGACTCCTCCACAAGAGGAGGATGGATTACCTCAAAATCAAGAGGAAGATCATCAAGAGGGGGATGCAGCGGGTAAATACTCCAACAATATCTCAAGTGTAAACTTACTATAAATGTGCTCAAGTGTTAATTGATTTTTCAGTCGGTGTTAACCGAATTGACTTATCTCTTGCTCATTTTCATCAGGAGAGGGGATGTTCTTGGATCTCAACTTCAGTCCTCCAAGAGATCATGAAGAAGCAATTCGTGAGGAGGCATCAATTCCTGAGGAGGCAACAGTTCCTGAGGAGGAAGCAATTGCTCAAGAGGGAGCAATAAGAAGAAGTGCGGTAAACCTCACAAATGAGCAAAGGGTTGGTGTTTATTTTGCTTTGAGAGTAATCAAGAGCAGAGATGGAGATATTTGCCTAGATGACAAGCTATAAAACCACAACCATTACAAACTAATGCCATTTGCAGTAATGAAATGTAAAGCAACTTAAGTTACTGCATTCTGCATAACACTAATGGAGTATTTGACCAAAACGAGAGCAGTGCAGTGCATATGAAAGAAAAGAAGGTGACTTGCAGAAGGGAAGGGAGCAGAGGCACGCACCTCGGGCCTGCAGGCCTTGCAGAGGGAGCCGAGGGAGTTGGTGAGCGCGGAGGCGTCCTCCCCGCGGGCGCCGCTGCCGCGCGGCAGGACGTGGAGCAGCGGCACCCTCCGGCGCCCCGCAAAACCCGCCGCGCCAGTGGCCCCTCGCCCGCGCCTTCTTCCTCGACCACCTCCTCGAGCCCTGCCTGCCGGTGCCGGTGCCGGTGCCGCCTCCGCACTCCCACTCCTCCGGCTGGCGCGGCGCTGCCGCCGTCGCTTGAGTTCAGCTGGAGCAGGAAGGTCGCTGACGCCAGATCCGTCGATTCGTCGCCGGCTTGGAACAAAAGGTTCCATTTTTGAAGCTGTTTGGAGAGGCGAACCGAGGCCGCGGCGCCAAGGCGATGCGATCTGGTGGAGAGGCAAGGGGAGAGGCGAGATCTGAGAGGAGGACGTCGACCGGCGATGGAGAGGTGAGGGGAGAGGCGGTAGCTGAGAGGAACCCGACAGCCGGTGACGGCGACGGCAAGGCGATAGGTGAGAGGGGTGAGGAGAGTGAGTGTGGAGAGCAGAGTGACAGAGACGAGTCGGGACTGCAGGTTGATTACGGAAAAAAGTGAGGTTGATTATGCAAAATGACCAGCTGCGACAGATATTTCGGGACGGAGGGAGTACAAGATAATACTAAAGGCAGATTGTACACTACTTACGTTCAGTTCATCAAGAACTATCCATCGAGAGCTGTGATATAACAGGGAGGTACACACTTCTAAGAACCTTGATAAGACTCAGAAATATAACACAGTATCATTCATCTGATAAACATTAGACAAATACATACAACCTACGAGTACAGAGGATGCCTGTCCAGTATCCACCATGCTACTACGAGATTAGCAGCAACAACATGTTATTTCTTATACCACAATATAAATAGGACGAAAATTAAACCAATTGTTCACATTGATATGTAACACTAATTTTACACCCATGCCTTCCTTTTGACTTTACAAGAACTACAACAGGAGCTATGACCTGGAACTCCCTGTTTCCTTGACAGGAAATGCCCAAAACAGCAACTTCTGCGGCCTCTTGGCGAGCACATTTTCATCCTCTTCACTGATGGATCTCACGAAGCCAGTGAAGCTTTCTCAAATAAAATGATCGTCGTCAATGGGGAAAGACCCCACGTCGCTAGATATTCTGAGAAGGTGTGCCAGCTCTAACCGATATTCCAGACCTCGGATGTAGTGACCCAGCAACATGCACCTAAGCAGAACGCAATGTCAATCACTAATTCGCTATGAACAGAAAAGCCAAATCAAACAAGGCATAACGAATCTGATTTGTATTTACCAGAATAGCAAGCGTGCAAGATAATCACGTGGGACAGATATTAGAGGCTGAAACGGGAGGGAAGTATTCTCCACAAGCTCTGCACAGTCATCGTCCTCACCCCCACGATTTAGGGCTCCCCCAGGGGGATTCTCTAGTGGCGGAGGAGACTTTGAGTGTACCTTGGGGGAAAGAGTAGCAAGCAAACCATGCACAACAGACTGGATAGCCTCTTGCACACCGGGACAGGTGGATTCCGAGAGTTCAGCAACCTGTGCAAAACAGCTAGTCAGGCCACTGTAAAGAAACTTAGGACCAATCTCTGAATTTTCTTTGTTGCTTGTGGTTTGTACCAAGAGCAATTAGTCATCAGTAAGCTGTTGAGATGTACATACCTTCTCTGGTGTTAGGGATCTTAGATAGTCTAGCAGATCATTTTTCTCTTCCCCAACAAACTGTTGCATTTGAAGGGCAGAATTTTTCCTCTTCAGGTCATGTAACTCCTACAAGATTATAAAACAATAAACCTTCAGGTTTGAAAATAACAGGCACAATGCATATCGTCAGACACAACATTGTCAACTTGGATTTTCACAGAAACAGTTGCACAGAGTGGTGCCTGTAATATAAATATAGCATTTGAGAACTTTACAAGACCAAAAGTTGCACAAGCAGCGGACTTCAGTCCATAGCAATATGGCGGATCAAAATGAAATTCAATTGGTGTCAGACCAATTCTCAGTAATACAAATACAAGTTAAAGATGACTTTAGCATATATATGTTTAACAAGACAATTGTAAAAGTAGAGTACATGGTTGCAATGAACCAATAAAGTTCCAATGGCAGCAGAAGACAATATTTGATTCACAGGCCTAATAAGTTAGATATATTGCAGACATTTTTTTTAATTTATATTTGATCAATAGTCATTTACAGACAGTAAACAGGAGGCATAGTAATAACAAAATCATGGTAAATAATGAATCAGGCAATCTTACCAGGTACATGATAAAAGCAATAACCAATAAACTGAAAGCAGTTTGTTCATGATTATTTGAATATTTCTGATCAGGACATATGATTTGAGATTATTACCTTTTTCATCGCATCCAAACGAGATTGCAACCGAATAATCTGCTCTTCCGCTTGGGGTGTTAAGTTACTTAACATTTCTCCCATACTATCACCAGATGATTCTCCGTCACTTTTTCCAGAGTCCTGGGGCATTTCGTCTTCTGATAATCTGAAAATTGTAATAGGCCTACCCAAATTGATGTCATGAAGATTATCTTCAGTCATGTCTCTTTTCTCACATTCAGCATCTTCTTCAGAAAGTTCTAGGTTCCTTTCAAAAGAGAGCCTGCATTCAGCATTACGTAGAGTATACCTGCAAGAAGAAATGAAGTAAGCACTACAGTCTTCTAGTACATCAATACGTGTCCGCTGTGTTTTGAAGACACATGTTAATACAAATCACTTCGCAAACAAAACAAAGACTACAAACAGTTGCCTCAAACTTGTCCAGAATCTCTACTACGTTATGAATTGGAGTTGGTGGTCGGGGCGATGAGTTCAATCCCCATTCCATCCCAATCTTCCTCATCCATCTAGAACCAACCAGACCCCTCCTGGTTTGGAAGAGTTCACGCCCCATTCCATCCCAATCTTTCTCATCCATCTAGAACCCATCAGACACCTATGGTTCGATTTTATTTATAGACGGAACAGTAAAAAATAATGCCATTGGGGAGCTTCAAACCGCACACCTGTATGTACACCCAGCTCAATCAAACCAGCAAGCGACCACCTCACTCATGTTTCGAATGAGAAAGTATTTTATAATTACATGTCAGTGCAGTTACACACGCAGTGCTGCCTGCTTGCTTGAGTTTTCTTTGCAGTGTTCAAGTCCATTGGCTGTTGTATACTGCTAATCCAATGCAACTTCAATTATTTTGTAGTTCTGTAGCAACGCATGGACATTACGCTGGTACTGATAGAAATAGATGCAAACCCATCTGTCATATAGAAAACATTTAAAAAATGTAAAGGGAGCTATCACATGGGAATGATGACCTTGACAGTAGCTCGATTCAAGAGGAAGGCTAAAACTGTTCCGGTTTGATTAACCTGATTCCTACTCATTTACCGGCAAATCAAGGAATTCTTACCTGTATCTCGAGGCAACTCATATCAAGAATATGAAGTGCATGATAATTAGCATATAGAGTAGAAAAAAAGAAGGCTTTACAGAAAATAGCAACGCCGCAATTCCAGCCCGAAATTGTATAACATGGTCAAGTAGGTAACTATCAGGATAAAAAAAGATGAGGGCAGGTAACTAGTTCTTATTTCTCAATGGAACAGTGAAAATTATGAGTGATTAACAAGTGACAACCAACTCAGCAGCACTAACAAGAAAATCATGACTTCTAACCTACTCCCTCCGTTCCATAATTCTTGTCGTGGTTTAAGTTCATTTGATTTGAAGTTTTGAACTAAAACTACGACAATAAATATGGGACGCAGGCAGTAAAAAATAAGCCCAAGCTATCAGTACCACCACATTAGTAATTGACCAAATAGAACAGATGAAGCTGAACAAACTGAAAGAACACAAAGAATGAACAATTCGAGGAAACAAAGGTATACTAGTAGGATGGAAGAAAAACCAGGAAACCACCAGAGCATGGATACATCCAAGAAATGTTACTTTCCAACAATAAAAGATCAAACACTATTCAAACGTATTCCCAAGATATTATGGTGCTTATATTTTAATGCATAGCATGCCATGGCTGTACCACTACTACAAACTTGGCTACATTTTCCAGACTCACATGCTATTATTCTTTACTAACGAATAGCAAGTTTTTCAGTTTCACGTGTAGTCATCTAATAGTGCCATACACTTCCACAAGATGGTCATTGTTGATTGTCATCTATTTAAAAAAAATAGCAAATGAAAATTCATGTGCCTGATGAAGCAACCAACTCTCAGAAAACCCATGTGCAATCAATAAGAAAATATCTTTTTCAACCAGAGAACTTACCCAGTCATGATTGAAGATACCAATAACTTGAAAAATGGATTCCAAAGGGCTTCTACAACAACACGGAACTGATCGGATGGAAGTAGGCCCAACATGCCAGAGATGGTCCTCTTCATTGCATCAACCGTTTCAAGAGGAACATCTTTCTGAATGACACTAAGATCCAAAGGCTCTATGTCTTGGATCAAATTCCACAGGGTAGATTTCTACAAGGAAATCAAACACATAGTCATTAAAATGCACTGTAGAGTGCAGAGTGACCAAAATAATTTCTAATT
Organism: Hordeum vulgare subsp. vulgare; assembly: GCF_904849725.1. NCBI lineage: Eukaryota > Viridiplantae > Streptophyta > Magnoliopsida > Poales > Poaceae > Hordeum > Hordeum vulgare. Next base: position 40,991,444 of record NC_058521.1, on the reverse strand, counting down.
GGGTAAGTTTAGTTGATGAAAGATCGTGAGCATGTCTCCTTAAGCAGTTAAAATAATGGAAGTGTATACATCAAAAGAAATCTTAGACCAGAGTGTAAACTTTAGGACTAACTAGACGACACCCCCGCTTTGCTGCAGGAATCAGTTGGTACATATTATGTTGCAGAGATTTGATTGTCTGGAATTTGAATGATAATGAAGACTAAAAACGCATATGATTTATTGTATTTGATTATTATATAGTTGTAAAATATTTATAGAATATAAGTAGTATCTCTCACGCATGTTTAGATAAATAAATGTAGTGGGGTTGAGATGAAGTGGGATGTGTGCATGTTGAAAGAAATTGTATAAGTAGCACTTCTCATGCATGTTGAGAGAAACGAAAGTAATAAGGTTGACGAGGTGATATGTGTGCATGTTGAGATAAATAGAAGTAGGGGGATCAACTATTTAAGTACTCCCTCCGTAAAGAAGATCGCTACTTTAGTGATCTATAAACACTCTTATATTTCTTTACAGAGGAAGTATATATGATAGTATATGATTCACCCGTACCAGCCAAGTTGTGCCTGCAGATGCATACAACTAAAACCCATCTAATCCATAAGTGAACCCAATTTTCAAGACCTGAAGTGTTACTACATCATTCAGAAAGGGAGAGCCACATGAAAAGCAAGTAGGTAACTCTCTTTTGGCAAGATCATGACTTGCCATTCTCTAGCCTTGGTTCTGAGGACGGCGATGAGCAGCAGATCGATTGCCAGGATGACCAGTCCTGAGGATGGTGGTGGGCAAGCAGACATTAGAAAACTATAGAAGTATAACTTCATTACTTGTGCCCACTCTTGCAGAACACTCAGTTTATTTGAAATTGTGCCTTTCGGTACAAAATTGACAGGAGCTTCACACTGGCATTAAATCGCATCAGAAGTAAACAAAATTTGGAACCGTCAAATTTTGATCTCTAAATTAATCCAACAAACAACTCGCCAGGTTTAGGCATCTTATATATCGGACTAAACCAATTTTCAGATTGTAACAACCTCACGAGTACTAACAATGATTAGTTAACAGCCACAGCTGAGCCCGGCAGATGATTCTAGTAACCAAAGTATCACTAGGCGCACGCGGACGCTCCATCCTCCACATCAGAACACCACAATCGCATAATGAACCAAACAGTTCCCAATATGTAGAATTCAATTTTGGGGAAAAAAAGGGGGGGGGGGGGGGGGGGGGGGCTGGGCGATGCGGCCGAGGGAGGTGTGGGACAGGGGGAGGGAGCCCACCTTGGAGGCGCCGTCGATGGGCCTTCCCCGCGCGTAGAGCTCGTCGAAGGGCGAGGCGGAGGCGGCCGCCACCCCGACCCCGGCGAGCCTCCTCCGCCAGCTCCCAATCGCCAGCCCCGCCGGGTAGAGCTGCGCCGGGGGAGGCGGGGGAGGGAATCTGAGGCGCGCCGCGGCGGAGCTGCGGGGAGGCGGGCGGAGGCAGGAGGCGGTCGGCATGTGGCCGTCGCCGGCGGGTGGGGGGCGCGCGCGCTCCTGGCTTGCTGGATTCCTTTCCCTCGGGACCGGCCGTGGTGGCGATAGGTCTTTCTAGCTCTTCCGGCCGTGGGCCCGTGGGTAGCAAACAAAAGCTGGACTGCATCTCGTCGCCGCTCGAAAAGAAAATACGAAGACGGACTCAAATTCTTACGTAGCTGACGTGTGGGCCAGCGCGGAGAGGTCGGTCTTGGTCGACCAGGATGCATGTGGTGGAGGCGGAGCGGAATATGCGTCCACGACACCGTCCATCATGTCATGTGCTTATTGGACATTCCTCTTTTTTTTCCTTTTCTTTTTTTGGGTTTAACTCGTTTTCTCGTGGTCTTCTATGCCGGAGGTGTTGGACGCTCCGAAGCCGACATGACTTGTGAAAAATACATGGTGGATGACTCAACCTGGCATGGATATACAAATTTTCTTCTTATTTCTCTGGTGGTTCACTATGTGGTGGAAAATGAGAACTGACGTCGTGACGGCTAAGTGGATGTTTTGGGGCCGACATGGCTTTTCATTTCATGCCATTTGCTTCTTTTTGTTATGGTCATTTTCCTCGTTCTCAATGTTAGCGCCGCGTTTAAAAAACATGTTTGCCGTGCGCTGGTCGCCTGGTTTGACGCGTCGCGCAACGCTGGCTCCAGCAGCAGCTTTAAAATGCAGCGCGCGCGCTCCGCTCCAGCAGCGCGCAAAAATGCAGCGCGCGCGTCGCTCCAGCAGCGCCCAAATATATGGCATTTGGACAAAAAATAGTTTGAAACATTCATCAAAATGCAATGAACATGTGAAATTTAACACAAACAAGTTGATGAATAAAAGTCATGCCTACAAGTTCATCCAACCAAGTTCAAAATACAAGTTCATCCAACAAAGTTGAAGACATATAACACATCAACCATCTTCCTCGTCTTCTTCCTCTTCTTCCGAAGACGATTCTTCCGCCTTCGAAGATGAATCTTCCTCCCTAACCTCATCATGCACCGCATCACGTGTAGCTCCGGCAAGATCTTCAACGGCATTTTCATGGGTATGTGTGTGAGACACATCGAAAGACATTCCACCCATGGCCAGAGGTGCACCCATGCCTCCCAAGAGAGAAGCAAAAATCATGCCACCCATGCCTCCCATAGCGTTGGAGGGTGCTCCAAAGCCACCCATGCCTCTCATAGCGTTGGAGGGTGCTCCAAAGCCACCCATGCCTCCCATGGCGGCCGGAGGTGCACCCATGCCTGTTGGGGAACGTTGCAAGGGAAACAAAAAATTTCCTACGCGCACGAAGACCTATCATGGTGATGTCCATCTACGAGAGGGGATGAGTGATCTACGTACCCTTGTAGATCGTACAGCAGAAGCGTTAGTGAACGCGGTTGATGTAGTGGAACGTCCTCACGTCCCTCGATCCGCCCCGCGAACAATCCCGCGATCAGTCCCACGATCTAGTACCGAACGGACGGCACCTCCGCGTTCAGCACACGTACAGCTCGACGATGATCTCGGTCTTCTTGATCCAGCAAGAGAGACGGAGAGGTAGAAGAGTTCTCCGGCAGCGTGACGGCGCTCCGGAGGTTGGTGATGATCTCGTCTCAGCAGGGCTCCGCCCGAGCTCCGCAGAAACGCGATCTAGAGGAAAAACTATGGAGGTATGTGGTCGGGCTGCCGTGGAAAAGTCGTCTCAAATCAGCCCTAAAACCTCCGTATATATAGGTGGGAGGGAGGGGAGGAGGCAGCCTCAAAACCTAAAGGTTTGGCCGAAATTGGAGGTGGAGGAGTCCTACTCCAATCCTACTTGGAGTAGGATTCCACCTTCCCACTTGGAAACTCTTTCCACCTTGTGTTTTTTTCCTTCTCAAACCTTATGGGCCTTAGTGGGAACTTATTCCAGCCCACTAGGGGCTGGTTTATCTCTTCCCATAGCCCATGAGACCCCTTGGGGCGTGACACCCCTCCCGATGGTCCCCGGCACCCCTCCCGGCACTCCCGGTACACTACCGATGAGCCCGAAACTTTTCCGGTAATGCACGAAAACCTTCCGGTAACCAAATGAGGTCATCCTATATATCAATCTTCGTTTCCGGACCATTCCGGAAACCCTCGTGACGTCCGTGATCTCATCCGGGACTCCGAACAACATTCGGTAACCAACCATATAACTCAAATACGCATAAAACAACGTCGAACCTTAAGTGTGCAGACCCTGCGGGTTCGAGAACTATGTAGACATGACCCGAGAGACTCCTCGGTCAATATCCAATAGCGGGACCTGGATGCCCATATTGGATCCTACATATTCTACGAAGATCTTATCGTTTGAACCTCAGTGCCAAGGATTCATATAATCCCGTATGTCATTCCCTTTGTCCTTCGGTATGTTACTTGCCCGAGATTCGATCGTTAGTATCCGCATACCTATTTCAATCTCGTTTACCGGCAAGTCTCTTTACTCGTTCCGTAATACAAGATCCCGCAACTTACACTAAGTTACATTGCTTGCAAGGCTTGTGTGTGATGTTGTATTACCGAGTGGGCCCCGAGATACCTCTCCGTCACACGGAGTGACAAATCCCAGTCTTGATCCATACTAACTCAACTAACACCTTCGGAGATACCTGTAGAGCATCTTTATAGTCACCCAGTTACGTCGCGACGTTTGATACACACAAAGCATTCCTCCGGTGTCAGTGAGTTATATGAGCTCATGGTCATAGGAATAAATACATGACACGCAGAAAACAGTAGCAACAAAATGACACGATCAACATGCTACGTCTATTAGTTTGGGTCTAGTCCATCACATGATTCTCCTAATGATGTGATCCCGTTATCAAGTGACAACACTTGCCTATGGCCAGGAAACCTTGACCATCTTTGATCAACGAGCCAGTCAACTAGAGGCTTACTAGGGACAGTGTTTTGTCTATGTATCCACACAAGTATTGTGTTTCCAATCAATACAATTATAGCATGGATAATAAACGATTATCATGAACTAAGAAATATAATAATAACTAATTTATTATTGCCTCTAGGGCATATTTCCAACAGTCTCCCACTTGCACTAGAGTCAATAATCTAGTTCACATCACCATGTGATTCCAATGAATCCAACACCCATATAGTTATGGGGTCTGATCACGTCTTGCTCGTGAGAGAGGTTTTAGTCAACGGTTCTGAAACTTTCAGATCCGTGCGTTCTTTACAAATCTTTATGTCATCTTATAGATGCTGCTACTAGGTGCTATTCGGAAATGCTCCAAATATCTACTCTACTATACGAATCCGTTTCACTACTCATAGTTATTCGGATTAGTGTCAAAGCTTGCATCGACGTAACCCTTTACGACGAACTCTTCAACCACCTCCATAATCGAGAAAAATTCCTTAGTCCATTAGTTACTAAGGATAAATTTTGACCGCTGCTAGTGATTCAATCATGGATCACTCTCTGTACCTCTCAACAGATTTTGAGTCAAGGCACACATCAGGTGCGGTACAGAGCATGGCATACTTTAGATTCTACCGCTAAGGCATAGAAGACGACCTTCGTCTATTCTCTTTATTCTGCCGTGGTCGGGTTTTGAGTCTTACTCAAATTCACACCTCACAACGCAACCAAGAACTCCTTCTTTGCTGATCTATTTTGAACTCATTCAAAAACTTGTCAAGGCATGCATCTTATTGAAACTTTCATTAAGCGCTTTTGATCTATCTCCATAGATCTTTGATGCTCAACGTTCAAGTAGCGCAATCCAGGTATTCCTTTGAGAACTCCTTTCAAACAACCTTGTATGCTTTACAGAAATTGTACATTACTTCTGATCCACAATATGTCAACCACATATACCTATCAGAAATTCTATAGTGCTCCCACTCACTTCTTTGGAAATACAAGTTTCTCATAAACCTTGTACAAACCCAAAATCTTTGATCATCTCATCAAAGTGTATATTCCAACTCCGAGATGCTTGCACTAGTCCATTGAAGGATCACTGGAGCTTGCATCCTTGCTAGTATCTTTAGGATCGACAAAACCTTCTGGTTGTATCACATACAATGTTTGCTCAAGGAAACCGTTGAGAAAACAATGTTTTGACATCCTGTGTGCAATATTTCATAAATAATGCATCAACAACTAACATAATTCTAACAGACTTTTAGCATCGCTACGAGTGAGAAAGTCTCATCATAGTCAACTGTTTGATCTTATCGAAAACATCTTTGCGACAAGTCGAGCTTTTCTTAATAGTGACTTATCACCATCATCGTCTGTCTTCTTTTAAAGATCCATTTTTACTCCATAGTCCTATGACCATCAAGTAGTTCTACCAAAGTCTACACTTTGTTTTCACACATGGATCCTCTCTCGGATTTCATGGCTTCCAGCCATTTGTCGGAATCTGGGCCCACCATCGCTTTCTCCATAACTCGTAGGTTCACTGTTGCTCAACAACATGACCTCCAAGACAGGGTTACCGTACTACTCTGCAGCAGTACGCGACCTTGTCGACCTACGAGGTTTGTAGTAACTTGATTCGAAGCTCAATGATCTTCATCATCAGCTTCCACTTCAATTGTTGTAGGCGCCACATGAACAACTTCCTGCGCCCCGCTACACACTGGTTGAAGTGATGGTTCAATAACCTCATCAAGTTCTACTACCCTCCCACTCAATTCTTTCGAGAGAAACCTTTCCTCGAGAAAGGATCCGTTTCTAGAAACAAACACTTTGCTTTAGGATCTGAGATAGGAGATGTACCCAACTGTTTTGGATATCCTATGAAGATGCATTTATCCGCTTTGGGTTCGAGCTTATCAGATTGAAACTTTTTCACATAAGTGTCGAAACCCCAAACTTTCAAGAAACGACAGTTTAGATTTCTCTAAACCTCAGTCTATACTGTGTCATCTCAACGGAAATACGCGGTGCCCTATTTAAAGTGAGTGCGGTTGTCTCTAATGCATAACCCATAAACGATAGTGGTAATTCGATAAGAGACATCATAGTATGCACCATACCAAATAGTGCATGGCTATGACGTTCAGACACATCATCACACTATGATGTTCCAAGTGGCATGAACTGCGAAACAATTTCCACATTGTCTTAACTGCGTACCAAAACTCGTAACTCAGATATTCATTTCCATGATCATATCGTAGACAGTTTATCCTCTTGTTACGACGAACTTCACTCTGAAACGGAATTGAACTTTTCAACATTTCAGACTTGTGATTCATTAAGTAAATACTCCTGTATCTACTCAAATCGTCAGTGAAGTAAGAACATAATGATATCCACTGCGTGCCTCAGCACCCATTGGATTGCATACATCAAAATGTATCACTTCCAACAAGTTACTATCTTATTTCATCTCAATGAAAACAAGGCCTTGCTCATGTGGTATGATTTGCATGTCACTAGTGATTCAAAATCAGGTGAGTACAAAGATCCATCAGCATGGAGCCTCTTTATGCAACATGACTCAAGCGGCAGTGCCACAAGTAAGTGGTACTATCATCATTAACTCGTATCTTTTTGGCACCAATATTATGAACATGTGTAACACTACGATCGAGATTCAATAAACCATTGAAGGTGATTATTCAAGAAAATAGAGTAACCATTATTCTCTTTAAATGAATGATCGTATTGCAATAAACACGATCCAATCATGTTCATGTTTAACGCAAGCACCAAATAACAATTATTTAGGTTTAACACCAATGCCGATGGTAGAGGGAGCGTGCGACGTTTGATCATATCAACCTTGGAAACACTTCCAACACGTATCGTCACCTCGCCTTTAGCTAGTCTCCATTTATGCCGTAGCTTTCATTTCGTGTTACTAATCACTTAGCAACCGAACCGGTATCCAATACCCTCATGCTACTAGGAGTACTAGTAAAGTACACATCAACATCATGTATATCTAATATACTTCTCTTGACTTTTGCCAGCCTTCTTATCTACCAAGTATCTAGAGTTGCTCCGCCTCAGTGACTGTTCCCCTCATTACAGAAGCACTTAGTCTCGGGTTTGGGTTTAATCTTGGGTCTCTTCATTAGTGCAGCAACTGTTTTTCCGTTTCACGAAGTATCCCTTCTAGCCCTTGCCTTTCTTGAAACTTAGTGGTTTTACAAACCATCAACTATTGATGCTCCTTCTAGATTTCTACTTTCGTAGTGTCAAACATCGCGAATCGCTCAAGGATCATTGTATGTATCCTTGATATGTTATAGTTCATCACGAAGCTCTCACAGCTTGGTGGCAGTGACTTTGGAGAACTATCACTATCTCATCTGGAAGATTAACTCCCACTTGATTCAAGCGATTGTCGTACTCAGACAATCTGAGCACATGCTCAACGATTGAGCCTTTTCTCCTGTGCTTTGTGGACAAAGAATCTTGTCGGAGGTCTCGTACCTCTTAACAAGGGCACAAGCATGAAATCACAATTTCATCTCTTTAGAACATCACTTATGTTCCCTGACGTTTTACAACGTTTTTGGCGCCTTGCTTCTAAGCCATTAAGTATTTCTGTACTGAACTATCATGTAGTCATCAGAAACGTGTATGTCGGATGTTCACATCATCCACAGACGACGCTCGAGGTGCAGCACACCGAGTGGTGCATTAAGGACATAAGCCTTCTGTGCCGCAACGAGGACAATCCTCAGTTTTACAGACTCAGTCTGCAAAGTTTGCTACTATCAACTTTCAACTAAATTTTCTCTAGGAACATATAAAACAGTAGAGCTATAGCGCAAGCTACATCGTAATTCGCAAAGACCATTAGACTATGTTCATGACAATTAGTTCAATTAATCATATTACTTAAGAACTCCCACTCAAAAAGTACATCTCTCTAGTCATTTGAGTGGTACATGATCCAAATCCACTATCTCAAGTCCGATCATCACGTGAGTCGAGAATAGTTTCAGTGGTAAGCATCTCTATGCTAATCATATCAACTATACGATTCATGCTCGACCTTCCGGTCTCATGTGTTCCGAGGCCATGTCTGCACATGCTAGGCTCGTCAAGCTTAACCCGAGTGTTCTGCGTGTGCAACTGTTTTGCACCCGTTGTATGTGAACGTTGAGTCTATCACACCCGATCATCACGTGGTGTCTCGAAACGAAGAACTGTCGCAACGGTGCATAGTCGGGGAGAACACAATTTCATCTTGAAATTTTAGTGAGAGATCACCTCATAATGCTACCGTCGTTCTAAGCAAGATAAGGTGCAAAAAGGATTAACATCACATGCAATTCATAAGTGACATGATATGGCCATCATCATGCGCTTCTTGATCTCCATCACCAAAGCACCGACACGATCTTCTTGTCACCGGCGTCACACCATGATCTCCATCATCATGATCTCCATCAACGTGTCGCCATCGGGGTTGTCGTGATACTCATGCTATTACTACTAAAGCTACGTCCTAGCAATATAGTAAACGCATCTGCAAGCACAAACGTTAGTTTAAAGACAACCCTATGGCTCCTGCCGGTTGCCGTACCATCGACGTGCAAGTCGATATTAACTATTACAACATGATCATCTCATACATCCAATATATCACATCACATCGTTGGCCATATCACATCACAAGCAAACCCTGCAAAAACAAGTTAGACGTCCTCTAATTTTGTTGTTGCATGTTTTACGTGGTGACCATGGGTATCTAGTAGGATCGCATCTTACTTACGTAAACACCACAACGGAGATATATGAATTGCTATTTAACCTGATCCAAGGACCTCCTCGGTCTATTCCGATTCAACTAAAGTTGGAGAAACTGACACTTGCCAGTCATCTTTGAGCAAAGGGGGTTACTCGTAACGATGAAACCAGTCTCTCGTAAGCGTACGAGTAATGTCGGTCCAAGCCGCTTCAATCCAACAATACCGCGGAATCAAGAAAAGACTAAGGAGGGCAGCAAAACGCACATCACCGCCCACAAAAACTTTTGTGTTCTACTCGAGAAGACATCTACGCATGAACCTAGCTCATGATGCCACTGTTGGGGAACGTCGCAAGGGAAACAAAAATTTGCCTACGCGCACGAAGACCTATCATGGTGATGTCCTTCTACGAGAGGGGATGAGTGATCTACGTACCCTTGTAGATCGTACAGCAGAAGCGTTAGTGAACGCGGTTGATGTAGTGGAACGTCCTCACGTCCCTCGATCCGCCCCGCGAACAATCCCGCGATCAGTCCCACGATCTAGTACCGAACGGACGGCACCTCCGCGTTCAGCACACGTACAGCTCGACGATGATCTCGGTCTTCTTGATCCAGCAAGAGAGACGGAGAGGTAGAAGAGTTCTCCGGCAGCGTGACGGCGCTCCGGAGGTTGGTGATGATCTCGTCTCAGCAGGGCTCCGCCCGAGCTCCGCAGAAACGCGATCTAGAGGAAAAACTATGGAGGTATGTGGTCGGGCTGCCGTGGAAAAGTCGTCTCAAATCAGCCCTAAAACCTCCGTATATATAGGTGGGAGGGAGGGGAGGAGGCAGCCTCAAAACCTAAAGGTTTGGCCGAAATTGGAGGTGGAGGAGTCCTACTCCAATCCTACTTGGAGTAGGATTCCACCTTCCCACTTGGAAACTCTTTCCACCTTGTGTTTTTTTCCTTCTCAAACCTTATGGGCCTTAGTGGGAACTTATTCCAGCCCACTAGGGGCTGGTTTATCTCTTCCCATAGCCCATGAGACCCCTTGGGGCGTGACACCCCTCCCGATGGTCCCCGGCACCCCTCCCGGCACTCCCGGTACACTACCGATGAGCCCGAAACTTTTCCGGTAATGCACGAAAACCTTCCGGTAACCAAATGAGGTCATCCTATATATCAATCTTCGTTTCCGGACCATTCCGGAAACCCTCGTGACGTCCGTGATCTCATCCGGGACTCCGAACAACATTCGGTAACCAACCATATAACTCAAATACGCATAAAACAACGTCGAACCTTAAGTGTGCAGACCCTGCGGGTTCGAGAACTATGTAGACATGACCCGAGAGACTCCTCGGTCAATATCCAATAGCGGGACCTGGATGCCCATATTGGATCCTACATATTCTACGAAGATCTTATCGTTTGAACCTCAGTGCCAAGGATTCATATAATCCCGTATGTCATTCCCTTTGTCCTTCGGTATGTTACTTGCCCGAGATTCGATCGTTAGTATCCGCATACCTATTTCAATCTCGTTTACCGGCAAGTCTCTTTACTCGTTCCGTAATACAAGATCCCGCAACTTACACTAAGTTACATTGCTTGCAAGGCTTGTGTGTGATGTTGTATTACCGAGTGGGCCCCGAGATACCTCTCCGTCACACGGAGTGACAAATCCCAGTCTTGATCCATACTAACTCAACTAACACCTTCGGAGATACCTGTAGAGCATCTTTATAGTCACCCAGTTACGTCGCGACGTTTGATACACACAAAGCATTCCTCCGGTGTCAGTGAGTTATATGAGCTCATGGTCATAGGAATAAATACATGACACGCAGAAAACAGTAGCAACAAAATGACACGATCAACATGCTACGTCTATTAGTTTGGGTCTAGTCCATCACATGATTCTCCTAATGATGTGATCCCGTTATCAAGTGACAACACTTGCCTATGGCCAGGAAACCTTGACCATCTTTGATCAACGAGCCAGTCAACTAGAGGCTTACTAGGGACAGTGTTTTGTCTATGTATCCACACAAGTATTGTGTTTCCAATCAATACAATTATAGCATGGATAATAAACGATTATCATGAACTAAGAAATATAATAATAACTAATTTATTATTGCCTCTAGGGCATATTTTCAACAATGCCTCCCATGGCTCGTCGCCCGCCGGCTCAATGAGTGAGCTCGCAAGCGCTTCGGTAGACGTCGCGCCCGTCCGCCGCCCTGCAAGCTTCTTCTTCGCCTTCGAGCTGCCGGAGCCGTCCGACGCCTTCTTCTTCGCGGATGTTTTTCCTTTCTTTGACGGTGCGGCGGCGGCACGGGACGGCGTCGGCGCGACGCCACCCGTCGGCGTGGTCATCCGCGGCGGCAAGAAGAGGCTGCGCGCGAGGCCGACGATCGGCGGAGCTCCGGCGGCGGCGGCGGCGCCAGCGCCAACGCTCGCCGCGCTAGGGTTTTCGGTGGCGGCGGCGGCGGCGGGGGGGGGGGGGGGGGGGTCGCGGCTGTACAACGGGGTCAGCGGGGAGCCGGTGTGCGCGTCCATGGTGGCAGGGGCGCTGGTGCCGGCGCGCGCTGGTGCAAAGGAGGAAGAAAAGGGCGAGTTCGCGCGCGCGCTCGAGTCTGCCGCGCGTGGAAGTGGACGCCCGAAATACACAGCGCGGGATGAGGCTATGGCCAGCGCGTCCAACTCGTTTTAGCGCGCGCGCGGTTTTTGCGCGCCCGCTGGAGCTGTCCGTCGCGTTGCGCGCGTACTATAATTGCCTTTTTTGCGGCGCGACGCTAGTATAGCGCGACTGTTGGTGATGCTCTTAGGTCACGTGGATGACTCCGGGGTAGGCACATCGAGACTACTTCTTCACCTACAGGCGAGGTACGGGGCGGATGTTTTCCCGCACGCCGGCTCCTTTTGGTCGGATGCGGGGCCGTGCCGGCTCTGGTTCTCCTTGGCCGGATGCATGACCCGCGCCGGCTAGAACTCGACGGATCGCCATCCGGCTCGATGGCCACCGCCAGTCGGATGGTGATCATCCATCTCATCAACACGACTCATGCGACTGGTGCCCACGACTAAGGACAGGATGGAGTCAGCACTGGTACTACGGAGTGGCGAGCTCGTGGTTGCAGTGGAGGCGGTCGTACTGCTGACAGGTGTCGACTGCGCCGGTTGCCCTCACACAGTGTCGACACGCCTCCACCCACTCCATTACCTGCCCCGGCGTGGCTACAGTGGACCCGGCTGTACCGCTGACCACGTCGGGTCCCGCGCTGATGATGGCCACAGTGCGTCCTGTGTCGTGCCAGACGGACACGCTCCAATCCCATCGGCCAGCTGGCGGGCCCCAGCATCCAACGGCCCCCGCAGGCGACAAGACTGCTCAGTCATGGGACCCTCTAGCCGGCCTGAGAGGCTGCCAGCCCGGTCCCCCTATGTACTTTATATCAGTATTGTACGTCCGAGGGTTCGCCTATAAAACCCCCGTGGCCCTCCTTCATGCACAGGGTGGGCCATTCCCACGCACGAACTCACATACACACGCAGGAGAGGTAGAACACGAGTCGGCTAGCTCTTTCTTTCTCCTTCGTCGAACAGCTCAAGGAGCAACCTGTAAACAATTTGGTTCATCAACCATCCCGACAGGACTAGGGGTGTTACCTCCCACGAAGGGCCCCGAACCTGGTTACATCACGTGTCTCGCACCGCTTGTACCAATCCCGTTTTCGGGGCCCGCTAGTGTCCCTCGGCCCCAACCGCTCTCAATAAGCCACCCCATGGCATCTGCCCCGAGAAAACAACAATAGTTGGCGCCCACCGTGGGGCAGTCCGCGGCGCCGGCCGGAGTTACGCTCCGGGTGGGACCCCTCGCCAACTCCACTGGACGCCTCGCATTCGGACTGATCAGCATGCCTGTGGAGCTCGCCTTCGTGGAAGCTTCCGCGGGGCTGATAGTCGGCTCTGCCTGCCCCGTAGGCTCCGCCGCCGTCTCCATCGTCGAGTCGCGTCGCAGTGACGCCGCCCTCTGTCACGCCCATAGATGCGACCCTATCCTCAATTTGGCACGAAGGCCTCGTCAGGGATAGAAGCGCATCTCGTCGTGTCGCAAGAATGGATATCGTTACAAGTACATGTACTGAAAAGATGAGATATATATAGAATTGGCTTACACTCGCCACAAGCTACATCAGAGTCACATCAGTACATTACATAACATCAAGAGTAAGATCAGGGTCCGACTACGGACGAAAACAAACGAGAAAAATAAGAACGACGTCCATCCTTGCTATCCGAGGCTACCGGCCTGGAACCCATCCTAGATCGATGAACAAGAAGAAGAAGAAGCAACTCCAAATGAACAATCAACGCGCTCGCGTCAAGTAACCTTTACCTGTACTTGCAATTGGTGTTGTAGTAATCTGTGAGCCACAGGGGACTCAGCAATCTCATTTCCAAAGGTATCAAGACTAGCAAAGCTTAATGGGTGAGGCATGGTTAAGTGGTGAGGTTGCAGCAGCGGCTAAGCATATATTTGGTGGCTAACTTACGAGTACAAGAAATAAGAGGGGGAAGATCTACGCATAACGGACGTGAACTACTGATGATCAAATGAATGATCCTGAACAGCTACCTACGTCAGACATAACCCCACCCTGTCCTCGATCGGAGAAGGAACTCACGAAAGAGACAGTCACTGTTATGCACACAGTTGGCATATTTTAATTAATTAACTTCAAGTTATCTAGAACCAGTGTTAAACAAAGTATCCACGTTGCCACATAATCACGGGCACGGCTTTCCGAAAGATTTAACCCTGCAGGGGTGCTCCAACTAGTCCATCACAAATTACCACAAGCCGCATAGAAATCCTCAATCACGAAGCTCGCGATCTCGTCGGATTCCCTAGTGGAAAACCTCAACTCTGAGAATACCCAAAGCATCACCAGATCCCGATGCACAAGATATCTCGTCAAAGGTAAAACTAATCCAGCAAGGCCGCCCGACGTGTCGACGAACCCGATAGGAGCCGCGTATCTCGTTCTCAGGACACGACGGATGGAACTAGCTACATGTGCCAAACCTCGAGTTTCCCCGCGGTGGCCCCGCAGGCAGACCGTTTGGGAACAACACCATCAGCACTGGCCCCCCTGTTTATGTAAAATTACTCCTCGGGTAGCGCTAACTCCCTATGCATTTCAATATTATCAAGTTATTATGTTGGGCAAATAGTACCAATGTTGGGCCTTGCCAGACCAGCTTTAATCTAAAACGAATTATCAAGGGGGTTCCCATAACAACCCCGATCGTGTTAGGAGCGCTCGTTTATGGAACATAACACCGGTAGCCGAAACTAAGGGGGCAAAGGTGGAACAAAACACCAGGCTAGAAAGGCCGAGCCTTCCACCTTTTACCAAGTATATAGGTGCATTAAATTAATTAGCATTTAATATGGTGATGTAACAAGGAACCCATGCTTTCACTTGGAAGCAACTGCACCTGCAACTAGCAACGCTACACAGGGTTAAGCAAGCGGTAACATAGCCAAACGGTGGTTTGCTAGGTCGAACAGGTTGAAGGTTATCATGGCATTGTTGAGAGGCTGGTATTTAACATGTGGTAGGCAACGAGACATAATCGATAGAAGCGGTAAAACTAGCATGGCAATGATAGTAATGGTATCTGGGGAAATGGTCATCTTGCCTGAGATCCCGCTTGGAAGAAGAATGCCTCCGTGAAGCAGACGAATCGACGTAGTCGAGCGGGTCCTCACAATCCGGCACGCTGCGGAACTCTATCGAGATGAAGCAAACAGGAAACACAAATCAACACACGGAATTAACCACACGATGCACAACACAAATGATGCATGAGCAGCTGAAAACATGCAAGGCATGGCATGACAATTCACGACAAACAAACACTACACATTAAGTGAAGTTCAATATGCAACGAGTTGCATATTGACGAAACTCCACATATGAATTATTTAGTTCACTCCCGGTTATTTATACGGCAATATTAATGTTTTCAAACATGCAAGAGGTGAAGCGGAAATTAAACTACCTATCTAGACATTTTAAATGAGGCCGGAAATGACATATAGCATCTCCGAGACGACCTCACATGTTAATTTACAATTCTGTCCAGATCTTAACTAATGCTTTTAATTAGTTATTAAACAGAAAAAAAAGGTTCACGTGATTCTACGCGTCAAGACAAGCAATCTAGACATAAAGAACATCTCCAACGGAGCTACGGATCAAAAGTTACAAGCACCGCAAGATATGATGGCATGAATGCAATATGTGTGCAACGACGGTCACGAGCACTTCTAAACATACAAACAGCAAGAGAAAATGAAACTACACGAGATCCTAAGCAAGTTTCATGTAGGACACGATCAAATCGGAGCTACGGTTCAAAAACTACGAGCAAAACAAGAAATGACTACAATCTGCAAAAAACAGCCACATAGCATTTTCTACGCCCCACAACTACGAGCTACACGAATCCGATATAATCAACCAAGGCATGACACGAAAGAGGGAAAGAAGCACTACTACAAACAACTAACAACAACTATCATGGCTGCAAGGAACGCTAGGGAAAGAAGTCACAAAAAGGCATCGCACACACTATTTCAGACTTAGTGAAAATAACACCTCATGAAAGTGCATTTTTCGATCTGAAGCCATATTGACAGAAGCAAGACCTATAGCTAAAGGGTTCCAAATGGCATGAAAATTTACAGCATGCTAGATAAACACAAGGGGTACAACTAACTCCATTGGGCCCTCAAAAGAGCTACAGATCACAAGATACAAGCAAGACAAGACAGCAACAAAATAATAACAGATTCCAGACTTCGAAATATTTCAGCTCCTCTAAAACATCACTATTTCTAGCAAGTTGAGAGCAATAAAAACACACCTAAACATGCATTTCTATTGTAACTAAAAATACCACGGGCTAAACAAAACATCCAAGATCAACTCTCTAGTTGACAACTTAATCAAACGGAGCACGAAATAAATCCTACGAAATAGACAAAAGGGCATCACGGCAAAATACCGCGCGAACTAACTTACTCAAAAGCTAAAACTAATTGCACAGAAAAATGAAAACATATAAAATATGTTGGGTTGCACAACAATATAATGCCACACGAAAAATGCGGGAAAAATAACCTATACACGGGAAAATAAACTACCGGCAAATCCTACACGCAAAAATACCAATGACCGCTCTAAAATACATGGAAAAGTGGTTCCTAAAACATGAACATTTCTAATACGACATTCGGGCTATTCGAACACGCGCGAAAAAATAACTCGGGACCAAGACAATACAAACAACACACATATCTAGGCATTCGGTATGCAAAACTACATCAAACAAAAATGCAAGTTGTAAATTCGTAATCTACGCGAAATTCTACACAAGATACATATCTAAATCTTCGCGATCCGACTTACGGTTATTAAACTACGGACGTTTGAAATATAGCCTATTTCTGGAAAAGAATTAAATCACAGGAATTATAAAAACCCTACACGGGCCGAATTCACCTCGGGGCCCAAACAAGGCATGAGCGTAGGATAGCAAAACTCGTCGGTGACGTATAATAGAGGGCAGGGGGTTAGCTCACCTTCGGCCCTTGGCCCGGCTGGAGGTGGGCCGACGCGGGAGAGGCCGAGGGCGAGGCGCTGGGCCTGCTGGCTGACGGGGCGACGCCTGGTGCTGGCCAACGGGGTTGCTGGGCCGCGTGGGGAGGCAGGCCCACGCAGGCGACATGAGGGGCGAGGTGTAGTCGTCCGCCCCGATCCCGACTGGATCGAGGCAAGCAGGGCGGCTCCGGCTCCGGCCAGATCAGGGCGAAACGGCGGGGAAGCTCGGCAGGGGGCGGATCTTACCGGATCCAAGGGGATGCACCCATTCCCGCCGGCGACAAGCTTCGGGCCTGCCATGGGGCTCCTGCCAGACCAGAGAACGGGAGAGAGAGAGAGGTTAGAGGAGAGAGGGAAAAACGAGATGGTGGAGAGGGAAGGCGCGTCGGCGGGCTGGCCTGAGAGGTTGCCGACGACAGCAGCTCGCCGGGGGCGCGGGGAACGAGCTTCCCCCGCTCCAGATCGGGAGCGGCAGCTGGATCGAGCTGCACGGGCGCTGGCTCGGCAGGCACGGGCGTCTCGGGCAGGCAACGACGGCTCCAGATGGGCCCGACAGGGCCGGCGATGGGCTTCGGCGGGCCCTGTACGCTGGTGGGGGGAGAGAGGAGGTGGGAGGGCTGCTGTGCCGGCTAGGGTTGGTGGCACGGTTTTCCGAGGAAGAGAGAGGGAGGCAGAAATGGAAGGGGAGACCCTTCCTTTTATAGTTGGGGTAGCTAGGGTTGTCCGAATTCAGCTCAGTTTTCGACCACGTGATCGCGATCAAACGGCGACGAACGCGGAATGTCTAGGTGGGTGTGTAGAGTGGCTAGGCGGAGGTGAGAGGGAAAACGGGCGGCGCGGCAACGAATTTTAAAACACCAACAAACGTCCGATGGTAGACCGAATACGGTGCCGCTACGGTCGGCCGTTCGGGTACCAGACGAACTCTGATCGCGACGAAATTCGACAGGCGGCCTGGCTATAACTAAACACGACCGCATGACAAGTTTCACCCCGATTAGAGAAAGTTTTAAATGCACTTTTAAAACAGGGTTTCGATGGTGCCGCGGGCGCGTGCGAGTGCGGTCGGACTCGGAACGGACAATGATGAGAACCTGCAACTAACCACGGATGCAAGTTTTGAAAACTGGTGGCAACGGAGATGCCGATGCAATGCAGATGATGTGCATGATGCGATGATGACACGACAAATAAAAATAGACACACGAAGGAAACGGAAAGAAAAAGGGGAATCTTCTGGAACGTCGGCATCGGGCTGTCACAACTCTCCTACACTACAAGAGGATCTCGCCCCGAGATCCAAGAATGAAAGGGGGAGAGGATGAGAGAGAACAAGAGGTAAAACTTAGTCGCTTCTTTGACAAACGAGTGAAACCAACGATCCTTGAAGGTTGCAAAGAGACGAGGAATGATATGAGAAAGAAGCAAGAATTCACGGAAAATTTCGGCAGCACTTCGGTAGGAAAATGGGACAAAAAATTCGATAAGAAGAGAGAATTAGACAATATGCACAACAAACAACTAAGTAGAGCTAGGGAACACCATGATCTTGATAGAACAACAAGATTGACCCAAAAGAGCAACATCACAATGCCTCCGGAACAATAAAATAGGAACTAGCTCATACGGACGAAGAGACTGACAACTACTAACTCCAATGAACTGGGCAATCATCCTTGCAGGAAGAATTGGACGGAGTTGTTGGACAAACAACAACGAAAAGAACAAGATAGTAGTGGGCTTATGAAAATAATCTCAACATCTATGAGGTGACAACCAACCACTAAAAGAAACAAGGAAAGAATGGGAGAAACAAGATATGGATAATTCTTACACCGAGAGGATACATTGAGAACTTGGATTAATGATAAGCACCATGATAGCAACATCCATAGGAAAAGCTTTAAGTGAAATCCAAACCATATAGCTCAATGAAGAAATCATGGGTTGAAATATCTCATGATCATAGAATTGGTGGATTTAATTATCTCATTCTTGAAAGGAAAACTCTTCGAGGCTCCTACACTAACAAGACGGCTATAAAACCACCTCAAAGGATAAGGAAGAACAAATGCACTGGAAATGCAAGAGAAAGAAAACTTGAGGTTCTCCAATAAGAATCTTGAAGAACACTTGAGAAGGAATTGACATAATGAGCCGCTCCGTAAGAAGAATTTAGATTACTATGAAGAAGAATAAGAATTATGTTATGCTTGTCCTTCATCAAGTTTAATTGATGACAAGCAACGGATTTAGCGTAGCACTTATTCTACTAGAAATGAATCTCGAAGAGGCAGAGAGATAAGCACCACTTGAAGCAAAATTGAAGGAAGCACACGTAAGAATTCACAACTGAATGGGAATTCCAAGAATGCATGGAAACACATGAGAATGAAGAGATCATGATCCACCTAACAGAAAACTTGAACAAGGCATCAGAATAACCGAGAGACGAACGAAGAGACACAATTGATAAGAACTGAGGATGAAAGCTGAAAGCTGAGAACGACGAATCTTCTGAAATGATGGCCTTCGGAGGAACGAGAAATAAAAACAACTCATAGAAGCACCAGATAGCAAGAAGGGATCACTCATGATTGGAGCAAATAAGATGACGACACCAAGCTGAAATGATGAATTTCCAAGAGAATGAACCAAGATTGAGAGAAACACTCCTTCAGATAGCAAGCTGAGAATGAGGAGGAGAACACCACCAAGAATTAATGAGACACTCCGGAATAAAGAAGGATGCAAGGTTGAGCCAAATAAGAGAATTAATTCAAATTGATCTTGAAGAAGGAATATGACTGATGAAATTCATACTTACGTCATAGTTGAAAAGAATTAAGGATCTCCGGAAAAGATTAAAGAGCTATAACAGATCCTGGGAAAAACCTGTGGGTTATGGGCCCACTCAAAGAAACCACCGTTGAAAAGATTGCTCAGGGGGAGAGAAATTGCACCGGTATAAGAGAACTAGATGAGGTTAGCACCCCGAAATAATTAAAAGAATTGAAAACGCGAAACTTCCGAGATATCTTCAACACTCCGGATGAAAAGAGAGGAATGAATAACCAAAATAGGCTGAAAGAATCTCCAACATGAAAATAATTACAAGGATAATTAGGATATGATGAACACGGATAGCTGAATTAAAATCACCGGTAAGGATGACAAGATTGAACAAATATGACACGAATCTGCTGAGAATATTCACAATGAAACACCAGGTAAGAGAGAAAAGAACAGACAGCGGAAGCACCATGAAAAGAAAACTCTTGGATGAAAATTGAATCACTGAGAAAATGGTGGGAGGGCGGGAAAAATAAAACAAAGACAACTTAAGACAGATGAGATGAACTCCGGAAATGATTTAGAGAATGATCTTGCAAAATAGGAGAGGATGGAATTCACTGAAGAGAAGCACACCGGTTGAAAAAGAATTGATATGGCGACTCCAGTTGACAAAATTGATAAGACAACTGATTGAGCAACATGATTAGCACTCTCATATGAATATGAGAACACCGCTTAGAAAAGATTTGAAATCACCACTTGACCTCGAAGCAACTTAAATTACCGTATTCCAACAAAACAAAGGGTGAGGCTTAAGAAACAAGCCAGAACAAACTCATGAGAAAGATTTCGTCCGATATTTTCGTGGACAGGATCGCACGGGCTCGATTTTACAGTAGCCATCAAGTGCAAGGCAGTGCACCTGACATACGAAGCGTCCCCGAGTCGTAGCAAGCTACAAGGACTCTTTAAGACACAACGTGTACCGCTGTAAGTAGACCGTGAACAAACGAATCCACTAGATGTCGCACCCCAACCTAACATCATGCATTTGTTCGAAGATTGTCCTATAAGTAACTACTTGAATTCCCACCTATAAATTCCCGAAATATCTGGTCATGCAATCTGGTACACGGATACAAGGAGTAATATCACACAACTCCTATACTAACCCGTCACTTGTATCACATCCGTTAACACACAACCAGAATCTCGGACCTTCATCTACAATAGACCCTCGTGATCACAACGATACAAAGTATGGTAGTACTCCCGAACAATCTGCACAAGTACTGGGGACATCGGGGTTATCTCGCCACTACTAGTATTGAAGCAATTACGAACATCCTTCGTTCTGAGATACTAAGAAATCTGAATGATAACGATGTGCTCAAGAATCCCCTGGAGCTCAACTCCCCTGAGACTCAAAGCAGATAGGAGGCACCAAGACAGAACTCCGTCACATCGGCATCATATAGATTCCAAGAATATCCACGTGATCCTAAATTTTTTTTGAGTGGGAAGAGGAGTAGAATAAATTATTACGTCGAGATTCCTCACCAGAGCATAGAAGAGGAGAAAAAAAGAATCCTACTCTCCGATATATAACTAGACTCAAAGTAGTTTTTTACTAGACTCGACTCGGCCATGTTCGATCAATCAAGGGGGCTCCTAGGTCGGTACGGCTCTGATACCAACTTGTCACGCCCATAGATGCGACCCTATCCTCAATTTGGCACGAAGGCCTCGTCAGGGATAGAAGCGCATCTCGTCGTGTCGCAAGAATGGATATCGTTACAAGTACATGTACTGAAAAGATGAGATATATATAGAATTGGCTTACACTCGCCACAAGCTACATCAGAGTCACATCAGTACATTACATAACATCAAGAGTAAGAGCAGGGCCCGACTACGGACGAAAACAAACGAGAAAAATAAGAACGACGTCCATCCTTGCTATCCCAGGCTGCCGGCCTGGAACCCATCCTAGATCGATGAACAAGAAGAAGAAGAAGCAACTCCAAATGAACAATCAACGCGCTCGCGTCAAGTAACCTTTACCTGTACCTGCAACTGGTGTTGTAGTAACCTGTGAGCCACAGGGGACTCAGCAATCTCATTTCCAAAGGTATCAAGACTAGCAAAGCTTAATGGGTGAGGCATGGTTAAGTGGTGAGGTTGCAGCAGCGGCTAAGCATATATTTGGTGGCTAACTTACGAGTACAAGAAATAAGAGGGGGAAGATCTACGCATAACGGACGTGAACTACTGATGATCAAATGAATGATCCTGAACACCTACCTACGTCAGACATAACCCCATCGTGTCCTCGATCGGAGAAGGAACTCACGAAAGAGACAGTCACGGTTACGCACATAGTTGGCATATTTTAATTAATTAACTTCAAGTTATCTAGAACTAGTGTTAAACAAAGTATCCACGTTTCCACATAACCGCGGGCATGGCTTTCCGAAAGATTTAACCCTGCAGGGGTGCTCCAACTAGTCCATCACAAATTACCACAAGCCGCATAGAAATCCTCAATCACGAAGCTCGCGATCTCGTCGAATTCCCTAGTGGAAAACCTCAACTCTGAGATTACCCAAAGCATCATCGGAATCCCGATGCACAAGATATCTCGTCAAAGGTAAAACTAATCCAGCAAGGCCGCCCGACGTGTCGACGAACCCGATAGGAGCCGCGTATCTCGTTCTCAGGACACGACGGATGGAACTAGCTACAGGTGGCAAACCTCGAGTTTCCCCGCGGTGGCCCCACAGGCAGACCGTTTGGGACCAACACCATCAACACTGGCCCCCCCTGTTTATGTAAAATTACTCCTCGGGTAGCGCTAACTCCCTATGCATTTCAATATTATCAAGTTATTATGTTGGGCAAATAGTACCAATGTTGGGCCTTGCCAGACCAGCTTTAATCTAAAACGAATTATCAAGGGGGTCCCCATAACAACCCCGATCATGTTAGGAGCGCTCATTTATGGAACATAACACCGGTAGCCGAAACTAAGGGGGCAAAGGTGGAACAAAACACCAGGCTAGAAAGGCCGAGCCTTCCACCTTTTACCAAGTATATATGTGCATTAAATTAATTAGCATTTAATATGGTGATGTAACAAGGAACCCATGCTTTCACATGGTAGCAATTGCACCTGCAACTAGCAACGCTACACAGGGTTAAGCAAGCGGTAACATAGCCAAACAGTGGTTTGCTAGGTCGAACAGGTTGAAGGTTATCATGGCATTGTTGAGAGGCTGGTATTTAACATGTGGTAGGCAACGAGACATAATCGATAGAAGCGGTAAAACTAGCATGGCAATGATAGTAATGATATCTGGGGAAATGGTCATCTTGCCTGAGATCCCGCTTGGAAGAAGAATGCCTCCGTGAAGCAGA
This sequence comes from Hordeum vulgare subsp. vulgare, assembly GCF_904849725.1. Lineage (NCBI taxonomy): Eukaryota > Viridiplantae > Streptophyta > Magnoliopsida > Poales > Poaceae > Hordeum > Hordeum vulgare. Next base: position 40,968,337 of record NC_058521.1, on the reverse strand, counting down.
CGAATCGACGTAGTCGAGCGGGTCCTCACAATCCGGCACGCTGCGGAACTCTATCGAGACGAAGCAAACCGAAAACACAAATCAACACACGGAATTCACCACACGATGCAAAACACAAATGATGCATGAGCAGCTGAAAACATGCAAGGCATGGCATGACAATTCACGACAAACAAACACTACACATTAAGTGAAGTTCAATATGCAACGAGTTGCATATTGACGAAACTCCACATATGAATTATTTAGTTCACTCCCGGTTATTTACACAGCAATATTAATGTTTTCAAACATGCAAGAGGTGAAGCGTAAATTAAACTACCTATCTAGACATTTTAAATGAGGCCGGAAAAGACATATAGCATCTCCGAGACGACCTCACATGTTAATTTACAATTCTGGCGAGATCTGAACTAATGCTTTTCATTAGTTATTAAACAGAAAAACAAATAGGTTCACGTGATTCTACGCGTCAATACAAGCAATCTAGACATAAAGAACATCTCCAACGGAGCTATGGATCAAAAGTTACAAGCACCGCAAGATATGATGGCATGAATGCAATGTGTCCAACGGCGGTCACGAGCACTTCTAAACATACAAACAGCAAGAGAAAATGAAACTAAACAAGATTCTAAGGAAGTTTCATGTAGGACACGATCAAATCGGAGCTACGGTTCAAAAACTACGAGCAAAACAAGAAATGACTACAATCTGCAAAAATCAGCCACATAGCATTTTCTACGCCCCACAACTATGAGCTACACGACTCCGATATAATCAACCAAGGCATGGCACGAAAGAGGGCAAGAAGCACTACTACAAACAACTAACAACAACTATCATGGCTGCAAGGAACACTAGGGAAGGAAGTCACAAAAAGGCATCGCACACACTATTTCAGACTTATTGAAAATAACACCTCATGAAAGTGCAGTTTTCGATCTGAAGCCATATTGACAGCAGCAAAACCTATAGCTACAGGGCTCCAAATGGCATGAAAATTTATAGCATGCTAGATAAACACAAGGGGTACAACTAACTCCATTGGGCCAACCTCAAAAGAGCTACAGATCACAAGATACCAGCAAGACAAGACAGCAACAAAATAATAACAGATTCTAGACTTAGAAATATTTCAGCTCCTCTAAAACAGCACTATTTCTAGCAAGTTGAGAGCAAGAAAAACACACCTAAACATGCATTTCTATTGCAACTAAAAATACCACGGGCTAAACAAAACATCCAAGATCAACTCTCTAGTTGACAACTTAATCAAACGGAGCACGGAATAAATCCTACGAAATAGACAAAAGGGCATCACGGCAAAATACCGCGTGAAATAACTTACTCAAAAGCTAAAACTAATTGCACAGAAAAATCCCATGGATTTTTCTACCCTGAAAACATATAAAATATGTGGGGTTGCACAACAATATAATGCCACACAAAAAATGCGGGAAAAATAACCTATACACGGGAAAATAAACTACCGGCAAACCCTACACGCAAAAATACCAATGACCGCTCTAAAATACATGGAAAAGTGGTTCCTAAAACATGCATTTCTAATACGGCATTCGGGCTATTCGAACACGCGCGGAAAAATAACACGGGACCAAGACAATACAAACAGCACACATATCTAGGCATTCGGTATGCAAAACTACATCAAACAAAAATGCAAGTTGTAAATTTGTAATCTACGCGAAATTCTACACGAGATACATATCTAAATCTTCGCGATCTGACTTACGGTTATTAAACTACGGGCGTTTGAAATATAGCCTATTTCTGGAAAAGAATTAAATCACAGGAATTATAAAAACCCTACACGGGCCGAATTCACCTCGGGGCCCAAACAAGGCATGAGCGTAGGATAGCAAAACTCGTCGGTGACGTATAATAGAGGGCAGGGGGGGTTAGCTCACCTTTGGCCCTTGGCCCGGCTGGAGGTGGGCCGACGCGGGAGAGGCCGAGGGCGAGGCGCTGGGCCTGCTGGCTGACGGGGCGACGCCTGGTGCTGGCCAACGGGGTTGCTGGGCCGCGTGGGGAGGCCAGCCCACGCAGGCGACATGAGGGGCGAGGCGTAGTCGTCCTCCCCGATCCCGACTGGGTCGAGGCAGGCAGGGCGGCGGCGGCTCCGGCCAGATCAGGACGAAACGGCGGGGAAGCTCGGCAGGGGGCGGATCTTGCCGGATCCAAGGGGATGCACCCATTCCCGGCGGCGACAAGCTTCGGGCCTGCCATGGGGCTCCTGCCAGACCAGAGAACGGGAGAGAGAGAGAGGTTAGAGGAGAGAGGGAAAAACGAGATGGTGGAGAGGGAAGGCGCGTCGGCGGGCTGGCCTAAGAGGTTGCCGACGACAGCAGCTCGCCGGGGGCGCGGGGAGCGGCAGCTGGATCGAGCTGCACGGGCGCTGGCTCGGCAGGCATGGGCGTCTCGGGCACGCAACGACGGCTCCAGATGGGCCCGAGAGGGCCGACGATGGGCTTTGGCGGGCCCTGTACGCTGGTGGGAGGAGAGAGGAGGTGGGAGGGCTGCTGTGCCGGCTAGGGTTGGTGGCACGGTTTTCCGAGGAAGAGAGAGGGAGGCAGAAATGGAAGGGGAGACCCGTCCTTTTATAGTTGGGGTAGCTAGGGTTGTCCGAATTCAGCTCAGTTTTCGACCACGTGATCGCCATCAAACGGCCACGAACGCGGAATGTCTAGGTGGGTGTGTAGAGTGGCTAGGCGGAGGTGAGAGGGAAAACGGGCGGCGCGGCAACGAGTTTTAAAACACCGACAAACGTCCGACGGTAGACCGAATACGGTGCCGCTACGGTCGGCCGTTCGGGTACCAGACGAACTCCGATCGCGACGAAATTCGACAGGCGGCCTGGCTATAACTAAACACGACCGCATGACAAGTTTCACCCCGATCAGAGAAAGTTTTAAACGCACTTTTAAAACAGGGTTTCGATGGTGCCGCGGGCGCGTGCGAGTGCGGTCGGACTCGAAACGGCCAACGACGAGAACCTGCAACTAACCACGGATGCAAGTTTTGAAAACTGGTGGCAACGGAGATGCCAATGCAATGCAGATGATGTGCATGATGCGATGATGACGCGACAAATAAAAAGACACAGAAGGAAACGGAAAGAAAAAGGGGAATCTTCTGGAACGTCGGCATCGGGCTGTCACACCCTCGACGTTGATGCTCTTTGCATGCTCTTTAGTGAGTTGTGCCACGACGACGCACCCATGTCCGACGAGTATCCTGGCGAGGTACTCGACAGCACAGATCCACCGTCATTCGCGGGATCCCCCGTTCCGCTCGACGCCGCTCCCTCCTCCAGCCTCATGGAGGTGATGGTCGCCGGCTCCAGCACTAGCTCAGGCCGTGTCAGGGCCGCGGCAGACGCCGCTGCGGCTCGTCCGGGACCGTCCGACCCTCTTCATGCTACTCTGCGGGGGCTGAGCGCCCCCATCGCACCATCCGTGAACCAGGCGACCGCCACGGCCGAGCTGGAGGAAGCTCGCAAATAGCTATTTGCGGAGGGCACCACCCTTGTGGCCGCCAAGCGCAAGATGGAGGCCGTGCAACATGAGTAGAACTCCGCTTACGGCTTCACCCCGGCTGGCGACGGTCCTGGCCGGCGTGGTGAGGTTTGTAACCGCGACCGCGTTGTCACCGACATCCTCGGCGGCAAGCTGCCCATCTACAAAACCCCCACAGCCAACATGTGGGCCGCCCAGGTGGCCCATGAGGAGATGGCCACCATGGAGGGCGAGGAGCGTGCGCGGCAGGAGAAGCACGTGCAGGAGCTCCTCGCCGCCGCCAACGAGCAACAAGGTTGCCTCGACACAGACCACGCTGTCTCTGTATCCCCTCGTTACGAGTATGAGGACCCGTAGGCACCTAGCCGCTGCCAGCCGGCCCAACACTCCACCTCCCCCCGCGGCTCCGGTAGGAAGAGCCGCAGTTGGCACACTCAGCGCCAAAACGAGCAACGGCGGTCACCAGCCGGCTCCGTGAGCCGGCCGGGGGAGCCGAACGGCTGCCTCGCGCCCCTACACCGCCCCCGCGGCAAGAGCGGGCCAGCTCGCCCCCACCTGTCATTCGTCTAGAACTCGCGGTCTGGACCTGACCGCACGTCCCCTGCAGCGAGAACAACGCTCACACCCGCCTCGACCGGCTGGCGCAGTCGGCCCTCCTGGAGGAGGAGGGCCTAATGGGTCCGGCGTGCTTTGGCCCCCGGATCCGCGGAGAGCTGTTCCCGATCGGCTTCATGCTCCCCCGCGACACTCCAAAGTACAACGGCATCGCCAAGCCAGAGGATTGGCTGATCGACTACACCACTGCAGTTGGCATCGTGAGGGGAACAAGCGCGTAGCCATCTACTACGTGCCGCCCATGCTGACCGGCTCGGCCCGGACCTGGCTTAACAGCCTGCTGCCCGGCAGCGTCAACACCTGGGTCGACTTCGAGAAGGCCTACGTTCGCAACTTCACTGGCGCCTACAAGCGCCCTGGCTATGTGCGTCCAGAAGCCAGACGAGCCTCTCCGCGACTACGTATCGCGCTGGACTGAGCTGCACAACTCCTGCGAAGGAGTCCATGAGGTGCAAGCCATCTAGTACTTCAGCAAGGGCTGCCGAGATGGCACCCTCCTCAAGCACAAGCTTATGTAGTCAGAGCCGACTACGCTGGCGGCGCTCATGGCTAAGGCAGACAAGTACGCCACGGCCGACTCCGCAATGTGGATCAAGGTCAGCGCGACCAACAAGCCTGCCCATCCCCCGCCATGACGCGGCCGGCTCGTGACAACCGCGACCAGCAGAACAACAAGCGCAAATCCGACCAATCGGATCCTCGGCACGGGAGCAAGCAGGTCGCAGCCGTCGAGGAAGAGAAGTCGGCTGCCCAGGCCAGCAGCCAACGCCAGCGTGCCGGCAAGGCCGCTTGGCAGCCCAAGCTCACCTTCGAGCACATGCTCAAAGCGTCGTGCAAAATGCACTCCGGGCGAAGCCGACTACCCATACGCTCTGGCAGTGCAACTTCTCACAGCGACTGGCCCGGGGCGAGCGCCTGCCGTCGGCTACCCCACCGCCGGCTCCTCAAGCCCCGGCTCTCGACCGGGTCCGGCCCTGGCCCCCCACAACAACGGCCGCCTCCACGACCAATTCCCCGAGCAGGACGGGGCCTACATCGTCTTTACCAGTGAGGGCGATGACAAGCACAACAAACGCCAACGCTGGCACGAGGTAAATGCCACGGTCCCCTCGGTTCCCTAATACATGCACTCGTGTGAGAAGCCGATTACTTGGAGCCGGGCGGACCATCCGGCGGTGATGCTGAATTCCGGCAGCCACGCGCTCGTCCTCGACCCCACCATCGCCTCCAAGAGGCTCACCTGCCGGTTCTCGTGGGTGCTGGTCGACGGCGGCAGCAGCATCAACAACCTCTACCGTGATACCCTGCTCAAGCTAGGGCTCAAAGAGAAGGACCTGCAGCCGACCCAGACTGTCTTCCATGACATCATGATGGCGCAGTCATGCTCCCCCGTTGGCAAGATCCAGCTGGACGTCCTCTTCGGCGACAAGGCTCACTTCCATCGTGAGCCAATATGGTTCGAGGTGGTGGACCTCGACAGCCCCTACCATGCGTTGTTGGGCAGGCCGGTGCTCGCCAAGTTCATGTCGACCCCCCATTACGCCTACCTCAAGATGAAGATGCCGGGGCCTAAGGGCATTACCACCGTTGTCGGCGACTACAGGAAGACAGTCGAGTGCGCGCGCGATAGCAGCCTGCTGGGTGAAGCACTGGTGATCACGGAGGAGAGGAGGCAGCTCGACCGACTGGTGGCTCAGGCCACCAAGCATCCAGCTGTGCCGACTCCCCCGTCCCAGTCGGCCAGCGAGGCCTCATTCTAGCCGTCCAAGGACACCAAGAAGGTGCCGCTCGACCCGGCCAACCCGCAGCAATGCGTCACCATCGGCTCCAACCTCAGCCCCAAATAGGAAGGCGAGATCGTCAACTTCCTCCATGAGAATCGGGGTATCTTTGCATGGTCCCCCGAGGACATGCTGGGTATTCCGAGGAAGTACGTCGAACACAAGCTTCATGTGCAGCCGGATGCAAAGCCGGTCAAACGACCACTGCGGCGCTTCTCCAAAGAGAAGCGGCACACCATCGGAGAAGAGATCGCCCGACTGCTCGCAGTTGGCTTCATCATGGAAGTTCTCCATCCGGACTGGCTGGCCAACCCAGTTCTGGTGCTGAAGAAGAACAAGACCTGGCGCATCTGTATCAACTATACGAGATTGAACAAGGCATATCCAACGGACCTTTTCGCCCTACCACAGATAGATCGGGTGATCGACTCCACGGTCGGCTGCGATTTGCTGTCTTTCTTGGACACCTACTTCGGCTACCATCAGATCAAGTTTGATCCGGCCGACCGGCTCAAGGCCTACTTCATCACCCTCTTCGGGGCCTACTGCTACACCACCATGACATTGGGCCTAAAGAATGCACGCATAACCTTCCAGCGCTGCATGCAGAAATGCCTCCTGCCACAGATTGGTAGGAATGTACACGTCTGCGTCAACGGCATCGTCATCAAGACCAAGAAGCACTTCAGTCTCCTCGATGATTTGTGGGAGACCTTCTCCAACCAACGCGAGTACAAGATCCGACTCAATCTGGAGAAGTGCATCTTTGGAGTCCCGGTCGGCCGGCTCCTAGGATACTCCGTGTCGGCGCACGGCATCGAAGTCAACCCCGAGAAGATCAAGGCCATCGAGCGTATGGCCAGGCCGGCTCGACTCAAGGACGTCCAGAAGTTCGCCGGCTGCCTGGCCTTCCTTAGCCGGTTCGTCAGCCGGCTGGGCGAAAAGGCGCTTCCCCTTTACCAACTAATGAAGAAGACCACCAAGTTCGAGTGGAATGACCAGGCGGATGAGGTCTTCCGCGACCTGAAGCGCGCCTTCTCCAACGCGCCCGTCTTGGTCTTGCAAACGGAGAAAGAGTCGATGCTCACGTACATCATGGCGACCAACCGCGTGGTCAGCATCGTCCTGGTGGTGGAGCGGCTGGAGGAGGGCAGGGCCCTGCCGGTTCAGCGTCCTGTCTACTATCTAAGCGAAGTCCTTTCCGCTTCCAAGCAGAACTACCCCCATTACCAGAAGATGTGCTACGGCATATACTTCGCCGCCAAGAAGCTAAAGCAATACTTCTAGGAGCACACCATCATGGTGGTGAGCACGGATCCACTTTCAGATATCATGGGCAACCGGGATGCCACGGGCCAGATTGCCAAGTGGTCCACCACCATGGCCGACCACGACATCCGCTACAAGCCACACACCGCCATCAAGTCCCAGGCGGTGGCCGACTTCCTCGTTGACTGGGTCGAGACCCAGTTCCTGCTGCCGCCTCTCAACTCCACGCACTGGCGGATGCACTTCGACGGCTCCAAGATGCGAACTGGCTTGGGAGCCAGCATCGTCCTGTCATCCCGAAAGGGGACCAACTCAAGTACGCTCTCCAGATCCACTTCGCCGCCTGCAACAACGTGGCTGAGTACGAGGCGCTCGCACACGGCCTCCGGCTTGCCAAAGAAACCGGCATCCGGTGATACTTTGCTTTGGCGACTCCGATCTGGTGGTGCAGCAAGTCTCTGGCGAATGGGACGCCAGGGATGCCAACATGGCCAGCTACCGCTTCCTCGTGCAGCAACTCACCGACTCCTTCGAGGGTTGTGAGTTCCATCATGTCCCCCGAGCGGACAACCACGCGGCGGATGCGCTGGCAAAAATCGGCTCCACTCGACAAGCAATCCCAACCGACGTCTCCCTCGAGCAGCTGCACAAGCCGTCAATCAAGCCGTCTCTGGAGTTGACATCGATCTTTGTACCCGCGGACTCATCCGGCCCGCCAGGGCCAGAGACCGCGCCGACTCCGTCAGCTCCGCCTACTTCATTTGCCGCATCAACATTGTCGGCTCCGCCAACATCGCCGGCTGCGACGAACCCCACATCCCACCCGATGCTGAGCCTGCAACCGTCATGGAGGTAGACGGCGGGCCGGCTACGACCACAATCCTGGGGACTGGCAGCTTTGTCTCGGGGACTCCAACGACGACCCCGGGGGCTACGGCTGCCCCAGTCCTCAGCCCGAGCCGAAGCCGGCTCCCGTCTCGGCCCCAACATGGGCCCAACCCATCCTCGCATTCCTCCTTCGCGGCGAGCTCCCACCCGCCGAGGCCGAGGCGCGACAGATCCATCACCGATCTTTCGTCTACGCCATCATCAATCGCGAGCTGGTTTGGGGCAGCACGACTATCATATTGCAATGCTGCATCGGATCACAAAAGGGATAAGAAATGCCGAGAGACATCCACCACGGCGAGTGCGGGCATCAAGCCACCTCCAGAACCCTGGTGGCCAAGGCGTTCCGACATGGGTTCTACTGGTCCACGACCCTGGAGGAAGCAACTGCCATGGTCGACAAATGCGAAGGCTGCCAACGCTTCAGCACGCAGAGCCACCTGCTGTCTTCTTCCCTCAAGACCATCCCCCTTTCGTGGCCTTTTGTCGTCTGGGGGCTCGACATGGTGGGACCATTCAAGATGGCCCGAGGCGGCATGATGCACCTTCTAGTGGCTGTCGACAAGTTCACCAAGTGAATCGAAGCCGGACCCATCAAGAAGTTGGATGGCCCAACAGCCATTTGGTTCGTCAAGGACATCAGTGTCCGCTACAGCGTCCCCCACAGCATCATCACCGACAACGGCGCCAACTTCGCCAAAGGATCAATGGCGCTCTACTGCGCCAAGGAGGGCATCCGTCTCGACCTCGCGTCGGTCTCCCACCCGCAATCAAACGGCAAGGAGGAAAGGGCAAACGATCTGATCCTGGCCGGCATCAAGCCAAGATTTGTGGTCCCACTCGGCATGTCAGCCGGCTGCTGGTTCGAAGAGCTGCTAGCTATTCTATGGAGCCTCCGCACCACGCCCAACTGGTCAACCGGCTTCACCCGATTCTTCCTTGTGTACGGGTCCAAGGCGGTCATCCCCATGGATACCGAGTTCGACTCGCCTCGTGTCATCTTGTGCACAGAGACAGACGCAAAAAAAACAAGAGAAGATGGAGTCGACCTACTCGAAGAGGCGTGTGAGCTAGACTTAAGCCGCACGACTATCTACCAGCAAGAGCTGAGGCACTACCACAGCAAAAGGACCAGGCCCCTTTCCTTCCGTGAGGGGGACCTGGTACTAAGAAAATCCAGCAAACAGCCAGCCACACAAGCTGTCCTCCCCATGGGAGGGGCCCTTTATCATCAGCAAGGCGCTGTGCAATAACGTGTATTATCTAATACATGCCCAGAAGCCACAGAAGCGCAAAAGAGATGACTCCGAAAGGAGACAGAGCGTCCATGGAACGAGGCACTCCTTTGCCCATTCTACTATTAAGAGAAAGAAGGAAACAAATGTACGTATGTATCCCCTACCCTTTTGGGCTTAAATGAATGCAGCGGATGCCCCAAGTCGATGTTTGGGGCATGCCTTTTCGATTCCCAACTTCATGGCTTCCTCAGCTGGCTCCCCGGTCCGATTCCTCGGACTAGGGGGCTCAATGGCCGGCCTGAACCCTTCTTCCATTTGTAGCCGGTCTGACGGTGCGTGTCAAGAAAAACCCTTACCATTCCGCCTAGCTACAAACCGGCTCCCGACTGTCGGGCTAGTGGGTCCATGGGGCGGAAAGCTTACCGCTCGCAAATCGGATCGGGGAGCTTGATGGCCGGCCCGAGCCCTTCTTCCATTTGTAGCCGGTCGGACGCTGCGTGTCAAGAAAAACCCTTACCATTCCGCCTAGCTACAAACCGGATCCCGGCTATCGGGCTAGTGGGTCCATGGGACGGAAAGCTTACCGCTCGCAAATTCCGACTATGAAGAAGCAATCGGCTCGGGCTAGTCTAACCGTCTCCGGTTCCTTTTCTATCCGACCTTTGCCAACTCGTGCTAAGTCTAAGTGTTCTCGTGGCTTCTAAGAAACCTACGGCCGGCATCCCAAAGGCAGAAGCCCTGTCCTAGTCACAGACCGGCTCCCGGCTATCGGACTGGCGGGGCGAAAGCTGGAGAGGACAAAGCCTTGGGTATCCGGAAGCCAAGGGAAACAAAGATCGAAAACGAGTCGGCAAGCACAAGTTTTTTCCAAAGCAAGCATTCAAAACATGCATATATTACAAGAAAGTACTAAAGGCCCAAGGCCAAGGTTCATTACACAACCTGAGTGGGTGGAACTACAAACTAACTACAAATGCAAGAAAAAGATAAATTCTAGCTGGTGGTGGCTCCACCCTTGGCACCGGCATCTCCCTTGGCAATCGAGGTGGATGCTCCGTCATCCGGTCGGGCTCCTCCCGCGTCGGCCTTCGCGGTCGTGTCGCCACCCACCTCGGAGTCGGCATAAGCTTCGCAGCTGGAGTCGGCATCTTCTGGATCCATCTCGCCGGTGCTGCCATCGGGGTCGTTGAACGCCAGCTCGTAATGGTCCTCCGAAACCAGGCTGCCGTCGACCGCCCGCTCGCAGGTGTACTCGTCCCATAGGGAAAACGAGGCAAGATCGTTGGCCCACACGAGCATCTCATCCTTAGCGGTAGCCAGCTCCGCCTCCTGTCCGGCATGTTGCACCACGAGCAGGCCCAAGTCGAGGTCCTCGTACCATGACTTGGCAGCCCGAAGCGCCATTTATGCTCCGGCTCGCACCGCCGACGCGCGCCAAGCGCTCACCCGAGTGCTCCCCGCCTTGAGCCACCGCGACAACCGGCTCATGGATGCACGCACCACAACATCCGGTCAAAGGGTGCGAACCACGGCCAGCCCGACCTTCTGGGGATGGTCCATGGATTGCGCTAGCGCTCACAGGTGAACTTTGGCGCCGATCCCCACCTCCTCCATGGACCAGCCGGCATTCGCCTCAACTTGAGCGCATGTGGCTCGATGCTCCTTGCGGTAGGCCTCCGCGGCCGCATCCGCCGCCTCCCGCGTCCCTGGAAAGAGAGTTGGGGAGCAAAAATGGGCGTGCGACGTGAGAACGAGGGAAAAGGTTCGAATCAACACTAGAAAAGCAAAACAAGAAAGAGGACTCAATGTCGAGGAGCGTGTCCACTTCGTCGGCCTCCTCCTCGAGCTCACGGTCCCGGGTCTCAAACGCCTGGACCCAGCGGGCGAGCTCAACTCACGCAGCCCGCGCCACCTCGGCCTCCTCTGCTAGTCGGGCATCCTTCTCCTTCAAGGCCGCGGCATGGGACGTGTCCCGTTGCTCCAGCTCCCCATTATGAACGCGAACCAGCCGCTCCAGATCGATGTTGTGGGTTGCGTCCTTCTTCGATAGGGCATCGTGATAGGCAGCGTCCCGCCGCTCCAGCTCCGCAAGATGGGCCGCCTCCCGGTCCTTCTTCTCCGCATGGAGAAGGTCCACCTCCTGTCGCAGTTGGATGCCCCATCACGAAGGACATCTCGCTCATGGTCGGCTTGGGCCAGCCGGTCCTGAAGATCGACCAACTGTCTCTCCACCTCCTTCTGCTGGTTCAACAGTGCGTTGTGAGCAAGCACCCGGTACTCGTGATAATCCTGCAATGGAAGAAGAAGAAAATTAGCCGCGAGTAAGACTCGACCCGGCTGATTCCCAGCCGGCCCGACTCTCGAGGGCTACACCCAGTGGGTGCGCTCGCACGCCCCCACTAAAAGCACAAGAAAAATAGCCGCTAGTAAGACTCGGCCTGGCTGATGCCCAGCCGGCCCGACTCTCGGGGGCTACACCCAGTGGTTGCGCCGCCGCACCCTCACTAAAGCAAAGCGACAAGAAGGGGAAAATCCAGAGGAGATGCAAGGGGACAAGAAACTTACCCCAACTGCCTGCTCGAGGCGGTGCAACTCGTCCTACGCCACCTGTGCCACCTGTCCCGCATGATTACGGCATCAGGCGAACCATGTGTTTAACGCGAGGACCACGCCCACAGGGGCACTAGGGGCTCCTCGCCCTGGGGTTGCGCCGTCCGTGCCCGAGGTCTCCAACAGCCATACCTCAGAACTGGTGTCGGCTCCGGGCGTAGCCGGAACGCGCGTCGTCAGGACCACGCTCCCAGTCTCCGGAGGCGCACTCCTGGTCGGCTCGCTCAACGCATTGGGTTGGCGGGGCTCCTACGGTGCGGCAATCTACTTAGGGGAAAACACTTTTGTTGACCTAAGGGTGTTCAATGTAATTATGCATGTTGTTGACCTTGTGTTACCTACTTAGGGGAAAACACTTGTGTTGTTACAAAGCTTATGCGCTAGGAGGTCCAAGGTAGGCATGTTTGAGGGTACTTTCACATTCATTAGTTACCGTATTTTCTCACTTCGAAGCCTTACATAATTCTTTACGAAGTTTCGGGCTACATGATTTCATGTGCACTAGTCAGACTTTTGGATGCAACATATATATACCTCAATCATTTCCCACCTTGTTCTAAGTTATTCATGTTACGTTATGTTCCAAATTCAAGTATAAAGATAAAGGCTAACTTCTGTCGAGCGAGCGAAGCAAGGCCCGTCGCCGGTGTTATATATACCTCTTGTAAGCCATCAGACGAGATAAGTTGATCAGTTGTACATCCCCGGCGTTTGTAACGTTTCATGATATAGTGAAGTTGTAGGATCCGAAGTATGTCTAGAGGGGGTGATTAGACTACTTGACCAAGAAAAACTTCGCATTTTCCTAATTTTTGTTGTGGGCAAGTTTTAGCAATTGTTGTAAGTCAAGCTCACCCTACACATGCAAGTCTAAGAGTATAGCAGCAGAAAGTAAAGACATGCACATGTAAACAGAGGGTAGGGATAGGAAGATCAAATGCTAGGTTGACACGGCGATCTTTGGCGTGGTTCCGTTAGGTGCTGCTATCATATGTCCATGTTGATGGAGACTTCAACCCACGGAGGCTAATGGTCGTGTGAGTCCACGTAGGGCTCAACCCACGAAGAGTCCACGAAGAAGCAACCTTGTCTATTCCATCATGGCTTACATCCATGGAGGACTAGCCTCACTCGGGGTATATCTTAACGAATAGGCGATCTCCTTGCCCTTACAAACTTCTTGGTTCAACTCTATAACACGAAGTAGGAAAATTATACAAAAAATGAGCGAATATAAAAAATGAGCGAATGTAAAACAATATACATCATCTCGTCATTTTTATATATTTTTCTGGAATTTTTCGGCTTCGGAAAATTGGGTAAAAGCCCCTACAAAATAAACATCAGCACACATAAACTGGCACTGGGTGCACTGAGTTAGTAGGTTAGTCCAAGTATATGTAAAATTATATAAAAGTGTAGCAAAACATATAACAATGTCACCCAAAAGATTATGGAACAAGCAGAAATTATAGATACGTTTGGGACGTATCAACATCCCCAAGCTTAATTTCTGGTCGTCCTCGAGTAGATAAATGATAACACAATAATACCTGTGGTGACATGCTAACACACATTTAAGAACTTCAAAGTAAAGCAAGTGAGATATGCAATTCAAGTCAATACAATAACAAGCCAGAGTCTATATTTAGTATTGATTTTAGCAAAGTAAGAACATAAAGGTGCAAGAGCTCTCGCTGTCCGTGACTCGAATGTCTCCAAATGGTGTTTGCGTGCAAGAAGTGGGAGATGGGTTGGGATCATAAAATGTTTTTTAATTGAGACATCAATCTACTAAAATTTCACACTTGGTGTCCTTTGGAATCTTATTTTGACTCATCCCCAAACCACTAGTCAGACACAAATCAAAATGATCCTCTCCCTTTCAATTTTGAGCACTCATGCAATGGATGAGCGTAAGCAAGATATGTTGGTACTTAGGATGGAAAATAGAATAATGATGGGGAAGCAAGACAAAAAGGTGTGAAAGGCTCACATCAATAAGGATAACTATAGGCGAGAGAAAGCCAAATGATAGATATGATGTGAGGAGTAGGGATTGCCATGTAACGGATGCACATATGAGGTAAGGTAAGCTCTCCAATGGAACTAGTGGGGGTGCATCGAACTTGTTTGCTCATGAATACCTAGAGCTCATTTGAGGAGGCTCATCATTGGAATATGCAAGCCAAGTTCTCTAGTGTAAGGGTCCCCACATAGTTATGCATGAATGGTAATCTCTATGTAGTACAAATATAACAATGGAGTACGAGTGTGGATTTTTCAAAAGGGATAGTAGTGTTGCCCCCTTCTCTTTTTTTTCTCTTATTTATTTATTTTTTGTGGCCTCTTTGGCTCTTTATTTTTATCTCTCATTTGTCCTCTTTGGTATCTTTTGATTTGTCCTCTTTGGGATCTTTTCCTCTCTTAAGGGCAACACTCTATGTTTTAAAAGAATACAAATAAAAATCATCACACTTTATAAGAAGTACTTGATATGTCTCCATCGTATCTACTTTTCCAAACTCTTTTGCCCTTGTTTTGGACTCTAATTTGCATGATTTGAATGGAACTAACTTGGACGGATGCTGTTTTCAGCAGAATTGCCTTGGTGTTATTTTTGTGCAGAAATCAAAGTTCTCCAAACGTCTTGAAAATTTACGGGGAGCAGTTTTGGAAAATATCAAAAATATCTGCGCCAAGTTCCACCTCAGGGGGTGGGCCAGTGGGCCACAAGCCCCTGCTCCGCCACCATCCCCTGGTGGCGGTGGGCAGGCTTGTGGGGCTCACAGGCACCTGCCGTCCCCAACTCCAGCTCTATAAGTTGCCTTTCGTCCCAGAAAAAATAAAAAAGAGAAGTTTTCATCGCGTTTTCGATACGGAGGCGCCGCCACCTCCTGTTATTCATCTGGAGGGCAGATCTGGAGTCCGTCTTGGGCTTCGGAGAGGGGAAATCGTCGCCATCGTCATCATCAACCTTCTTCCATCTCCAATTCCATGAAGCTCTTCGTCGTTCGTGAGTAATCTATTCGTAGGTTCGTAGGGCGGTGATGAGTAGGATGAGATCTATCATGTAATCGAGTTAGTTTTGATGGGGATTGATCCCTAGTATCCACTATGTTCTGAGATTGATGTTGCTACTACTTTGCCATGCTTAATGCTTGTCACTAGGGCCCGAGTGCCATGATTTCAAATCTGAAACTATTATGTTGTCACCAATATATGTGTGTTTTAGATCCGATCTTGCAAGTTGTAGTTACCTACTATGTGTTATGATCCGGCAACCCCGGAGTGACAATAACCGGAACCACTCCCGGTGATGACCATAGTTTGAGGAGTTCATGTGTTCACCAAGTGCTAATGCGTTGGTCCGGTTCTTTATTAAAAGGAGAACCTTAATATCCCGTAGTTTCCTTTTGGACCCTGCTGCCACGGAAGGGATGGACAATAGATGTAATGCAAGTTCTTTTCCCTAAGCACGTATGACGACACACGGAATGCATGCCTACATCACATTGACGAACGGGAGCTAGCCACATATATCTCTTCGTGTTATAACTATTGCATGATGAATATCATCCAAACAAATCACCGACCCATTGCCTACGAGTTTGTCCTACTGCTGTTACTTGTCTTGCTCTGCTGCTGCTGCTGCTACTATTGTTGCTACTTCTGTTACTTTTCTTGCTCTGCTGCTGCTACTACTGTTGGTACTGCTGTTACTTGTTTTGCTCTGCTGCTACTGGTACTGTTGCTATTACTGTCGCTTGCTACTGTTGCTACTTGCTACTGCTGTCACTACTACTGTTCCTTGCCGTTGCTATTGCTCGTTACACTGCCATTACTCGCTACTTTGTTGTTACTACTGTGCTTGCAGATACTAATCTTTCAGGTGTGGTTGGATCTGACAAATTCAACTGCGAATACTCGAGAGTATTCTCTCACCTCCTGACTGGCTTATCAACAAATTGGGCCGAATACTCTACCCTCGAAAACTGCTGTGAACCCACGCGCTGGTGGGCCGTCAACAACATTCTTCTAGTTTCATTACTGGGGAGTGCTATCAGCATTCTTCTGGTGCCGTTGCAGGAGAAGGTTTGTTGTCATAAGCATTCGTGTAGCTAACGCCAGAGATTGCACATCAACATTTTTCTGGCGCCGTTGCCGGGGAGGTATTGCTATATTCTCTGAGTTACTTGGGATTTATATCAGCTGATTGATACGTCTCAAACGTATCTATAATTTTTGATGGTTTCACGCTGTTATCTTGCCTTTTTTATGCTTTATGTACCTTTTTATATCTTCTTGGGACTAACTTATTAATTCAGTGCCAAGTGCCAGTTCCTGTTTTTTCCGTGTTTTTGACTCTTTTCAGATCTGATTTTGGAACGGAGTCCAAACGGAAGAAAAACCCCGAAATGATTTTTTCCCGAACAAAAGAAGTCCAGGGGGCTTTTGGGCCAAGCCAGGTGGGCTCCAGGGAGCCCACAAGCCCCCACTCCGCCACCAGGGGGGAGGCGGCGGTGGGCAGGCTTGTGGCCTCCCTGGCCGCCCCCTGACCTAGGTCTTTGGCCTATAAATTCCCAAATATTCCGCAAAACATCAGGAGAGCCTCGAAAATACTTTTCCGCCGCCGCAAGCTTCCGTTTCCGCGAGATCTCATCTGGAGACCCTTCCCGGCAGCCTGCCGTAGGGGACTTTGGAGTTGGAGGGCTTCATCATCATCATCATCGCCCCTCCAATGAATCGTGAGTAGTTCACTTCAGACCTACGGGTCCGTAGTTAGTAGCTAGATAGCTTCTTCTCTTTCATGGATCTTCAATACAAAGTTCTCCATGATCTTCATGGAGATCTATCCGATGTAATCTTCTTTGGCGGTGTGTTTGTCGAGATCCGATGAATTGTGGACTTGTGATCAGATTATCTATGATTTATATTTGAGTCTTTAGTGATTTCTTATATGCATGATTTTATATCCTTGTAAGTCTCTCCGTGTCTTGGGTTTTGTTTGGCCAACTAGATCTATGATTCTTGCAATGGGAGAAGTGCTTGGTTTTGGGTTCTGCCATGTGGTGACCTTTCCCAGTGACAGTAGGGGCAGCAAGGCACACATCAAGCAGTTGCCATCAAGGGTAAAAAGATTGGTTTTTTATCATTGGTTTGAGATTATCCCTCTAGATCATGTCATCTTTCTTAAGGCGTTACTCTGTTCTTATGGACTTAATACACTAGATGCATGCTGGATAGCGGCCGACGTGTGGAGTAAAAGTAGTAGATGTAGGAAGTATCGGTCTACTTGTTTCGGACGTGATGCTTATAGAAATAATCATTGGATAGATATCGTCCCGACTCTGCATAGTTCTATCAATTGCTCGACAGTAATTTGTTCACCCACCGTCTACTTGCTTTCATGAGAGAAGCCACTAGTAAACACTACGGCCCCCGGGTCTATTCACATCCATTGTTAACAACTCCGCTTTTACTTTGCTTTGTTACTTTGTTTCTTTCAGTTCTCACTTGGCAAACAATCTATAAAGGATTGACAACCCCTTCATAGCATTGGGTGCAAGCTTTTGTGTTTGTGTAGGATCTTGAAGTACTCCTCCGCCGGATTGGTACCTTGGTTCTCAAACTGAGGGAAATACTTACCTCCGCTGTGCTACATCATCCTCTCCACTTCGAGGAAACACCAACGCAAAAGGATTCCTCGTGTCGTCAATGTGCCCATATCTGGCGCCACTGAAGGTCTTTTGTGCACTAGCATAACGGACATTAGAAGCATTCCTGCGCCATTGCTGGGGATCCTTTTTGAAACATGAAAAGTATTTCTGGCGCCATTGCCCGGGAGGAGAAATCAAGATCTATCCAAGTAGGTCTCACAAACTCTTCTCTTGCATTTACTTTTGTTGCCAGTTGCCTCTCGTTTTCCTCTCCCCCACTTCACATTTGCAGTTTTCATTCGCCTTTCTCCTTCGCCGTTTTCTCTTGCCCTTGCTGTTTCCTTTGCTGGTTTCTTGCTTGCTTGTGTGCTTGTATGTTTGTTGAAGACATCATGTCTGAAAACAGCAAACTTTGCAACTTCTCGAACACTAATAATAATGATTTTATTACTACTCTGATTGCTCCCGCCACTAGTGCGGAATCGTATGAAATCAACGCAGCTTTGCTGAATCTTGTTATGGAAGAGCAATTCTCTGGCCTTCCTAGTGAAGATGCCGCATCCCATCTCAATACCTTCATTGAGCTTTACGATATGCAAAATAAAAGAGATGTGGATAATGACGTGATTAAGTTGAAACTTTTTCCTTTCTCGTTGCGAGATCACGCAAAACTTGGTTTTCTTCTTTGCCTAAAAATAGTATCGATTCTTGGGATAGATGCAAAGATGCTTACATACCCAAGTATTTTCCGCCGGCTAAAATCATCTCCTTATGTAACGATATCATGAATTTCAAGCAACTTGATCATGAACACGTTGCACAATCTTGGGAGAGGATGAAGCTTATGATTAGAAATTGTCCTGCTCATGGCTTGAGTTTGTGGATGATTATACAAATCTTTTACGCTGGCTTGAATTTCGCTTCTAGCAATATCTTGGAATCCGCCTCAGGTGGAACGTTCATGGAAATCACGTTAGGATATGCTACAAAACTCCTTGACAATATCATGACCAACTACTCTCAGTGGCACACCGAAAGGTCGCTTGCTAGCAAAAAGGTGCACGCTATAGAAGAGATTAACTCGCTTAGTGCTAAGATGGACGAGTTGATGAATTTGGTTGCTAGTAGAAATGCTACCGTATATCCTAATGACATTCCACTATCTTCTTTGATTGAGAGTAGCAACGCTAGTTTGGACGTGAATTTTGTTGGTAGGAACAATTTTGGCAACAACAATGCTTTTAGAGGAAACTATGTTCCTAGGCCTTTTCCTAGTAACTACTCTAACAATTATGGCAATTCCTACGGCAACACTTATGTAAATCACAACAAATTACCCTCTGATCTAGAGAGTAATATCAAAGAGTTCATCAACTCTCAAAAGATTTTCAATGCGTCCATAGAGGAAAAACTACTCAAAATAGACGATTTGGCTAAGAGCGTTGATAGGATGTCTTGTGATATTGATGCTTTGAAAGTTAGATGTGCTCCTCCCAAGATCAACTTGGATGAAACTTTGAAATCTATGCGTATCTCCATGAATGAGAGCAAAGAAAGAACTGCCCAAATTCGCGCTAGACATGAATGGTTTAAAAGGGTGCGTTCTAGTGATGCAAATCACGAAGATCTTAAAGTTCTTGGTGTGTCTCCTCTTGAATCTTTGTTTTTGCGTGTCAAACCTACTTATGGAGGGGCTGGATATGAATCCACTTTGGTTGAAGAACGCCCCAATGATTCGGAGTCCACCTATCTTGATGATAAAGGTGTGGAGAGTGGAGTAGAAGTCAAAATTTTGGGTAGTAATGAAACTCCCACTTTGGATTTCAAGGAATTCAATTATGATAATTTCTCCTTGTTTGAATGCATTTCTTTGATGCACTCCATTGCAAACTCTCCACATGCTTATAGCCAAAGCAAAGCCTTTACCGCGCATATCGTAGATGCTATGATGAAATCTCTTGAAGAGAAGCTCGAACTAGAAGTCTCTATACCTAGAAAACTTCATGATGAGTGGGAACCTACTATCAAAATCAAGATAAAAAACTATGAGTGCAATGCTTTGTGTGATTTGGGTGCTAGTGTTTCCGCGTTTCAAAAGTCTTTATGTGATATTCTTGGTTTTCATGAGATTGAAGAGTGTTCTCTTAATTTGCATCTTGCGGATTCTACTGTCAAGAAACCCATGGGGAGGATCGATGATGTTCTTATCGTTGCAAATAAGAACTATGTACCCGTGGATTTCATTGTACTCGACATAGATTGCAATCCTTCATGTCCCATTATTCTTGGTAGACCTTTCCTAAGGACTATTGGTGCTATCATCGATATGAAGGAAGGGAATATTAGATTTCAATTTCCTTTAAAGAAGGGCATGGAGCACTGTCCTAGAAAGAAAATAAGATTGCCTTATGAATCTATGATGAGGGCTACCTATGGTTTGAGTACCAAAGATGACTATACGTGATTCCATCACTTTCGCCTAGCTAAGGGCGTTAAACGAAAGTGCTTGTTGGGAGGCAACCCAACAAATCTATCCTTTTTTATTTCTGTTTTGTGTTTTCCACACTTTCATAATTCTGTTATGATTGTGCTTTTTGTATTTATTTTTGCGTTTGTGCCAAGCAAAACCGTTATGATTAGTCTTGGGGATGATCGTTTGGTCATGCTGGAAAAAACAGAAACTTTCTGCTCACGAAAATATATTTTTTTCTGTAAGAGATTTTGAGTTGATTATTTTTTATAATGATTGCTACGCAAATTCTTGAGATTGTCGTAATTTTGCAGAATTTTTTAAGTACCAGAGGTATACGAAACATACGGATTGCTACAGACTGGTCCGCTGTTAACAGATTCTGATTTTGTTGTGTTGGTTGCTTATTTTGATGAAACAATGGATAGTATCGGGGGGTATTAGCCATGGAAGATTGAAAGTACAGTAACCCAACATCAGCACAAGTAGAATTTAAGGTTGCTGCAGTACCTAAGGAAGTGGTGGTTTGCTTTCTTGTACTAATGTTATCACGAGTTGTTGTTTAAGTTTCGTGTTGTGAAGTTTTCAAGTTTTGGGTGAAGTTCTTATGGACAAAAAGATAAAGAGTGGCAAGAGCTCAAGCTCGGGGAAGCCCAAGGCACCCCAAGAGATTCAAGGATGTCGTAAAAGCCTAAGCTTGGGGATGCCCCGGGAAGGCATCCCCTCTCTCGTCTTCAATCCATCGGTAACGTTACTTGGGCTATATTTTTATTCACCACATGTTATGTGTTTTTGCTTGGAGCGTCTTGTATCATAGGAGTCTTTTAATTTTTGTTGTATCACAATCATCCTTGCTGCACACCTAGAGAGAGAGACATGCACACACCGTGATTTTGTCGAGCTTCACTTATATCTTTTGGTAGACAATTCAGCTCACATGTGCTTCACTTATATCTTTTAGAGCACAGCGGTGCGTGGCTTGGTAGTTGATCTATGCTTTGAAAGTAGTCTCAAAAGGGGTAGTTATCCAAAGGGATACGAAAACTTCCACCTTCATGTGCATTGAATAGTTAGAGAAGTTTGATTCATCTCAATTAGTTTTGAGATGTGGTTATGGTAATATTGAAGTCATGCTAGTAAGGTGTTGTGGGTCTAGAAATACTTGTGTTGAAGTTAGTGATTCCCGTAGCATGCACGTATGGTGAACCGCTATGTGATGAAATCCGAGCATGATTAGTCTATTGATTGTCATCCTTTGCGTGGCAGTCGGGATCGCACGATGGTTTATACCTACCAACCCTTCCCCTAGGAGTATGCGTTGAATGCTTTGTTTCGATTACTAATAAAACTTTTGCAACAAGTTATGAGTTCTTCATGACTAATGTTGAGTCCATGGTTTAGATGCACTTTCACCTTCCACCATCACTATCTTCTTAGTGCCGTGCAACTTTCGCCGGTGCACAAAACCCATCATTAGCCTCCCTCAAAACAGCCACCATACCTACCTATTATGGCTTTTTCAAAGTCATTCCGAGATATATTGCCATGCAACTACCACCATGACATGTGCCACCACGTCTACATTGCCTTTGCACGATCGTAAGATAGCTAGCATGATGTTTCCATTGATGTCTATGCCATGCTAGATCATTGCCACGGTACACTACCGAAGGCATTCCATATAGAGTCATAGTTGCTCTAAGTTTTGAGTTGAAAGTGTGATGATCATCATTATTGGAGCATTGTCCCATGTGAGGAAATAAAAGAGGCCAATGAAGCCCATAAAAAGAGAGGCCAAAGAGCCCACCAAAAAAAAGAAGAGAGAAAAAGAGAGAAGGGACAATGCTACCACTTTTTCCAGACTTGTGCATATTAAGCACCCTGATCTTCATGATTGAGAGTCTCTTGTTTTGTCACCACCATATAGCTAGTGGGAAATTTTCATTATATAACTTGGCTTGTATATTCCAATGATAGGATTCCTCAAAATTTCCTTAGGTCTTCGTGAACAAGCAAGTTGGATGCACACCCACTAGTTTTCTTTAAGAGCTTTCACATACTTGTAGCTCTAGTGCATCATTTGTATGGCAATCCCTACTCATTCACATTGATATCTATTGATGAGCATCTCCACAGCTCATCGATATGCCTAGTTAATGTGACTATCTTCTCCTTTTTTTGTCTTGCAACCTCCACATGATTTCCAGAAGAAGATGCCATTCGTTTGATGAGAAATAAAAAGGAATATCGAGAATTCGCGTGGTTGAAGCTGAAGCAGCTACTTTCGAAGTAACAGAAAGAAAAGCAACGACTGGAGTGGGGGAGTCAGAGTCGAAAAGAGGATTCCTCGCTTCTTTCTCTCATGCAAAACCGTGCATGAGACTTTCATCTCGCATGGCTCCTAAGTGATAAAAGAAAGAAGAACTCGTCTCCTCTCTTTTTTGATTACCTTCCTCGCGTATGTATAAGACCGAAGGCTCTATATCTATCTATGCTTCATTCTTCTGAAGGTGGGAAAAAAGATCAAACTAATTATTGATAAAAATTAGGGTTTGAAACTTGGGTAATTAATTTCTTCTGCTTAACACAAGAACAAATTGGATCGATTTTTGATAAATCAAATTCAGTTAAGATAGGAGAAATTAAGATAACAATTTCTGAGCCGTATGAGGTAGGAAACTCTCAAGTACGGTTCTAAGGGAAGGAACTATCTATTCTGACCAAGGAGAACAGGCCATTCTAGAGGGTGATTCGGAAATTGCGGAAGCTTGGTTTGATCAAGCTGCTGAATATTGGAAACAAGCTATAGCGCTTACTCCGGGAAATTATATTGAAGCACAAAACTGGTTGAAGATTACGAAGCGCTTTGAATTTGAATAAGACCATGCTCTATTCCACACCATCTATAGTGCTATAACCATGGCTCACGCTCATGTATTGCGTGAGAGTTGAAAATGTTTGAGAAAGTAAAAGTGTGAAACAATTACTTGGCCAATACCGGGGTCGTGCATGATTTAAATTCGTTGTGCAATGATGATAGAGCATAGACAGACTATATGCTTTTGTAGGGATAACTTTCTTTTGGCCTTGTTATTTTGAAAGTTCATGATTACTTTGCTAGTTTTCTTGAATTATTATTGTTTCCACGTCAATAGCAAACTATTGTTTTGAATCTAATGGATCTGAACATCCACGTCACATAAGAGGAATTACAAAGGACACCTATGCTAGGTAGCATGAAAGCATCAAAAAATCATTCTTATCACTTCCCTACTCGAGGACGAGCAGGAGTTAAGCTTGGGGATGCTTGATACGTCTCAAACATATCTATATTTTTTATGGTTTCACGCTGTTATCTTGCCTTTTTTGTATGTTTTATGTACCTTTTTATATATTTTTGGGACTACCTTATTAATTCAGTGCCAAGTGTTAGTTCCTGTTTTTTCCGTGTTTTTGACATTTTTCAGATCTGATTTTGGAACGGAGTCCAAACGGAAGAAAAACCCCGAAATGATTTTTTCCCGATCCGAAGAAGTCCAGGGGGCTTTTGGGCCAAGTCAGGTGGGCTCCAGGGAGCCCACAAGACCCCACTCCGCCACCAGGGGGAGGCGGCGGTGGGCAGGCTTGTGGCCTCCCTGGCCGCCCCCTGACCTATGTCTTTGGCCTATAAATTCCCAAATATTCCGCAAAAAACCAGGACAGCCTCAAAAATGCTTTTCTGCCGCCGCAAGCTTCCATTTTCGTGAGATCTCATCTGGAGACCCTTCCCGGCACCCTGCCGGAGGGGACTTTGGAGTTGGAGGGCTTCTTCATCATCATCATCGCCCCTCCAATGACTCGTGAGTAGTTCACTTCAGACCTACGGGTCCGTAGTTAGTATCTAGATGGCTTCTTCTCTCTCTTGGATCTTCAATACAAAGTTCTCCATGATCTTCATGGAGATCTATCCGATGTAATCTTCTTTGGCGGTGTGTTTGTCGAGATCCGATGAATTGTGGACTTGTGATCAGATTATCTATGATATATATTTGAGTCTTTGCTGATTTCTTATATGCATGATTTGATATCCTTGTAAGTCTCTCCGAGTCTTGGGTTTTGTTTGGCCAACTAGATCTATGATTCTTGCAATGGGAGAAGTGCTTGGTTTTGGGTTCTGCCATGTGGTTACCTTTCCCAATGACAGTAGGGGCAGCAAGGCACACACCAAGCAGTTGCCATCAAGGGTAAAAAGATGGGGTTTTTTATCATTGGTTTGAGATTATCCCTCTACATCATGTCATCTTGCTTAAGGCGTTACTCTGTTCTTATGGACTTAATACACTAGATGCATGCTGGATAGCGGTCGACGTGTGGAGTAATAGTAGTAGATGCAGAAAGTATCGGTCTACTTGTTTCAGACGTGATGCCTATAGAAATAATCATTGCATAGATATCGTCACGACTCTGCACAGTTCTATCAATTGCTCGACAGTAATTTGTGCACCCACTATCTACTTGCTTTCATGAGAGAAGCCACTAGTAAACACTACGACCCCCAGGTCTATTCACATCCATCGTTTACAACTCCGCTTTTACTTTGCTTTGTTACTTTGTTGCTTTCAGTTCTCACTTGGCAAACAATCTATAATGGATTGACAAACCCTTCATAGCGTTGGGTGCAAGCTTTTGTGTTTGTGCAGGATCTTGAGATACTCCTCCACCGGATTGATACCTTGGTTCTCAAACTAAGGGAAATACTTACCTCCGCTGTGCTACATCATCCTCTCCACTTCGAGGAAACACCAACGCAGAAGGATTCCTGGTGTCGTCAACATGCCCATCTCTGGCGCCACTGGAAGGTCTTTTGTGCAGCAGCATAACGGACATCAGAAGCATTCCTGCGCCATTGCTGGGGATCCTTTTTGAAACATCACTGATCACTATGAAGAATCTGAAGGATCCGAAGACCAAAGTCTTGCCCTCAACTACGAGGGGAGGTAAGGAATTGCCATCTAGCTCTGCACTAGATTCACCTTCAGTTATGAGAAAGTTAGTGACATCACCTCCTGCTAGAACTCTTGATATGTCGCCTATGCTTGATGATGCTTATGATGCTACTGCTAGAGATGCTATGCTTGATACTATGCCTGATGATACTATGCTTGATACTATGCTTGATACTGCTAGAGATGCTATGCCTGATACTGCTTTGCCTGATGATGCTAGAGATGCTATTTTTTCCTGATGATGCTATGCTTGATACTGCTAGAGATACTATTTTGCCTGATGTTCCACTAGGAGTGTTGCTTGATTCTCATATTGCTAGAGTTACTGCCAATGCTAGTGATGCTTCTGATACTGCCGATACTATTGAGATTGAACCTGCTTTTGCTCCTGTTAGATCTAGCTCTCCTAGATATGAATTGCATGATATACCTGAGGGTTACGTTATGGAGGGAGAGATAGCTGAGGATTTTCTGGCGTGTAAGGATGCCTATGACGCTAAGAAATTACTTATCAAGTGGAAGGAAAAATCTCGGGAAGCTAGGATGAAAAATGACGCGAAGTTTGCCACTTCGCCTATCTTTGTCACCGATAAGGATTATGAATTCTCTGTCGACCCTGAGATAATCTCTCTAGTCGAATCTGATCCTTTTCACGGTTATGAGTCTGAGACGTTCATAGGCCATCTTGCCAAACTATCCAAAATAGCCAACCTTTTCACTAATGAGGAGAAGATCCGCCACTACTATATCCTTAAGCTGTTTCCTTTCTCTCAAAAGGATGACGCTAAAGCCTGGTTCACCTCTCTTGCTCCTGGATGTGTGCGTAGTCCCCAGGAGATGGTCTATTACTTTCGTGAGAAATATTTCCCTGCCCATAAGAAGCAAGCTGCCTTGCAGGAAATATACAACTTTGCTCAACTCCAAGGAGAGAGTTTCCCACAAGCTTGGGGGAGGCTCATCCAGCTACAAAATGCTTTGCCTGATCACCCTCTTAAGAAGAACAAGATACTTGATATCTTCTATAACGGACTTACCGGTGCCTCTAGAGACCACCTAGATAGTTGTGCCGGTTGTGTTTTTAGGGAACAAACTGTAGAACAAGCCGAGACCCTACTGAATAACCTCTTGATCAACGATAATGCTTGGACTATTCCTGAACCACCTCCTAAGCCAACTCCTAAGAAAAGAGGTATTCTATTCCTCAGTCCCGAAGTTATGCAAGAAGCCAAGAAATCTATGCAAGATAAAGGCATTAGATCTGAAGATGTCAAAAATCTACCACCTATCGAAGAGATCCATGGTCTCGATAACCCGATACAGGTAGTAGAAGTGAATTCTCTGCGTAGGTTTGACGAGAGTGATATTCCTTTTGATAAACCTGCTAGCCTATGCTTTGATGAATTTGACAACTTTGTTGCCAAACAACAGAGTTTCAATGATTATGTTAGCAGACATTTGGAACAAAGTACTCGTATTCTTAGCCATTTAAGTGCTTGTGTAGATAGAAATGTCAATGATCTGAAGCTTCTGAGTAAACATGCCTCTATGATTACTACTCAGGTAGAACAAGTACTCAAAGCTCAGAATGACTTGCTCAATGAAATAAATGACAACTCTGTCAGAGTCATTACTAGAGGAGGCAAAATGACTCAGAAACCTTTGTATCCTGAAGGTCATCCTAAGAGAATTGATCAAGATTCTCAAGGAATCAATGCTGATACACCTAGTCATCCTAAGGAGAAGAAGAAGGATGATAGGAGCCCACACGCCAGTTCACCAAATACTGTCAAACCTGAAGAACCTAATGATATTTCTGCGTCTGATGCAGAAACACAATCTGGTGATGAACATGAACCTGGTGACAATATGGACAGTGATGTTCATAATAATGCTCAACCTAGCCATGATGAGGATGTGGAGATTGAACCTACGGTTAATCCTGATAATCCACAACCTAAGAAATACAACAAGAATGACTTCACTGCTAGGAAGTATGGTAAAGAAAGGGAGCCACGGGTTCAGAGACCTATGCCCTTCCCTCCTAAGCCATCCAATAAAAAGGATGATGAGGATTTTGAGCGCTTCGTTGAGATGATAAGACCCGTCTTTCTGCAGATGCGGTTAACTGATATGCTCAAGATGTCTCCGTATGCCAAGTACATTAAAGATATCATGACTAATAAACGGAAGATACCAGATCTTGAGATCTCCACCATGCTTGCCAATTATACTTTCAAAGGTGGAACCCCTAAGAAACTTGGTGATCCCGGAGTGTTGGGGAACGTCGCATGGGAAACAAAAAATTTCCTACGCGCACGAAGACCTATCATGGTGATGTCCATCTACGAGAGGGGATTTCCGATCTACGTACCCTTGTAGATCGCACAACAGAAGCGTTAGTGACCCCACCTACTTGGTGCACCACCCCCAAACAAAAAATTTCCTACGCGCACGAAGTCTAACTAGGATTGGAAGGTGGAGTCCTTCTCTCTTTTCCCACCTTTCCTTTTTTTTCTCTTCCTTTGGTTTTTTTCTTTCTCTTGCGCAAGATAGCCTTGAGTGACCCCACCTACTTGGTGCACCACCCCCAAAGTCCTTGGGCCCTCCCGGGTGGGTGGTCCCCCCTCCCGGTGAAGATCCGGAACCCATTCGTCATTCCCGGTAATGCCCGAAAACCTTCCGGTAACCAAATGAAGTCATCCTATATATCAATCTTCGTTTCCGGACCATTACGGAAACCCTCGTGACGTCCGTGATCTCATCCGGGACTCCGAACAACATTTGGTAACCAACCATATAACTCAAATACGCATAAAACAACGTCGAACCTTAAGTGTGCAGACCCTGCGGGTTCGAGAACTATTTAGACATGACCCGAGTGACTCCTCGGTCAATATCCAATAGTGAGACCTGGATGCCCATATTGGATCCTACATATTCTACGAATATCTTGTCGTTTGAACCTCAGTGCCAAGGATTCATATAATCCCGTATGTCATTCCCTTTGTCCTTCGGTATGTTACTTGCCCGAGATTCGATCGTCAGTATGCGCATACCTATTTCAATCTCGTTTACTGGCAAGTTTCTTTACTCGTTCTGTAATACAAGATCCCGCAACTTACACTAAGTCACATTGCTTGCAAGGCTTGTGTGTGATGTTGTATTACCGAGTGGGCACCGAGATACTTGTCCGTCACACGGAGTGACAAATCCCAGTCTCGATCCATACTAACTCAATGAACACCTTCAGAGATACCTGTAGAGCATCTTTATAGTCACTCAGTTACGTTGCGACGTTTGATACACACAAAGCATTCCTCCGGTGTCAGTGAGTTATATGATCTCATGGTCATAGGAACAAATACTTGACACGCAGAAAACAATAGCAACAAAATGACACGATCAACATGCTACGTCTATTAGTTTGGGTCTAGTCCAGCACATGATTCTCCTAATGATGTGATCCCGTTATCAAGAGACCACACTTGCCTATGGTCAGGAAACCTTGACCATCTTTGATCAAAGAGCTAGTCAACTAGAGGCTTACTAGGGACAGTGTTTTGTATATGTATCCACACATGCACTTTGTTTCCAATCAATACAATTATAGCATGGATAATAAACGATTATCATGAACAAAGAAATATAATAATAACTAATTTATTATTGCCTCTAGGGCATATTTCCAACAGTTTCCCACTTGCACTAGAGTCAATAATCTAGTTCACATCACCATGTGATTCCAACGAATCCAACACCCATATAGTTATGGGGTCTGATCACGTCTTGCTCGTGAGAGAGGTTTTAGTCAACGGTTCTGAAACTTTCAGATCCATGTGTTCTTTACAAATATTTATGTCATCTTATAGATGCTGCTACTATGTGCTATTCGGAAATACTCAAAATATCTACTCTACTATACGAATCCGTTTCACTAGTCATTTTCGGATTAGTGTCAAAGCTTGCATCGACGTAACCCTTTACGACGAACTCTTTAACCACCTCCATAATCGAGAAAAATTCCTTAGTCTATCAGTTACTAAGGATAAATTTTGACCGCTTCTAGTGATTCAATCATGGATCACTCTCTGTACCTCTCAACAGACTTTGAGTCAAGGCACACATCAGGTGCGGTACCCAGCATGGCATACTTCAGATTCTACGGCCAAGGCATAGAAGACGACCTTCGTCTATTCTCTTTATTGTGCCGGGGTCGGGTGTTGAGTCTTACTCAAATTCACACCTTACAACGCAACCAAGAACTCCTTCTTTGCTGATCTATTTTGAACTCCTTCAAAAACTTGTCAAGGCATGCATCTTGTTGAAACTTCTATCAAGCGCTTTCGATCTATCTCCATAGATCTTTGATGCTCAACTTTCAAGTAGCGCAATCCAGGTACTCCTTTCAAACAACCTTGTATGCTTTACAGAAATTCTACATTACTTCTGATCCACAATATGTCAACCACATATACTTATCAGAAATTCTATAGTGCTCCCACTCACTTCTTTGGATATACAAGTTTCTCATAAACCTTGTACAAACCCAAAATCTTTGATCATCTCATCAAAGTGTATATTCCAACTCCGAGATGCTTGCACCAGTCCATTGAAGGATCGCTGGAGCTTGCATACTTGCTAGTATCTTTAGGATCGACAAAACCTCCTGGTTGTATCACATACAATGTTTGCTCAAGGAAACCG
Source organism: Hordeum vulgare subsp. vulgare (assembly GCF_904849725.1). Taxonomy (NCBI): domain Eukaryota; kingdom Viridiplantae; phylum Streptophyta; class Magnoliopsida; order Poales; family Poaceae; genus Hordeum; species Hordeum vulgare. The sequence continues at coordinate 40,938,578 of NC_058521.1, read as the reverse complement.
TCGAGGAAACAATGTTTTGACATCCTATGTGCAATATTTCATAAATAATGCATCAACTACTAACATAATTCTAACATACTTTTAGCATCGCTACGAGTGAGAAAGTCTCATCATAGTCAACTATTTGATCTTGTCGGAAACATCTTCGCAACAAGTCGAGCTTTTCTTAATAGTGACTTATCACCATGATCGTCTGTCTTCCTTTTAAAGATCCATCTTTACTCAATAGTCCTATGACCATCAAGTAGTTCTTCCAAAGTCTACACTTTGTATTCATACATGCATCCTCTCTCGAATTTCGGAATCCGGGCCCACCATTGCTTTCTCCATAACTCGTAGGTTCACTGTTGCTAAACAGCATGACCTCCAAGACAGGGTTACCGTACCACTCTGCAGTAGTACGCGACCTTGTCAACCTACGAGGCTTGTAGTTACTTGATTCGATGCTCGATGATCACCATCATCAGCTTTCACTTCAATTGGTGTAGGCGCCACAGGAACAACTTCCTGCGCCCTGCTACACACTGGTTGAAGTGATGGTTCAATAACCTCATCAAGTTCTACCACCCTCCCACTCAATTCTTTCGAGAGAAACCTTTCCTCAAGAAAGAACCCGTTTCTAGAAACAAACACTTTGCTTTTGGATCTGAGATAGGAGATGTATCCAACTGTTTTGGATATCTTATGAAGATGCATTTATTCGCTTTGGGTTCGAGCTTATCAGACTGAAACTTTTTCACATAAGCATCGCAGCTCCAAACTTTCAAGAAATGACAGCTTAGATTTCTCTAAACCTTAGTCTATACTGTGTCATCTCAACGGAAATACGCGGTACCCTATTTAAAGTGAATGCGGTTGTCTCTAATGCATAACCCATAAACGATAGTGGTAATTCGATAAGAGACATCATAGTATGCACCCTATCAAATAGGGCGTGGCTAAGACGTTCAAACACATCATCACACTATGGTGTTCGAGGTGGCATGAACTGCGAAACAATTTCCACATTGTCTTAACTGCGTACCAAAACTCGTAACTCAAATATTCATCTCTATGATCATATCGTAGATTGTTTATCCTCTTGTCACGACGATCTTCACTCTAAAATAGCTTTGAACTTTTCAACATTTCAGACTTGTGATTCATCAAGTAAATACTCCTGTATCTACTCAAATCGTCAGTGAAGTAAGAACATAATGATATCCACTGCGTGCCTTAGCACTTATTGGACTGCACATATCAAAAATGCATTACTCCCAACAAGTTACTCTACTTGTTTCATGTGGCATGTTTTGCATGTCTCAAGTGATTCAAAATCAAGTGAGTCCAAACGATCCATCAGCATGGAGCTTCTTCATGCATTTTACACCAACATGACTCAAGTGGCAGTGCCACAACTAAGTGGTACTATCATTATTACTTGTTATCTTTTGGCACCAATATTATGAACATGTGTAACACTACGATCGAGATTCAATAAACCATTGAGGGTAATTATTCAAGCAAATAGAATAACTATTATTCTTTTAAATGACTAATCGTATTGCAACAAACACGATCCAATCATGTTCATGCTCAACGCAAACACCAAATAACAATTATTTAGGTTTAACACCAATGCCGATGGTAGAGGGAGTGTGCGACGTTTGATCATATCAACCTTGGAAACACTTCCAACACGTATCGTCACCTTGCCTTTAGCTAGTCTCCATTTATGCCGTAGCTTTCATTTTGTCTTACTAATCACTTAGTAACCGAACTGGTATCCAATACCCTCGTGCTACTAGGAGTACTAGTAAAGTACACATCAACATCATGCATATCAAATATACTTGTTTCGACTTTTGCCAGCCTTCTTATCTACCAAGTATCTAGAGTTGCTCCGCCTCAGTGACCATTCCCCTCATGACAGAAGCACTTAGTCCCGGGCTTGGGTTTAATCTGGGGCCTCTTCATCAATGCAACAACTGCTTTGCCGTTTCGTGAAGTATCCCTTCTAGCCCTTGCCTTTCTCGAAACTTAGTGGTTTTACTAACCATCAACTATTGATGCTCCTTCTTGATTTCTACTTTTGAAGTGTCAAACATCGCGAATCGCTCAAGGATCATTGTATCTATCCTTGATATGTTATAGTTCATCACGAAGCTCTCACAACTTGGTGGCAGTGAATTGGAGAACCGTCACTATCTCATCTGGAAGATTAACTCCCACTTGATTCAAGCGATTGTCGTACTCAGACAATCCGAGCACATGCTCAACGATTGAGCTTTTCCCCTTTACTTTGTGGACAAAGAATCTTGTCGGAGGTCTCGTACCTCTTAACAAGAGCACAAGCATGAAATCACAACTTCATCTCTTTAGAACATCACTTATGTTCCATGACATTTGAAAACGTCTTCGGCGCCTTGCTTCTAAGCCATTTAAGTATTTTGCACTGAACTATCGTGTAGTCATCAGAAACGTGTATGTCGGATGTTCACAACATCCACAGACGACGCTCGAGGTGCAGCACACTGAGTGGTGCATTAAGGACATAAGATTTCTGCGCAGCAACGAGGACAATCCTCTGCAAAGTTTGCTACTATCAACTTTCAACTAAATTATCTCTAGGAACATATAAAAACAGTAGAGCTATAGCGCAAGCTACATCGTAATTCGCAAAGACCATTAGACTATGTTCATGACAATTAGTTCAATTAATCATATTACTTAAGACCTCCCACTCAAAAAGTACATCTCTCTAGTCATTTGAGTGGTACATGATCCAAATCCACTATCTCAAGTCTGGTCATCACGTGAGTCGAGAATAGTTTCAGTGGTAAGCATCTCTATGCGAATCATATCAACTATACGACTCATGCTCGACCTTTCGGTCTCATGTGTTCCGAGGCCATGTCTGCACATGCTAGGCTCGTCAAGCTTAACCCGAGTGTTCCGCGTGTGCAACTGTTTTGCACCCGTTGTATGTGAACGTTGAGTCTATCACACCCGATCATCACGTGGTGTCTCGAAACGAAGAACTGTGGCAACGGTGCACAGTCGGGGAGAACACAATTTCGTCTTGAAATTTTAGTGAGAGATCACCTCATAACGCTACCGTCGTTCTAAGCCAGATAAGGTGCATAAAGGATTAACATCACATGCAATTCATAAGTGACATGATATGGCCATCATCATGTGCTTCTTGATCTCCATCACCAAAGCACCGGCACGATCTTCTTGTCACCAGCGTCACACCATGATCTCCATCAATGTGTCGCCATCGGGGTTGTCGTGCTACTCATGCTATTACTACTAAAGCTACGTCCTAGCAATATAGTAAACACATCTGCAAGCACAAACGTTAGTTTAAAGACAACCCTATGGCTCCTGCCGGCTGCCGTACCATCAACGTGCAAGTCGATATTAACTATTACAACATGATCATCTCATACATCCAATATATCACATCACATCGTTGGCCATATCACATCACAAGCATACCCTGCAAAAACAAGTTAGACGTCCTCTAATTGTTGTTGCATGTTTTTACGTGGTGACCATGGGTATCTAGTAGGATCGCATCTTACTTACGCAAACACCACAACGGAGATATATGAATTGCTATTTAACCTCATCCAAGGACCTCCTCGGTCAAATCCGATTCAACTAAAGTTGGAGAAACCGACACTCGCCGGTCATCTTTGAGCAACGGAGTTACTCGTAGCAATGAAACCAGTCTCTCATAAGCGTACGAGTAATGTCGGTCCGAGCCGCTTCCATCCAACAATACTGCGGAATCAAGAAAAGACTAAGGAGGGCAGCAAAACGCACATCACCGCCCAAAAAAACTTTTGTGTTCTACTCGAGATTACATCTACGCATGAACCTAGCTCATGATGCCACTGTTGGGGAACGTCGCATGGGAAACAAAAATTTTCCTACGCGCACGAAGACCTATCATGGTGATGTCCATCTACGAGAGGGGATTTCCGATCTACGTGCCCTTGTAGATCGCACAGCAGAAGCGTTAGTGAAGGCGGTTGATGTAGTGGAACGTCCTCACGTCCCTCGATCCGCCCCCCGAACCGTCCCACGAACCATCCCGCGATCCGTCCCACGATCTAGTGCCGAACGGACGGCACCTCCGCGTTCAGCACACGTACAACTCGACAATGATCTCGGCCTTCTTGATCCAGCAAGAGAGACGGATAGGTAGATGAGTTCTCCGGCAGCGTGACAGCGCTCCGGAGGTTGGTGGTGATCTAATCTCGGCAGGGCTCCGCCCGAGCTCCGCAGAAACGCGATCTAGAGGTAAAACCGTGGAGGTATGTGGTCGGGCTGCCTTGAAAAGTTGTCTCAAATCAGCCCTAATTGCTCCATATATATAGGAGGAGGGAGGGGAGGCTTGCCTTGAGGTTCAAGGAGCCCCAAGGGCTGAGCCACCAAGGGGAGGAGGAGTCCTCCTCCAATCCTAGTCTAACTAGGATTGGAAGGTGGAGTCCTTCTCTCTTTTCCCACCTTTCCTTTTTTTTCTCTTCCTTTGGTTTTTTCTATCTCTTGCGCAAGATAGCCTTGGGTGACCTCACCTACTTGGTGCACCACCCCCAAAGTCCTTGGGCCCTCCCGGGTGGGTGGTCCCCCCTCCCGGTGAAGATCCGGAACCCATTCGTCATTCCCGGTAATGCCCGAAAACCTTCCGGTAACCAAATGAAGTCATCCTATATATCAATCTTCGTTTCCGGACCATTACGGAAACCCTCGTGACGTCCGTGATCTCATCCGGGACTCCAAACAACATTTGGTAACCAACCATATAACTCAAATACGCATAAAACAACGTCGAACCTTAAGTGTGCAGACCCTGCGGGTTCGAGAACTATTTAGACATGACCCGAGTGACTCCTCGGTCAATATCCAATAGCAGGACCTGGATGCCCATATTGGATCCTACATATTCTACGAAGATCTTATCGTTTGAACCTCAGTGCCAACGATTCATATAATCCCGTATGTCATTCCCTTTGTCCTTCGGTATGTTACTTGCCCGAGATTCGATCGTCAGTATGCGCATACCTATTTCAATCTCGTTTACCGGCAAGTCTCTTTACTCGTTCCGTAATACAAGATCCCGCAACTTACACTAAGTCACATTGCTTGCAAGGCTTGTGTGTGAGGTTGTATTACCGAGTGGGCACCGAGATACCTGTCCGTCACACGGAGTGACAAATCCCAGTCTCGATCCATACTAACTCAACAAACACCTTCAGAGATACCTGTAGAGCATCTTTATAGTCACCCAGCTATGTTGCTACGTTTGATACACACAAAGCATTCCTCCGGTGTCAGTGAGTTATATGATCTCATGGTCATAGGAACAAATACTTGACACGCAGAAAACAGTAGCAACAAAATGACACGATCAACATGCTACGTCTATTAGTTTGGGTCTAGTCCATCACATGATTCTCCTAATGATGTGATCCCGTTATCAAGTGACAACACTTGCCTATGGTCAGGAAACCTTGACCATCTTTGATCAACGAGCTAGTCAACTAGAGGCCTACTAGGGACAGTGTTTTGTCTATGTATCCACACATGCACTGTGTTTCCAATCAGTACAATTATAGCATGGATAATAAACGATTATCATGAACAAAAAAATATAATAATAACTAATTTTTTATCGCCTCTAGGGCATAATTCCAACACGGAGTGCCCACTATACCTTGCTCCATTAAAGGAAACTACGTAAGAACTACCTTATGTGACCTTGGAGCCGGTGTTAGTGTTATGCCACTCTCTCTTTATCGTAGACTTGAGTTGGATAAGTTGACACCCACTGAAATTTCTGTGCAAATGGCTGACAAATCAACTGCTTTCCCTGTCGGTGTTTGCGAGGATGTGCCTGTTGTGGTTGCTAACACCACTATCTTAACAGACTTTGTTATCTTGGATATTCCCGAGGACGATGCCATAGCTATAATCCTCAGAAGACCCTTTTTAAATACTGCAGGGGCTGTTATAGATTGCAACAAAGGCAACTTCACTTTCCATGTCAACGGTAATGAGCACACCATGCACTTTCCGAAGAAACGATATCCACTACATTGCATCAATGCTATCGAAAAGACTTCATCGATTCTCATTGGGAGCTTTGAATGCCCTATTCCTCGTGTCAAGATGAAGTATGATTTGCTTGTTGGGGAGATTCATATCCCCATTGAGGTGACTTAGTGGATATTCGAAAATTCTCCGTTCTCTCTTGCGATTCGAGAAGGTTTTGTCATAAGGACTTGATCAATCCCATTGACGAATTCCTTCCGATGACCATGAAACGGATGAATCAGAGAGTCACATACCTCTGTTTTGAGTTTTCTTTTTCTGTTGCTTAGAATAAAAACGATAGAATTAGTTTAGCTTTTCCTGTTTTCTGTTTTAGCGTCCCGGAGAAAAATACCTCAAAAATAAAAGTTCTCCGATGGTCCTGAAAATTTAGTACGATTTTTTCTGGAATTTTTGAAAATTTCTGGGCCTGAGAGCTGGCCAGGGGGCCAGACCAGTGGGCCACAAGCCCCCCACTTCCACCTACCCCCTGGTGGCGGGATGCAAGCTTGTGGGGCCCACAGGCACCCCCTCCACTCATTCCAGCTCTCAGCCTCTTCTTCCACCTCCAGCAAAAATTGTTTCGCAGCTCAAACCCGTGTTCTTGCTCATTTGGCTGTGATTTTCGATCTCCTTGCTCAAAGCACCATTCTACGAACCGTTTTGGGGAAATTATTCCTTGGTAAGTGACTCCTCCATTGGCCCAATTAGTTTTTGCTCTAGTGCTTTATCCTTCGCGTATTCTTGCTACCTTGGTGACCTTGTTCTTGAGCTAGAAAAGTTGATTTTAGCTAGCCCCAAGTAGTTTTAGCGCGTGATACGGTCTCTAGGCACTAGTAGGAGTAGTTGATACAAGGTGTGGTGGGTCTTTTTTCACTTTTCTCTTGAACTTCAAAAATTTCAGCATAAGGAAATTATGTTTAGGAGGAAGTTTCATGGTGGTTCCTCAAGTAAGAAGGGTCCTCGTCTCTCCTTTCGGGAGCCCGAACCTTTTCAACTAAGGGATGCACCGGTGAAACCATGTGAATGGCCTTCTGATGAGTTCATGATCGAAGCAGGCTTCAAGGATGAGTTTGATGCACTTATCTGCAATGCCGGGTTAGAAGAATTCCTCTCAGATAAATGTGAACAGTATGCTATGCTCATTGCCTCTTTCGTGTGTAGATTTAAATTTTTAGTTGGCCGTGAATCTTCCATACTATTTGATCTGTACGATAAATCCTATACCGTGGATCTGGAGGATTTCAATAGGATATGCAAGATACCCGATGGGGGTAGTGTTAATGATCCTCCTAAGTCTTCGGTTAGAGACTTTGTCTCCAGTATAACTGTTGGAGAAACCAGAGATATCATGCAAGCCACCATAGGAAGCATCCATTTCCCTGCCTTGCACTACCTTGCCCTCTTCATAGGTAGGTGCATTAACGGCAAGGGTGCACATTGTCACCTATGCGCTTCCGACCTTAGTATCCTTAAGAGCGCAGTAACAGGTGACAGGAGCTTCAATATGGGAGCTATAATAGCAAGGAGGCTGAATAAAAATGCCAGCGAGGGGGATTTCTTTGGTGGAGTTTATGCTACACGCTTAGCAAATTTTCTTGGGGTATCCATCCGTCCAGAAGACCCTCCTCTCCGTACAATCTACCTTGATCGTGTCGCGCTAACACGCTACCAGTTCCTTGAGAGAGATCATGGATCCCTCCTATACCGCTTGATATTTAACCGGTAGCGTGTTTTCCATAACCCTTCCTTCTCCTGCTTTCTTTGACTTTCAGGTAAAACGAAGATACTACATAACCATAGGAGAGGCAGAGGAGTATGAGAGGGAGGCGACGGCTGCTCGACTTCGTGAGGAAGCTATTCAGGCAGTGGCTGCAGCACTCCCATATAACACCCATTATGACTTTGGGTTTCGCCAGGATCATCCATGGGAGTAGACCAAGCTAGGCCAAAAGTCTAAGCTTGGGGGAGTACGTGTTCTCACCGACTTTAGATTCATGCTTATGCTTTCACTTTGTTAGCCGGTGATTACACTTTGCCACTGTATTATCCATGCTAGTTTCTTTTTGTTTTCTTGTTTTCTTGTTCTGTGTCCCTTTTGAGAAAACCCCAAAAGATTTTTCTTTCTTCTTTTGCTTGTTGGGAGCTTTCCCGTGTAAATAGTTTTCTTTTTCTTTGTGTCAAGGTAGAAGATATTGGTTACAATGTTTAGTGGTTCTTATATGCTTACCTGTTTAGCTTTCAAAGAGCCATATTACTTTGTCTTCTCCTTTGTGTTTGCCTGCATATTCAGCTTAGTCCAATGCGCTTATTATCGTTTTCATCGTTCGATCGTGCAAATGAAACGCAACAATGATGATATATGATGAAGTGACTCAGACTGAAAAGCTGGTATGAACTCTGTCTATTTTGTTTTTGTAAATATGACTAGTTTGTCGACCCAGATTTAGCTTTGTTGTGAGAGAACCATATTTGCAATGACAACTTCGAGATCATAGTTTTTGATGCCATGCTTATTTAGCTGAGAGCTTATAATGGTTTGTCTTGAATGCCAACATAGATTTTGAGATGACTATGATGTAGTATGATAGGGTGGTATTCTCCTTTGAATGTTTCAAGTGGCTTGACTTGGCGCATGTTCATGCATGTAGTTGAAACAAAATCAAGATAACCTCTATGATGTTCGTATTCATGGTGATTTATATCCCGTTCATGCTTGCATTTAATGTTAGTCAAACTCATTGCATCTTGATGACTGTTGTCGCTCTCTAGATGGTCGCTTCCCAGTCTTTTGCTAGCCTTCACTTGTACTAAGCGGGAATACTGCTTGTGTATCCACTTCCATAAACCCAAAAGTTTTTCCATGAGAGTCCACCATACCTACCTATTTGCGGTATCTACCTACCGTTCCAAGTAAATTTGCATGTGCCATTCTCTAAACCTTCAAGAAATAATCTGTTTTGCATGCCCGAACCGCTCATGTGGTGACAGAGGGCTATTGGTATCTTCCATGCTAGGAGTGTTATCCTTGACATGTGTTTATTCACAGTCATTCACGAGAAAGGGGCCGGTATTTGGGATGCCCTGTTCCACGCTTAAATTGAAAACATAACTGTAAAACAAGACTCCCCCCGGATTGATGTTAGTATGGACGGTACTCGAGGATTCGGCTAGCCGTGGAGTGTGATTGATTGGTGGTGGGGGAGTTAAAACTTTACTTTTCTATTTGGGAACCGCCTATAGCATGAGTAGCATGGAAGATATTGAGAACTCTTGGTCATTGCGTTGACAATGAAAGCATGCCACCCAAAATTATTATCTCTGTTTTCAAAGCTTGAGCTCTAGCACCTCTGCAAATCAATGCTTCCCTCTGCGAAGGGCCTGTCTATTTATTTTCCTGCTGAGTCATCCTTCTCTTATATAAGCACCAATTAGAGAGCACCTCTATCATTTTTATGCTTTGCTTTTGATTGATATTGAGTATGACTATGACTGGATCTTCGTTGCTATGAATTACAATGTTTAGTCAGCCCTTGATCTTTGAAAGTGCTCTGCATTTATGTTTTGTGGTCTCAGAAAGAGCTAGTGAGATACCACCTATTCATATTGCTTCATGCTTGTCTTGATTGAAGTGTTGGTATTTGAAACTCATTATTATGTGCTCGTCAGCTGATTATGCCATTGATATTAGTTTACCGTGAGACCTTTGTGTCATTTGCTTATGTGGTTAACTTGTGATCTTGCTGAAATTCTGGTTATGAGTTAGACATAGTTGCAACAACAAGACCAAACAAAGTTTGTCAAAGTTTTTCTTTCTCTCTCAGTTTGTCAACTGAGTTGCTTGAGGACAAGCAAGGTTTTAAGCTTGGGGGAGTTGATACGTCTCCATCGTATCTACTTTTCCAAACTCTTTTGCCCTTGTTTTGGACTCTATTTTGCATCATTTGAATGGAACTAACCTGGACTGACACTGTTTTTAGCAGAATTGCCTTGGTGTTATTTTTGTGAAGAAATTAAAGTTCTCCAAACGTCCTAAAAATTTACGGTGAGCAGTTTTGGAAAATATAAAAAATATATGTGCCAAGTTCCACCTCACGGGGTGGGCCAGTGGGCCACAAGCCCCTGCTCCGCCACCACCCCCCTGGTGGCGGTGGGCAGGCTTGTGGGGCCCACAAGCACCTGCCGCCCCCAACTCCAGCTCTATGTTCTGAGATTGATGTTGCTACTACTTTGCCATGCTTAATGCTTGTCACTAGGGCCCGAGTGCCATGATTTCAGATCTGAAATTATTATGTTGTCACCAATATATGTGTGTTTTAGATCCGATCTTGCAAGTTGTAGTTACCTACTATGTGTTATGATCCGGCAACCCCGGAGTGACAATAACCGGAACCACTCCCGGTGATGACCATAGTTTGAGGAGTTCATGTGTTCACCAAGTGCTAATGCGTTGGTCCGGTGCTTTATTACAAGGAGAACCTTAACATTCCGTAGTTTCCTTTTGGACCCCGCTGCCACGGGAGGGATGGACAATAGATGTCATGCAATTTCTTTTCCCTAAGCATGTATGACGACACATGGAATGCATGCCTACATCACATTGACGAACGGGAGCTAGTCACATATATCTCTCCATGTTATAACTGTTGCATGATGAATATCATCCAAACAAATCACCGACCCCTTGCCTACAAGTTTGTCCTACTGCTGTTACTTGTCTTGCTGTGCTACTGCTGCTACTACTCTTGCTACTGCTATTACTTGTCTTGCTCTGCTGCTGCTACTACTGTTGCTACTGCTGTTACTTGTTTTGCTCTGTTGCTGCTGCTATTGTTGCTATTACTGTCGCTTGCTACTTGCTACTGCTGTCACTACTTCTGTTCCTTGCCACTGTTATTGCTCGTTACACTGCCGTTACTAGCTACTTTGCTGTTACTACTGTGCTTGCAGATACTAATCTTTCAGGTGTGGTTGAATCTGACAAATTCAGCTGCTAATACTCGAGAGTATTCTCTCACCTCCTGACTGTCTTATCAACAAATTGGGTCGAATACTCTACCCTCGAAAACTGCTGCAAACCCACGCGTTGGTGGGCCGTCAACAACATTCTTCTAGTTTCATTACTGGGGAGTGCTATCAGCATTCTTCTGGTGCTGTTGTAGGAGAAGGTTTGTTGTCATAAGCATTCGTCTAGCTAACGCCAGAGATTGCAGATCAGTACTCAACATAAAGACAAGTGAAAACTACCATGATGTATGCAAATGTATGCCTCTGCCAGTGTAGCAGGATATGCAATGATACTAGTGCGTCATGTAGCAATAATTTGGGCAAGGCCCAACTATAATGCGGCTCTACGATCAAGCAAAAGCATGTATGACATGAAGATCAAGTCATGAGATGGTGGATGTTGCATGGCAATGTATCTCGGAAAGGCTATGGAAATGCCTTAGTAGGTAGGTATGGTGTCTGTTTTGAGGAAAGATATAATGAGGCTTATGTATGACAGAGCGTATCATGTCATGGGTTTGGATGCACCGGCGGAGTTTGCACCAACTCTCAATGTGAGAAAGGGCAATGCACGGTACCGAAGAGGCTAGCAAAATATGGATGGTGGAAGTGCCAACAATCGAATACTCACATTAGTCCGAAGAACTCATACACTTATTATCGGTAACTCTCTATCTAGTTAGGAAATTCACAAAGAGACAAGTACCCCGAGGAGGAGTGTTTGGGGGTTTGGTTATTCTTGCGCATCCTCGACCCATGGTAACGTGAGGGTACTCTATATATTCCAACCCCTCCAGAGATTAGCGATCAATTTAGTATCTAGAGTTCTCAACTATTTTTTAATTTTCGAAAAACACACGGATTTGCCAAAATACGACACTTATCACTAATAGGCTCAAGCTCTTGGCACCAATAGTCCAAACATTACTCAAATCAATACCTCAAAACTATTGCAAGTTACTACTATACTTAAATAGCAACCTCAATTACCTACTCATGCAAGACACACAACTCAGTACAACGAGCGAACTCTCTAAACAAGATAAGCATGATAACTCAAGATAATTCCAAAAGCAACCTAAATAATAGCTCGTAAGAGGATAATCATGAAAACTAAGAGCTAAGCATGACAGTAGCTACGAAAAGATGAAGAACACACAAAAAGATAAGCATGAAAACCTAAGTTGTGTTCTAGAGTGGAATGGAGCGTGTTTATCTCCCAAAAAAGGTAGGATAGGTTCCAACTTGTTATGAACAGAAAGCAAAACTAAAACAAACTAAAAAGTACAGAGCGGGACGCTCCAAGTATAGCACATAACATATGAAGTGATAAAAATATAGCATGGAGATGGACGAACTGATGATTGTTGATAGAGAAGGGGATGAACGGGGGAATCCCCAAGCTTAGACGCTTGAATCTTCTTTGAATATTTCTTGTGGTGCATGGGGCATCCCCAAACTTGAGCGCTTGACACTCCTCTATCTTATTACTTGAAAACTCCCTTCATACCAAACTCATCATAAGCTGATTAGAGTGGTTAGTACCCGTAAAATAATAATTCATTACCTACTTGAAATAAAGATTTTCATGAAAATATACTGCTTCTTATGAATGCCAAAAGGTTTTTGCAAATAAAAAGTAAGCTTAGGATTTGCAAAATGATGAAAACACAAACATGGCAGAATCTTTGAAAAACAGAACATCAGGTAGTAAATAATTTATTCGGGGCACTTCTGCAACTCAAATAAAAAACTCAGAACACATGCCAGAAAGGCAATTATATAGAGCATGTTGTGAAAACACTTCAGATCAAAAAGATGATCTCGTGATTTTTGGCGAATTGTTCCGTCAAGCAGACATAATCTGTTTCTGGACAGCATGTCACAATTTTTGAACTTTCTTGCAATCGGAGGCTATAACTTGCACAAAGCTTAAAACTAAAGATACAATGATGTTGCTACAGTATTAGCAAGCATCAAGTCCACTAAAATAGAAAGTAAAAACAAATTGGGTTGCCTCCCAAGAAGCACTTTCTTTTATGCCTTTGAGCTAGGCATAATGCAAGAATATCAAGTTGCATAAATTGAACCATCATCAAGATCATCAAAGAGCTCTTCAATAATACAACTAGTCTTAAGAGGACTCTCAAAGAGAGGCTTAGTGGCAAAAATTCTAGGAGCAAAAGCAAAGGTAGTAAGATCAATTGGAATTTCATTTCTAATTCTATTTAAGAGAGGTATCTTGATACGTCTCCAACGTATCTATAATTTTTGATGGTTTCATGCTGTTACCTTGTCAAACTTTGGATGTTTTATATGCAATTTTTTATCTTTTTTGGGACTAACCTATTAATTCAGTGCCAAGTGCCAGTTCCTGTTCTTTCCATGTTTTTGACCCTTTTTCAGGCGGAGTCCAAACGGAATAATTTTTTTGCGATGATTTTTTATGGAAAATGTCAAAAATACTAGAAGAAAAAGATACCGGAGAGGGGTCCCGAGGAAGCCACAAGCCCTGTAGGCACGGCCACCCCCCCAGGCCACACCTACCAAGCTTGTGGGCTCCTCAGGGGCCCACTTGACACAACTCCACCGCCATCTGGTCCTATAAATCCAGAAACCTCCAGAAAGAAACCTAGATCGGGAGTTCCGCCGTCGCAAGCCTCTGTAGCCACCAAAAACCAATATGGAGCCCGTTCCGGCACCCTCTCGGAGGGGGGATCCATCTCCGGTGGCCATCTTCATCATCCCGGCGATCTCCATGACAAGGAGGGAGTAGTTCACCCTCGGGGCTGAGGGTATGTACCAGTAGCTATGTGTTTGATCTATCTCTATCGTGTTCTTGAGATGTCTTGATCTCGATGTACCGCATGCTTTGCTACTATAGTTGGATCTTATGATGTTCTTCCCCCTCTCCCTTCTTGTAATGAATTGAGTTTCCCTTTGAAGTTATCTTATCGGATTGAGCCTTTGAGAACACTTGATGTATGTCTTGCACGTGTCTATCTGTGGTGATCAACTTGCGGGTTTGTGACATTGGGAACCTATGCATATGGGTTGGCACACATTTGGATATTAATGTGAGTACTCTATGTATGTTTTGGTGATCAACTTGCGGGTTTCGTGACATTGGGAACCTAAGCATATGGGTTGGCACACGTTTTGACTCTCCGATAGAAACTTTGGGGCACTCTTTGAAGTTCTATGTGTTGGTTGAATAGATGATTCTGAGATTGTGTGATGCATATCGTATAATCATGCCCACGGATACTTGAGGTGACAATGGAGTATCTAGGTGACATTAGGGTCTTGGTTGATATGTATCTTAAGGTGTTATTCTAGTACGAACTCTATGATGGATCGAACGGAAAGAATAGCTTCGTGTTATTTTACTACGGACTCTTGAATAGATCGATCAGAAAGAATAACTTTGTGGTGGTTTCATACCCGACAATAATCTCTTCGTTTGTTCTCCGCTATTAGTGACTTTGGAGTGAATCTTTGTTGCATGTTGAGGGCTAGTTATATGATCCAATTATGTTATTTTTGTTGAGAGAACTTCACTAGTGAAAGTATGAACCCTAGGCCTTGTTTCCACGCATTGCAATACCGTTCGTGCTCACTTTTGTTACTAGATACCTTGCTGTTTTTGTAATTTCAGATTACAAAAACCTATATCTACCATCCATATTGCACTTGTATCACCATCTCTTCGCCGAACTAGTACACCTATAGAATTTATCATTGTATTGGGTGTGTTGGGGACACAAGAGACTCTTTGTTATTTGGTTGCAGGGTTGCTTGAGAGAGACCATCTTCATCCTACGCCTCCCACGGATTGAGAAACCTTAGGTCACCCACTTGAGGGAAAATTGGTACTGTCCTACAAACCTCTGCACTTGGAGGCCCAACAACGTCTACAAGGAGAAGGTTGCGTAGTAGACATCAAGCTCTTTTCTGGCGCCATTGCTGGGGAGGTTAGCGCTTGAAGGTATATCTTTAGATCTTGCAATCGAATCTTTTTGTTTCTTGTTCTTTCGCTAGAAAACTACAAAAAAATGGAATTGAGGATGCCTCATATGCTCCATCTTTTCAATGTCTTTCATGAGCATGATGGGAAGGAAAATTGTGCTCAAGTGCTGAAAGAAGAATTACATAGAATGCTTGGCATAGAATATGTGAATGATGAGCATGATTGCAATGTTCTTAGCATGAATTATTTGAATACCCATGATGCTAATGATATGCAAAGCCACAAGCTTGGGGATGCTATATTTGATAAAGATGATCTTTTTAGTTCTTCCACTTTGAATGATCAAAATCATTTTGATGAAAGCATGCCCCCTATCTATGATGATTATTGTGAGGATACTTATGCTTTAAAGAAGAGGGATGATAAAACTTGTCATGCTCTCGAGAACCCCTTTGCTAAACCTTGCTTTTTCATTGTGGAAACTATTTGTAGCATTCAAGTCCTTTACGATACTCCCACTACTATTCTTGAGAATAGATTTCCTTATGTGGAGAGTAGTAAAATTCTTATGCTTGTAGATCATGAAAATAAAGCCTTAGGTGCTGGTTATATTGTGGAATTCATTCATGATGCTACTGAAAATTACTATGAGAGAGGATCATATGCTTCTACTTATTGCAATAGTATCAAGCTTCCTCTCCATATGTTGGAATTTTTGAAGCTATGTTTGTTTTGCCTTCCTATGCTAGTTGATTCTTGCTCCAATAAATTGTTTGATCACAAAATACCTATGCATAGGAAGTGGGTTAGACTTAAATGTGCTAGCCATTTGCTCCATGATGCTCTCGTTATGTTTCAATCCTTACCTTTTATGTGAGCATCATTGAAATCAATGCCTAGCTAAGGGCGTTAAACGATAGCGCTTGTTGGGACGCAACCCAATGAATAATTTTTTCTTTGCTTTTTTGCTTCCTGTTTTGTTTTCTCCACACCATCATAATTCTGTTATGATTGTGTATTTTGTGTTTATTTTTGTGTTTGTTCCAAGAAAAACCGTTATGATTAGTCTTGGTGATGATTGTTTGATCATGCTGGAAAAAGACAAAAACTTTCTGCTCACGAAAAGAATTTTCATTTTTATTCTGTAAGAGAGTTTGAGTTGATCTTTTTACTGCTGATTTCTATGCAATTTCTTCAGATTGTCGTAATTTTTCAGATTTTTTGAAGTACCATAAGTATACAAAGTATACAGATTGCTACAGATTGGTCTGCTGTTAACAGATTCTGTTTTTGTTGAGTTGGTTGCTTATTTTGATGAAACTATGGATAGTATCGGATGGTACTAGCCATGGAAAAGTGAAAATACAGCAACCCAACACCAACATAAGTAGAATTTAAGTTTGCTACAGTACCTAAGGAAGTGGTGATTTGCTTTCTTATACTAATGATATCACGAGTTTCTGTTTTAGTTTTGTGTTGTGAAGTTTTCAAGTTCTGGGTGAAGTTCTTATGGACAAAGAGATAGACAGTGGCAAGAGCTCAAGCTTGGGGATGCCCAAGGCATCCCAAGTTGATTCAAGGATGCCGAAAAGCCTAAGCTTGGGGATGCCCCGGGAAGGCATCCCCTCTTTCGTCTTCAATCCATTGGTAATGTTACTTGGAGCTATATTTTTATTCAACACATGATATGTGTTTTGCTTGGAGCGTCTTGTATCGTAGGAGTCTTTTATTTTTGTTGTGTCACAATCTTCATTGCTCCACACCTAGAGATAGAGACATGCACTCACCGTGATTTTGTCGAGCCTCACCTATATCCTTTGAGTTAGGCAATTCAGCTTACATGTGTGTCACTTATATCTTTAGAGCTAGTTGATTTTGCTCAATGTGCTTCACTTATATCTTTTAGAGCACATCGGTGCGTGGCTTGGTAGTCGGCTTATGCTATGAAAGTAATCCCAAAAGTGGTAGTTATCCAAAGGGTTACGAAAACTTCCATCTTCATGTGCATTGAGTAGAAAGGGAAGCTTGATTCCTCTCAATTAGTTTTGAGATGTGGTTGTGGTAATATTTAAGTTATGTTAGTATGGTGTTGTGAATCTGGAGATACTTGTGTTGAAGTTAGTGATTCCCGTAGCATGCACGTATGGTGAACCGCTATGTGATGAAGTTTGAGCATTATTAGTTTATTGATTGTCATCCTTTGTGTAGCGGTCGGGATTGCGTGATGGTTTATACCTACCAACCCTTCCCCTAGGAGTATGCGTTGAATGCTTCGTTTCGATTACTAATAAAACTTTTGCCACAAGTATATGAGTTCTTCTTGACTAATGTTGAGTCCATGGTTTAGATGCACTTTCACCTTCCACAATCACTATCTTCTTTAGTACCGTGCAACTTTCGCCGGTGCATAAACCTACCATATAGCCTCCCTCAAAACAGCCACCATACCTACCTACTATGGCATTTTCAAAGCCATTCCGAGATATATTGCCATGCAACTACCACCATGACTAGTGCCACTACTTCTACATTGCCATTGCATGATCATAAGATAGCTAGCATGATGTTTCCATGTCTATGCCACGCTAGATCATTGTCACGGTACACTACCGAAGCCATTTCATATAGAGTCATCATTGCTCTAAGTTTTGAGTTGTAAGTGTGATGATCATCATTGATGGAGCATTGTCCCATGTGAAAAAAAGAGGCCAAAGATGCCCACCAAAAAAAGAGAGGCCAAAGAGCCCACCAAAAAAATGAGAGAAAAAGAGAGAAGGGACAATGCTACTATCTCCTTTCGACACCTGTGCTTCATATTAAGCAGCATGATCTTCATGATTGAGAGTCTCTCGTTTTGTCACCACCATATAGCTAGTGGGAAATTTTAATTATATAACTTGGCTTGTATATTCCTATGACGGGCTTCCTCAAAATTGCCCTAGGTCTTCGTGAGCAAGCAAGTTGGATGCACACCCACTAGTTTTCCTTAAGAGCTTTCACATACTCATAGCTCTAGTGCATCTCTTGCATGGCAATCCCTACTCATTCACATTGATATCTATTGATAAGAATCTCCATAGCTCATTGATATGCCTAGTCAATGTGACCATCTTCTCCTTTTTTGTCTCACAACCTCCACCACTCCATTCCACCTATAGTGCTATTACCATGGCTCACGCTCATGTATTGCGTGAGAGTTGAAAAAGTTTGAGAAAGTAAAGGTGTGAAAACAATTACTTGGCCAATACCGAGGTTGTGCATGATTTAAATTCGTTGTGCAAGGATGATAGAGCATAGCCAGACTATATGATTTTGTAGGGATAACTTTCTTTTCGCCTTGTTATTTTGAAAGTTCATTATTACGTTGCTAGTTTGCTTGACGTATTATTGTCTCCACATCAATAGCAAACAATTGTTTTGAATCCAACGGATCTGAACATTCATCTCACATGAGAGGAGTTACAAAGGACATCTATGCTAGGTAGCATGAAAGCATAAAAAATTCATTCTTTATCACTTCCCTACTTGAGGACGAGCATGAGTTAAGCTTGGGGATGCTTGATACGTCTCCAACGTATCTATAATTTTTGATGGTTTCATGCTGTTATCTTGTCAAACTTTGAATGTTTTATATGCCTTTTATATCTTTTTTGGGACTAACCTATTAATTCAGTGCCAAGTGCCAGTTCCTGTTCTTTCCGTGTTTTTGACCCTTTTTCAGGCGGAGTCCAAACGGAATAATTCTTTCGCGATGATTTTTTATGGAAAATATCAAAAATACCGGGAGAAAAAGATACCGGAGAGGGGTCCCAAGGAAGCCACAAGCCATGTAGGCACGGCCACCCCCCAGGCCGCACCTACCAAGCTTGTGGGCTCCTCAGGGGCCCACTTGACGCAACTCCACCGCCATCTGGTCCTATAAATCCAGTAACCTCCAAAAGGAAACCTAGATCGGGAGTTCTGCCGCCGCAAGCCTGTGTAGCCACCAAAACCAATCTAGAGCCCATTCCGGCACCCTGTCGGAGGGGGAATCCATCTCCGGTGGCCATCTTCATCATCCCGGCGATCTCCATGACGAGGAGGGAGTAGTTCACCCTCGGGGCTGAGGGTATGTACCAGTAGCTATGTGTTTGATCTCTCTCTGTCTCGTGTTCTTGAGATGTCTTGATCTCGATGTACCGCATGCTTTGCTACTGTAGTTGGATCTTATGATGTTCTTCCCCCTCTCCCTTCTTGTAATGAATTGAGTTTCCCTTTGAAGTTATCTTATCGGATTGAGTCTTTGAGAACACTTGATGTATGTCTTGCACGTGTCTATCTGTGGTGATCAACTTGCGGGTTTGTGACATTGGGAACCTATGCATATGGGTTGGCACACATTTGGATATTAATGTGAGTACTCTATGTATGTTTTGGTGATCAACTTGCGGGTTTCGTGACATTGGGAACCTAAGCATATGGGTTGGCACACGTTTTGACTCTCCGATAGAAACTTTGGGGCACTCTTTGAAGTTCTATGTGTTGGTTGAATAGATGATTCTGAGATTGTGTGATGCATATCGTATAATCATGCCCACGGATACTTGAGGTGACAATGGAGTATCTAGGTGACATTAGGGTCTTGGTTGATATGTATCTTAAGGTGTTATTCTAGTATGAACTCTATGATGGATCGAACGGAAAGAATAGCTTCATGTTATTTTACTATGGATTCTTGAATAGATCGATCAGAAATAATAACTTTGTGGTGGTTTCGTACCCGACAATAATCTCTTCGTTTGTTCTCCGCTATTAGTGACTTTGGAGTGAATCTTTGTTGCATGTTGAGGGCTAGTTATATGATCCAATTATGTTATTTTTATTGAGAGAACTTCACTAGTGAAAGTATGAACCCTAGGCCTTGTTTCCACGCATTGCAATACCGTTCGTGCTCACTTTTTTTACTAGTTACCTTGCTGTTTTTGTAATTTCAGATTACAAAAACCTATATCTACCATGCATATTGCACTTGTATCACCATCTCTTCACCGAACTAGTGCACCTATACAATTTACCATTGTATTGGGTGTGTTGGGGGCACAAGAGACTCTTTGTTATTTGGTTGCAGGGTTGCTTGAGAGAGACCATCTTCATCCTACGCCTCCCACGGATTGATAAACCTTAGGTCACCCACTTGAGGGAAAATTGCTACTATCCTATAAACCTATGCACTTGGAGGCCCAACAACGTCTACAAGGAGAAGGTTGCGTAGTAGACATCATATCTCTTCCAAGGTCTTCACAGTTTGAATACTCTTAGCAATAGGTATACTCGTTTTGGGTTGAGGAACCTTGGGTATGTTAACGAACCTAGGTCCCTTCCTTGTGGGGGTTTCTACCTTTTTAGTCTTGATGGAGGATAGAGTAGTTCCTAAAGTTTCAAAAGTATCCTTGATCTTATCAATCCTAGAAGTATCCATATCATGGGATTTAAGGGTCTCCAAAGTTTTGTAAATTTTGTGCATGGAGCTATCATGTCTATTTAAATTCCCTTGAATCCTACGATCTACTTCATTAATTTTACTCATGCTTGGCATCTCTAGCCCTATCTTCTCAAGTTTACTCATAACATGAGATAAAGTGATATCATCCTTTATGTCAACAATAGGTGGTATTCCGACAAGGTTTTCCATAACGTTAAGAGCCTCCCATGTTGGGGAACGTTGCATGGGAAACAAAAATTTTCCTACGCACGCGCAATACCTATCCATGGTGATGATCATCTACGAGAGGGAAGAGTGAATCTACATACCCTTGTAGGTCGCTAAGTGGAAGCGTATATAATGCGGTTGATTTAGTGGAACATTTTCGCGATTCAAATCGCAGCCCGTCCCGCGATCTCATCACGATCCGTCCCGCGATCCCATCACGATCCTTCCCGATTTAGTGCGGAACAGACGGCACCTCCACGTTCAGCACACGTACAACTCGATGACAATCTCCACCTTCTTAATCTAGCAAGAGTGGGCGGATAGTTAGATGAGTTCTCCAGCACGGTGGCGTGGTGGTGGTGCTATTCCAGTAGGGCTTCGCCTAAGCACCGCTGAAACTAGAGGAGAAACAGAACTAGAGAGAGAGGGCAGCATGTGGCGGTTCTCTGTGTCTCAAAAAGCCCTAAACCTCTAGTATATAAAGGAGGAGGGAGGGGGCAGGCCTTGCGCCACTAGGGAGGAGCCCTTGGGTCGGCCGAAGTGGAGGAGGGAGGAGTCCTCCTCCAATCCCACTTGGATTAGGACTCCTTCCTAAATTGCCCACCTCTTTTGGATTTTCCACCTTTTTCCTCATGGGCTTTCCTTGGATGACTTGCCAGCCCATTAAGCCTTATTGCACATCCAATAAACCCATGTGGACCCCTTGGGGCCTGGTGGGCCCACCCAGCGGGCCCCCGGAACCCATTCGTCACTCCCGACACATTGCCGGCAATGCGCGAAATCTTTGCAGAATCCAAACACCAACTTCCTGTATATCAATATCCTCTCCGGAACATTTCGGAACTCCTCGTGATGTCCGGGATCTCATCCAGGACTCCGAACAAAACTTCGGTCACCAACACATATAACTCAACTATACCGAAACGTCACCGAACCTTAAGTGTGCAGACCCTGCGGGTTCGAGAACTATGCAGACATGACCTGAGACACTCTCCGGTCAATAACCAATAGCGGGACATGGATGTCAATATTGGCTCTCACATATTCTAAGAAGATCTCTATCGGTTGAACCTCTATGTCAAGGATTCAGTTAATCCCGTATGTTGTTCCCTTTGTCCTTCGGTATGTTACTTGCCCGAGATTGGATCGTCGCTATCTCCATACCTAGTTCAATCTCGTTACCGGCAAGTCTCTTTACTTGTTCCATAATACAAGATCCTATAACTAACTCCTTAGTCACATTGCTTGCAAGGCTTGTTGTGATGTTGTATTACCGAGTGGGCCCTGAGATACCTCTCCGTCACATGGAGTGAAAAATCCCAGTCTTGATCCATTCCAACCCAACACACACCTTTGGTATACCTGTAGAGCACCTTTATAGTCACCCAGTTACGTTGCGACGTTTGATAACCCACAAGGTATTCCTCTGGTGTTCGGGAGTTGCATGATCTCATGGTCATATGAACAGATACATTGACATGCATAAAACAGTAGCAATAAACTGACACGATCATATGCTACATTCATAGTTTTTGGGTCTTGTCCATCACATCATTCTCCCAATGGTGTGATCCCGTTATGAAGTGAAAACACTTGTCTATGGTCAGGAAACCTTTACCATCTTTGATCAACGAGCTAGTCAACTAGAGGCTCACTAGGGACAATGTGTTGTCTATGTATCCACACATGTATTTGAGTTTCCAATCAATACAATTCCAGCACGGATAATAAATGATTATCATGAATAAATAAATATAATAATAACCAATTTATTATTATCTGTAGGGCATATTTCCAACAGTCTCCCACTTGCACTAGAGTCAATAATCTAGTTCACATCACGATGTGATTGCAATGAACCTAACACCCATACAGTTATGGGGTTTGATCATATCTTGCTTGTGAGAGAGGTTCTTAGTCAATGGGTCCGAACCTTTGAGATTCGTACGTGCTTTACAAATCTCTATGTCATCCTATAGATGCTGCTAGCACGCACCATTTGGAACTATTCCAAATGACTACTCCACTATACGAATCTGGTTTACTACTCATAGTTATTCGGATTAGTGTCAAAGCTTGCATCGACGTAACTCTTTACGACGAACTCTTTAATCACCTCCATAATTGAGAAAAATTCCTTAGTCCACTATTTACTAAGGATAACTTTGATTCAATCGTGGATCACTCTTTGCACCCCTTGACAGACTCATGGCAAGGCACGCATCAGGTGCGGTACACAGTGTAGCATACTATAGAGCCTAGGGCTAATGCATAGGGGACGACCTTCGTCCTTTCTATTTCTTCTTCCGTCGTCGAGCTTTGAGTCTTACTCAAATTCACACCTTACAACACAGCCAAGAACTCCTTCTTTGCCGATCTTTTTGAACTCCTTCAAAACTTGTCAGGGCATGCATTTTGTTGAAAGTTTTTATTAAGCGTCTAGATCTATCGCCATAGATCTTGATGCACAATGATCAAGTAGCTTAATCCAGGTTTTACTTTGAAAAACACCTTTCAAACAACCCTTTATGCTTTCCAGAAATTCTACATTATTTCCGATCAACAATATGTCTACCACATATACTCATTAGAAATCCTATAGTGCTCCCACTCACTTCTTTGGAAATACAAGTTTCTCACAAACCTTGTATAAACCCAAAAACTTTGATCATCTCATCAAAGCGTATATTCCAACTCCGAGATGCTTGCACCAGTCCATAGAAGGATCGCTAGAGCTTGCATACTTGTTAGCATCCTTAGGATTGATAAAACCTTCTCGTTGTATCACATACAAGCTTTCCTCAAGGAAACAGTTGCGGAAACAATGTTTTGACATCCTATGTGCAATATTTCATAAATAATGCAGCAACTGCTAACAAAATTCCAACAGACTTTTAGCATTTCTACGAGTGAGAAAGTATCATCATAGTCAACTCTTTGAACTTGTCAGAAACATCTTTGCGACAAGTCGAGCTTTTCTTAATGGTGACTTTTCACCATCATCGACTGTCTACCTTCTAAAGATCCATATATACTTAATAGTCTTACGACCATCAAGTAGTTCTTCCAAAGGCTACACTTTGTTTTTATACACGGATCCTCTCTCGGATTTCATGGCCTCCGGCCATTTTCCAGAATCCGGGCCCACCATCGCTTCTCCATAGCTCGTAGGTTCATTGTTGTTCAACAACATGACCTCCAAGATAGGGTTACCGTACCACTCTGTAGCAGTACGCGACCTTGTCGACCTACGAGGTTTGTAGTAACTTGATCCAAAGCTTAATGATCAGTATCATTAGTTTCCACTTCAATTGGCGTAGGCCCCACAAGAACAACTTCCTGCACCCTGCTACACACTGGTTGAAGTGACGGTTCAATAACCTCATCAAGTTCCACCACCCTCCCACTCAATTCTTTTGAGAGAAACTTTTCCTCGAGAAAGGACACGTTTCTAGAAACAAACACTTTGCTTCCGGATCTGAGATAGGAGGTATACCCAAGTATTTTGGGTGTCCTATGAAGATGCATTTATTCGCTTTGGGTTTGAGCTTATCATGCTGAAACTTTTCCACATAAGCATCGCAGCCCCAAACTTTGAAGAAACGACAGCTCAGGTTTCTCCAAACCATAGTTCATACGGTGTCATCTCAACGGAAATACGTGGTGCCCTATTTAAAGTGAACGCAGTTGTCTCTAATGCATAACCCATAAACGATAGTGCTAATTAGATAATAGACATCATAATATGCACCACATCAAATAGGGCGCGGCTATGACATTAGGACACACCATCACATTATGGTGTTCTAGGTGGCATGGGATGTGAAACAATTTTTCACATTTGTCTTAATTGTGTACCAAACTCGCAACTCAGATATTCATCTCTATGATCATATCATAGACATGTTACCCTCTTGTCACGACGATCTTCAACTTTACTCCGAAACTACTTGAACCTTTCAATAATTCGGACGAGTGTTTCATCAAGTAAATACACTAGTATCTACTCAAATCACTTGTGAAGTAAGAACATAACGATATCCACTACGTGCCTCAACACTCATTGGACTACATACATCCAAATGTATTACTTCCAATAAGTTACTTTCTAGTTCCATCTCACTAGAAAATGAGACCTTCATTCATCTTGCCCATGTGGTATGATTTGCATGTCTCAAGTGATTCAAAATCAAGTGAGTCCAAACGATCCATCTCCATGGAGTTTCTTCAAGCGTTTATACCAATAGGTATGGTTTGCATGTCTCAAACGTTTCAAAAATGAGTGAGTACAAAGATCCATCAGCATGGAGCTTCTTCATGCATTTTATACCAACATGACTCAAGCGGCAGTGCCACAAGTAAGTGGTACTACCATTACTACTTTGTATCTTTTGGCATCAACATTATGAACATGTGTAGAACTACGTTTGAGATTCAATAAACCATTGAAGGTATTTACTCAAGCAAACCAAAGAACCATTATTCTCTTTAAATGAATAATAGTATTGCAATAAACATGATCTAATCATGTTCATGCTCAACACAAACACCAAATAAAAATTATTTAGGTTTAACACTAATCCCGATGGTAGAGGGAGCGTGCGATGTTTGATCACGTCAACCTTAGAATTACTTCCAACACACATCGTCACCTCACCCTTGCTAGTATCCATTTAATCTGTAGCTACAATTTTGAGTTACTAACACTTAGCAACTGAACCGGTATCTAATACCCTGGTGCTACTAGGAGTACTAGTAAGGTACACACCAATATCAGGTATATCGAATATTCTTTTGTCGACTTTGTCAGCCTTCTCATCTACCAAGTATCTAGGGTAGTTCCGCCTCAGTGACCGTTCCCCTCATAACAGAAGCACTTAGTCTCAGGTTTGGGTTCAACCTTGGGTTTCTTCACTAGAGCAGCAACTGGTTTGCCATTTCATGAAGTATCCCTTCTTGCCCTTGCCCTTCTTGAAACTAGTGGTTTTACTAACCATCAACAATTGATGCTCCTATTTGATTTCTACTTTCGCGATGTCAAACATCGTGAATAGCTTACGGATCATCATATCTATCCTTGATATATTATAGTTCATCACGAAGCTCTAGTAGCTTGGTGGCAGTGACTTTTGAGAACCTTCACTATCTCATTTGGAAGATTAACTCCCACTCGATTCAAGTGATTGTAGAACTGAGACAATATGAACACATGCTCAACGATTGAGCTTTTATCCCCTACTTTGTAGACAAAGAATCTTGTCAGAGGTCTCATACCTCTCAACAAGGGCATGAGCATGAAATCCCAATTTCATCTCTTGGAACATCTCGCATGTTCCGTGACGTTCAAAACGTCTTCGGCGCCTCAATTCTAAGCTGTTTAAGCATTGCGCACTGAACTATCGTGTAGTCATCAAAAAATGTGCATGTCAGATGTTCGCAACATCCACGGACGATGCTCGAGGTTCAGCACACCGAGCAGTGCATTAAGGACATAAGCCTTCTGCGCAGTGATACGTCTCCATTGTATCTACTTTTCCAAACTCTTTTGCCCTTGTTTTGTACACTAATTTGCATGATTTGAATGGAACTAACCCGTAGTGACGTTGTTTTCAGCAGAATTTCCATGGTGTTGTTTTTGCGCAGAAATAAAAGTTCTCGGAATGACCTGGAAATTTACGAGGATTTTTTGTGGAATATATAAAAAATACCGGCGCAAGAATTACCTGGAGACGCGTAGCCACGAGACCATAAGCTCAGGAGGCCCGGGCCGCCCCTGGCCGCGCCTGGTAGGCTTGTGAGGCCCTCGTGGCTCCGCAGCTTCCAACTCCAGCTCTATATATTCTCTCTCACCCAGAAAAAATTAAGAGAGAAGAGTTCATTGCGTTTCACAATACGGAGCCGCCGCCACCACCTGTTCTTGCTCTGGAGGGCAGATCTGGAGTCCATTCTGGGCTCCGGAGAGGGGAAATCGACACCGTCGTCATCACCAACCATCCTTCATCGCCAATTCCATGATGCTCTTCATCATTCGTGAGTAATCTCATCGTAGGCTTGCTGGACGGTGATGGGTTGGATGAGATCTATCATGTAATCGAGTTAGTTTTGATGGGGCTTGATCCCTAGTATCCACTATGTTCTAAGATTGATGTTGCTACTACTTTGCTATGCTTAATGCTTGTCACGAGGGCCCGAGTGCCATGATTTCAGATCTAAACCTATTATGTTTTCATCAATATATGTGTGTTCTTGATCCTATCTTGCAAGTTGTAGTCACCTACTATGTGTTATGACCCGGCAACCCTGGAGTGACAATAGCCGGAACCACTCCCGGAAATGACCATAGTATGAGGAGTTCATGTATTTACTATGTGCTAATGCTTCGTTCCGGTTCTCTACTAAAAGGAGACCTTAATATCCCTTAGTTTCCATTAGGACCCCGCTGCCACGGGAGAGATGGACAATAGTTGTCATGCAAGTTCTTTTCCATAAGCACGTATGACTAAATACGGAATACATGCCTACATTACATTGACGAACTAGAGCTAGTTACATATCACCCTATGTTATAGCTGTTACATGATGAATGCCATCCGACATAATTATCCATCACCGATCCAATGCCTACGAGTCTTTTCCTACTGACCCTTGCTAAGTTACTTTACCGCTATTGCTGTCACTACTACTACTGTCACTACTGCTACCGTTACTATCACACTACATTGCTACTGAAACTTTGCTTCAGATACTAAGTCTTTCAGGTGTGGTTGAATTTACAACTCAACTGCTAATACTTGAGAATATTCTTTCGCTTCCCCTTGTGTCGAATCAACAAATTTGGGTTGAATAGTCTACCCTCAAAAACTGTTGCGATCCCCTATACTTGTGGGTTATCAAGACCATTTTCTGGCGCCGTTGCCGGGGAGGCATAGCTCTATTCTGTGAGTCACTTGGGATTTACGTCTGTTGATCACAATGAGGAATCCGAGATATCCAAAAACTAAAGTCTTGCCCTCAACTACGAGGACAAGTAAGGAACTGCCATCTAGTTATGCACTTGATTCACCTTCAGTTATGAGTAAATTTGCAACACCACCACCTTTTGGTAGTTCTGATATGTCGCCTGTGCTTGATGATGCTACTTCTGCTATCCATGATGCTTATGATGATGCTTTGCTTGATAATGATTTTCCATTGAGTGCATTTCTTGATGCACAAATTGCTAGAGTTACTGCTGAATGTGATGATACTTCTGAAACTGATGAAATTATTGAAGTAGAACTTGCTGTTACACCTGTTAGACCTAGCTCTCCTAGATATGAACTGCCTGATATACCTAAGGGTTATGTTATGGAGGGAGAGGTCGCTGAACACTTTCTTGCTTGTAAGGATAGCTATGATCTTGAGAATTTATTGCGCAAGTGGAAAGAAAGATCTGTGAATGCTAGAATGAAATACGATCCTAAGTTTGCTACTTCACCTATCTTTGTTACTGATAAGGATTATGAATTCTTTGTCGATCCTGAGTTAATCACTTTGGTTGAATCTGATCCTTTTCATGGTTATGAGTCTGAAACTGTTGTAGCACATCTTACCTAACTGAATGATATAGCCACCCTATTCACGAATGAGGAAAAGATTCGCCATTACTATATCCTTAAGTTGTTTCCTTTCTCACTAAAGGTTGATGCTAAGACTTGGTTCACTTCTCTTGCTCCTGGTTGTGTGCGTAGTCCCTAGGATATGATTTACTACTTCTCTGAGAAATATTTTCCTGCCCATAAGAAACAAGCTGCCTTGCAGGATATATATAACTTTGTGCAAGTTGAAGAA
Source organism: Hordeum vulgare subsp. vulgare (assembly GCF_904849725.1). Lineage (NCBI taxonomy): Eukaryota > Viridiplantae > Streptophyta > Magnoliopsida > Poales > Poaceae > Hordeum > Hordeum vulgare. The sequence continues at coordinate 40,909,998 of NC_058521.1, read as the reverse complement.
GAGAGTCTCCCACAAGCTTGGGGGAGGCTTGTCCAACTACTTAATGCTTTGCCTGATCACAGATACATCTCAAATGTATCTATAATTTTGATGGTTCCACGCTGTTATCTTGCCTTCTTTGTATGTTTTATGTACCTTTTTATATCTTTTTGGGACTAACTTATTAATTCAGTGCCAAGTGCGAGTTCCTGTTTTTTCATGTTTTTGACTCTTTTCAGATCTGATTTTGGAACGGAGTCCAAATGGAAGAAAAACCCCGAAATGATTTTTCCCGAACGGAAGAAGTCTAGGGGGCTTTTGGGCCAAGCTAGGTGGGCTCCAGGGAGCCCACAAGCCCCCACTCCGCCACCAGGGGGGACGCGGCGGTGGGCAGGCTTGTGGCCTCCCTGGCCGCCCCCTGACCTAGGTCTTTGGCCTATAAATTCCCAAATATTCCGCAAAAAATCAGGGGAGCCTTGAAAATACTTTTCCGCCGCCGCAAGCTTCCGTTTCCGCGAGATCTCATCTGAAGACCCTTCCCGGCGCCCTGCCGGAGGGGACTTTGGAGTTGGAGGGCTTCTTCATCATCATCATCGCCCCTCCAATGACTCGTGAGTAGTTCACTTCAGACCTACGGGTCCGTAGTTAGTAGCTAGATGGCTTCTTCTCTCTCTTGGATCTTCAATACAAAGTTCTCCATGATCTTCATGGAGATCTATCCGATGTAATCTTCTTTGGCGGTGTGTTTGTCGAGATACGATGAATTGTGGACTTGTGATCAGATTATCTATGATATATATATTTGAGTCTTTTCTGATTTCTTATATGCATGATTTGATATCCTTGTAAGTCTCTCCGAGTCTTGGGTTTTGTTTGGCCAACTAGCTCTATGATTCTTGCAATGGGAGAAGTGCTTGGTTTTGGGTTCTGCCATGTGGTGACCTTTCCCAGTGACAGTAGGGGCAGCAAGGCACACATCAAGAAGTTTCCATCAAGGGTAAAAAGATGGGGTTTTTATCATTGGTTTGAGATTATCCCTCTACATCATGTCATCTTGCTTAAGGCGTTACTCTGTTCTTACGGACTTAATACACTAGATGCATATAAGTGCTTGTGTGGATAGAAATGTCAACGATCTTAAGCTTTTGAGTAAACATGCCTCTATGGTCACTACTCAAGTAGAACAAGTACTTAAGGCTCAAAATGACTTGCTCAATGAGTTGAATGACAATTCTGTTAGAGTTGTCACTAGAGGTGGTAGAATGACTCAGGAACCTTTGTATCCTGAGGGTCATCCTAAGAGAATTGAACAAGATTCTCAAGGAGTTAACACTGATGCACCTAGTCATCCTGGTATTAAGAAGAAAAAGAAAGATGATAGGAACTTGCATGCTAGCAAACATGTTGTTGTTACACCCGAGAATCCAAATGATGTCTCTGTTTCTGATGCCGAAACACAATCTGGTAATGAACATGAGCCTAGTGATAATATTGATAGTGGTGTTCACGTTGATGCTCAACCTAGTAATGATAAGGATGTGGAGATTGAACCTGCTGTTGATCTTGATAACCCACAACCTAAGAACAGGAGGTATGATCAGAACGACTTTATTGCTAGGAAGCATGGTAAAGAAAGAGAACCATGGGTTCAGAAACCCATGCCCTTTCCTCCCAAACATCAAAGAAAAGGGATGATGAGGATTTTGAGCGCTTTGTTGAAATGATTAGACCTGTATTTTTGCAAATGCGTTTGACAGATATGCTCAAAATGTCTCCTTATGCTAAGTACATGAAAGATATTGTGACTAATAAAAGGAAGATACCTGAGGTTGAGATTTCCACCATGCTCGCTAATTACACCTTCAAGGGTGGAACTCCTAAGAAACTAGGTGATCCCGGAGTGCCCACTATACCTTGCTCCACTAAAGGAAATTATGTTAGAACTGTTTTATGCGATCTTTGAGCCGGTGTTAGTGTTATGCCTCTCTCTTTATATCATAGACTTGAATTGGATAAGTTGATGCCTACTGCAATGTCTTTGCAAATGGCTGACAAATCAACTGCTTTTCCTATCGGCATTTGCGAGGATGTGCATGTTGTGGTTGCTAACGTTACTATCTTAACGAACTTTGTTATTCTCGATATTCCCGAGGATGATGCCATGGCAGTCATCCTTGGATGACCCTTTTTAAACACTGCAGGGGCTGTTATTGATTGCAACAAAGGCAATGTGACTTTCCATGTTAATGTAATGAGCATACGGTGCACTTTCCGAAGAAACAATATCGAGTTCATTACATCAATGCTATTGAAAAATCTTCATCAATTCTTATTGAAAGCTTTAATGCCCTATACCTACTGTCAAGATGAAGTATGATTTACTTGTTGGGGATATGCACATCCTCGTTGAGGTAACCTAGTGATTATTCAAAAATTCTCCTGTTTTATGTGATTCAAAAAAAGTTTGTCAAGGAGACTTGATCAACCTCATTGACAGATTTCTGTTGATGACCATGAGATGGATGAATCTAGGAGTCACAACCTTCTGCTCCCAACTTTTACTTTCTGTTGTTTAGAAGAAAAATGATAAATTTAGCTTTATTTTTCCTGTTTTCTCCTTTTTCCGTCCCTTAGAAAAGTGACCCGAAAATAAAATTTCTCCAAATGCCCTGAAATTCAAGTGTGATATTTTTTTGGAATATTAGAAAATTTCTGAGATAGAAAGCTAGTCAAGGGGATGCACCAGTGGGCCACAAGCCCAGGAGGCGCGTGCACCCCCCATGGCCGCGCCTGACAGGCTTATGGGTCCCATGTGCCCCCTCCACTTATTCCAGCTCCCATCTCCTTCTCCTACCTCGAGAAAAAATCATTCCACAGCTCAAACCCGTGTTCGTGCTCTTCTTGTTGTACTTTTCGATCTCCTTGTGCAAAGCCCCATTCACCAAACTGTTTTGGGGAATTGTTCCTTGGTATGTGACTCCTCCATTGGCCCAATTAGTTTTTGTTCTAGTGCTTTATTCGTTGCGTATTTTTGCTGTCTTGGTGACCATGTTCTTGAGCTTTGCATGTTAATTTTAGTTGGTCCCAAGTAGTTTTGATGCATGATATGACCTCTAGGCACTTGTAGGAGTAGTTGCTATGAGTTTTGTTGAGCCTTGTTCACTTTTCTTTTGAGTCACTAAAAATTTCAGAAAAAGAAGATGTTCAGGAAAAACTATCATGGTGGTTCTTCAAGCAAAAGGGGTCCCCGTCTCGCGATTCGAGAGCCCGATCCTTATTAGCCGAGGAACGCACAGGTACAACCATGTGAATGTCCTTCCGATGAATTCATGATTGATGTAGGTTTCAAGGACGAGTTTGATACATTTGTTCACAACGCCGGGCTCGAAGAATTCATCTCCAATAAATGTGAACATTATACTACTCTCACTGCCTCTTTTGTTCGTAGATTCAAATTTTCAGTTAGCCGTGACACATCCATACTGTTTGATCTTTATGACAAATCGTATACCATGGATTTAGAGGATTTCAATAGAATTTGCAAGATACTGATTGGGTAGTCCCAATGATCCTCCTAAGTCTTCGGTTAGAGATTTTATCTCTAGTATAACTGTTGGAGAAACTAGAGATATTATGCAGGCTACCTTGGGGAGCATTCATTTTCCTGCCTTACATTATTTTGCCCTCTTCATAGCTAGATGCATAAACGGCAAGATTGAGCATTGTCACCTCTGAGCACCTGACCTTAGTATTCTTAAGAGCGCAGTAACGGGTGATCGAAGTTTCAACATGGGAGCTATAATTGCGAGAAGGCTAATGATGTGGATTTCTTCGGTGGGATCTATGCCACTTGCATAACAAATTTTATTGGAATACCCATCCGTGCAGGAGATCCCCCGCTCCATACAGCTTTCCTTAATGGCGCCGCTGTGACACGTTATTAGTTCCTTGAGAGGGATAATGAATCCCTCCTATAGCGGTTAATATTTAAACGACAACGTGTTTTCCATATTACCGTTCCTGCTCCTGCCTTCTTTGACTTTCAGGTAAAACGGAGATATTACATAACCAGAGGAGAGGCAGAGGAGTATGAGAGGGAGGCGAAGGCTGCTCGCCTCCGTGAAGCAACTATTCAGGCGGTAGCTGCCGCGTTCCCGTACAACCCCCATTATGATTTTGGATATCGCCCGGACCAGCCGTGGGAGTAGACCAACTTAGGCCAAAAGCCTAAGCTTGGGGGAGTACGTGTTTCTCATCGACTTTATATTCGTGCTCACACTTTCACTTTGATAGTCGGTGTTCATACCTTGCCATTGTATCATCCATGCTAGTTTATTTCTTTTTCTCGCTTTCTTCTTGTGTGTTTGTTTAAATTTGAGAAAAACAAAAAAAAATTAGTTGTAAGTTTACTTTCCATCTTATTTAGTGGTTTGTAAAAACAAAACCCAAAAAGATGTCCCGTTCCTCTTTCGCTCATTGGGAGCTTTCCCGTGTAAATAGTTTTCTTTGTCTTTGGGTCAAGGTAGAAGACCATGGTTAAAATGTTTAGTGGCTCTCACATGCATAATTGTTTAACCGTCAAAGAGCCATATTACTTTGTCTTCTCCTCTGAGTTTGCTTGCAGATTCCAGCTTAGTCCAATGCACGAACACTCTCATTATTATTCACATCATTCGGTCGTGCAAGTGAAAGGCAATAATGACGATATATGATGAAGTGACTGAGCCTGTAAAAGCTGGTATGAACTCGACCTATTTTGTTTTTGTAAATATGACTAGCTCATCGTTCCTAATTCAACATTGTTATGAGAGAAACATGTTTGCAATGACAACTTAGAGATCATAGTTTCTGATGCCATGCTTAATTAGCTAGGAGCTTATAATGGTTTGTCTTGGAGGCCAACATGAATTTCAAGATGATTATGATGTAGTATGATAGGATGGTATCTCCCTTTGAATGATTCAAGTGGTTTGACTTGGCACATGTTCACGCATGTAGTTGAAACAAAATCAACATAGCCTCTATGATATTCATATTTATGGTGATTTATATCCTACTCATGCTTGCACTCAATGTTGGTTAATTTCAATGCATATTGATGACTGTTGTCGCTCTCTAGTTGGTCGCCTCCCAGTCTTTTGCTAGCCTTCACTTGTACTAAGCGGGAATACTGCTTGTGCATCCACTTCCATAAACCCAAAGTTGTTCCATATGCGTCCACCATACCTACCTATATGTGGTATCTACCTGCCGTTCCAAGTAAATTTCATGTGCCACTCTCTAAATGTTCAAGAAATAATCTGTTTTGTATGCCCGAACCGCTCATGTGATGACAAGGGGCGGTCAGTATCTTCCATGCTAGGTGTGTTATCCTCGATATGTGTTTATTCACTATCACTCACGAGAAAGGGGCCGGTAATCGGAATGCCCAGTTCCATGCTCAAATCGAAAATATAATTGCAAACAAAACTCCCCCTGGATTGTTGTTGGTATGGACGGCACCCGAGGATTCGGCTAGTCATGGAATGTGGTTGATCGGTGGTGGGGGAGTCAAAACTTTACTTTTCTGTTTGGGAACCGCCTATAATTTGTGTAGCATGGAAAATGGTGAAAACTCTTTGTCATCGCGTTGATAATGAAAGCATACCACCCAAAATTATTTATCTCTATTTTCAAAGCTTGAGCTCTGGCACCTCTACAAATCAATACTTCCCTCTGCGAAGGGCCTATCTATTTACGTTTCTGTTGAGTCATGCTCTTCTTATAAAACGTACCAGTTAGAGAGCACCTCCATCAGTTTTATGCTTTGCTACTAATTGATATTGAGTATGACTGTGACTGGATCTTCTTTGCCATGAATTACAATGTTCAGTCAGCACTTGGTCTTTGAAGGTGCACTGTGTTTATGTTTTGCGGTCTCACAAAGGGCAAGCGAGATACCATCTGTTCATATTATTTTCATGTTTGTTTTGATTGAAGTGTTGACGTTTGAAACTTATTATTATTGCTCGCTAGTTGATTATGCCATTGATATGAGTACACCATGAGACCTAAATGTTATTGCTTATGTGGTTAGCTTATGATCTTGCTGAAAATCTGAATATGAGTTAGACATAATTACAACAACAAGATCAAACAGAGTTCGTAAAAGTTTTTCTTTTGTATCTTTCAGTTTGTCAACTGAATTGCTTGAGGACAAGCAAGGCTTTAAGCTTGGGGGAGTTGATACGTCTCCATCGTATCTACTTTTCCAAACTCTTTTGCCCTTGTTTTTGACTCTAATTTGCATGATTTGAATGGAACTAACCCGGACTAACGCTGTTTTCAGCAGAATTGCCATGGTGTTGTTTTTGCGCAGAAATAAAATTTCTCGGAATGACTTGGAAATTTATGAGGATTTTTTGTGGAATATATAGAAAATACTGGCGCAAGAATTACCTGGAGACGTGGAGCGAGGAGCCCACAAGCCCAGGAGGCGCGGCCCCCCTGGCCGCGCCTGGCAGGCTTGTGAGGCCCTCATGGCTTCGCAGCCTCCAAATCCAGCTCTATATATTCTCTCTCGCCCAGAAAAAATTAAGAGAGAAGAGTTCATCGCGTTTCATGATACGGAGCCGCCGCCACCACCTGTTCTTCCTCTGGAGGGTAGATCTGGAGTCCGTTCTGGCCTCCGGAGAGGGGAAATCGACACCGTCGTCATCACCAACCATCCTTCATCGCCAATTCCATGATGCTCTTCATCATTCGTGAGTAATCTCATCGTAGGCTTGCTGGACGGTGATGGGTTGGATGAGATCTATCATGTAATCGAGTTAGTTTTGATGGGGCTTGATCCCTAGTATCCACTATGTTCTAAGATTGATGTTGCTACTACTTTGCTATGCTTAATGCTTGTCACGAGGGCCCGAGTGCCATGATTTCAGATCTAAACCTATTATGTTTTCATCAATATATGTGTGTTCTTGATCCTATCTTGCAAGTTGTAGTCACCTACTATGTGTTATGACCCGGGAACCCCGTAGTGACAATAGCCGGAACCACTCCCGGAGATGACCATAGTATGAGGAGTTCATGTATTCACTATGTGCTAATGCTTTGTTCTGGTTCTCTATTAAAAGGAGACCTTAATATCCCTTAGTTTCCATTAGGACCCCGCTGCCACATGAGGGATGGACAATAGATGTCATGCAAGTTCTTTTCCATCAGCACGTATGACTAAATACGGAGTACATGCCTACATTACATTGACGAACTAGAGCTAGCTACATATCACCCTATGTTATAACTATTACATGATGAATGTTATCCGACATAATTATCCATCACTGATCCAATGCCTACGAGTCTTTTCCTACTGGTCCTTGCTAAGTTACTTACCGCTACTGCTGTCACTACTGCTACTGTTACTATCACACTACTTTGCTACAGATACTAAGTCTTTCAGGTGTGGTTGAATTGACAACTCAACTCCTAATACTCGAGAATATTCTTTGGCTTCCCCTTGTGTCGAATCAACAAATTTGGGTTGAATACTCTACCCTCAAAAATTGTTGTGATCCCCTATACTTGTGGGTTATCACGCAACAATGAGCACAATCCTCAGTTTGCGGACCGAGTCCGCATAATTGCTACTATCATCTTTCAACTAATTTTTCTCTAGGAACATATCAAAAACAGTAGAGGTACAACGCAAGATATAACAAAACTTGCAAAGACCTTTTGACTATGTTCATGATAATTGAGTTTAGCTAATCATATTACTAATAACTCCCACTCAAAATTGACATCCCTCTAGTCATTCGAGTGTCGCATGATCCTAATCTACTAACTCAAGTCCGATCATCACATGAGTTGAGTATAGTTTAAGTGGTGAACATCTCCATGTTGATCATATCAACTATATGATTCATGCTCGACCTTTAGGTCTCTTGTGCTCCGAGGCCATGTCTGTACATGCTAGGCTCGTAGCTAATCATATTACTAATAACTCCCACTCAAAATTGACATCCCTCTAGTCATTCGAGTGTCGCATGATCCTAATCTACTAACTCAAGTCCGATCATCACATGAGTTGAGTATAGTTTAAGTGGTGAACATCTCCATGTTGATCATATCAACTATATGATTCATGCTCGACCTTTCGGTCTCTTGTGTTCCGAGGCCATGTCTGTACATGCTAGGCTCGTCAAGTTTAACCCGAGTGTTCCGCGTGTGTAACTGTTTTGCACCCGTTGTATGTGAACATTGAGTCTATCACACCTGATCATCACATGGTGTCTCGAAATGACGAACTGTCGCAACGGTGCACAGTCGGGGAGAACACAATTTTATCTTGAAATTTTAGTGAGGGATCACCTTATAATGCTACCATTGTTCTAAGAAAAATAAGGTGCATATAAGGATTAACATCACATGCAAATCATAAGTGACATGATATGGCCATGATCTTGTGCTTCTTGATCTCCATCACCAAAGCACCGACATGATCTTCATCGTCACCGGTGCCACACCATGATCTCCATCATCATGATCTCCATCATTGTGCTGCCATCGAGGTTGTCGTTCTATCTATGCTATTACTACTAAAGCTACTACCTAGCAATATAGTAAACGCATATGCAAGCACAAACGTTAGTTTAAAGACAACCCTATGGCTCCTGCCGGTTGCCGTAGCATCGAAGTGCAAGTCGGTATTTTACTATTACAACATGATCATCCCATACATCCAATATATATTATCATGTCTTTGGCCATATCACATCACATGCATACCCTGCAAAAACAAGTTAGATGTCCTCTAATTTGTTGGTGCATGTTTTACGTGGCTGCTATGGGTATCTAGTATGATCGCATCTTACTTATGCAAAGCCACAACGGTGATATGAAAATTGCTATTTAACCTTCTCCAAAGACCGCCTCGGTCAAATCCGATTCAACTAAAGTTGAAGAAACATACACCCGCCAGTCATCTTTATGCAACAAGTTGCAGTGAGTCCATGAAACCAGTCTCTCATAAGCGTACGAATAAAGTTGGTTCGGGCCGCTTCCACTACAAGAATTCTGTTAATACGTGACGCAACTAATCCGTCACCGACGAGTGCAAAACTGTCATGGGTGTCCATGCATGACGGACTAGAAGTCAGTCATGTATATCGCGTCATAATTTGACATCGTACTTTCCATGACGGATCTTGGCCATCATCGATCTTCCCCAAGCCTGCCCAGGCCCAAACAATTGTGACGGAACAATCCGTCATAGCCTTATGCCACGTAGGATTTTTTGATTACCAGTTGGGATGATGTGGCTGCCGACGTGGATATTACTTTTCATCACGAAATTCATCATGGATTTAGACACAATTCAAATTTGGTCCAATCCATTTTTTTCAGCCCAATGTTGACATAATACATTCTTTAGCCAATTTTGGCCCAAAGAGAAAGTATTTCTAACCACTTCACACAATATGCCACAATATGTACCTATATATTTTGATCAAAAAAATTTGTATGTATATACAACATATCAGTTTACACATCATGTAGTGATAATTTACAACATAGACTCATTAAATATATCACACAACAAGGTTAAGAAGCAGTACAATCCAGCTTACATAACAAAACAAATAAACTTTCAAGGGTGTTATTCAGGATCTTGCCGTCGACTCTCCTAATGGCAACTATCATGTTGTGGCGGGTTATGATGGGTAGCACCGAGTAGCCCGCTACCCAATCATACCTAGCATATTTAAGAGAACATTAGATTTTTCAGATTCATAAATAGTGGAGACAAGAGAATTACAACAAAGGTAAAAAATGAATTACATGTCCAAAATTCTTAAAATCATATTGTTCCTACAAATGAGAATAACATTACATCTACTATATAACAAGAGTAAATAGGAGGTCCTTAATATTAATCCATGAAAAGTGTGTGACACGAAGGTCAAACCAAGTCAACTTATAAGTAACAAAGTAACGAAACACAAATGAACATTCGACGAGCAGCGGCATGAAACCCAATATTTATGTTACTGGTACATCTCAAAGCGCTGACAAATACTAGGTAGTAACTGCAAATGGCATGGAAAATATCAATAAAGACTATGATACAGTTTCCTTAAGATATCTCCCAACTTCCTCACAAAACATTAAGCTACGTACTTATTATTAGATGAAAAAAATAGTAATCTAGTGGACTATGAAACTTGGAAATACTTAAGTAGCAATGACATATTCCATTTATATTCAAGGACGGGTAGAAAAGCTTTTATATTACAGACGTCAATCATATTAATGAATGTCAAATCTCTCAAGGACCTTTATTAACAGAACACATACCGCAATTGCTGGGCCATTTTGATAACTATGATGCAGTATGCATGCTTTGAATTATCTAAGCAACAAAGAAGTCAACATTGCAGTATGCATGCTTTGAAGTATCGACGCAACAAAAGAACGAGTGCATAATGTTAACTAGATAAGTACATACAGAAGACACTCTTTTGCTGGCCATTACAATAACTATGATGCAGTCTTTTTGAAACGATCCATAGAGGCTTTTCTTTATAAAGTTCGCTTCCTTTTCAGCAACTTGAAGATATTCAACTGTCTGCAAAAATATGCAGAAATATGGACGATCAAGAAACAAATTTATATGACACAAATAAACATCATGGTCTTTATTTGTCTTACTTTCTAAAGTAAAAAGACTGTAGGAAATTCTTCTACAGCCATTCAATGTTAAAAGAAGACAAGAATCTAGCACACGGCTTAGTCCACGACACATGAACAGGAGATAGCCTTTTAGACCCGATACAACGTAACAAATATGGCTACTGCCACAGAAGACGTCCATACACAAAATCATGGTGTTCGCGTAGCATAATGGGATGTTCATTTTAACAGTTTAAATAAAATGCAGGTGCTGAAATTATACAGAACAAATCAGCAATTCAAAGAAAATTAACCCAGGATCAAGCAATAGTGGCTTTTGTACGAGATTTTGATGTTACCAATAACCAACAAATCAGAATACATAGTCGTCAGCTATTTTGGCTTTCCCTTTTTCTTCAAGTAGTGCTTTTATTCCAAAGGGACTTGTCTTTCATCACAAAAGATACAAAATTAAAACACGTATACATGCAAATAAAAAATGTGATCAAACCAATCATTACATCGCAACAGGAACGACCATCATCTCGGTACCATACAAAAAGATCAAAGAAGATATTTAGGAATCATCGCTGCTACGCACACGATGCATGCATGGCCAATGCTTGCATGATTCTGCCGTGGCCGCACAAACATTGAGCATACTCGCAATAACGCTGTGTGAAGCAATTTCCTTAGGATAGGAACATCAGGACAAAGAAGGGTGCATTGTTTGTGGTGCTTGCTAATTATGTTGTACATCAGACATAGTTTGGACTGACCTTTCTGTATTTTCTGCTTTGTTCTTCAGAAAACTATATTTAATGAACACTTTTCTTGTCATCAACAACACCCTCGACTTCAGCTATGTCCTCCACCTATAGAATAATAATTGGAACTTTAGTGGAACTATTGCTTGGAGAAAACAAATAAATCTTGTGATTTTATAGAAGCATCCACTAGAGTTACTCCTGCATAGGATTCCATTGATAATTTATTTCAGCTATAAGCATACCATCTTTTCAGTTACATATACACTCTACATCATACTTGATCCATCTCAATGATGTATATCTATGAAATAAATTGACACACAAACACATCACGACCTCACAAACTATTTAAGCACCCCACATATATTTGTTACGCGTACATGCTGATGAAGAAAATATGTAAATATAAATCTCTACATTAAAAAAAATAGCAGTCACGTCAACGTTTATATAAAATATGAAACATAATACATCATCTTGGTATCTTTCCAAAACAGTTGTTCACATCCAAAAAAGTTACTTCACTGCAAAGCACTATCCTCACATCCTAAATAGATGATTCTTTAGTTAATCTAGAGTGAAAAAGATTCTTACCTTCACAACAAGTGGTCCGGCAAGGTCACCTGTGGCGATGCAGAAAAGCCCAAGGAGCGCCGAATACCACAGTAGCCACCCCCTCCTCTCCCAGCGCGAGATTGTTAAGAAGAAGGGGCGTCGGGGCAGTCCTTCTTTGTCCTGGCCAGCTGGTAGGCGAGAACGTCCATCACGGCGACTTCAACCACCTTCCTCATGAGCACCGCACCCATGACGACGAGCAGGGGGCTGCCCTTGAAGCGGATCCGAGAACGCCACCTCGATTGCCTGTGCCCTCATCGCGGATCTGAGTACTCCATAGGGGGAGAGTGTGGGAGTGGTGGCGGAGTGAGAGAGGATGGGAGACGGAGGTGGAGCGGGAGCTGGTTGGGGCAGCGGCAAGGGAGATCGACGGGGAGGCAGCGGCGAGGGAGATCGACACGGAGGAAGCCGCACATGCAGGGAGGTTGGGCATGGATCTGAATCGGGAGGAGAGGGAGAGAGGAATCGGCACCTGTGGATGGTGGTGGATTAGGTTTTCAGGGTCATGGCTAGAGTTGCGAGGTTGTGGCTGTGGGCTGTGGAAATAAATGGGCTCGCTCCGAAATATTTTTAACTCCCCGCATTGACGACTTGAATGTTTTCTCCACACGCTTCCTGTTTCGGACTTTGCCGCGTAGACTGTTGTTTTTTTCCTTCACGCGCTTCCTGTTTCAAACTTTTCCGCGTGGACGATCTGAATGTTTTTTTCTCCGCATTGCTTCAGGCTGTTTCATACCATAGTGGGGAAAGCCAGGCCCGGTTGGTCAACCCGTGACGGTTTTCGTGACAGTACCTCAACATCCGTCATTAATGAGCTATCGTTTTAGGGCCGAACACATCTTGCTAGGCGGTGACGGTTTGCATGACAGATTTTCAAAACGTCATCAGGAATCCGTCATGGATTAACAGATTTCTTGTAGTGTTCCATCTAACAATACCACTGAATCAAGAAAAGACTAAGGATGTCAGCAAATTGAACATCAACACCCACAAACTCTTTTGTGTTCTACTCGAGATATCATCTACGCATGCACATGATGCCACTGTTGGGGAACGTTGCATGGGAAACAAAATTTCTCCTACGCACACGCAATACCTATCCATGGTGATGATCATCTACAAGAGGGGAGAGTGAATCTAAATACCCTTGTAGATCGCTAAGCGGAAGCGTATATAACGCGGTTGATGCAGTGGAACATCTTCTCGATTCAAATCGCAGCCCATCCCGCGATCTCATCACGATCCGCCCCGTGATCCCATCACGATCCTTCCCGATCTAGTGCCGAACGGACGACACCTCCGCGTTCAGCACACGTACAGCTCGATGACGATCTCCGCCTTCTTGATCCAGCAAAAGAGGACGGAGAGGTAGATGAGTTCTCCAGCACAACGGCATGGTGGTGGTGGTGGTGGTGCTATTCCAGCAGGGCTTCGCCTAAGCACCGCTGAAACTAGAGGAGAAACAGATCTAGAGAGAGAGGGCAACACGTGGCTGTTTTCTGTGTCTCAAAAAGCCCTAAATCTCTAGTATATAAAGGAGGAGGGAGGGGGCAGGCCTTGCGCCACAAGGGAGGAGCCCTTGTGTCGGCCGAAGTGGAGGAGTGAGAAGTCCTCCTCCAATCTCACTTGGATTAGGATTCCTTGCTAAATTGCCCACCTCTTTCGGATATTCCACCTGTTTCCTCATGGGCTTCCTTGGATGACTTGCCAGCCCATTTAACCTTATTGCACATCCTATAAACCCATGTGGACCCCTTGTGGCGTGGTGGGGTCACCTAGTGGGCCCCCGGAACCCATTCGTCACTCCCGACACATTGCCGGCAATGCCCGAAATCTTTCCGGAATCCAAACACCAACTTACTATATATCAATCTTCGTCTCCGGACAATTCCAGAACTCCTCGTGACGTCCAGGATCTCATCCAGGACTCCGAACAAAACTTCGGTCACCAACACATATAACTCAACTATACCGAAACGTCACCGAACCTTAAGTGTGCAGACCCTGCGGGTTTGAGAACTATGCAGACATGACCTGAGACACTCTCCAGTCAATAACCAATAGCGGAACCAGGATGTCCATATTGACTCCCACATATTCTACGAAGATCTCTATCGGTTGAACCTCTATGTCAAGGATTCAGTTAATCCCGTGTGTTGTTCCCTTTGTCATTCGGTATGTTACTTACCCGAGATTCGATCGTCGGTATCTCCATACCTAGTTCAATCTCGTTACCGGCAAGTCTCTTTACTCGTTCCGTAATACAAGATCCCGTAACTAACTCCTTAGTCACATTGCTAGCAAGCTTGTTGTGATGTTGTATTACCGAGTGGGCCCCGAGATACCTCTCCGTCACACGGAGTGACAAATCCCAGTCTTGATCCATGCCAACCCAACACACACCTTTGGAGATACCTACAGAGCACCTTTATAGTCACCCAGTTATGCTGCGACGTTTGATAACCCACAAGGTATTCCTCAAGTGTCCGGGAGTTGCATGATCTCATGGTCATAGGAACAGATACAATGACATGCAGAGAACAGTAGCAATAAACTGACACGATCATATGCTACGTTCATAGTTTTTTGGGTCTTCTCCATCACATCATTCTCCCAATGATGTGATCCCGTTATCAAGTGACAACACTTGTCTATTGTCAGGAAACCTTTACCATGTTTGATCAACGAGTTAGTCAACTAGAGTCTCACTAGGGACAGTGTGTTGTCTATGTATCCACACATGTATTTGAGTTTCCAATCAATACAACTCCAGCATGGATAATAAACGATTATCATGAATAAAGAAATATAATAATAACCAATTTATTATTGCCTCTAGGGCATATTTCCAACACAACGGGAGCTTCCAAGAAATTCCCTCCTATTGTTCTGTCTAGAACAAACCTATGCCAAGAAGTAATACCAACATAAAAATTTCTAAGCAAAATAGTGGTGGATTGCTTCTTGGTGGCTCTATCTTGAGAATTTTTAATTCTATACCAAGCATCTTTCTAACTATCTTCAACCCTTTGTTTGAAGGGGAGAATCTCTCCTTCGGGTGCAACAAAGATTTAGATATACTGACTAAACAAAGCAAAGTAACTAAATTTTTTTGAGGTTTTTGGTATAGGACTCTAAAGAAAATACAAGAAAGCAAACTAACAAGACTAAAAATCAAAGGTAAAGGATAGTGTGCAATTCCCGTATCTTGAAGATTGGAGTCCCCGACAACGGCGCGAGAAAACTTTTCTTGATGACAAGATGATGTATATACTTCTCGCACCCCATTGGTTACCCCAAGTGGAAGGTTGAGATGTAGTTAGCATCAAGATTTCCCTCACACGGAAATTATAAGGTTTATCGAACCAGTAGGACTCGCAGGATCAAAAAGTAGGTGTCTCCTATCCTGGTCAGCAATGTGTACCTACACACACAACAAATAACTTTGCTCCCAACGAGTGTAGAGAGGTTGTCAATCTCTCTCTCCTTGTAGTTTGCAAAGGATCAAAACACAAGCGGGAAAGTACTAGTGATGGCAAAGGAAAAGTAAATGAAAGCGGTAAATGATGGAGGTGTAAACAATGATGGTGATATGGACCGGAGTCACATGATGTTCACTAGTGATGTCTCTCTCCCAAAAGACGATAAACAACTATGCTTGGGTAAACAAAGCACAATTGGGCAATTGACAGAATTATGAACGCACCGTAATGCTAATTATGCTACTTGATAGTTACAGGTTCAATAGTAATGGGCAGTACGCCAAGACAAGTAGATCGTTTATTCATCATCATATACTTATTAATCATCCACCTTGAGATATCTATCTAGAACATCTCTCCGGTATTAAGTTGCAAGCCCCACCCAAAGTGTAAACTCAAAGTAACGGACAACTTCATTAACGAACTATGCGTAAGGTAAACAATCCTTGCAACCGTGGTCACAAGCACCGTTGTTTTCTCCCTGGTCGCAACAACACATCCCCTAGTCTCATGTTTGTGTCACTCAATCTAGACATCGAGGGGCATGAACCCACAATCATGCATAACGCCCACTCTTGGAGTTACAATCTACTACTCGGCCAAAGCAATAAATAGCAATGGAGAACATGGATGAATCAGTAAGGAGCATAATACAAAAGGATAATCAAATATATAACTCATAACAATCTGAACATAATCTCATAATCTATCGTATACCAACAAACCGAGCATAGCAATAGCAAGAGAATTACATAGATGCCTTGATCATGTAGGGCAGATCACAAGGACTAACCATTGAAACATAAGATTGGAGAGAAGACATCACATAGCTACTGGTCATGGACCCATGGTCCAAGTAGGAGTACTGACGGCATGTTCGGGAAGCGTCCATGGCAGTGGAGAAGCTCCCGGAGGTCAATCCTCACTCCGACAGGGTGCCGGGAAGAGGTCTCCTAACGCTCCCGATCACGGAAGCGCTGCAGCGGCGGAACGATGGAGAAATTCGCAATTCTAGAAGTGGTGGAAGGGTTTCCTCTTGGGACTCTAAATATAGGCCAAAGGAGGCACCAGAGGAGGTGGGGCCCACCCAGGCGGCCTCCTGGGGCGACCTAGGGCCTGGCCACGCCAACAGGTCGCCTGGGCACCCCCTTCCCTCGTGTGGCCTATCATCGGTGATCCGGAAGCTGCTGTTTCGCTCATTTTTTAACTAATTTTGCTGGAATTTTTCGGGCTTCGGAAAATTGGGTAAAATCCCGTGCAAAATAGACATCAGCTCACATAAACTGGCACTGGGTGCACTTACTTAGTAGGTTAGTCCTAATATGTGTAAAATGATATAAAAGTGTAACAAAACATATAACAATGTCACCCAAAAGATCATGGAACACGCAAAAATTATAGATACGTTTGGGACTTATTAGGATCCGATGGATTATGAGATTATGTTCAGATTGTTATGAGTTATATATTTGATTATCCTTTTTATATTATGTTCTTTAGTGATTCATGCATGTTCTTCGTTGCTTTGTTTTCCTTTGGCCGAGTAGTAGATTGTAACTCCAAGAGGGAGCTTTATGCATGATTGTGGGTTCATGCCCCCTGATGTCTAGCTCGAGTGACACAAACATGATACTAGGGGATCTGTTGTTTCCACCAGGGAGAAAACAATGATGCTTGTGACCATGGTTGCAAGGATTGTTTATCTTATGCATAGTTCATTAATGCAGTTGTCCGGTGCTTTGAGTTTACACTTTGGGCGGGGCTCGCAACTTAATACCAGCGAGATGTTCTGGATAGATATCTCAATGTGGATGATTAGTAAGTAGATGATGATGAATAAACGGTCTACTTGTCTTGGCGCACTGCCCATTACTATTGAGCCTCTAACTTTCAAGCAACATAATTAGCATTGCGGTGCGTTTATAATTCTGCCAATTGTCGAGCTGTAATTTGTTTACCCAAGCATAGTTATTTATCGTCTTTTGGGAGAGAGACATCACTAGTGAACATCATTCGACTCCGGTACATTTCACCACCATTGCTTACATCTCCATCATTTACTGCTTTCATTTACTTTTCCATTGCAATCACTATCACTATTCCCGCTTGTGTTTTGATCCTTTGCAAACTATAAGGCCAGAGAGATTGACAACCTCTCTGTACTCGTTGGGAGCAAAGTTATTTGTGTGTGTGCATGTCCACGTCTCCAGCTTGCGCCACGGCAGGGGACACCTACTTGCTGATCCTAGTTGTCTTCCTGGTTCGATAAACCATACAGTCTTCATGAATGGGAAAACTTGCTGCTAACTACTAATACGTCCCAAACGTATGTATAATTTTTGCTTGTTCCATGATCTTTTGGGTGACATTGTTATATGTTTTGCTACACTTTTATATCTTTTCACACATATTTGGACTAACCTACTAACTCAGTGCACCCAGTGCCAGTTTCTGTCTGCTGATGTCTTTTTTGCAGGGGCTTTTACCCAATTTTCCGAAGACCCAAAAATCCCGAGAAAAATATATAAAAATCAGCACACCAGAAGCTTCACGAAGCACGAAAGGGGGCGAGAGGGGTCCAGGGGCCGCCCAGGCGACCTGTGGGCGCGACCCACCCCTAGGCCGCGCCAAGACGCCGCCTGGGTGGGGCCCACGCTCTCTGGTGCCCTCCTTTTGCCTATATTTATGCCTTGCCAAGGAAAATCCTATATGGGGTCCAGAATCGCGAATTACTCCATCTTTCCGCCGCCGCTCAGCTTCCGAGATCGGGAGCGTCATGAGACCTCTTCCCGGCACCCTGTCAAAGGAGGGATTGACCTCCGGGAGCTTCTCCACCGCCATGGACGCTTCCCGGACGTGCTGTGAGTAGTCCTCCTTGGACCATGAGTCCATGACCAGTAGCAATGTGATGTCTTCTCTCCAATCTTGTGTTTCAATGGTTAGTCCTTGTGAGCTGCCCTACATGATCAAGGCATCTATGTAATTCTCTTGCCATTGCTATGCCCGGTTTGTTGGGATCAGATGGATTATGAGATTATGTTCCGATTGTTATGAGTTATATATTTATTATCCTTTTATATTATGTTCCTTAGTGATTCATGCATGTTCTCCGTTGTTATTTATTGCTTTGGCCGAGTAGTAGACTGTAACTCCAAGAGGGAGCGTTATGCATGATTGTGGGTTCATGCCCCCTGATGTCTAGCTTGAGTGATAGAAACATGAGACTAGGGGATGTCCTGTTGCCACCAGGGATAAAACAACGGTGCTTGTGACCATGGTTGCAAGGATTGTTTACCTTACGCATAGTTCGTTAATGCAGTTGTCCGTTGCTTTGAGTTTACACTTTGGGTGGGACTCGCAACTTAATACTAGTGAGATGTTCTGGATAGATATCTCAAGGTGGATGATTAGTAAGTAGATGCTGATGAATAAACGGTCTACTTGTCTTGGCATACTGCCCATTACTATTAAGCCTCTAACTTTCAAGTAGCATAATTAGCATTGCGGTGCGTTCATAATTCTGTCAATTGCCCAGTTGTAATTTGTTTACCCAAGCATAGTTGTTTATCATCTTTTGGGAGAGAGACATCACTAGTGAACATCATGTGACTCCGGTCCATATCACCATCATTGTTTACACC
Source organism: Hordeum vulgare subsp. vulgare (assembly GCF_904849725.1). Lineage (NCBI taxonomy): Eukaryota > Viridiplantae > Streptophyta > Magnoliopsida > Poales > Poaceae > Hordeum > Hordeum vulgare. The sequence continues at coordinate 40,890,858 of NC_058521.1, read as the reverse complement.
TCCACCAGTTATCGTTTTCATTTACTTTTCCGTTGCAATCACTATTATTATTCCCACTTGTGTTTTCATCCTTTGCAAACTACAAGGCCGAAGAGATTGAAAATGTTTATGTACTCACTGGGAGCAAATTTATTTGTTGTGTGTGCATGTCCACATCTTCTGCTAGCGCCAGCGTGGGAGACACCTACTTGTTGAGCCTAGGAGTCCTCCTGGTTTGATAAACTTTACAGTCTTTGTGTAAGGGAAAACTTGCTGCTGACTACATCTCAGCCTTCCACTTGGGGTAACCAACGAGGAGCGAGAAGTATATACATCATCTCGTTATCAACTACATCTCCACCTTCCACTCGGGGTAACCAACGAGGAGCGAGAAGTATATACATCATATCGTTATCAACTACATCTCCACCTTCCACTTGGGGTAACCAACGAGGAGCGAGAAGTATATTCATCAACTCATCATCAAGCAAGTTTTTTGGCGCCGTTGTCGGGGACTCGAGTCTTCAATATAGGGGAGTTGCACGCTATCTTTTACCTTTGCTTTTTAGTCTTCTTAGTTTTCTTTCTAGTTTTTGCTTTAGAGTCTTATACCAAAAACCACAAAAACATTAGTTGCTTTATTCTTGCTTGTTGCTGCTGCTATGGGTTCCACTGAAAACACCAAGTTGTGTGACTTCACTAGTCACAACAACAATGACTTTATCTACACTCCTATTGCTGCTCCTGCCACTGGGGCTACTTCCTATATGATTAAACCTGCTTTACTGAGCCTTGTTATGAAAGATCAATTCTCCGGTGCTAGAGATGCTGCTGCTTTGCACTTGAATAATTTTGTTGAGCTTTGTGATATGCAAAAATATAAAGAAGTAGATGGTGATATTGTTAAACTTAAGCTTTTTTGCTTTCTCCTTGAGAGGAGGAGCTAAAGTGTGGCTGCAATCTTTGCCAAGGAATAACATAGATTCTTGGGATAAGTGCAAAGATGCTTTTATTGGGAAGTATTACCCACCTGCTAAGATTATCCAGTTAAGAAGTAACATTATGAATTTTAGGCAACTGGATAATGAACATGTTGCTCAAGCTTGGGAACTGACACGTCTCCATCGTATCTACTTTTCCAAACTCTTTTGCCCTTGTTTTGGCCTCAAATTTGCATTATTTGAATGGAACTAACCCGGACTGACGCTGTTTTCAGCAGAATTGCCATGGTGTTGTTTTTGTGCAGAAATAAAAGTTCTCGGAATGACCTGGAAACTTACGAGGATTTTTTATGGAATATATAAAAAATACTGGCGCAAGAATTACCCAAAGACACGGAGCCAGGGGCCCATGAGCCCAGGAGGCACGCCCCCCTCTAGCGCACCTCGCAGGCTCGTGGGGCCCAGGTGGCTCCGCAGCCTCCAACTCCAACTCTATATAGTCTCTCCCGCCCAGAAAAAACCAGCAGAGAAGAGTTCATCGCGTTTCATGATACGGAGCCGCTTCCACCGCCTGTTCTTCCTCGGGAGGGCAGATCTAGAGTCTGTTCTGGGCTCCGGAGAGGGGAAATCGACGCCGTCGTCATCATCAACCATCCTCCATCGCAAATTCCATGATGCTCTCGATCGTTCATGAGTAATCTCATCATAGGCTTGCTGTACGGTGATGGGTTGGATGAGATCTATCATGTAATCGAGTTAGTTTTGATGGGGTTTGATCCCTAGTATCCACTATGTTCTAAGATTGATGTTGCTACTACTTTGCTATGCTTAATGCTTGTCACTAGGGCCCGAGTGCCATGATTTCAGATCTGAACCTATTATGTTTTCATCAATATATGTGTGTTCTTGATCCTATCTTGCAAGTTGTGGTCACCTAAGATGTGTTATGACCCGGCACCCCCGGAGTGACAATAGTCGGAACCACTCCCGGAGATGACCATAGTATGAGGAGTTCATGTATTCACTATGTGCTAATGCTTTGTTCCGGCTCTCTATTAAAAGTAGACCTTAATATCCCTTAGTTTCCATTAGGACCCCGCTGCCACGGGAGGGATGGACAAAAGATGTCATGCAAGTTCTTTTCCATAAGCACGTATGACTAAATACGGAATACATGCCTACATTACATTGACGAACTGGAGCTAGTTGCATAGCACCCTATGTTATAACTGTTACATGATGAATGCCATGCGACATAATTATCCATCACCGATCCAATGCCTACGAGCTTTTCCTATACTGGTCCTTGCTAAGTTATTTTACCGCTACTGCTGTCACACTTTCTATACAAATTACTACTGCTACTGTTACCGCCGCTACCGTTACTATCATACTACTTTGCTACTAAAACTTTGCTGCAGATACAAAGTCTTTCAGGTGTGGTTGAATTGAGAACTCAACTGCTAATACTCGAGAGTATTCTTTGGCTCCCCTTGTGTCGAACCAATAAATTTGGGTTGAATACTCTACCCTCGAAAACTGTTGCGGTCCCCTATACTTGTGGGTTATCAAGACCTTTTTCTGGCGCCGTTGCCGGGGAGCATAACTCTATTCTGTGAGTCACTTGGGATTTGTATCTGTTGATCACTATGAGAAATCCGAGAGATCCAAAAAGTAAAGTCTTGCCCTCAACTACGAGGACAGGTAAGGAACTGCCATCTAGCTGTGCACTTGATTCACCTTCTGTTATGAGTAAATTTGCGACACCACCACCTAGTAGTAATTATGATATGTTGCCTGTGCTTGATGATGCTACTTCTGCTATCCATGATGCTTATGATGATGCTTTGTTTGATAATGATATGCCACTGGGTGAATTTCTTGATGCACAAATTGCTAAAGTTACTGCTGAGTCTAATGATACTTCTGAGACTGATGAAATTATTGAAGTCGAACCTGCTGTGACACCTGTTAGACCTAGCTCTCCTAGATATGAATTGCCTAATATACCCAAGGGTTATGTTATGGAGGGAGAGGTAGCTGAAGACCTTCTTGCTTGTAAGGATAGCTATGATCTTGAGAATTTATTACGCAAGTGGAAAGAAAAATCTCTGAATGCTTGAATGAAATATGATCCTAAGTTTGCTACTTCACCCATCTTTGCCTGATCACCCTCTTAAGGAAAATGAAATACTTGATATCTTTTATAATGGACTAACCGATGCTTCTAGGGACCACCTAGATAGTTTTGCTGGTTGTGTTTTCACGGAGCGAACTGTGGAACAAGCTGAAATTCTATTGAATAATATCTTGAGCAATGAAATGCTTGGACTATTCGCGAACTACCTCCGAAGCCAACTCCGAAGAAAATAGGTATTCTATTCCTCAGTCCTGAAGATATGCAAGAAGCCAAGAAGTCTATGCAAGAGAAAGGTATTAAAGTGAAGATGTTAAGAATCTACCACCTATTGAAGAAATACATGGTCTTGATAACCCAACACAGGTAGTAGAGGTAAATTCTCTTCGTAGATTCAATGAGAGTGATATTCGTTATGGTAAACCTGCTAGCTTATGCTTAGATGAATTTGATAACTTTGTTGCCAAACAACAAATTTTTAATGAATATGTTAGCAGACAACTGAAACAAAATACTCGTATGATTAATCATATAAGTGCTTGTGTGGATAGAAATGTTAATGATCTTAAGCTTATTGGTAAACATGCTTCTATGGTCACTACTCAAGTAGAACAAGTACTTAAGTCTCAAAATGACTTGCTTAATGAATTGAATGATAATTCTGTTAGAGTTGTTACTAGAGGTGGTAGAATGACTCAGGAACCTTTGTATCCCGAGGGCCATCCTAAGAGAATTGAACAAGATTCTCAAGGAGTTAATACTGATGCACCTAGTCATCCTGGTAATAGGAAGAAAAAGAAAGATGATAGGGACTTGCATGCCAGTAAACCTGTTGCTGTTGCACCTAAGAATCCAAATGATGTTTCTATTTGTGATGCCGAAACACAATCTGTTCATCACCTAGTGATAATATTGATAATGGTGTTCATGTTAATGCTCAACCTAGTAATGATAATGATGTGGAGATTGAACCTGCTGTTGATCTTGATAACCCACAACCTAAGAACAAGAGAGATGATAACAATGATTTTATTGCTAGGAAGCATGGTAAAGAAACAGAAGCATGGGTTCAGAAACCCATGCCCTTTCCTCCCAAACCATCCAAGTAAAAGGATGATGAGGATTTTGAGAGCTTTGTTGAAATGATTAGACCTATCTTTTTGCAAATGCCTTTGACTGATATGCTTAAAATGTCTCCTTATGCTAAGTACATGAAAGATATTGTGACTAATAAAAGAAAGATACCTGATGTTGAGATTTCCACCATGCTTGCTAATTACACTTTTAAGGGTGGGACTCCTAAGAAACTAGGTGATCCCGGAGTGCCCACTATACCTTGCTCCACTAAAGGAAATTATGTTAGAACTGCTTTATGTGATCTTGGAGCCGGTGTTAGTGTTATGCCTCTCGCTTTATATCGAAGACTTGAATTGGATAAGTTGACACCTACTGAAATTTCTTTGCAAATGGCCGACAAATCAACTGCTTTACCTATCGGCATTTGCGAGGATGTGGCTGTTGTGGTTGCGAACGTTACTATCTTAACGGACTTTGTTATTCTTGATATTCCCGAGGATGATGCCATGGCAGTCATCCTTGGAAGACCCTTTTTAAACACTGCAGGGACTGTTATTGATTGCAAGAAAGGCAATGTCACTTTCCATGTTAATGGTAATGAGCACATGGTGCACTTTCCGAAGAAACAATATCGAGTTCATTGCATTAATGCTATTGAAAAATCTCCATCAATTATTATTGGAAGCTTTGAATTCCCTATACCTACTGTCAACGTGAAATATGATATACTTGTTATTGGGGATATGCACATCCCCGTTGAGGTAACCTAGTGATTATTCGAAAATTCTCCGGTTTTATGTGATTCGAAAATAAGTTTGTCAAGGAGACTTGATCAACCTCATTGACGGATTTCTTTTGATGACCATGAGATGGATGAATCTAGAAGTCACAACCTTCTCTTCCCAACTTTCACTTACTGTTATTTAGTAGAAAAATAATAAAAATAGCATTATTTCCCTGTTTTCTGCATTATCCGTTCCATAAAAAATGACCTGAAAATAAAAGTTCTCCAAATGCCCTGAAATTCAAGTATGATTTTTTCTGGAATATTTAAGAATTTCCAAGATAGATAACTAGTTAGGGGGATGTACCAGGGGGCCACGAGCCAAGGAGGCGCGCCCACCCCCTCGGCGCGTGTGGCAGGCTCATGGGTCCCACGTGCCCCCCTCCACTTATTCCAGCACCCATCTCCTTCGTCTACCTCCAGAAAAAATCATTCCACAACTCAAACCCGTGTTCTTGCTCATTTTGCTGCATTTTTCGATCTCCTTGTGCAAAGCCCCATTCACCAAACTATTTTGGGGAATTGTTCCTTGGTATGTCACTCCTCCATTGATCCAATTAGTTTTTGTTCTAGTGCTTTACTCATTGCATATTATTGCTGCCTTGGTGACCCTGTTCTTGAGCTTTGCATGTCAATTTTAGTTGGTCCCAAGTAGTTTTGATGCATGATATGGCCTCTAGGCACTTGTAGGAGTAGGTGCTATGAGTTTTGTTAAGCCTTGTTCACTTTTATTTTGAGTCACTAAAAATTTCAGAATTATTTCAGAAAAAGGAAGATGTCCAGGAAGAATTATCATGGTGATTCCTCAAGCAAAAGGTGTCCCCGTCTCGCTATTCGGGAGCGCGATCCTTATCAGCCGAGGAACGCACCGGTGCAACCATGTGAATGGCGTTCCGATGAATTCATGATTGATGCAGTTTTCAAGGACGAGTTTGATACATTTGTTCGCAACGCCGAGCTCGAAGAATTCATCTCCAATAAATGTGAACAGTATACTACACTCACTACCTCTATTGTTCGTAGATTCAAATTTTCAGTTGGACGTGACACATCCATACTGTTTGATCTTTATGACAAATCGTATACTATGGATTTAGAGGATTTCAACAGAATATGCAAGATACCTGATTGGGGTAGTCCCAATGGCCCTCCTAAGTCTTCGGTTAGAGATTTTATTTCTAGTATAACTATTGGAGAAACTAGAGATATTACGCATGCTACCAAGGGGAGCATTCATTTTCCCGCCTTACATTATTTTGCCCTCTTCATAGGAAGATGCATTAACGGCAAGCATGACAATAGTCACCTCTGCGCACCTGACCTTAGTATTCTTAAGAGCACAGTAACGGGTGATAGAAGTTTCAACATGGGAGCTATAATTGCTAGGAGGCTAAATAATAATGCTAAGGTAGGGGATTTCTTTGGTGGGATCTAAGCCACTTGTATAGCAAATTCTCTTGGAATACCCATCCGCACATGAAGGGGATTTCTTTGGTCGGATCTAAGCCACTTGATCGCGCCGCTATGATTCGTTATCAGTTCCTTGAGAGGGATAATGAATCCCTCCTATACGGTTAATATTTAACCGACAGCGTGGTTTCCATATTACCCTTCCTGCTCCTGCCTTCTTTGAATTTAAGGGAAAACGGAGACATTACATAACCAGAGGAGAGGCGAGGAGTATGAGAGGGAGGTGAAGGGTGCTCGCCTCCGTGAGGCAGCTATTCAGGCGGTAGCTGCCGCGTCTCAGTACACCCCCAATTATGATTTTGTATATCCCCCGGACCAGCCCTGGAACTAGACCAACTTAGACCAAAAGCCTAAGCTTGGGGGAGTATGTGTTTCTCACCGACTTTATATTCATGCTCACATATTCACTTTGATAGTCGGTGTTCACACGTTTCCATTGTATCATCCATGCTAGTTTATTTCTTTTTCTTGCATTCTTCCCGTGTGTTTGTTTAAAAATGAGAAAAAAATAGTTGTAAGTTTACTTTCCAGCATACTTAGTGGTAATTAAAAAGAAAACCCAAAAAGATTTCCCGTTCTTCTTTTGCTTGTTGGGAGCTTTCCCGTGTAAATAGTTTTCTTTTTCTTTGGGTCAAGGTAGAAGACCATGATTAAAATCATTAGTGGCTCTCATATGCATTATTGTTTATCTATCAGAGAGCCCGTATTACTTTGCCAGCTTCTCTGAGTTTGCTTGCAGATTCTAGCTTAATCCAATGCACGAACACTCTTATTATTATTCACATCATTCGGTCGTGCAACTGAAAGGCAATAATGACGATATATGATGAAGTGACTGAGCTTGGAAAATCTGGTATGAACTCGACCTATTTTGTTTTTGTAAATATGACTAGCTCATTGTTCCTAATGTAGCATTGTTATGAGAGAAACATGTTTGCAATGACAACTTAGAGATCATAGTTTCTGATGCCATGCTTAATTAGCTAGGAGCTTATAATGGTTTGTCTTGGATGCCAACATGAATTTCAAAATGATTATGATGTAGTATGATAGGATGGTATCCTCCTTTGAATGATTCAAGTGGCTTGACTTGGCACATGTTCACACATGTAGTTGAAACAAAATCAACATAGCCTCTACGATATTCATGTTTATGGTGATTTATATCCTACTCATGCTTGCACTCAACGTTGGTAATTTCAATGCATATTGATGGCTGCTGTCGCTCTCTAGTTGGTCGCTTCCCAGTCTTTTGCTAGCCTTCACTTGTACTAAGCGGGAATACTGCTTGTGCATCCACTTCCATAAACCCAAAGTTGTTCCAAATGAGTCCACCATACCTACCTATATGCGGTATCTACCTGCCGTTCCAAGTAAATTTGCATGTGCCACTCTCTAAATCTTCAACTAATAATCTGTTTTGTATGCCCGAACCGCTCATGTGGTGACAAGGGGCCTTCGGCATCTTCCATGCTAGGCGTGTTATCCTCGATACGTGTTTATTCACTATCACTCACGAGAAAGGGGCCGGTAATCGGAATGCTCTGTTCCATGCTCAAATCAAATCAAAAATATAATTGCGAACAAAACTCCCCCTGGATTGTTGTTGGTATGGATGGTACCCGAGGATTCGTCTAGTCGTGGAGTGTGATTGATCGGTGGTGGGGGAGTCAAAACTTTACTACTCTGTTTGGGAACCGCCTATAATATGTGTAGCATGGAAAATGGTGAAAACTCTTGGTCATCGCGTTGACAATGAAAGCATGCCACCCAAAATTATTTATCTCTGTCTTAAAAGCTTGAGCTCCGGCACCTCTACAAATCAATGCTTCCCTCTATGAAGGGCCTATTGCTACTTCTCAAACAGCAGCGCCAAAAATTGACACATTGACGGAGACTTGCTTGCGTTGGTTTTCCCTTGAAGAGGAAAGGGTGATGCAGCACATGAGCAGTAAGTATTTCCCTCAGTTTGAGAACCAAGATATCAATCCAGTAGGAGAATCTCGTCAAGTCGAGAGTACCTGCGCAAACAGAAAAGAGCTTGCACCCAACACTATAAAGGGGTTGTCAATCCCTTCAAGATTGATTGCAAAGTGAGTTCTGAGTGCGGAAAGTGCAACGAACAAAAGTGTAAGGCTGAAAATATGGTGTGAAGTAGACCCGGGGGCCATAGTGTTCACTGGAGGCTTCTCTCAAAATATGTAACATCCCAAATTTTGGAATGTTAATTTTTATTTATTAGAATGATTGTTTGTTTGATTGAGTGATTGAAACTTGAGTGAAATTTGAAACTTTTCCAAACTTTTGAATGAGAGGGAATAAAATGACTTTCCCCTTCTCCGGTGAATTCAAATTCAATCATTTAAAAGCAATGAGAGAAGATGACATGACTTCTTCAACTATAAATAATTTGAATGGAGCTGGCATTTGAATTTCCTTCGATTTTAATTTGCAAATTCTATTTTCCGTCCACTCAAGAAATGCTGGGGAATAATATTCTGTCAAACAGAAAAGAGAGGAGGAACATGACCCTCCAAAGCCAGGGGCATTTGCTGAAGTATTTTGAGCCAAGGAAACAAAATTTAATTTGAGAAAAATAATTGCAAAAAGAAATAATGCATTTAGGGATTTTTTGGAAAAAACTTTTTTTTTAGTTTTTATTTTGGCCGTGGAAAAATGCCCATCATTTAGATTTTATTTTTCTGATAATTTTAGTATATAGAAACTCTATATTCCGGATTTATTTAGTTTCCCTTTTAATTGTTTACTTTCCGGTTTTAAAAAATAGGAAAGGAATCACTTTTATTTGGAAACTCTTGCTGGCCCATTAAGAGTTTTCCTATTTTGGCCCAACAGAGGATCTTCTTCCTCCTCTATCTCTTCCTCACGTACACAGGACCTTCTATGGCAGGAGCCAAGAAATCCCCACCTCCGGGATTCGTGAAGTTCCTTCCCTCCTAGCCTCTCCCGTCGCCCCTATAAGAAGGCCCCGGTCCTCCTCATTCCATTCCCGTTGGAACCGCCGCCTCTCCCCACCTCCTCCTCCGCCTGTGGACCTCGCCGGAGTCGGCCACAGGAACTCGCCGGCGATCTTGCCCATCGCCCCTGCACCCCTCCCCTCCCTGTCGAGCCCTCCCTACCCCTACCGCGCCTCCCCACCCCTTCGGCCTCTCCTCCGCCGCCCCACCCCACCCACCCCGTCGCCCTGCAGGCCACCGCCGGCTCCCTGGAAGCAGGAGCAGCGCCAGGAGCCAGGGACTCCCTCGCCCCCTCCCAGGAGCGCCCTCCCCTCCTCCACCGGCCCCTTTCCCGCGGGAGATCTTCCATCGCCGGAGTGCCCTCTCCCCCTCGCCGGCGCAGCTCCCCATTGCTGGAGCAGCCTCTGCTGCGTTCATCCACGGGAGGTAACTCCTCCTTCTTTCCTTTTGTCTTTTACTTGTTTTTTTGTATTGTGTAGTTTTACGGTTAGATCTAGATCCAACCATGTATATTAAAAGCAGTTACCCCTTCGGTCTTTTAGATAAAACAGATCGGTTTTTCTTTCACTTAAGTTTAGCCGAAGCGAATTAGTTAAATAGCGGCCATTTGTTAGTTATGCCCGCAGCACTCACCCCCCTTAGACAATCAGAAGATGCCACGTGGACCCCTGTCCACAACTCAGTTTTTTTCCTTTTTCTGTTTTAATTCCAAAACAGAGAGAGTTTCAATTTTCGTTTGATCATAACTTTTGATCCACAACTCCAATGAGGTTGATTCTTTTTCCAGTAGATCACAAATTTTCTATAGTTGTGAAAAACATATAATGTGTCTATGTTTGAAATTTTCAAATTTGAATTAGATCAGATTTAGTGTAAACCTTGTTTTGCTTATTCCAGGAGTTTAAAAATAGATTTTAATTTGATTATTTTTGCTACTGATCACTAGTGATCTTATTTATCGGTGGTAGAAATTTCAGATTTGTTTGAGTATTTTAGCTCATGGTTTCTTGTGAAACAATTTCTGTTTCACGTCTTTTAGGATTGTGACTAATTTACTTTCTTTAGTTACTTCTAAATTATTTTCTTTTATATTTCAGAAATATTATGTTTTGTTTCTGTTAGTTAAATAGTAGGTTTGCAACAATTTTTGATTTTATTTTTATTTGTTATCATGAAATCAATTCTAGTTCTCTAATAACTTGCAATTGGTTTCTCCACAGTTTCAAATCCCGTTTGGAAATACTTTGAAAATGTTTTGTGAAAAATACTCTATTTTATCTTAGTTAAATTTATATCTTAGTTCCTTGTTATTACTTTCAGTTAGACAAAAACTATTTAGTGTTTGACGTAGTAGAAGACTCCCTAGTCTTATTTGAAGTTTCCTTCGGATTCCTATTCGCTCTCTCTTTTGTTTTGATTGCTAGAATGATTGCTAGTATGAGTGCTTATGTGAATGATATGTTTGTTATATAGATTTCATCGGAGAGTGATGAGTAGTCTATCAAGTTATTTTCTCGAGAAATTCTTCTTGGTCAACATCACCAGGAAAGTCACTTTGATCATACTATCACCTATGTTTTAAGCATCGTAGTTCTACCATCCTATGCCCAATTGCATGCTGAGTAGGTACTTGAAAATTTTAGTATAGATTGTAGTATCATGTGGTAGGCACACAGCAACCCCGATACTTGGCCCCGGGACGACAAATTTCATATTGCTATGCTTGAGTAGACGGGATTTCGGTTGAGTGCATAATACGAGTGATGCGAGGTTGATTAAATAATCAAGACCGGTTAAGAAAAGATTTTCAAGACCTTGGACACAATGCAACTCTGGGTGAAGGACGGTTGATCGGCTCCCTAGAGAACCCAGTGGATGACCCGGATGCTGGAGAGGCCATGACATCCTACGGAAAGCTTCACCCAGGCTCAAAGAGACGGACGGATATTTTCAAGACCCAAGGCTTACCTGCACAGCCACAAGTCCTTATGGGCTCAGGCTTGGTTGGACAACGCGGCGACCCTGGACATGCGGTGCTAGAAGATGTAGAAGAACGGTAGGAATGGATGGGCACCGACAGGGATTCAGAGGGACCCGTTGAAAGACCATGTTTTGATCATCCGGTCTTCAAACACCCTGAAGTGCGAGGACATACTCGGAGGCGATCAAATCTTGTGGGGAACGTGTGCAAAACTCTGCAGAGTACTCAAACCTAATCGATTAGCCGTGTCCACGGTCATGGACAACTTGAGCCAAAGGAACTGAAGTTATCTGAAATTCTCAACACAAATAACAATATTGATGTGGGTAATATTGACAACATGGGTACGAGAATTGGTTGGTGGAACCATCTCGTTAACAACCAACAATGTAGTAACATTTTGCTTTTAGCCCTCTCTTTATGTAGGAGAAAACTTGCTTTTCGCTAAAAACTTATAGCCCCACCTGACATATATGCATATAGTATAGATGATTACCTTTCACCCCTCTCTTATGTGACTTGCCGGCATATTCAATATGCTGACCTACACGGCTGCAACGTCTTATGTTGCAGATATTTTTCTTCGACGAGTAAGAGTACGATCCAGGTTACGGTCTACACTCAACTTGTCGTTGGTGTTTATTGGGACTCCACTCCCTTGATAGCTTCCGCTGAGATATTTAAGGTATATATCAGTTTTACGCTATTTACATGTGATTGCACTTTGATATATACACTGATATACTGTGTGTGCCAGCATACTGATCCAGGGATGGCACAGAAACACAGAGGCTTGACTCGTCTTGAGTCGGGTCGCTACAAAATAGCAAATATTACGATGGGTGAATAAATTACTGTCAAGCAATTGATAAAACCGCGCAAAGTCATGACGATATCTAAGGCAATGATCATACATATAGGCATCACGTCCGAGACAAGTAGACCGATACTTTCTGCATCTACTACTATTACTCCACACATCGACCGCTATCCAGCACGCATCTAGTGTATTGAGTTCATGACGAACAGAGTAACGCCTTAAGCAAGATGACATGATGTAGAGGCATAAACTCAAACCAATGATGAAAACCCCATCTTTTTACCCTTGATGGCAACAACATGATGCGTTCCTTGCTACCCCTTCTGACAATGGGTGAGGTCACCGCACGGTATGAACCCAAAACCAAGCACTTCTCCCATTGCAATAATCATAGATCAAGCTGGCCAAACAAAACCCACAATTCGAAGAGAATTACAAGGATATGAAATCATGCATAAGAGAGATCAGAAGAAACTCAAATAAGGTTCATAGATAGTCTGATCATATATCCACAATTCATCAAATCTCGACAAACACACCCCAAAAGAAGATTACATCAGATAGATCTCCATGAAGATCACGGAGAACTTTGTATTGAAGATCCAAGAGAGAGAAGAAGCCATCTAGCTACTAGCTATGGACCCGTAGGTCTATGGTGAAGTACTCACGCATCATCAGAGAGGTCATGGTGTTGATGAACAAGCCTTCCGTATCCGAATCCCCCCTCCCGCAGGGCACCAGAACGTGCCCCAGATGGGATCTTGCGTAGACAAAAGTACTTTCGATGGTCTCCTGATTTTTTCTGGAATTATTGGGAATATATAGGCCAAATACCTAGGGCAGAGGTGGCCGAGGGAGCCCACAAGCCTGGGAGGCGCGGGCCCCCCTGGCCGCGCCTAGGGGGCTTGTGGGCTCCCTGGTGGCCCCCTGCCTTGGTTCTCAAGCTTCCCGATCTTCTTCTGTTTCGGAAAAAAATCTTTTTGGAAGTTTCGTTCCATTTGGACTCCATTTAAAATCCCCCTCTGAAAGGGGTCAAAAACACAGAAAAAACAGGAACTGGCACTTGGCACTGAGTTAATAAGTTAGTCCCAAAAAGATATAAAAGGCATACAGAACATCCAAAGTTTGACAGGATAATAGCATGAAACCATCAAAAATTATAGATACGTTGGAGACGTATCAAGCATCCCCGAGCTTAACTCCTGCTCGTCCTCGAGTAGGGAAGTGAATAAGACTGAATTTTTGATGTGGAATGCTACCTAGCATAGTTGTCCTTTGCAACTTCTTTCGTGTGGCATGAATGTTCAGATCCGTAAGATTCAAAACAATAGTTTGCTATTGACATGAAATCAATAATACTTCAAGCAAACTAGGAAGGTAATCATGAACTTTCGAAATAACAAGGCCAAAGAAAGTTATCCCTACAAAATCGTATAGTCTGGCTATGCTCCATCATCCCCACACAACTAATTTAAATCATGCACAACCCCGGTATTGGCCAAGTAATTGTTTTCGCACTCTTACTTTCTCAAACCTTTTATAACTATCACGCAATACATGAGCGTGAGCCATGGATATAGCACTATAGGTGGAATAGAGTGTGGTGTTGGTTGTGAGACAAAAAAGGAGGAGATGGTCACATTTACTCGGTGTATCAAAGGGCTATGGAGATGCACATTAATAGATTTCAATGTGAATGAGTAGGGATTGCCATACAAAGGATGCACTAGAGCTATAAGTATGTGAAAGCTCAAAAGGAGAACTAGTGGGTGTGCATCCAACTTGCTTGCTCATGAAGACCTATGGCAATTTTGAGGAAGCCCATCATTGGAATATACAAGCCAAGTTATATAATGAAGATTCCCACTAGCATATGGTGGTGATGAAACGAGAGGCTCTCAATCATGAAGAACATGGTGATATAATGAAGCACAAGTGTGGAAAAAGATAGTAGCATTGTCCCTTCTCTCTTTTTCTCCTTTTTTTATTTGGGCTCTTGGGCCTCTTTTTTTCTTTTTTTATTTGGGATCTTTGGACTCTTTTTTTATTTCCTCACATGGGACAATGCTCTAATAATGATGATCATCACACTTTTATTTACTCATAGCTCAAAGCTCTGAACGATGATGACTCTATAGGAAATGCCTCCGACAGTGTACCAGGATGTGCAACGATCTAGCTTGGCGTATGACGTTGAAACATCTCGCTAGCTATCTTACGATCATGCAATGGCAATATGAGAGTGATGGCACAAGTCATGAGATGGAACGATGGGAGTTGCACTGCAATATATCTCAGAATGGCTATGAAAAAGCCATAGTAGGTAGGTATGGTG